>NC_064640.1:218756236-219384153 GCF_023864345.2 Schistocerca serialis cubense
GTGCCATCCTTGCGGCTGCTAGTGTTTCCATACCACCGCATATCACCTGCAGTCAAATGGTCTTGTTGAAAGATGGCACCACATGTTAATGTGATGCTAATTTGCCATTCTGAATCATGGTCAGAAGCCCTTCCCTGGGTATTGCTCTGCATCTGCGCCACCCGTAAGGAAGACCTTGATGCATCTTTAGCCAAGATCCTGTACAGCGAGACATTATATCTTCCCGACTGTGACGTGCCAGATCTCGTCGCCCACGTCCAACTCCACATACAGAACCTACATATACTGCCCCCGCCCCCATCACACCATGAAATGCTGCAGGTCTTTGTTCATAAGGACTAATCTACCTGCTCGCATGTGATGCTATGCATTGACACTGTGAGACAGGCCCCGCACCTGCCATATACAGTACCTCATAAAGTAATTACTCACGGCACAAACACACTCGACATTGATTGGGAACAAATGATCGACAATGTTTGTTAACAGATGGAAGCCAGTTTGTACCATCGCAGAACCATCTTTGCAGCCGCCAGTAGTCATTAGACATCGTGAGAGAGCAGAATGGCCCCATTCTGCAGAACTCATGGACTTCGAACGTGGTCAGGTGATTGGGTGTCACTTGTGTCATACGTCTGTACGCAAGATTTCCACACTTCTAAACATCCCTAGGTCCACTGCTTCCAATGTGATAGTGAAGTCGAAACATGAAGTGACACATGCAGCACAAAAGCATGCAGGCCGACCTCATCTGTTGACTTGTTGACTGACAGAGACCGCCGACAGTAGAAGAGGGTCATAATGTGTAATAGGCAGTCATCTATCCAGTCCATCACATGGGCATTCCAAACTGCACCAGGATCCACTACAAGTACTATGACAGTTAGGCAGGAAGTGAGAAAACTTGGATTTCATGGTCAAGCAGCTGCTCATAAGCCACACATCACACCGGTAAATGGCAAATGACACCTCACTTGGTGTAAGGAGCATAAACATTGGACGATTGAACAATGGAGAAACGTTGTCTGGAGTGACAAATCACGGTACACAATGTGGCGATCTGATGCCAGGGTATGGGTATGGAGAATGCCCAGTGAACGTTATCTGCCAGTGTGTGTAGTGCCAACAGTAAAATTCGGAGGCAGTGGTGTTATGGTGTGGTTGTGTTTTTCATGGAGGGGGAGTGCATCGCTTGTTGTTTTGCATGGCAGTATCACAGTACAGGCCTACATAGATGTTTTAAGCACCTTCTTGCTTCCCACTGTTGAAGAGCAATTCGGGGATGGCAGTTACATCTTTGAACATGATCGAGCACCTGTTCGTAATGCATGGCCTGTGGCGGAGCGGTTACACGACAGTAACATCCCTGTAATGGATTGTCCTGCACAGAGTGCTGACCTGAGTCCTATAGAACACCTTTGGGATGTTCGACTTTGTGCCAGACCTCACCGACCAACATCAATACCTCTCCTCAGTGCAGCTCTCCATGAAGAATGGGCTGCTATTCCCCAAGAAACCTTCCAGCACCTGACTGAACCGAGCGAGGTGGCGCAGTGGTTAGCACACTGGACTCGCATTCGGGAGGACGACGGTTCAATCCCGTCTCCAGCCATCCTGATTTAGGTTTTCCGTGATTTCCCTAAATCGTTTCAGGCAAATGCCGGGATGGTTCCTTTGAAAGGGCACGGCCGATTTCCTTCCCCATCCTTCCCTAACCCGAGCTTGCGCTCCGTCTCTAATGACCTCGTTGTCGACGGGACGTTAAAACAACACTAACCTAACCTAACCTGACTGAATGTATGCCTGCAAGAGTGGAAGCTGTCATCAAGGCTAAAGCCGTAGGCACACTGACCGTGCTGTCTAACGTTAACGTTGAGCGTGCCAAGTTCAACGTGCTGCTGAACGCTCAGGAACGATACGACTGTGCATACGGTACGTCGGCCCCCACGTGGTATACGCGATCGCAACGCACTCCAGCGGCACTTGAGGGATGTTTCTAGTTCGTAAATCACACTGTTTACTCAACGGGCCCGCGTAAAATTCCCACGCTAGCTCTATTAAAACGCACATTTCCTCTATCGTCCACGAATCGAAAGTACCACGTCCAATCAATAAGAACACAGGATTATAAAATTCCATTACAAACAGTGCGTTACAAATTTGGAACACTTCTCCGCATAAGATAAACATTATTTCATCATTCCCACATTTTAGTAAAACCCCAAGGTCAGTCTTACTTGATCACTGTTCCCACCCACTAGCAGAATCTTTTCGACATGTGAATTACGAAGCGTAAAAGAAAAAGGAGCAATATATCTTTATACAAGTAGCGCAAGCTGTCCTGTAGATTAAGCCAATCTAACAGTCACCCCTCAAAAAAAGTTGAACTTCTATTTACATATCATCAAATATTGTAGTATATATTTATATTAAACTAATAATAAAGTATCAGAACCTAATAAAAACGCGATTGCTAGGAAAAAAATTTAGAAGTATCAAGACGCGAACCACCGCCCCAATCATCAACTCGGTAGAGGACAGTGACACTACTCATTACACTACACGAACTTCACATGCCTTACATCTAATCATATCATCTTACCCCTTGCTGAAAACCTTAATCGTAGATATGTTACTAATTGAAATTTAATTATAATAAATTGTACCAAGAACAATACGTTTTGGGTGGATCATCAGTGTGTGGCTGGCTTCAAATAGCCTATTCTCATAATACGCAAGTCACAATAATTCTTTTGCCACTAATATGATGTTTCGCATTATTTTATTGGAATGAATCACACAGTTAACAACGGGTTTCCCAGCAATTCTCAATTTGCTGGTGCTCACAAACGGCATATGTACATAAAGGCTTGAAATGAATGCCAATATGGCGCCTCACAACTCTGTTCTGAAGGGAGACGGCGTGCGTGTGACGTAGGTGGCGTTGTGCCATCTCATTGGTCAACGCTCAGATGCACGCTCAGAATATCTGACATGCCAGATATTGCTCTTCACGTTCGGAAGACTCCCGAACGTGCTATTCCACCTATGACGTCAGAAACTCGGCACACTCAACGCTCAACGTTCGGATGCACGGTCCGTGTGCCGATGGCTTAAGGGTGGGCCAACACCGTATTGAATTCCATCATTACCAATGGAGAGCACCACGAACTTGTAAGTCATTTTCAGCCAGGTTTCCAGATACTTTTGATCACATAGTGTATCTATGATGCTCGTTGACGAAAACCTGGTTGTTTTCATGCAGTATGAAGACAGGAGATCTGGGGCCAGTATGATTTCACAACATCACCTCCACATCTCACCTATACTGGCTGACGTGGACACGGCAGAACTGACGTCCCAACTCACTACCGAGAGCTCCCTCATCATAATTGCCCCAGTTTATAGCATGGCTGTCCCAGCTACAGGCAACAATAGAACTACACCATTCACCACTCTACCCTCAATGCCCGCCGCTGAGGCTGCTACCGGTGACGGCGCACTGGTACCAGCTACTTGCCAATATGGACACACCCTCTGGCCTCTGGCCAACCTCAGAGACTACAACATCTCTGGCATCACTGCAGCCATTGCCCCACCACAGATCAGCACCAACACCTCACCTACTTGCAACGCTTCCCCTTCTCCTGTGCTATGCACTGGGGGGAGGGGAGGGAGTGGTGTCGGGGGGGGGGGGGGGCCTCTGTGATGTCATAGCAACTATACATTGCCTCTGACTGACAAAATAAACATTGCTGCCGTGTGCAGTGAAGTGAACGATAATATCTCTGTCAGTTTAGTATGTGTCGAACCTCTGACCAGTGTAGACCATGATTTAGTTCCGTCTAGCAAATAAAGTAAGGATTTGTCTACCACAATCCATGTACCTTTTATTACATATGCACTCCCACTGCTACAGCATTTATTATACCCCCTGTTTTTGCGGTTTCTGAGAGTGGTTATCCACAATCGACCATTTACGAGTATTTTTGTCTGAAACATCTTTTTTTTTCTTTATTGTTATTTCTCACCTCATACAAAGGTGGGCTGGCAGCGGATAAAATCTACTCCGCTCTTCAGCCACAAGCATTACAATAAAAGAGACAAGGAAGACAGAAAAGTAACAGATTGGTGGTTAAAACACAGTAGAACAAAAATTAAAAACAGGAATCCGTTCACACTCGATGAAAAAACACGAAAAACCGTCGGCACTGCGCACAAAAACTGATGACTTAGACGGTACAAGTGAACAAAGGAGCGTGGCGGCGGAAAACACTAAATCACAAACACGATGGCACACACACGAGAACCTGATGGCGATGATCTCCAGCGTGTGAATGTCCACTTAACGTGTGCGAGTCCAGGGACCTGTCAAGAGGGGAAGAAGGTGGTGAGGGAGGGAGAGGGGAGAGCAAAGATGCCAATGGATGAGGAGATGGTGGGAGGAATGAAGGTACTGGGGTAGGGGAAGCCCGGGGGAGGAGGGGGGGAAAAGGAAGGAGAGAGGGAAGGGGGAGAGAGGGTGCCCATAGGAACAAACACAGGAAGTGGGAGGGGAGTATCAAAGTTGGTAGGTGAGGTAGATGGAGGGCATCATCAGGGAGGGGGAGCTGGCAGAAGCCACCTTGGGAGAGGGTAAGGAGAGTGGAGAGATGGAGAGTAGGTGGGACGTGGAAATACAGGCATGGCAGCGGGTGGGGGCGGGAGAGGATGGAAGAGACAAGCGGGTGAGGAGGATCGAGTTTACAGGAGGTGTAGAGGATCTGTATCTGTTCGAGGAAAAGGAGGAGGTGGGGGAACGGAATAAGGTCGTACAGGATTCGCGTTGGGGAGGGGAGACGGATGCGATAGGCAAGGCAAAGAGCATGGCGTTCAAGGATCTGAAGGGATTTGTAAAAGGTAGGAGGAGCGGAGATCCAGGCAGGGTGGGCGTAGCAGAGGATAGGGCGGATGAGGGATTTATAGGTGTGGAGGATGGTGGAGGAGTCCAGACCCCATGTACGGCCAGAAAGGAGCTTGAGGTGATGGAGTCGGGAGCGTGCCTTGGCTTGGATTGTCCGGAGATGGGGGGTCCAGGAGAGGCGACGATCAAGGGTGACGCCAAGGTACTTAAGGGTGGGGGTGAGGGCGATAGGACGGCCATAGACGGTGACATAGAAGTCGATCTGAAACATCAATGTGACAGGCTTTTTCTAAATGTCAACACCACATAGCGATCTTTTTTATCTACATAAGGCATATGACACCGCTTGTTACCATCACATTTTATTTAGTCTCCATGACTGAGGCTGTAGAGCAGGGCCGGCCAGAAATTCTGCATGCGTGTGGTGCTCCTGCACATGTGCAACTTCCAGGTTACAGCGTGTATGCCGCAGCCGTCAGCGTTCATATAGTGCATATTTCTACGCATAGATGTCACTTTATCCACTTGCTGGGATGCTCTGTACTGGCGCATTCTAGTGCTCTTTCCACAGCTTGCAAGCCAACCATGGGAAGGTATTTCACAGATTAAAAACTTAAAATATTGTCACAGTCTACTCATTGCGACGTCTACTTTTATGTTAACAGTTTAACCCAGTAAGACAAGTAATACAGTTAACAAACATGGGTCTTTATTAAGGCAGCTTGACTAACGGCACGTAAATACGCGTAATGTTTTTGATCTAGTATTTAAAAAAGAGAGCACTTAGCGACTTCGGTGGCTTCCATCAACTCCCCCTCCCGGATGATGCCCTCTCTCCCTCCATTTATCCCTCCAATCAACTCTGATCCTCACTCCCCCTCCTTTCCTCTGTCCTTTTCCCGGTCTCCCTCTCCCCCCCCTTCCATCCTCTTTCTTCCCCACCTCCCCTCTCTTTGCCCCCTTCTCTCGTCCGAGTCCTTTTACATTTCCCTCCTCTGCCTCCTCTCATTCCCTCTTGCGTCTGCCCTTCTCCCCCTTTATTAGTCCTCTCCCTCCTTGCTTCCCCCTCTTTTTCGTTTTTTCCTCTCCTCCCTCCTTGTTTTTCCCCCTCCTCCAGGTCTCCCCCCCCCCCCCCCTATCTGCCTTTGGCTCGGGAGTGCCGTATTTATGCCGCCATTTTCGTGCAGTGTTTTACGGCGTGTGTTTTTCCAGTGAGTGTTCCATGTTGTGTCTTTTGGGAAGTGTAGCGAACAGCCATCATACTGTCGCTGGGTGTGATTTTTTTATCTCTTGCGAACAGAAACTGGACTGTCGCCTGTTTTTTTAATTGTGTGTCTACTGTGTTACTTGTCTGATTCCTGTGTATTTTATCAACATTGCCAACCCCTTTTGCTTTCTGTTTTAACTTTCCGCATTTTTACGCCATTTTACACTTTAAGTCACCATTTTATCGCCTGTTTTTCCTTGTTTCTTTCTTCTTCCTATTTTTAAAAAGAAGTCTGTAGGCTGTAGAGCAGCGTACTAAGCTGCTTCCAGCCCACCCCCTTCGGGGGGAATTGAAAATCAATAAAGAAAAAAAAATAGCGACTTCCAACCAACCTTATTCATGATTTCAAATAACATTAAATTAATGCAAGGTTTCCTATAACTAATTCTCGGTGCCCTCAGTTACACCCACATAATTTCTGTCTCCCTGACCTCTGAACAGAATGATAACCGCAGACCTCTCGATGATCATCTGTTATTTCAATACCATTATTGCTATATCTTTCATCAGTTCCGTCTGAAATTTGCATAATAACCGACAATTAGATGAATGTTACGTTTTATCGACTTCAGCTGAGCGTAGCCCTTCACAAATTTTCATCAAAATATACAAGGTATTAGAGATAAAGTTAGTGAACTGCTTATAGATGTTGACTCTGAAATTATTGGTATATCTGAACACTTCTTAAAGAAGGAGAGAATTCAGAGGCTTCCTTTACCAGGATACAGGTTGGCTGGTAGCTTTTCTAGGAGCTCTTTGCGGTATGGGGGAGTAGCCGTGTATGTGAAGAACGGTATCCCATTTGAGTCAATTGATGTTTCAAAGTACTGCACTGAAAAGGTGTTTGAATGTTGTGCAGGTGTGGTTAAATTTAGTGGAGCTAAACTTCTAACTGTTGTTGTTTATAGATCCCCAAACTCCGATTTCACAACATTTTTGCTGAAGCTAGAGGAGGTTCTTGGTTCACTTTATAGGAAATACAAAAAGTTAGTTATATGTGGTGACTTCAATATTAATTGTATAAGTGATTTTGCAAGGAAAAGGATGCTGGTAGACCTCCTTAATTCATATAAACTTATGCAAACCGTATTCTTTCCAACGAGAGTGCAAGGGATCTGTAGAACAACCATAGACAACATTTTTGTTCATTCCTCATTACTAGAGGGCATTCTGTTAGCAAAAAGGTGAATGGCCTTTCAGATCATGATGCACAAATTTTAACTCTAAAAGATTTTTGTGCTGCAACACATGTTAAATATAGTTATCAACTTCTTAGGAAAGCTGATCCAATTGCTGTAGAGACCTTTGTAAACCTTATCAAGGAACAAGAGTGGCAAGATGTTTGTAGTGCTGATACAGTAGACAATAAATATAATGCTTTCCTCAAGACTTTTCTCGTGCTCTTTGAAAGTTGCTTTCCGTTAGAACGTTCAAAACAGGGTACTAGCACAAACAGGCAGCCTGGGTGGCTGACTAGAGGGATAAGAATATCCTGTAGAACAAAGTGGCAATTATATCAAAACGTTAGAAACAGTCAAAATCTAAATGCAGCAGACCAATACAAACAGTATTGTAAGGTGCTTAAAAAGCTATTAGGAAGGCAAAAAGTATGTGGTATGCAGATAGAATAGCTAAGTCTCAGGATAAAATTAAAACCATATGGTCAGTCGTAAAGGAAGTGGCTGGTCTGCAGAGACAGGTCGAGGATGTAGAATCAGTGCGTAGTGGGAATGTCCGTGTTACTGATAAGTCGCATATATGTTCAGTATTTAATAATCGCTTTCTGAATATAGCAGGTGAACTAAATAGAAACCTATTCCCAACAGGGAATCATATAGCGCTCATAGAAAACAGTGTTCTGAGACCGTTACCTGAAATGCACCTCCATGATACTGACAAGAGGGAGATTGAGTTAATAATTAAATCACTAAAGACCAAGAACTCTCATGGATATGACGGGGTATCTAGCTTAATACTGAAGTATTGTTCTATGTATGTTAGCCCAGTACTTAGCCATATCTGTAACTTTTCCTTTAGGAGTGGTCGGTTTCCTGACCGATTAAAGTACTCGGTAGTGAAGCCACTTAATAAAAAGGGGGACAGGGATAATGTTGACAATTATAGACCTATTTCTATGCCATCGGTGTTTGCTAAAGTTATCGAGAGGGTTGTATATACAAGGTTACTGGAGCATTTAAATCCACATAATTTGCTGTCAAATGTACAGTTTGCTTTTAGAAATGGTGTAACAACTGAAAATGCTATATTCTCTTTTCTCTGTGAGGTTTTGGACGGATTAATAAAAGGTTGCCAACGCTAGGTGTTTTCTTTGATGTAATGAAGGCTTTCGACTGTGTTGGCCACAAAATATTACTGCAGAAGTTGGACCATTATGGAGTAAGGGGAGTAGCTTACAATTGGTTCGCCTCTTACTTTAAGAACAGAAAGCAGAAGGTAATTCTCCACAATATTGAGAGTGGTAGTGGTGTTCAGTCCCAATGGGGCACTGTTAAGTGGGGCGTTCCCCAAGGGTCGGTGCAGGGGCCACTGCTGTTTCTTATTTATATAAATGATATGCCTTCTAGTATTACAGGTGATTCAAAAATATTTCTGTTTGCTGATGACACCAGCTTGGTATCAAATAATGTAGTTCATGAAATAAGTTCGTGGCTTGTGGAAAATAATTTGATGCTAAATCTCAGTAAGACTCAGTTTTTACAGTTTCTAACTCACAATTCAACAAGAACCGATATTTTGATCAGACAGAATGGGCATATTATAAGCGAGACGGAACAGTTCAAGTTCCTAGGCGTTCGGATAGATAGTGAGCTGTTGTGGAAAGCCCATGTTCAGGATCTTTTTCAGAAACTAAATGCTGCTTTATTTACCATTAGAACAGCATCTGAAATAAGTGACAGTTCAACACGAAAAGTAGTCTACTTCGCATATTTTCATACACTTATGTCATATGGTATTATTTTTTGGGGTAATTCTTCTGATGCAAAAAGGGTATTTTTGGCTCAAAAACGGGCTGTTCCATCTATGTGTGGTGTAAGTTCGAGAACCTCTTGTCGACCCCTATTCAATATTCTGGGAATTCTGACATTGCCCTCACAGTATATATTTTCTTTAATGTCGTTTGTTGTTAGCAATATTAGCTTATTCCCAAGAGTTAGCAGCTTTCACTCAGTTACTACCCGGCAGAAATCAAATCTGCATGTGGAATGCACTTCCTTGACTCTTGTGCAGAAAGGAGTGCAGTAATCTGCTGTATCCATTTTCAATAAGCTAACACAAGAACTCAAAAATCTTGGCAGTAGCCCAAACTCTTTTAAGTCTAAACTGAAGAGTTTCCTCATGGCTCACTCCTTGTATTCTGTCGAGGAGCTCCTGGAAGAGCTCAAAAATTAAGCAAATTCCAGTGTTACATTTTTGATTTTCTTTATTTATTTGTCGCCTGAATATGTTTCTTATATTTCATTTTATCTGTTTCTACTATCGTTTTATAATTTCATGTATTGACTCGTTCCATGACCATGGAGACTTCTCCTTAATTTGGTCCCACGTAACAATAAATAAATAAAATAAATAAAAATATAAGTATACATTGGAGCAATCTGTTTAATGACCAATTTTTCAGATAAAAATGTAACATGGAGCAGAATGACGCAAAAATGCACAGTTAGTAAACAATAATTTTTAATTATGAAAGGAATTAATCCAAACACGTTTATCACTGGTTATGAGGAATGATATAGTTAATATCGGGCACAAAAGCACGGCTCATTGACAAACGCTCGCAGTTGCAAAGATTTTCATGACTTGCGTGGTCGTGCGGTGGCGTTCTCGCTTCCCGCGCCCGGGTTCGATTCCCGGCGGGGTCAGGGATTTTCTCTGCCTCGTGATGACGGGGTGTTGTGTGATGTCCTTAGGTTAGTTAGGTATAAGTAGTTCTAAGTTCTAGGGGACTGATGACCATAGATGTTAAGTCCCATAGTGCTCAGAGCCATTTTTTTGAACTTATGCTTGACCGAAACCTTGATTTATTCATTTTCATCACCGAGAAAAATCTTTCACAAACATATGTCGACCCGAACATGGACATAACTCTCGCGGCTTCTCGGTGCAGGCGTGGAAATTCTTGTTGTGAAAATTTTTCGTAGAATTCTTTTGTACTTCGCACTGCAAAGAACTTGTCCTTCAGTTTTGCATTGCACTGTAGGTCGATCAGTTCCATCTGTAGCTCATTCAGAGCATCTTCACCTGACGACGAGAACGGTCGAGCAAAGAATGACAGGAGACAAACTCGTAGCATCTGCAAATCGTGCTCGAAATTGTTCCTTAATTTTTACAATTATTGACACGTATTCTTGAAATCTAGCACTTTCATGGACCAGTCCAAGAGTCGGGAAATGTGCAGTGTTTTCTGTCAATAGCGCAAGCCTCCTTTCAAAGGCATTTACTTTTTCCAACATGTCAGAAATTAAATTATTTTCACCTTGCAAGCTGAGGATCAGGCTGTTCATGTGAGACGAGAAATGCAAGGTCTGATATCCAACAAGGGTCTTCCAACATAGGTTCATTTTTTCCCTTCTCATGTAAGAATGATACTATGACCAAACGCAAATCAAAAAATATTTTCAGCATTTTACCTCGACTGAGCCAGCGTACTTCGGTATAGTAAGGTATGTCGCCGTACTCCGCTCCTAATTCCTCCAAGAACCGCCGAAACTGGTCATGCGTAAGCCCATGTGTCTTCAGATAGTTTACAGTACGCACAACCATTTGCATGACGTTGCTAACGTTACTAATTTGCACAAAGCACCTCTCGGTGTAGAATGCAGTGAATTCCATACAATGTCTCGTCTGTGCGCCCTAGCTTTTTGCGCATCCGTGCTATGAGTCCTCTCTGATGGCCTTGCATTGATGATTGATGGTGCTCCATCTGTGGTCAGTGATACTAACCGATTCCAGTCCATACCGACACCCTCAATCACTTGCCTGACAGCTTGGAGTAAGTCCGTACCTGTAGTAGTCCTTTTCAGAGGTACTAAGTCCAAAACGTCCTCTGTTACACAAAGTGCGTTATCGACACCTCGTGTGTATATCACAACCTGGGCTGTATCTGTAAGATCTGTTGCTTCATCGAACGCAACAGAGAAAGCAACAAAGTCTTTAGCCTTATTTATTAGCTGCCTGTGCACATCGCCGGCCATAGCACTGATACGTCTTGTCACTGTTTGTTTGGATAGACTGATTTCTTGAAACCTGCTAACGTTCGTGGTACAGCATCCATCAGACACCCTTTCACAAACTCCCCTTCGGAAAAGGGTTTCCAAGATTGTGCAATTCTTAATGCGATTTTAAAACTTGCTCGCAGTGAAGATTTAGTGTGATTGTCATTCTGGAAAATTTAAAAAAATGTCGTGTGACTAGGGCCTCCCGTCGGGTAGACCGTTCGTCCGGTGCAAGTCTTTCGATTTGACGCCACTTCGGCGACTTGCGTGTCGATGGGGATGAAAGGAGGATGATGAGGACAACACAACACCCAGTCCCTGAGCGGAGGCAATCTCCAACCCAGCCGGGAATCGAACCCGGGCCCTTAGGATTGACAGTCTGTCGCGCTGACCATTCAGCTACCGGGGGGTGGACTGAAAAATTGAAAACAGTACATTGTACAGCATACAGTAAAGTAGGCACAAATGTAACACAAGAAACTAAGAGTTCAAGAAGTATCAGTTACTTTGACATATAGTAAAATCGATTTCATGTGTCTCATCCATTTTCTTAAGGACATTTAAAAATTGCTTGCCGTTCTTCACTGTTGAGTACACTACACTCGTCTTTGTGATATGTATTGTAGTGTCTTTCAATTGAAAACTTACGCTGGCCGCCCATTATTCGGCGGCACGGCAAACACTGTGAGTTTTCGCCAACGACTACAAAAAAGAATTGCAGTTCCCAGTCATTTTTAAACGACTAGGAACATAGATGCCGGCCGCGGTGGCCGAGCGGTTCTAGGCGCTTCAGTCCGGAACCGCGCGACTGCTACGGTCGCAGGTTCGAATCCTGCCTCAGGCATGGATGTGTGTGATGTCCTTAGGTTAGTTAGGTTTAAGTAGTTCTAAGTTCTAGGGGACTGATGACCTCAGATGTTAAGTCCCATAGTGCCCAGAGCCATTTGAACCAGAACATAGATCTCCCGTCCTTTGCTTTTTCACAGTACCTGCCATTTCTCAGTGCTTATCTGTTAAGGTTACGGTCACCAGGGGTAAACGAGGCTGGGTATGTTGCGTTCTTGCTCGTACCACCACATAAACAGGGAAGTGGAACCGCCGCCGTTCATTTAGGACACATCTCTAATAACAGATGTCGCTGTCGCACACTGTGCAGCGTTTGACCGGACCTGCTCTAGAGGCTCCCTACAAATTTTTATCCGACAGGTTTCTTTGTGTTAGAGTTGGTACATGACTCAAATCTCTGCAGGTCCAAGAGAATGGCATCCTGCAGTGTTCCATACTGAGTGTTGCAGCCTTACTCAGCTCCATCAATGGGCTAATGACCTCCAACCCCTCTCCCCCTCCTGCAATTTGTCAATGATTTTTGAACTTCATGTAGCTCCAAATCTATAGCTCCAGGTGCCATCTATTTGGACTCTTTCCCATGGCTTCCAGTTGTGTCTTGTGAGTCATGAAATTCTGTCATTGTACTACAGTCAATCCTGACCCAGACCTCTAGTTGGGTCCATTGCTTGGATGTTGTTGCACAGTCCAAATTTTTGGGATCGCTCTTTCATAAAAGGTAACATGTCTGCCTCACATTTGTGAGTAAAGATTAGCTGCATGCAAAAGTTTAACACTCTCTGCTTCCTTGCCCACAACTCTTGGGGTTAAGATCACACAACTCTACTCCGTCTATATTAGGAACTGGTCTCGTCCTGATTCGGCCATGGTTGCCAGGTTTATGGCTGAGCAGCACCTTTGGCTCTGAAATTACTGGACTCAGCCCATCTCAGTATAGTAAGACCTGTCACTGGCCTCTTCCGGACTAGTCCTGTAGACAGTCTCCTTGCCAAAGTGAGGATCTTACTTCTTAGTTCCAACAGCATCAACTCTTGCTCACATGTGCAATCACTATCTGATAATTTCCTAATCATCTGATGTACCAATTTCCTTTTTCATACATGGGCCATTGACCCCTTATACCTCCCCTGAATGGGATTCCCTGTTGGAATTCACATTGAGGTTCTCTGCTGAGACTTCCACCTAACGTCCTTAGAATGTGCTCTCTGTGTTTACCTGCATACACTCTCTTGGTTAGCACCCTTACTACAAATTAAGACTGATCTACTTCAAGGACCAAAATTCCAGTTGCTCAGATGACCTTTCGATGTCTTTTCCTCTCAGTTTTTCAAAGTATCTGGGTGCTACTGTCGTTTACACTGCAGGCTCTAAACCCATAGATAGAGCAGGATATGCTTTTACATCTCCCACCAGTCAGGAACAACATTTATTGCAGGAAATGTGTGGTGTTGTTACGGAAAAGCTGGTGGTCATTAACAGAGCCCAATAGTTTATTAAACTGGCCTCCCTAGTGACTCAGAGCAGTCTCCAGACTACTGATCAGTGTTACTCTTGGCGCCCTGCAGAATCTGCTATTCATGATCTTCTCTGTGACCTTAGTCATACTGCCTGCTCATTCATATATTCTTTGGTCCCAAGTCACATGGGTATCCCAGGAAGTGAACTGAACCAACTGTTTGCTAGATAAACGATTACTTGCGCATCATTCACTCTGACGATCCCAGGTACAGACCTGTGGGCACTAGTAAGTCCTCTCTATTTAGTGGGCTACTGCCTCCTCCAATAAACTCCTCACTATCAAGGAGACTACTGCTGCATAGAACTCCTCTTTCCACTCCTCCCAGAAAGAATCCACCACGTTACATTGCTCTCACATCAGTCATGCCAAACTAAGCTGTAATTTTAAATGAACCTCCCCCACATTGTGGGTGTGGAGACATATGGGCAGCAGCTCACATCATGCCGAAATGCACCCAGCTCCTGGTTCTCCATGCTAAGCATGGTGATCCAATTTTTTTGCCTCTAATACTGGCAGATGACTTATGAACAGTTGAACTGATTATTTATTATCTCCATGAAAGTGGTTTTTATTCTCAGATATAATGTTTTTAACTACTTTTTGGACAGAGGTAGGGTGACTGGATTGGAACATCTCCCACCACACTCTGGAGTACCCTCGACACATACCTCCTTTGGCAACTGCCTTGCTCAGCCCTATTTTACTTTGCTTTAATTTCTTTTAGATGCATTTAGCCCTTTTCCTGCCACACCCTTTTTCCTATATTGCAGGTATCACTGTGATGAATAGTGAGTGCTGCTCTCATTTTAACACTTCAACTACAATGCTTCAGTGGTGGGGTGGTTGAGAGAGGTATCATCCCCATCGCATGCACAGCCCCAGGGGACGCTTACCAGGCCCCACCCACCTACTGACCTGATTAATTCTCTCACCTTATTTTATTATTGTCAGTCAAACTGACGTCCATTATGTTTCTAGCCTTCTCGCTTCCAGTATTACGAGTTTCCCCGCATTTTTACTCTGTAACTGTCTTTGACCTTAATCAGGTGGGCGGAGGTCAAGTGTGGGTCAGTTCATTCTCACCACAGATTAGCCCTGGAGGAATCCTTGTGTGCTCTCTGACCTACGTACTTGCTCGACTATAAAACTTTTACTTCCCTTTAAGTTAATTCTCAGCTCTAGCATTAATCCTGCTTTCAGCATATTGATTTTGCAGCTTCTATGTCCTTTCATAATCCAATCGCATTTCTGGCTGAACACTTTAAGCTCAGATGACCTACGTCCTGACCAAAAGGCTGATGACCTCACTTTTTAATCCCTTAATCTCTAACCAACCAACCCTCAACCCACTTGTGCTTAAGCACCTTAACAATGTAGTCGAGGGAAGATATTGACATAAGAGTGTGTGTGTGTGTGTGTGTGTGTGTGTGTGTGTGTGTGTGTGTGCACAGGTAGGTGGGCAGGCATATGGATGCATGTACCTGTGTTTCCTCTCTTTCTTCCATGCATCCATCCATCCATCCATGCTTGGTTCCCTCTCAGTTTTCAAAAGAATTCTTTGACACATTCGGGCTCTCAGCACTTTCATTCCTTGTTCAAGAGGTTGCAGAAAACGACAGCACTTGTGTATTGTAAAATCGTTACAAATTAGCTATTATCAGACTGCCGAGATGATAATTACCTGCCGGCCGTGGTGGTCTCGCGGTTCTAGGCGCTCAGTTCGGAGCCGCGTGACTGCTACGGTCGCAGGTTCGAATCCTGCCTCTGGCATGGATGTGTGTGATGTCCTTCGGTTAGTTAGGTTTAATTAGTTCTAAGTTCTAGGGGACTGATGACCACAGATGTTAAGTCCCATAGTGCTCAGAGCCATTAGAACCATTTTTTGATAATCACCTGAAACTTCATATTATGATAGGAAAAAGGAAAATTTGAAATTCTGTATAGCACATGTATTGGAACAACAAATATGTTTGTGTGGCTGGCAACAGGGGAGGGGGATGTGAAGTGGTGTGTATCACTAACAAAAAATAGCATATTAATCTATAGTTCTTTTTCCACTGTGATTTTTGTATGCTGTAGTGGCATAAGAATGTTTACAATTGAGGTCTTCCTGTTATGAGAACATCTTACTAATGAAGTTGTTATTAGTCTTTCTCCCCTCCCTTCCTCCCCTCCACTTCCATTCCAGGGCAACTTGAAAGTGCATTAAATTTTCATATAGATACTCTTCTGACTCATCCAAGAAGATCAATAAGCCACATTCTAATGACCCTGTACCAATTATTGTTTAATACCCTGAATGTTTACAGCATGTTTACAGAACTGCAGTTTTCTGTTGGCTTATCTCAATACAGCTTGGAACTATGGTGTATTTTTGTTTGTGATCTTTGCTGTTAATGTGAAAGATGCGAGTTTGCACCCCATGTCAATCGTGAAATGTATTGTTAGTTGCATATACAAACAACCATCAGCTGTATAAGGGAATGATGACGATGAAAATTAGTGCAGGACTGGGATCTGAACCCGGATTTCCTACTTATGGTGATCAGTGACCTTAACCACTTTGGCTATCCATGCATGACTCATAGACAAATCCAACCTTCCATATGCACCATTCCTGCATCACAACCTGTACTCATACACACTTTGTGTAATTCCCATATGGAGTGGACATTTTAATTGAAACTCGCTGCCTGATATTGGTGTATAAATTTGATATTGCCATACCTGTGTTGTTAAGAAGAACGATGTAGTGTTCCTTTGGACATGCATGCCTCTCCAAAGGAGCATTGCATCATTCTTTTTAACAACACAAGGACTGCAGTACCATATCCTTGTCAGTCATGTTACACATGCAGTTATTTCTACCAGGATAAGTTGATGGAGTTCACTTTGAGAAATCCAGTTTTAAAATTTCTTTCATGTCTAATTAAGTGAATAATGAATATAATAGAGGGAAACATTCCACGTGGGAAAAAATATATCTAAAAACAAAGATTATGTGACTTACCAAACGAAAGCGCTGGCACGTCGATAGACACACAAACAAACACAAACATAAACACAAAATTCTAGCTTTCGCAACCAACGGTTGCCTCGTCAGGAAAGAGGGAAGGAGAGGGAAAGACGAAAGGATTTGGGTTTTAAGGGAGAGGGTAAGGAGTCATTCCAATCCCGGGAGCGGAAAGACTTACTTTAGGGGGAAAAAAGGACGGGTATACACTCGCGCACACACACACATATCCATCCACACATATACAGACACAAGCAGACATATCATGTGTCTGCATATCATATCATATGTCTGCTTGTGTCTGTATATGTGTGGATGGATATGTGTGAGTGTGCGAGTGTATACCCGTCCTTTTTTCCCCCTAAGGTAAGTCTTTCCGCTCCCGGGATTGGAATGACCCCTTACCCTCTCCCTTAAAACCCAAATCCTTTCGTCTTTCCCTCTCCTTCTCTCTTTCCTGACGAGGCAACCGTTGGTTGCGAAAGCTAGAATTTTGTGTGTGTGTTTGTGTTTGTTTGTGTGTCTATCGGCGTGCCAGCTCTTTCATTTGGTAAGTCACATAATCTTTGTTTTTAGATATAAGTGAATAATGAGATATATACAGGAAGTTCTGAACATTATTTATTTGCTGCACTTTTTAACATGGTGTTCATAATTTTATTTTTGTCTCTTCTCTATTCTTTACCAAAATTCTGAATAGTCATGACTGCACAGAGCAGTTGTGGCTGCTGTGTTACAGTTCAGAAAATCCTATTATAATGGACACAGTTTGCAAATATGAAGTGCATCACAGGTTGTTGTGGTCAAATATGTGCACAACAGAAGACATGAACCCCCTCAAGGTGAAATGCCATTCCTACTTAGGAATGCTGACACATTCAAGTTACTAAACACAGTCACAAACAGTATATGTCAGAATGAACTAAGCAAGCTCAGAATAAGTATTAGAGACAGAAATACATGTACAACAAAAATGATCGGGAGGTATAAAATGGCACTGGTAGCATCAGTGGTGAGGAAATTATAAACCCACAATGTGATGACTTGAAGTTTGTGCAAAGTCGCTCAACATGTGGACATTAAACTGTAATTAAAATTTTAAGTGTTTCATATTAGATGTATATGTATAACATATGCAGGACATGAACATGTGGCAGAGGTGTAGGCTATTCCCAATCAGCACAGTCAAAGCTCAAAGATGTACCAAGGTAGCCACAAATCGAAGGTCACCATGGAAATGTACATAAGAAGTAATGTAATACGTTTATTTCCTTTGTTTTATTTCATTTTATATTCTCTTTAACTAATTATGTTTTCTTTATATATATTACTAAATTATATTCAGTGGTGGCTGATTATCATGTGCACACTGTAAATATTGCACTAAAATTAGGCCCCCTCTCTTTGAATGTGAGCCACAAATTACACCATAGCTCTTTGAATGCATTACAGTATGCAAATAAACTGGATGAAAACATGTTTTGTTGTGCACACTCTGTGATAACTGCAAACCAGTGTCAAGTGATGAAATGATAGTCAGCCACTCTATGATCAACTCAGAGATGCGATGCAGCTGTCTGTATTCTACTGTGCATGCTCTGTTGTGATGTTGTCACTTCCAGCACTACAAGTGCTAGGTTGCTCACAGCACTAGGCTGCAGTAACTTTTTTTTTAATTGTGTGCAGCATATTGTGCTAGAGTAGGGTATGAGGACTTTTTCAAGAACTGTTGTGACATCACTGTGGGCAAGTGATGTACACACAGACTGGTAATTTAAGAACCAAGGTTTGATTCCCACTGGTACCATCTTTCTTTTTTCCATCACAATTTTAAACTATTAACGATAAAATTAAAAAATAACAGTTTAGTTTACATACATAAAATTAATATATACAGTTTAGTTAAAATTAATACCCTTGTAAGTTCAAAAATGGTGGTAAACCAAGCAAGTATATGAGAAAATTTAGTTCAAAATGGCTCAAATGGCTCTGAGCACTATGGGGCTTAACTTCTGAGGTCATCAGTCCCCTAGAACTTAGAACTACTTAAACCTAACTAACCTAAGGACATCACACACATCCATGCTTGAGGCAGTATTCGAACCTGCGATCATAGCGGTCGCACGGTTCCAAACTGTAGCACCTAGAACCACTCGGCCAACCCGGCCGGCAGAAAATTTAGTATGGAAGTATTTTATGTTGAGGATGTACCAAAGAGGTCCTTTTCCAGTAGACCTCTGGAGAATAAAGTGAGAGTAAAAGAGTTAGGTACATGTTAAAAGTAAATCTAACAACAGAGGGGTGAGGGATGGGGCTCACTGATTTGGCTTACATAACAATTTTGATCAGCTCCTTAATTGTCCAGAACCAATCCATAAGCTCAAATATACAAACACTCACGAAAATCTTTAAGATTCACCCCAAACTATCAAAGAAATTGAAGAAGTTATTAAAACCTTGCAAAGCTAGTGAAGAAGAACTTTTGAAATGAGCTCTACTAAAAATAAAAAGAGCTAAAATTAACAAACTCCCAGTAGAGTGGAAGGTGGCCTTGATGCATCCGCTACATAAGAAAGGCAGTAAACAAGATGTAAACAACAACAGAGGAAATTCTTTGCAACCAGGTACATATAAGACATTTTTCTGGATTATACTAAACATATTAGAAACAACATTGGAGTGTTATTTATATGAATATCAAGGTAGTTTTCAGAAGGGCGGCTTATATTCTGAATAAATATTTAATCTACAGCAAATGTTTGCCATAGATTACTGAAGTCGAAAGGTCAGTATTTTTCTTTGAAACAGCGTGTAGCATATTGTGCAAGCATAGAGTATGAGGGATTTTTGAAGCACCATTATTATGACTCCACCATGGGTGAGTGGTCTGAAGCATAGATTGGTAATTCGTGGACCTGGATTTAATTCCCGCATATATATTAACATTGCGAGGATGGATATATATGAGGGTAATCCCAAAAGTAAGGTCACCTATTTTTTTATAAGTACATAGACCTGTTTATTTCTACAGTGGTTTACATCAGTTTACAGCTCGAACATTTAGCTATTTTTTGAAATAATCACCATTTCTTTCGATGCTTTTTTGTAGACACTGTGGCAGTTTTTGTATACACATGTCATACCAGCTCGCCGACATTCTGTTCAGAAAGTTATGAACCTATTCTTTCACCTCGTCGTCGGAGCTGAATCGCTTTCAGGCCAAATGTTTAGTTAACGTAGGGAACACTGGGCACCAAGTCAGGACTTTAAGGTGGGTGGGTGATTATGTTCCACTGAAACTGTTGCAGGAGAGCAACAGTTTGCTGAGCGATGTGTGGGTGAGTGTTGTCATCGAGAATATGTACGCCCTTGCTCAACATTCCTCTTCTGCGGTTCGAAATTGCCCGCTTGAGTTTTTTCACAGTCTCACAGTACCTGTCAGCGTTAATTGTGGTCCCAGTTGGCATAAAGTCGACCAGCAATACCCCTTTCCGATCCCAAAAAACAGTTGTCATGACTTTACCGGCAGACTGTGTTTGTTTGAATTTCCATGGCTTTGGCAAAGAAGGATGCCGCCACTGGCGTGATTGTTGCTTGGTCTCAGGTGTAAAGTGGTATGCCCAGGTTTCGTCGCCCGTGACAATTGAGTCCAGAAAGTTGTCCTGCATGTGGTCCTCAGTCAGCATGCGTGGCACCAATCTCGCACACACCTTCCGGTAGTTCAATGTTTCCATTAAAATTCTGTGAGCGGTGCTTCGGGAAACCTCAGGAACCAACGTGCAGAGATCGTCCAGGGTGATCCGCCGATCTTCACGCATGCTTTGCTCAACCTTCAACACTGTCTCCTCAGAAATTGATGGTCTCCCGCTCCTTTGTCCATCATGAATTTCGGCCCGACAAGCTGCAAGCTCTCTACACCACTTACAAACATTTTTGACATGCATGCATGACTCACCATACACTAATACTAAAATGTAAACTTTCACGGCCGGAAATATCATGTCCATTATAATTATCCGGGCTGTTATGCCGTGGTCGGTTGATGAATTCTGTGGTGATTCCCAACGTTTCGTCTCCGACTGCGGGAGACAACTTCAAGGGGGTCCGTAGCTTGATGGAAGGTCCAAGACAAACACTGGCTCGCTACTGACTGCCGCTAAATTCCGTGTCCGCGCGTCCGCGGCGTGACGTCACGTGTTTTCAAAACGTCAGTGCAATTGGCCGCTGTCCGTCGCGTCTCCAGTAGTGGACGGGTGGTAAACATCTTCTTTAACACCGGCATCCATATACCGTTTAATTTGACGCCCTCCTCCTTTCGGTTGAAATTATTTGGGTGTTTAGCGATTTCGATTGCCTCCCTGTAGAGCCTTTCGTAGTATCCGCTCGTGGCCGCTAGTACTTGCGTCTCCTCGAAACGAATATTGTGGTTCCCTGGCTGGAAAGCGTGCTCCGCAACAGCTGATCGTTCCGTTTCTCCTCTTCTACAATTTCCCTTGTGCTCTTCCAAACGTTTAGAAACAGTTCTTTTGGTGGTACCCACATAAACATCACCACAGCTGCATGGGATCCTATACACTCCAGATTTTTCCAATGGTTTGCGAGCGTCCTTGGCAGGCCTAAGGTATTCCTGTATCTTCCTGGTGGGCTTGTAAATTACGGTAATATTCCGCTTCGTCAAGATCCTCCCTATTCTTTCCGTTACATTTTTAACAAACGGCAGGAAAACCTTAGATTTTGCAGTAGCCTGTACGTCACTATGATTTCTGCGTGGCTGCCTCAACGCACGTTTTATTTCGGCGGACGAATATCCGTTCTTCGTTAGTGCACTAACGACCACGGTTTCGGTATATATAAATATAATACCTTTATCGGAAGTAAAATACCCTGAACAGGATGACACTTTCATTAGCAAAAACTTAGCATCGGAAATGAGAAAGATTTTTTTTCCTTTATTGAATTTCGATTCCCCCCTGAGGGGGCGGGATGGCAGCAGCTTAGTACGCTGCTCTTCAGCCTACAGGCTTTTTAAAACGTAAGAAGAAGGTAAGGAACAATAAAAGCTGGCGATAAAACGGTGACTGAAATTGTAAAACGGCGGAAAATTGTGGAAAATTAAAACATAAAACAAAGGGTTGGCAATGCTAATGAAATACACAGGAAGCAGACAGGTAAAATAGTAGACAGACAGTTAAAAAACGTGGCGACAGTCTGGTTTCTGTTCGCAAGAGATATAAAAATCACACCCAGCGACAATATGATTTCCGTTCGCAACACTTCGGAAAAGATACACAACACTGAACACTCACTGTAAACACTGCACTAACAAGGAGACGGCACGATCATGGGGTCGGGGATTTGTCTGAAATTTTGTGTGGTGAAAGAGGACCCTTAACACCTCACATGGTTAAAGAATTAGGACGCACTACTCGGAAAATCCCGAAAAAAATCGATCCAAAGTTTCTTAGGTGCCGTATGAGAATAAAATGTTAGACCGTTGCCGAGCCGCCGTTTGGCCTACATTGTTAGCGCTTGGACCCTTCCACCAGTCTCGCGTTCGATTCCCCCTCCGGCACTTTTTTTTTATTCTGTTGCTTGCAAAATTGCAGCGCATTGTTCCAGGAGAATCATGAAATTAACTCCCAGGAAGATTGTATAAAAATTCATTCTATAATTCACCATCAATTATCGTCACCAATATCCCGATACATGATTCATTATTCCTGGTTTGCCTCAAAATTATCAGGAACTCAAAACATTTTCGTAAGTGTTAATGGGGCATGTTTTTGTACAGATCTATTGCAAACGCCCTGTGATTGTAAAAGATCCGCTTTTATATGTTGCGCAAGATGTCGCAAAAATTATTGCTTTGTTTGTTTTTATGGTAACTACCACTGCGGTTCTTGTTTATAATTATTATATGTATAAAAATTGAATGTTTCCCAATCGACTTTGTTACTCTGATTAAAAACCCAATGTTTCTCCTCATATACTTTACAATGAAAAATGGAAAACCCACCGCCATGAATTGTGTTGTTGGACAAAAAGAAAATAATTTTTATTCAATAATGTAACAAAGTTGTTAAAGATAATGTAGGTTTGGGAAACTTTCTGAATAATTGGTGGAATAACAAAAGAAAATGAAACAGAAGAAAAAAAGTGCCAGAGGAGGAATCGAACCCGAGAGCTCTGACGTAAGAGTCCGAGCCCTAAACATCTCGGACAGACGGCGGCTCGGTATAGCACTAACATTTTATACTCATACAGCACCTAAGAAACTTTGGATCGATTTTTGCCGGGATTTTCCGGGTAGTGCGTCCTAATATTTTAACCACGTGAGGTGTTAGGGGTCCTCTTTCACCACACAAAATTGCGGACAAATCCCCGACCCCACGGTCGTGCGTCTCCTTGTAAAATGTCGGCACAAAGATGACACACCATAGCCAAGGGCAGATGGCGGGGGGGGGGGCGACCTGGACTGATGAGGGAGGAGAGGAAAAACGAAAGGGGGGGGGGGAACCGAAGGAGGCTGATGACTCATAAGGGGGGGGGGGGCAGGGTAGACGCGAGAGGGAATGGGAAAAGGCAGAGGTGGGAATCAGAAAGAAATTATTTTTTTTTTTTTTTCCTTTATTGTATTTCAATTCCCCATCGGGGCAGGCTGGCAGCAGCATATGCGCTGCTCTTCAGCCGAAAGACATAGAACAAAACAATAGAAGACATTTAAAAACAGCAAAGGAGAGAATAAGGCGAACATAGATATAAAAAAGGGGGAGCAACATGGAAGGCAATAGACAAAAAATGGGGTGACTAAAATGGAGATAAAAAACTGTTTAAAAGTAGCACACACAAAAAGCCACACACTGCGATGATTAAAAGAACACAAGGCACAGTATGACTGGAGCATAAAGGTGTTGACGGGTGGCATAGCACATAACGTAACACTGACGGCGAACCTCAAGGCAGTACACAATTAAAATCACACCTCTTGACGCACACGAGAAACATCACTAAACACAACACTGATGTGGCACACTGATGATGATCAATACAGAGGATCTGCCAGGTTCTAGGAGATGAGGGAGACCTGAAGAAGGGAGGGAGGGGAACAGATTGGGGAGGGGAATGGGGGGCGCGCGGAAGAGGGCCAGGTAGGGAGGGATGTGGGAAGGAGAGAGGCAAGTATGGGGTGCAGGGTCTGAGGGGAGGGGGGGGATGGAGGAAAATCCGCTCTGGGAGAAGGAGGAAAGAGGAGAAGGGGGCCCTGGGGAGGGGGGGGGGGGGGGAACAAGGCTGGGTTATAGTTGGAAGGAAGGGTATATGTCACGGCGAAGTTCGTCATCCGGGAGGGGGAGGCGTTGGAAATTGCCCTGATGAAGGAGATGGAGGGTGTGGAGGTCAGAAAGAAAAAAACATTATAGCTTAAGTAACCGTAAAATTACCAGAGTATTACAGGCACAAAAACTTTTAGTCACTTACTAAAATTGCATCCTGCAATGGAGATTAATAAAACAATTGTGCCAAAGGCGTCGACAGTAGTTAAAACATCATCTCCATTTATACAACATGATTATGGACAGAGGGACGATGCGAACACAGCTTAGCATCAGTACTTCACCTATGAACTATCACGATGAGGGTGTGAAAGCCCTAGGGCAGATAGTTTCGCCGAGAGAGGGCACTTGTGGTATGTGCCAGACACTCGCGCACATTAAAATCCATGGATACATACACATGTGCATCAAAATTATTAAAAGTAGTTCTAATTCAAACCTTCTGTCTTAATAAATAAAACATATCAGAACCATTTAAAAAAAACATCTACGTAAAATAGAAAATATGAAACCAATTTACATGTGTCCTAGTCAGCACGGACGCGACAGAGTTGAGTTCGCGATGCCGACGAGCCAGGACGATGCGCGCGCGGCCGGCTCAGCCGGAGTCGGCCGCTGGTCGGTCGGTTGGGCCTGCCCGCCGGACGCCCCAGCGGCCGCTCCACAGAGGACGGATCCCAGGCTGACGACCCAGGCTACGGCACCGGTTCGTGACAGGATAGAACGTCAAGAACGACGATCGACAGGCGCTATTCGACCGCAGAGGACTACACACCACACGACGAAAGCGTATTCGGACGTCGGCCGTACGTCACATCACGACGGACGCAGCAATGAAGACGACCTCCAGGACTACGCCAGAAGACTCGATATATGTCGGGAGGAGGACAAAGAAACGTTGAAGGACATACAACGCCTTATCCGCTATTCACGGGAACACAAGAGCAGGATAACGACACCTGTATGGCATCTCCATGTATGGACTCAGATGTCGAATGACAGCACTCCCACCAAACGGTCGACGGCAGCGGCGTTTCCAGCAGAAAACGACGACTCCCCACACGCTCGTACGCAACAAACGGCGCAGAAGCAACGCATTAGCCAAGGGCTTAGCCAACCCCGCTAAGAGACGAACAGAGGCTATCCCCACAACGAACCGACTCGCCCCACTGACACCTTAAGCTGCGCCTCCATCACCCACCGACAAGCCACAGGCACAAACTTCTAATGCCGCAGAAGCCGTGGACAGAGACAAGAATGTGCTTCGCAAAGTGCCCCCACTCACTATTTATTACACAAAGGATTACGTTCACCTCAATGAAAAGCTCAACGGACTTCTAGAGGGCAACCTTAAAGCTATATACCAAAAGGACCGCATCAAATACCACTTAGAGTCCTTCGAAGACCAAAGACGTGCAATAAAATTCTTCACGAACCACAGCTTCTCCTACTTTACGCATCAAGCACCAGACGACAAGGAACTGAAAGTAGTTGTCAAACGCCTTCCGGCGGAAGTTACCGAAGAACAGCTTTACTATGCCCTCAAGGAAAAAGGCTTCAAAGTGCTACAAGTCTACCAATTTAAGGAACGCGACGAGAAGACCAAACAACTGATACCGCAACCTGTGTACTGAATCACCTTCCCATCCGGAAAAGAAAATGACAAGAGATATGATGTCAAGTACCTGTCCTACACACGAGCGATAATAGAAACCTATAATAGTAAAGAAGGACCAGTTCAGAGCCGACATTGTCAACGTTTCGAGCATACAGCAAACTACTGCAGCATGCCAGCCCGCTGCATCCGCTGCGGTGGCTCCCACAAATCATCGAATTGTGCACATCCAAAAACGGCGCCCACAAAGTGCGCCAATTGTGAACAAGAACATCCAGCGACCTACCGTGGCTGCCCCAAATTTCAAGAACTCCTACGGAAATATACTAGAAGGACAACAAAGAAGTCGATCCCACAGCAGCCTATAATTGTTCAGAACTCGGTAATGGCAGCGATTCCGGCCACCCAACAACAAGCGGCACCTCTCCCTATGGAAACAGTCGCCTCTCGACCACAACCGGCACCCAGAGTGACTCTACGACAGACAAAACAACAGCGCTCTTACTCCGAAGCAATATATGCCCATCTACCGATGCCAGCACCAGCGGAGACAACATCTTCCTGGCCGACCACCTTTACGTCTATCCTCTCGCTTGTAGAAAGCGTACTGACAGCTTTTCAAACACCCTAAATGGATAGACGGCATCACATGAGGAATCTTAACTTCTGCATGTGGAATGCCAACGGCCTGAAACTGAAGAAAATAGAATTCACGGACTTCTTACATCGCCACAGGATAGACGTAGCGTTTGTCTCCGAAACACATCTCCGCGAATCCACCGACCTCCGCTTGAGGAACATGCACATCTACCGGATGGACAGACGGGACCAACAGGGTGGAGGGACCGCAGTTCTGATCAAAAAATGCATTCGTCACCACCAAGAACATTTACCCCAACTCCAGACTTTAGAGGCCACGGCAGTAACAATCCACACGACGCTCAGAAACATTACCTGTATTGCGGCTTACCATAGCCCAAAGAAGCCTCTCTACCCAGAAGATCTTTATGCCGTTACAGAGGGTTACGACAAGATCCTCCTTGGAGGGGATCTTAACAGTAAACATGTTGCCTGGAATTCCCGTAAGACTAACCCAAAAGGACATATGATGTTTGCATTGGCTGAGGATTTACGTGTCTCCGTCCATGGCCCACGGGAACCGACGAAGATACCTTACGTCCAGACACAAGACCCTGATGTTCTAGACATCGCCATAATCAAGAACATTAACCCGAATCTCCATCTGCGTACGCTGGATGATCTTTCGTCGGACCACAGACCGGTGGTGTTACGACTCATAGAGAGGGCTACTTTGCAACTCCCACTGCCGACGACAAGAACTTACGACTGGCAGCAGTTCCGAACGTACCTCAACAACAATGTGCGAGCAACCCAGGTTGTTACTACCAGAGAACCGATTGATGTGGCAGTCGCAGTACTCAAGAAGAAGATTAACAGTGCGAAACAACGAGCACTCACGGAGCGCCTGCAACCAGAAGTCAATTATGACGAGTTTCCACCACCACTGCAGGAACTTCAGAGAAGGCGCAATCGATTTCGGAAACGATGCGTCCGTTACCGCCATCCGGATGTTAGACGAGAGACTCACAGACTAACCCGAGAACTCCGGCGGAAGGTTCAGAACTGGAAGCAACACACGTGAGAACTCCCAATGGACAACTTTCTATTACGCACCAAAGATGATGTCGATGTCGACTAGTTAAAAGTCTCAGACAGCAACAGCCCCCCGAAAGGGCAATTCGAGGACCCCATGGCCTCTTGTACGACTCACTGGCGCAGGCGGAGCTGTATGCGGATACATACCAACAACAGATGACTATGCCCCCCACGGAGGATGGAGATGTGCACTCCACCGTGCAGAGGAGGACACAGCGGCGGAATGGGAAGCTATTCGGGACGCCCCGACTAATACTATGCCCCGGCTGACAACGCCGGAGGAAATTCAGAGGATTATCAACTGTAGCAAACACGCCTCACCTGGAACAGATGGAATCGGCAATACGGAATTGAAACACCTACCGAGAAAGCCTATTGTGCTTCTCACCCGGATAGTGAACAGCTGCCTCAGGACTGGATACTTCCCAGAGGCATGGAAGATTGCCAGAATAGTGCCAATACCAAAACCGGGCAAGGATCTCTCTCACCCTGACAGCTACAGACCCATAAGTTTACTGCCGACGCTGGGAAAGGTACTGGAACGTGTCCTACTGAAACGTATGCTGGTCATCCTTGCACACAACATCATCCGACCGGAGCAGTTTGGCTTTCGGGCGAAGCTATCGGCTGAGTTACAACTACTACACATCACGGAATCTATCCAAGACAATTTCAACAAGAAAAAACATACCATTGAAGTCTTTCTCGATATAGAGAAGGTTTACGATAAAGTATGGCGACGCAACTTGATCGTCAAGCTGCGACGTACCACTCCCCTGCCGTACTGCTATTTAAAACTTCTCGACAATTTTCTTCAGGATCGCAGATTATATGTTCGCATTGATGACAAGACCCCATAATTCCACGTTTGCCGAACATCTATGGCTCTTACAGCATACGCCACGTAAACTGGATGACGTAGGATTGCTTCATGAAGCGAGTTAGGGCTACAAACTGGATCTGCCGGAAGAATTAGAGATTTTCAAGCATCTGTCTTAAAAAGGTGGTTTTGTTCTTAACGAACAGGTGCAGCTTAGAAACAAAAAATTTTTAGACAGTTTCAAACCCCTCCTTGCTTTAATGTAATATAGTCTGGCTGACCAGAAGTTAGTTTTCTTGACTGTTGATGCCGGTGAGATGCGCTTTTCCTGTCTTGTTGGGATTTTACGTATTTTTGATGTTTGCTGTTTGTGGTTTTCAATGTGTATGTGTGGTTAATTGACTGTTATGTTTTTATTCACAACGGCAGATGGTTCGTTTTACTTTAACATTTTGGTTGTTTTCGCTAGTATGTATTTTACCGTTTAAGTTACGCGAGATTCTCACGCATAACACTAGTGCCCTCTCTCGTTAGATGTGTTCCGTAGCGCAAGCTTCATCTGCTTGACACTAGGACACAGGTAAATTGGTTTCATATTTTCTGTTTGACGTAGATGTTTTTAAATGGTTATGATATGCTTTATTTATTAAGACAGAAGGTTTGAGTTAGCACAACTTTTAATAATTTTATGCACATGTGTATGTATCCATGGATTTTAATGAGCGCGAGTGTCTGGCACATACCACAAGTGCCCTCTCTCGGCGAAACTATCTGCCCTAGGGCTTTCACACCCTCGTCACGCTAGTTCATAGGCGAAGTACTGATGCTAAGCTGTGTTCGCATCGACCCTCTCTCCATAATCATGTTGTATGAATGGATATGATGTTTTAACTACTGTCGACGCCTTTGGCACAATTGTTTTATTAATCTCCATTGCAGGATGTAATTTTAGTAAGTGACTAAAAGTTTTTGTGCCTGTAATACTCTGGTAATTTTATGGTTACTTAAGCTACAGTGTTTTTTCTTTCTTATTTCCGATGCTAAGTTTTTGCTAATGAAAGTGTCTTCCTGTTCAGGGTATTTTACTTCTGGTGAAGGTACATTTATATATACCGAAACCGTGGTCAAGAATTTTAATAAATCTTTATCCTGCAACTGTTTTCGCTGTCATCATTTACCGTGAAGAATTTCAACAGTTGCTGTTTCAGCCATGTTTAAAATCTTGATTACCCTTGTATATCCTCGCAATGTTAAAGTATTGGTTATAAAATTTAAATGTATGTAAATAGTTCAATTTATATACATAAAATTAATATGCTCAGGTTAGTTATGATTACTACTATTGTAAGTCAAAATGCTATAGGCCACCACATTGTAGCACATTGGTATAATTTTGACGAAGCCATCACTGATTATATTGTATAAATCAGTATCTTAACATTGCATTATTAAACTTAAGAGAAAATGTACATTATTATGTAGAGAATATTCAATGTACTGAATGTTATGACCTGCTCTAGACACACAGGAAGTTGCATGTTATGATTTGCAATACATAAATAATACAAACTATAAATGAATATGTTTTATGTGGTTCACAGTTCATCGTTGACAGTTTTCATTGCATATTTCACATATGAATCCTAACCCTTCCCATTTATATATTAGGTCTTGTACATTGAAGAACCAAAGAAACAGGTACACCTACCTAATATCGTGTAGTGCCCCCACGAGCACGCATAAGTACCGCAACACAATGTGACATGGATTCGATTAATGTCTAAAGTAGTGCTGGAGGGAATTGACACCATGAATCCTGCAGGCCTGTCCATAAATCCGTAAGAGCACGAGGGGGTAGAGATCTTTTCTGAACAGCCCAATCCAAGGCATCCCAGATGTGCTCAATAATGTTCATGTCTGGGGAGTTTGGTGGGCAGCAGAAATGTTTAAACTCAGAAGAGGACCTGGAGCCACACTGTAGCAATTCTGGACGTGTGGGGTGTCTCAGTGTTCTGCTGGAATTGCCCAAGTCCATCAGAATGCACAATGGACATGAATGGGTGCAGGTGATCAGACATAATGCTTATGTACATGTCACCTGGCAGAGTTGTATCCAGATGTATCAGAGGTCCCATATCACTCCAGCTGCACATGCAGGGTCAATGGGTCCACAAGATTATCCCCATACCTGTACATGTTCATCCACTCGATACAATTTGAGATGAGACTCGTCCGACAGGTAACATATTTTAGTCATCAACAGTCCAATGTCGATGTTGACAGGCCCAGGCAAGGCATAAAGTTTTGTGTCGTGCAGTCATAAAGGGTACATGAGTGGGCCTTCAGCTCCAAAAGCCCATATAGATTCGTTGAATGGTTCACATGCTGATACTTGTTGATGGCCCAGCACTGAAATCTGCAGCAATTTGCGGAAGGGTTACACCTCTGTCACATTGAATGACTCTGTTCAGTCATCATTGGTCCCATTCTTGCAGGATCTTTCTCCATCTGCAGCAATATCAGAGATTTGAAGTTTTACTGGATTCCTGATATTCATGGTACACTCGTGAAATAGTCGTACAGGAAAATCCCCGCTGTATCGCTACCACGGAGATGCTGTGTCCAATCGCTCGTGCGCCGACTATAATACCACATTCAAACTCAATTAAATCTTGGTAACCTGCCATTGTGGCAGGAGTAACTGATAGCAGGAGTAACTGATCTAATAACTGCGCCAGACACTTGTTTTCTTATGTAGGCACTGACGACTGCAGCGCCATATTCCGATATTCTGCCTGTTTACATATCTCTGTACTTGAATACACTTGCCTATACCACTGTCTTTGGCACTCCAGTGTAGCGCAAGAAGAGAACTTGTCTCCAATAAAGCACCTTTCCTTCTCTCCCACACTCTGTTAATCCATAATGTCATACCATCCTCATCAATCCAACCCTTGTCATGTACAAGAACAACAACAGCTAGTGATATTTCAGAAGGTTTTGCACTTGAAAATGATCATTGGATTAAGTTCAGTATCATCAGCACAACATGAAAGGACAACAGTGTAGTGTGTTTTTTCATGTCTACTTGCTTTTATAGTTACAGTTTTAGCCCATTTCATGGCAACAGTTCTGTTACTCAGCGCAACAAATGTCAGAGGAGTTTCATTCATGTTCGCTATTTTGCTTAGTTCCACACTGGTTTTCTTTCAATGCTGAATAATAAAGTGATGGAAAGATATCATTTTCTCTTCATGCTCTTGTGGAACTTTCTGAGATACTTTGGTTCTGGTTCACATGCTAAGTCCATGACTCTTCATAAACCTGTAGCACCAATCAACTCCACTCTTAAAGTCGGTGAAGCTCCACTGTAGCGCTGGCCTACGAATGTTTATTCAAATCACTTTTGTATTAATTCCAGTGCCATTTTGATGGTGCTCTTGAATCCATTTTAATAAATCATCTTCTAGTTTTGGCCATTTTGCTTTCAATCCCCTATTTGGATATTTAGTTTTATTCATTTTTTTCAGTTCTTCATTAGTAGCCTGCCAGTCACGAATGACTTTTTTTGCTGGTGGAGGGCCAAAATGCCACTCAGTTGCTCTGTTTCCATGTTGTTCTTTATATTTACAGCCCACATCATATGAATACCTTTTATTTTTTTCCATTAGGAAACTAGATACTAACAAAAATATTGTACTATTGTCAATAAACAAATCACTTTCAGTTCAAGTTCACTGGCTCTGTAGACCGCAATGACACCTCATAGGCTAGACAGTGTCCTGGGTTTATGAGTGTGGGGTGGGAGGGAGACAGTGGTAACAAGCCTGTGAATCTCACAACTCATGTTTGTCCCATCAGTGTGCTGCTGCTGCCAGTTGCATCCGTTGTTCCCAGACAGAGATAGGTTTCCCGTGACATCGAATATATGGCCATTTTTAATATTGGAGGAATTTTAAATCAAGCACTGGACATTTTTGTATTAATTTCAAGTATAAGATGCATCTGAATGTTGGAAGCAATTTTTCAAACAAAAAAAGTCTTATAACCTGTAAAATATGGTGCTGACAAATCAGTATATGTTTTCCCCAGGCCATACTGCATTTGTTAACAAAAGCAGCATGGTGGAAATATGATTTTTTATAAGGCATTGAACAAGTTGGTATAGTGGTTTAAACTTTTATTCAGAAAGATTATATAGGTTTACAGTGGTTTCCCAAAATTATTTCAGGCAAATACTGGGATGCTTCCTTCAATAAAGCCATGCTCAGTTTCATTTCCTACCATAGCTCAACAGAGATGGTGTTTAGTACTTGGTGTCAGTCTGATGTTAAACTCTAACACTCCTACCATTTTTAAAAATTGGTGTATCTGCTTAGAGAGGAGAAAAGTACTTGTTACTGAGCTGCAGACCAGATAACATTGCTGAAAAGTTTGTGATGTTGTTTTGTCCTTTTTTACCTATCTGGCGGTGTATGTGAATGCCTTTCTTTAATACATGGTTAATTATTGCCATTAAATCCTTACTGCTTGGTTGAATGTTTATATCAAAATGATTATATTTTGTTTCAGGTATACATTGCAGGCTTCAACCTTCCAGATGGCAATATTACTGCAGTTTAATGTGAGTAAGACCTGGACAGTACAACAACTACAAGAGTCCACCCAAATTGGGTTGGATGTAGTAATACAAGTTATCCAGTCTCTCATGAAAGCAAAACTTCTGCAGTCAGAAAGCGATGAAAATGATTTGCTACCTAATTCTGTTATAGCATTACCGAAAATCTACAAAAAGTAAGTCACCAAGTATCTTTATTTATTCAGTAACTTCCATTCAGATACACGGCAAAATAGGTACAATTAAAGTAATGAAGTCAAAACCTGTTTGTGTTGAAGGCCTATTATGTAATTCTTTATCAGTCCATGGTAGTTTCCTTTGGCAATAATTGGTATTTCAAAATAATAATGTTGTTCTGTATGTTGTCGTTACCCTCATCATACTTTTCTCCCTTTTCCAGTCGGAAATTCAGGGTGAATATCAACATACCTCTGGAGACAGAAATAGAAACGGAACAAGATCAGACAAATGTGCACAAGAATATAGAAGCAGATCGCAAAATATTAATACAGGCAGCTATAGTGAGAATAATGAAAATCAGAAAAACATTGAAGCACCCGCAACTTGTTGCAGAAGTATTGAACCATATGTCATTAAGATTTAGACCCAAAGTTCATCTTATCAAAGTAAGTTAACATGTGGTGTAGGTCAACAAGATTATTTTATCGTTTCAGCTCTCTAGCTTTAATATGAAATTGATATTTATGTTTAATGCATAAATACTGATTAGACTGTAATAACCTTTGTTGTCTGGAATTCTTACAGAAATGTATTGATATACTAATTGAGAAGGACTATTTGGAAAGATCAGATAGTGACAGAGATACATACAATTATCTTGCTTGAAGACTACATGGCTAACGACGTGAAAATGGTGGTCAAATGTTTCTGCAGCATGAAGAAAATGTTACATACTGTATAGAATCATGTGCATTTGATATGTGAAAAACTGTTATCATATGTCATATGTTTTTTTGATTTTTTATTTCATTTATGTTGTTATAGAAAATCCTGAATCTAGTAGGTAATCCACATTTTTTGTATGCAAAGCTTTTTCAATAAGTAAAGTGAGTTATTGTGTTCATTTTTCCATGAATATAATCATGAACAGCAGAATGATACCAAGTGATATTTTCTCTCTCTCTCTCTCTGTGTGTGTGTGTGTGTGTGTGTGTGTGTGTGTGTGTGTGTGTGTGTGTGTGCGTGTGCGTGTGTGTGTGTAGAATCACCTGTAAAACTGAGAGCAATTGATATTGTAGATTGCTGAATGTGAATTCATATTTGTTATTTTTATTGGTTAATTGGTATTGTTCTTGGATAATTCTGATAGCAGAAAACATTAACAAAAATTTTCATTAAAAAGGATGCACTTTTCTTTGTAAACCCTCATCACCAGTTTTGTGAAGACCTCTTCACTGCTGCTGTCACAAATATAGTAAATGCAATTTACAACTGTCTGTTCACATCTAAGTGTTCACTAAACAATGTTCTCTGTCTAAGTCAGCCCTGGACGATGATGTATAACCAAGTGGGCGAGAGCTGGTCTTCTAGCTTCCAAGTAGGCTTCTGTCCATTGTCATCCGTTCATTGAAGGATTGTACTCAGCTGGCAACAGGCCGAGGTGAAGACAATATCTTCATCCTCAGCGCTGCCCGTGGCGCTGGTGGAACTCGCGCAAGTGGCGTCATGAGCTCACATGTTTGCACCTCTGGTGCTTTGGCTATGGCTGTGTCTTCTTCGGATGACACAGCACTTTTAATTTCTATCAGTTATATCTGAAAATTTATACATACATCGTAAATTTTTTTAAAAAAAGTGGATGTTCAGTGTATATGTATGGTAAGGGTGTGTATTATTGATGTCCTACTAACTGTTCTAATTGTTGGTGTTGTGTATAAAATTCTTGTTAATCTCACCTATAATGTGTTTTGGTTGATTCCTATGTTTTCTGAGTAAATCTCATGTTTACCAGATCAAACTCTTTTATTCCATAGGTAATAATGTAATTTATCCAACTGAGTGCCCAGGTGCTCCAACCATAAGAGTACTGCTCAGCAGTGTGGGATCCGTACCAGATAGGGTTGATAGAAGATATAGAGAAGATCCAACGGAGAGCAGCGCGCTTCGTTACAGGATCATTTAGTAATCGCGAAAACGTTACGGAGATGATAGATAAACTCCAGTGGAAGACTCTGCAGGAGAGACTCTCAGTAGCTCGGTACGGGCTTTTGTCACCGAAGAGTCAAGCAGTATATTGCTCCCTCCTACGTATATCTCGCGAAGAGACCATGAGGATAAAATCAGAGAGATTATAGCCCACACAGAGGCATACCGACAATCCTTCTTTCCACGAACAATACGAGACTGGAACAGAAGGGAGAACCGATAGAGGTACTCAAGGTACCCTCCGCCACACACCGTCAGGTGGCTTGCGGAGTATGGATGTAGATGTAGATGTAGATAGATAAGAAATAACTGAGGTGCCTGATAAGTTTACAGGGTGTATACAACCGTGAGATCCGGGAAAAACCCGGGAATTTTTTCATCCGGGAGAAAACCGGGAAAAACCCTGGATATTTTTAGAATTCCGGGAATTTTTCATTGTTTTAGTTTTCAGTTAAATTTTTGTATTTTTGACTGGTAAGAACTAATACTCTAACAAAGGATATTACTGTATCCCGCTACTGCAGAATACTACTTCAACAATAAAACATAAACGAGAGAAAAAAACGAAAATAACTTAAATTTTAAAGGGAATGCGCCATATAGAACAACGACGCACAATGCGCATGCAAGCGTCTGCCAGTTGAACATGTGTCAAAGGCTTTAGGAAGACTGTGCAGTGCTTCATAATAACAAATTGCCTCCAATGAGCGTGAAGTCGCAATTGTTTACATTCGATTTGTTTTAGCAGTTACGCGCGGGCTCATGCGCATGCGCAGTTGAGTCACGTTTGAGTAGTAGATTCTCCCGCTTCTGGAAACAGGAATGTGGCTGTTGGCTGAGCAAGCAGTCGCTGCAAGCATCTAGATGCTACCGGGGAAAGGTGGCGCCAAATTCATATTCTTGAGTAAAAAAGACTTGTTTTACAAAGCTCCTAGCATCCAGGGCACGTTTGTCCATCGATTATTCATATCATTTTGAAACGCTTCCCTGTTGGTTTTTGAACATTGTTGAACACATTTTAAGTTGATTTCTGACTGAATCATAAGTTGACTTTTGAATGAATGCATTGTGTACGTGATGTCGCTGTAAGGGGAATCCTCGTCGCATCTAGAAATAAATTTTCCGCAGACAAGAGGGGTCGGGGCTATATGAGCTGAGGGAGTAAAGCCGAACGGATGAATGCCAATCGCTGTCTGATTACGTGGTTGATTGGGTTTGCGAATGATCAGCGTTGTTATAATTACTAGCGTAATCCATAGATTCACACTACCAGAGTGGAAATAAACGACTGACAGGAATAACAGGTGAGAAAGATTATGTATTATCTTCTCGGTGTACCCAAGAAAACGAAATTTTGACAGAAAATTTTTGGCTAGAGCGCTACACTAGTAAGGACCAGTAGTACAGTCCTCGGCTAGCAGCCGCGTGGAAGTAAAGCGGAAAACGTGTTGTTCGAACACGTAATAACGCCTAACCGGAAAATAATCGCGGGATGACTAAACATGTGATTCTGGCAGGGTTAGTGAAATTAATCGGCGAACAAATTTTGACAGTGGCAGCAATAGCTACAGAACTGGTGGTGACCAGATTGTTTGTTACAACGAGGAAGGAGAAGAAATGGGGACATCACACAAATTATGGAAGAATAAGATTCCAAATTTATATAAAAATTTCGTAATACTACTTTTCGATCTCATGCTAGAGAAGCTGGTGCGTGTGAATGAAATGTGAAACTACACTCCTGGAAATGGAAAAAAGAACACATTGACACCGGTGTGTCAGACCCACCATACTTGCTCCGGACACTGTGAGAGGGCTGTACAAGCAATGATCACACGCACGGCACAGCGGACACACCAGGAACCGCGGTGTTGGCCGTCGAATGGCGCTAGCTGCACAGCATTTGTGCACCGCCGCCGTCAGTGTCAGCCAGTTTGCCGTGGCATACGGAGCTCCATCGCAGTCTTTAACACTGGTAGCATGCCGCGACAGCGTGGACGTGAACCGTATGTGCAGTTGACGGACTTTGAGCGAGGGCGTATAGTGGGCATGCGGGAGGCCGGGTGGACGTACCGCCGAATTGCTCAACACGTGGGGCGTGAGGTCTCCACAGTACATCGATGTTGTCGCCAGTGGTCGGCGGAAGGTGCACGTGCCCGTCGACCTGGGACCGGACCGCAGCGATGCACGGATGCACGCCAAGATCGTAGGATCCTACGCAGTGCCGTAGGGGACCGCACCGCCACTTCCCAGCAAATTAGGGACACTGTTGCTCCTGGGGTATCGGCGAGGACCATTCGCAACCGTCTCCATGAAGCTGGACTACGGTCCCGCACACCGTTAGGCCGTCTTCCGCTCACGCCCCAGCATCGTGCAGCCCGCCTCCAGTGGTGTCGCGACAGGCGTGAATGGAGGGACGAATGGAGACTGCGTGTTTGGCGCCGTGCAGGTGAGCGCCACAATCAGGACTGCATACGATCGAGGCACACAGGGCCAACACCCGGCATCATGGTGTGGGGAGCGATCTCCTACACTGGCCGTACACCACTGGTGATCGTCGAGGGGACACTGAATAGTGCACGGTACATCCAAACCGTCATCGAACCCATCGTTCTACCATTCCTAGACCGGCAAGGGAACTTGCTGTTCCAACAGGACAATGCACGTCCACATGTATCCCGTGCCACCCAACGTGCTCTAGAAGGTGTAAGTCAACTACCCTGGCCAGCATGATCTCCGGATCTGTCCCCCATTGAGCATGTTTGGGACTGGATGAAGCGCCGTCTCACGCGGTCTGCACGTCCAGCACGAACGCTGGTCCAACTGAGGCGCCAGGTGGAAATGGCATGGCAAGCCGTTCCACAGGACTACATCCAGCATCTCTACGATCGTCTCCATGGGAGAATAGCAGCCTGCATTGCTGCGAAAGGTGGATGCTCTGTTGCCTGTGTCTATGTGCCTGTGGTTCTGTCAGTGTGATCATGTGATGTATCTGACCCCAGGAATGTGTCAATAAAGTTTCCCCTTCCTGGGACAATGAATTCACGGTGTTCGTATTTCAATTTCCAGGAGTGTATTTCCTAACATAAAGCTTTTTGTTTGTAGTAGGCCTAATAGGCATTTGATATTGGTACTTATTGGATTATATTCTGTCGTGTTATAAAAATGGCCATTTGTGCCAAAACAGTCTCGTTTATTTGGTGTGTTGCAAAATTGCTACCATATTAGAAATGCCTATTTTGTTTTATCTAGCAGACAGTGACAAAATAAACGTAATCAGATCGAGAAACTCCACCAGTCTTGGGTATTATTTGTATTAACAGCTTTTTCAGTATTAGATAACGACATTTCGATTTTTCATGTAGCAAAACGTTTGACGAACTTGGATGAGGTAATAGATTCTTTCTCAGAAAGGAAAGCACGCCATGTAAAGCTGTAGCAAGATTAGACAGAAAAAAATGCTAGGAGCTAAAGTTTGAAGAAATGTGTAATTTCTTGCCTATCTCTTGTCAGTATTGGTTTTATATATCCTATATTTAATTTTATGTCACGCAAAACAGCAAATTATTAGCAATTAGGCAATAAAGAGTTCAGATTTTCTGAAGAGTTCTTGTTCTCTCGATTACAAATAAACCCATCCGCTATTAATTGTGAGATTTTTTTGAGGAGGGGCAGGCTGTCAAACCGGCCGACTGGGAGCAGGAGAGGCACCACAGGACATTTCAATTTCCACTCTCCTGAATATAGTTTGGACATGCGGTAGAAAAATGTTTTATGTAGAGGCGTGGCACTGCACTTTGCCATACTTAAGACCAAATAATATGTCTTACATTTCCTCGAATACATATGTTTTATGTTTCAGACTTCTCAGAAAGATGTGCGCTACAAGATGAACATTTTTGAAAATTCGATTTTTTTTTCTTTAACATTGATCCAGTTCGGAAATGTCGTAGATGCGGGGCTGATGCGCAGAGCAGTCTGAGCTATAGTGCGTAGACTCCACGTGACCCGTGTTTACATTTAGTGATTTTGCTGTTTCCCCTTCATTTACTCTCACGTCAAATGAAAACGAAACGGATATCTGTGGCCGGGAGCTATCAAGTGAATTAAAACACATTCACATTATTACGGAAGGCTGAAATATGTCATTAGTTTCAGATTTTATTGTATTTCCACCTTTCTGCCAGTCAAGCATTAATCGCCTTGCGGAACAATGAAGTTATTTTTGTCTGTTTGCTAAAGAAATTAGGCTTTTGTTAACCTTTTCCGCAGAGGCAGTCAATGTATTTGAAACGAAATGTTTAATTCCACAGTACTGGCTAGTTTCAACTGTTCGTTGCATTTCAAGTGCGTGTTTTCATTTTCTAGCACGTATGGCATTATGCCATAATAAAGACCCAAACATGATATAATACAGTATCGGTGCTCCAAGAAAATTTACATCCCGAAAACCACACTGAAAAGCTTAGTATCAGGTCGAGGTCTATTTCATTGGGAATCTGGACATACGAATGTGCCCTTTAAGTATGCACTTAAAATGTGCACATTTTAATATGGTTCACGAAATTCCGATGCTCTTGCAGTATTCTCTGATGTCTTGTTTCTTTTATGACAACGTATGATCTTTCAATGTTTTACACGTACGTACATATGGACTTCCTACGACATGATAGCTACCCAAGCACGGTTTCGCCTGTTATCTGCGCTCTTTGGCAACTTCTGAAACGAACCCATTTCTAACAGGTCGCGGGAAAATATTGCGAATGGTGGTTTGAAAAGCGTTACTTTCAAAGTAAATTTCCTTTTACGTAAGTTGAGCTATGTGCAAGAATGTACCATGAATTTATTAAATCACAGAGCGTTTGACTCTCATTTAAAAACAACTCTTTGATGACGAGCCATTTAGAAGAATTTCGAACCGTGAAGATCAGACATTTATGTCATTATTAAAAATTTTACTGGCACATTTGTGTGATACATCTTAAAGTGTAACACGCGCAAAAAAAATCAACAGTATATGCGAAAGCTTAGCTTCTCTTGCAGCTTGAGACCAATATTATACGTGAAAGCTTTGCTTTTCTTGTAGCAACACTATGTATATTAATTTAAACTATTAACTTTCCCTGTTTGTGTGTTCGTGCTACTTAACAGTGATGTTGCTGTTGACTGACTACATCACGTGTCCTATGCTCTGAATATCCGCTGTCATCGGCTGGCGAGATCACGTGACATAAGCTACGAACGGCTTACAAAATCGCATCGAAATCTCGATTTCAATGTTTCGGAAAGTAACATGTGGTGTTTGGTGGAATTCCAATGTGTGCTGTCGTAATACGAAAATACGCAGCGTACATATAGCTGCACATCAAAGATATTTCCAAAACGTGTCTTTTTCCCTGAGTTTCGTTTTCTAAAGTGCCGGGAAATTGTACGTCCGTGTATAAAACCATAACCATTCAAAGGATTCATAAGGGAAAATACACTGTCACCCGGGAGAATATGTATTTTTAACCGGGAAAAATCCGGGATTTTTTTCCTCGTCCACGTATACACCCTGGTTTAGGAAATTATTTTATGGTATTTCCAGTGTGTGCGACAGATGATTTTTCAGTTTGACTATTTATAGGGATAATCTGTCATTTTCTATTATCTTGATGACAGAATTGGAATTAAATCTAATCTGCATACCCTAGGAGTGCTTTTTGAGCTGGAGGTTGTGTTCAAAGCACACTTGGCTTATGAGAAACGTGTGGGCAGAAGTTGTAAATGGCTGTCTGGTAGGGCCATATGTTCTCCCAGTATGTCTTAAAGGTGGTGTCAAGAGGGACATTATTTAGAAGATCCTCCAAGACCTATTAGAAGATGTGTCCCTGTAAATAAAAAAAATGGTTTATGCGTCATGGAATTCCAGCACATTTCAGTCTGTGTTTAAGATGCACTGGCTATAATCTGCCACAACAGGTGAATAAGTAGAAGAGAACCAGTTGTATGGCCTGTACATTTCCCCAACCTCTATGCTCTCGATATTATTTTTGGGGCTGGTCTATGCAGCAGACCACCCAGATGCAGAAACTCTTCATTGTGTATCATAGAACCCCGTAAAACCATTCTAAACTGTTAGGGAGTATTTGAAAGGCAGTATAAGCTCATGATGCCATGAGTGCATGCGTGTTTAGAAGCAAGGGGAGGGCATTTTTAGGATTTATTGTGAGTGTGTATGTCAACGAGCTCCATTCACATGAATTGTATACTTTCGTCAATAACTCAAAAATAAAGGATTTTTGGACATATACGTACATCAAAAAAAGTTTTGGATCACCTCGGTTCCGGAACCTGGACAGAAATTTGGAATAGAGATAAACATAAACATCATTTCCACCCTTTTTATTGCTCATGAAAACCACACATTGCATGTTGTACCACCATATGGCGAGACCTTTAGAGGTGGTGGTCCAGACTGCTGTACACACCGGTACCTCTAATACCCAGTAGCACGTCCTCTTGCATTGATGCATGCCTATATTCGTCGTGGCATACGATCCACAAGTTCATCAAGGCACTGTTTGTCCAGATTGTCCCACTCCGCAACGGTGATTCAGCGTAGATCGCTCAGAGTGGTTCGTGGGTCGCGTCGTCCATAAACAGACCTTTTCAAACTATTCCAGGCATGTTCGATAGGGTTCATCTCTGAAGAACATGCTGGCCACTCTATCCGAGATATGTCATTATCCTGAAGGAAGTCATTCACAAGATGTGCACGATGGGGCACAAATTGTCATCCATGAACAAGAATGTCTCATCAATATGCTGCCAATATGGTTGCCCTATCGATCGGAGGATGGCGTTCACGTATCACACAGCCGTTACACGCCTTCTCTGACCACCAGTGGCGTACATCTGCCCCACATAATGCCACCCAAAAACATCAGGGAAACTACACCTTGCTGCACTTGCTGGACAGTGTGTCTAAGGTGTTCAGCCTGACCAAGTTGCCTCCAAACACGTCTCCGATGATTCTGTGGTTGATGCAGCCTACTGTGCACAGTTTGGGTCATAATACTACGTCCTGTGGCTGCACGAAAAGCATTATTCAACATGTTGGCATTGCTGTCAGGGCTCCTCCAAGCGATAATCCGTAGGTATCGGTCATCCACTGCAGTAGTAGCACTTGGGCAGCCTGAGCGAGGTATGTCATTGACACTTCCTGTCTCTCTGTATCTCCTCCATGTCCGAACAACATCGCTTTGGTTCACTCTGCGACGCCTGGACACTTACCTTGCTGAGAACCCTTCCCGGCACAAAGTAACAATGTGGACGCAATCGAACCGCAGTATTGGCTGTCTCGGCACGGTTGAACTACGAACTACACGAACCGTGTACGTCCATCATGGTGGGATGATTGGAAATGAGTGGCTGTCGGACCCCCTCCATCCAATAGGTGCTGCTCATACATGATTGTTTACATCTTTGGGCAGGTTTAGTGATATCTCTGAACAGTCAAAGGGACTGTGTCTGTGACATAATATCCACAGACGACGTCTATCTTCAGGAGTTCTGGCAATCTGGGTGATTGGGTGATGCAAAACTTTTTTTGATGTATGTATTTATATTGATTTATTTTCTTGTTCTGGTGTAAGGAATCTGTCCCCAAAGTTTTTAAAAGTATTTTTGGAATACCCTGTTTAACATTTATAATGGGTCGTGTATGACATACACTTCACTACCCGAAAAATTAACATTAGTTATATAAAAGAATATGCTATCTAGATGGCGCAAGAAACCGGTACATGCAGCCATTGTGTAGTACACTGGTACCTGTCACGAACTGCTAACTATTTAGCAATAGTCAGGTATTATGAAAGGGAAATTCCACACTCTGTTACTCACATTATCTGTAATGAAAACATCATATACAAATACCATGTGTATAAAAGGCAAACCCTCATAATGTGCATGAAAATGTATGGAATATTGTTTACAGTGTACTAATACATAATCAGAATTTAAAAGGCCAAGAGCAACGGCTAGAATATTGAAAACTGCTCTCTATCATGCGAGACGAACGAGTGGTCACCTTGGTTGACTGCCATGTGGGGGACCCAGATTGGATTCCTAGCACTGAGAGAAATTTTTCTTTATTGGAAGGATTGGTATATATCACTCAGCCTCATGAGGCCAACTGAAGGCCTACTCAGACGATTTGTAGCAGTTTGAAGGTCAAGAAACATGACTACGGATGGAAGAGCAGTGTGCCGATCATACGTCCCCCCCGCATCGAATGATGCCACCGGCAGAGGATGATCGGTGTTTGGTCAAACCCAACTAGCCCATCTAGTGCCAGAATGTAGATTTTTACCTACCTACCTTTACTTCTGTCACACACTAGAGGAGGTATTAAGGAGTTTCTATGTTGACATGGTGACTAGCAGAGAAGTTTCTTTGCTGCTAAGCAAAGATCATGCTGCACAGGACATCAGCAGTCCATAGCGAGACACAAGTCAGCAGTACAACTTCCATCGCAGCTGCTGCTTCTCCTATTGGTGAACAAGTGTATTTGCGTGTCCCTTTCAATAATCAGCATTATGCAGAGTCCAGGCACAACCTGTCCAGTTCCATACAAAGACAGTCTGCTTCTTAAAATTACCAAAAACAATTTAAAACATACAACAATAAAACAAAATAATGACTCCCATAAAATACTGCCATGTGTCATATAGTTAACCCAGCTATCAGTTTGTATTCGGGTTATTATGGTAACTGGTAGAGACAGTCCTTTCTATTGAGCAAACACAGTCACCATGGAGATGCAAATAACATAGTGTTATCATCATATGTGTAGCTTCTTTTGCTGGTGGGCCAGTGTTGTGTTGTGCAACACTCAGGTCTCAGTGCTCATGTACATTATGCCACAATGTCTAATCACAGCCTTTATACTCGATTTTGTAGACAGCTTGCTTCATTTGTGTTACCTAACTTGTTTAAAACATAACAATATATATTACTGTGGGTAGCAGGTCTGAGAGTGGATAAGTGTGAAGAAGGGGGATGGCAGATGTTACCGGATTTGGTGGAATTAGAGGATGCGAACTGGGATAGAATGGAGAAAATGTGAGGGGTGGGGAACGTTCGTAGGATGAGATACAAGATCGTGTGGCACCAGACAGGTGCAGAAGCTAACATGCAAAAATACGGGAAATGATGCAGGGAGAGTTATCATTTTGAAAGTATAGGATAACTTATATCGGTGGGAGTAATGTGGGACATAAGATGCTGCACCAACAATCAGCGTGGTCTTGTAGCCGTCTGTTGTGCATGGCTGAGATGGTTGATACAGTATGGCTCATAAGTAGAGCATGCAGTGAGGTTTGTAAGGCGACAAGAGATACACAGCAAAGAAGAGAAAGAAGGACAGACATTGAGTATAGTGATGCAAAAGAAAATAGTAACGAAGAAAAACAGCACAGGGTTAGGACTGAAGAAAAGCCGTCAGGCAAAAATCAAATTCATTCCATCCTGAATTTTCCATCGTTTAAAACATACTATAATAAAGTATATTACTAGCTTCAGCAAATCATGGCATTTGTATACAGTGAACTGATAACAAACAACTCTGATTGTTAGATTATTGGATCACGTCTTTTCCTTAAAACTGTAATAAAATCGGATCCCATTATAAAATGACGTTATTGTGTGTAGATACGACTTATTAAGAACTCCGTTATAACAAAGTTGCTTTAAGTACACCATACTACTGACACTACAAAAGATGTTAAAATGTAAAACCAGAATACGAGTTCATCAGAACTACAACAGTTCAGCAAATAAGTCATAGAAAGGTTTCTCTTGAAGTCAGTCTGCTCATTTATAAAATTTTAAGATGGACTCTTGTAGTGGCTATAAATTTCTATTTCTTCTAATGCAGAGGTACCCAACCTATTTTACTTATTGCTCTCTTTTCTATCTCTGTTAGTAGCACAATTTTCTAACTGCCCACCAGTTCCACAGTACTGATGATTCATAATGTAGGGAAGTAACTCTACTATATAATATTTATAAAGCAAAGCTGCATCAACTTAAAGCATATATTAATAATTACTTACCAAACACATCATGTCAAAATGATATGAAAATCTAATGAAATTTTTTAAAATCCCTAACATCTATCACCTGCCCTGAAAGCTGGAACACACACTGTTGGGTGGTGGGGATCATGTTGACTATCACTGTTCTAATGCATCTAATAATAAACATTCCTGAACATTATGCAATATTTTTGAGTTGTCACTTATGGTGACTACTAAGTGTTCACTATTCCAAGGGTGTTGGTCTAATACAGATTTACTACCTGCTATTTCTGAAAGTTCCTTGAACTGAATATGGAAATTGTGTCCTATTATTGTTTCTCACAGTCATTCCAGTGGTCACCTACTGTGTTTCTCAGTATCATCTGTAAATAGACTCTTAAATTTAATATTTTTATTTCTAAATAACTGATCTATCTTGTCTGAAATGTTTCCCATGTATCTCATAGCGATGAAATTAGGTGTTTGTGGTTGATGTATTTACTGGCCTCTATTTTATCTTATTAAGAATTACATCCACTTCTCAAGTATTCTAATTGTTGCCACTCACACTTTGTTTCACAATGAAGATTTCATTTCCAATTTCTACAGAGTCCAAAGACAACTTTAAACTTTGCATTAGTTACCATATCTGTAGTTATAGGTTTGCTAAACATGCCAAACTGATGTCTACCTTTTTTATTTCTAATCATCAAGTCTAGGAAATTAATTATTTTAAGTCTTTGTGTTCAACTGTGAATTGCGTCATAGAATGCATAGTGCTTAAGATTTGTACAGTGTTATCGGTTACATCTGTAATACCCTTGTAAGGTATTATAGAATCATCATTTTATCTTTTATAATGAATAGTTTTGGCTGTAATTTCTGAGTTTTCTTCAAAAAATTTGCATTTAATATAGTTGTTGAATATATCCACTACTGTCCCAGCAAGGGAATTGCCCATAGCCAGTCCATCTTTTTGACAGTATATCTTAATACTGAAAGCAAAGTAGCTGAAATGGAACACAGTTTCTAAAACTAATATAAATTACATTAGTTAACTGGTATTCATCTTTGTGTGTTTCAGTAAATTAACAATAGTGATATCAATAACCTCTTTGATGGGAATATTTGAATAGAAGTTTTTAACATCTAATGATGCAAACTTTGCATCTGAAATGTCTAGGTTATAGATTGTGTGGACCAGCTGATCTTTGGTTCTGAATGTTTGTTCATATGTGTATATAGTCTTTGCTACATTATTTTAACCAGCTTTGGTTCCATAAGGAACCACTGTGCACAGTGACAGTAGACTATAAGGAAGGAGAGGCACACAACAATAAGTCACAATCCCATAGTTTTTACTATTTTTACAAATCTAGATTTCAGCTATCAATAGCCATCTTCAGTGCATTTGAGTTACAACTCAATAGACTCTCAGCAGTACATGACACCATATGTTATTACTGGCGTGTAGGCAGAAGGAAACTGAGCTGGTTTCATTGTGGCTATACACCTGTAAGAAAATATGGTGACATGCACTGCCACAAGTCTATTGAATTGTAACTCAAATGCACTGAAGATGGCTATTTATAGCCAACATCTAGATTCGCAAGAATAATAAACACTAATGGGATTGAGACTGATTACTGTGTGCCACTCCTTCCTCACTACATTATTTAACATTTATTTAGTGTCTGAGATGGATAATTAAAACCCAGTTTACATAGTTTCAACTGAGTTCTCAGTGTAGGAAATTATGGATTCATGAGTTTCAGATTTTTTTCTTTTGACATAAATAAAAAATTACAGTCATCAATTAGATTTCTCAGTTATGGTTGAAAATTCATATTGGGATCATTTGTTATTTCATATATCTAATTTGAATTAAAAAAGTGTAGAGTTTATTGATATAATCATCCTCTCATATAATAACACTTGTGTAACCTTTGGGAAGTTTCGTGACCAAAGCCCTTCCTGCCTTTCCATAGTTTTTAAATCTTTATTAATTCTTGTTTATTTTCCAGTACTTCAATAAATATTGTCATTTATATTAGTCATATTTACTCAGTTATGCTGTTTTAGTGGTTATCTCGAGATCTGCAATGAAATATTTTACATTATTTTGGTTTAAGTTGTGTGTGATACTGTATTTAAGACATTTATGCATTAACTGAGTTTCTTCCTTACTAAACTCAATTTCATTGAGGATCAGTATTTTTGGATAGAATTGTTGCACATTGTTCATACCAACTTGTGCTTTTATATCCTTATTAATTAGAGAATTAATTTTTCTAAGGTGCTTGTCTTTTATTGAATCCTGCTTTTTGTTTATTTTTAGATCTGTCGAACTATGACCCATTGAAATATTGCTCAGAAGAGTATTACTCTGAAGCAGATGCAGTCCATACATTTTTAATTTCGTTATTCTGTTACCTCATGTGCCTCGCTAATTTCAGTTGTAATCAAGAACAAACTGCTATTCTGGGAATGGGATTTCTGAAATACCAAAAGATCCCACTACAAAACTTCAACCAAAATTTAGAAGGCTAGTATATGAAAGTAATTTTTTGTCTCTGCCAAAAGAAAAAAAAATATCTAAATTTAATGGCTCCACAACTTCCTACACTGAGAGCTCAACCAAACTTGCACAAACTAGGTTTTCCAATTAGATCTACTGGAAAAAATATCACTTTTCCATCTTATAAACTATGTATTTATTTTATTTTTTGAGTCATCCTTCTTCTGGCTAGTTTAATGTGGTCCATCATGGATGCCTCTCCTATGCTAACCTTTTCATCTCAGAGCAGCACTTGTAACCTATGTCCTCAATTATTTGTTGGATGTAGTCCAATCTCTGTCTTCCTCTACTGTTTCTACCCCTCTACAGCTTCCTCTAGTACCATGGAAGTTATTCCCTGATGTCTTAAGGGATGTCCTGTCATCCTGTCCCTCCTCCTTGTCAGTGTTTTACAGATATTATTTTCTTCGCTGATTCTGCGGTGGTGGTGGTTGTTGGGATGTTTAAGGGGGACTAAACAGCTAAGGTCATCAGTCCCCCAAGATTCTGCGGAGAACTCCTCATTTCTTACCTTATCAGCCCACCAATTTTCAACATTCTTCTGTAGCACCACACCTCAAAAGCGTCGATTCTCTTCCGTTCCAGTAGAATGATGTGCTCCGAACGTACATTTGTAGAAATTTCTTCCTCAAATTAAGGCCTATTCTTGATACTAGCACACTTGTCTTGGCCAGGAATGTCCTTCTTGCCAGTGCTAGTCTGCTTTTGATGTCTTCCTTATCCAGCCGACACGGGTTATTTTGCTGTATAGGTAGCCCAGTTCCTTAACTTCATCTACTTCGTTATTACTGTACCAATTCTGATGTTAAGTTTCTCTGTTCTCATTCCTGCTATTTCTGATTACTTTCGTCTATCTTTGATCTAAACTCAAACCATATTCTGCACTGATCTGACTGTCCATTTCATTTAACAGGGACGAAATACTACATCCTTTTCTTACACCCTTTTAAATTCAAGCACTTCCTTCTTGATCTTCCAGTCTTATTGTTCCGTCTTGGTTCTTGTACGTATTGTATATTACCCTTCTTTCCCAATAGCTTACCCCTGTTATTCTCATAATTTTGAACAACTTGTACCATTTTACATTGTCAAACGCTTTTTCTAGGTCGACAAATCCTATCATTGTGTTTTTATATTTTTTATAAGTATTGCTTCAATTATCAACTGCAACGTCAGAACTGCCTCTGTGGTGCACTTACCCTTCCTGAAGCCAGACTGATCATCATCTAACAGATTCTCAATTTTCTTTTCCATTCTTCTGTATATTATTCTTGTCAGCAACTTGGATGCATGAGCTGATAAACTAAATGGGCGATAATTATCGCACTTGTCGGCTCTTGCAATCTTGGGAACTGTGTGGATGTTTTCCAGAAAGTCTGATGATGTATCGCCAGTCTAGGGTTGCCAGAATTTGTTGCTAGCAAACCCAGACGTTTCTCTAAAATTAACTACAAACGGCCATAATTTGTGGCTCATAAACTGCGACATTTCGGGACACTTTTCTTAATGCTGAAAAAGTGAAATATTTGTGCAAATTGCTGTTGTTTTCAATTGATTTAGTAAAAAAAACTAAATAAATGATAAATAAATAAATAAATGAACACTTTATACTGTAATTAATTTAATACAACCCAAGGGAGGGCATTCAAATGGTAATTTACAACATTAGTACTGGTAACACAATAATTTTTTATTCTGAAACATTAATACGAGATACAAAATTGCCTGCTGAAACATTATATGTCGAAGTGCAAAGTTCACATAATTTGCTATGCTACGCCTCATATTTATCTGAATTCTGAGCTTAGGAGAGATCTTTCAGCTGTATGATGTATTCATAAAACTTAGAGCAACTCATTTGATAATTAAAAACACATTTAATTACTGCTTCGACAGTTGGTACTTGTAATCTGTTTCACATTGCACACTGCACATTTATGAGAGAAAATACTCGATCCACGTTTGCATTATGTCCTGGAATACTGAAGACGAATTCACACAGATTCAGCTACTGAGAATACTGTTCTTAGGCATACAATTTGTCGAAAGAAATAGGTCCAGTTCTCCCGACATGATTTACTACCCTAGTTATCACTGTTTTTGTTGGTTTCTGATTCAGTGAACTGCTTGAGTAAACAAAACTGGTCAAACAATAGACTATCACCTACTGACAATCCTCTACCTTGTACAAATATTATTACCCGTGTCACATCGATACACTCAAGTTCTGGGTCCAGGAATATCCATTTAAAAATCGTAAATTAATTGAGATTTGTTGACCATTTTCTTAAATAAGCTGTATACGTTTCATAAAACTGTTCTACGTCAACATGAAATTTTTGAATTTCACTAGTTAATGCAGCCTCGCTGTTCTGTGAGAGAGATGTCACTTTGACTGGAATAAAACTTTCTCCTTTACGACGTTCTTTGATTCTGCTAGTATTTTCCAAACTCGCAGCTACTTCTGTAACTCTGTTTTCTCAAGTTTAGGTATTTGTCTCTAAAACACGCTTAACTGACTATGCACGAACCACAGGTACGCTTCCGATAACGGATTCTGGAAGACGGTTGTCGGAAATTTAGGTGCCTTTTCTTCTAAGAGGAAGAATAATTTAAGAGCATAATACAACTTCAGTACTCTCTCTACAACAACAAAAATAACTACCTTGTTTTTGTATGTGACAACACTGCATGATACTCCATGTCCACAAAATCACAAACGTCCTTTAGACGCTCCGTTCATACTGTGTATATGGAGAAGTAATTGTAAAGCTTAATTATTAAGGTTTCTACGTCAACACTCAGCACGCCAGCGGCTTTCTTGGCAGCATTATGTAGTATGTGAGCAGGACAGCCAACTCCTAAGAGATTTTCGTTCACTTCACTTTTCAGTCTAGCAAATACACTCCTGGAAATGGAAAAAAGAACACATTGACACCGGTGTGTCAGACCCACCATACTTGCTCCAGACACTGCGAGAGGGCTGTACAAGCAATGATCACACGCACGGCACAGCGGACACACCAGGAACCGCGGTGTTGGCCGTCGAATGGCGCTAGCTGTGCAGCATTTGTGCACCGCCGCCGTCAGTGTCAGCCAGTTTGCCGTGGCATACGGAGCTCCATCGCAGTCTTTAACACTGGTAGCATGCCGCGACAGCGTGGACGTGAACCGTATGTGCAGTTGACGGACATTGAGCGAGGGTGTATAGTGGGCATGCGGGAGGCCGGGTGGACGTACCGCCGAATTGCTCAACACGTGGGGCGTGAGGTCTCCACAGTACATCGATGTTGTCGCCAGTGGTCGGCGGAAGGTGCACGTGCCCGTCGACCTGGGACCGGACCGCAGCGACACACGGACGCACGCCAAGACCGTAGGATCCTACGCAGTGCCGTAGGGGACCGCACCGCCACTTCCCAGCAAATTAGGGACACTGTTGCTCCTGGGGTATCGGCGAGGACCATTCGCAACCGTCTCCATGAAGCTGGGCTACGGTCCCGCACACCGTTAGGCCGTCTTCCGCTCACGCCCCAACATCGTGCAGCCCGCCTCCAGTGGTGTCGCGACAGGCGTGAATGGAGGGACGAATGGAGACGTGTCGTCTTCAGCGATGAGAGTCGCTTCTGCCTTGGTGCCAATGATGGTCGTATGCGTGTTTGGCGCCGTGCAGGTGAGAGCCACAATCAGGACTGCATACGACCGAGGCACACAGGGCCAACACCCGGCATCATGGTGTGGGGAGCGATCTCCTACACTGGCCGTACACCACTGGTGATCGTCGAGGGGACACTGAATAGTGCACGGTACATCCAAACCGTCATCGAACCCATCGTTCTACCATTCCTAGACCGGTAAGGGAACTTGCTGTTGCAACAGGACAATGCACGTCCGCATGTATCCCGTGCCACCCAACGTGCTCTAGAAGGTGTAAGTCAACTACCCTGGCCAGCAAGATCTCCGGATCTGTCCCCCATTGAGCATGTTTGGGACTGGATGAAGCGTCGTCTCACGCGGTCTGCACGTCCAGCACGAACGCTGGTCCAACTGAGGCGCCAGGTGGAAATGGCATGGCAAGCCGTTCCACAGGACTACATCCAGCATCTCTACGATCGTCTCCATGGGAGAATAGCAGCCTGCATTGCTGCGAAAGTTGGATATCCACTGTACTAGTGCCGACATTGTGCATGCTCTGTTGCCTGTGTCTATGTGCCTGTGGTTCTGTCAGTGTGATCATGTGATTTATCTGACCCCAGGAATGTGTCAATAAAGTTTCCCCTTCCTGGGACAATGAATTCACGGTGTTCTTATTTCAATTTCCAGGAGTGTACTTTGTTTGTACCTGCTCGTCGCACTCCTCCAGATTAATGTTAAGCCTAGTTTACATGACGACACTGGCTTGCACCAATCGTTGTATGCAACGAGTAGCACGCCAATGATTTCGTATATGTCCGCAGACCCGGCGCCATCGGTGTGCAGTTCAGTTTCGTCATTTTGTGAGTGCCATAATCGTGTGTGCAATGAAAGTTTTGACAGCTGTACGAGTTGTAAGGAGTTAATGCTTGTGTTTTGGCAGCTGTGCGAGTTGTGAGGAGTTAATGCTTGTTTTCAGTAAATCATTGCATAAATCAAGACTTTAAAAAAAATAAGAATTGTGTTTAGGTTCATGACTGAATAAATGAAAGACGACAGCTCAGTTGATCAGTGACCTCGCTGAAAGAAACTGTACTGGAAGACCATATAAGTTATTTTAATTTTTTAACTACAATTTGTGACCGTGAAGCACTTCTGTGACATTCTAAATAAATTAATACTGAATAAAGAATTCAGCTTTCCAGAATTCTGTAAGCTTTTCTCCTGTGAACTATTTTCCTTAAAAAAAATCGGCCAACTTGTACCATGGAATTTTAGTCTTGTAGACATGGGCTGTTCTGCAGCCAGATATTTTGTCGTGTGTATTTTTCTTAATTCGTTTTTGTATGTACTCCTATAATTTAATTGAGTGGATTTTTCTCTAATGCTCATGTATTGCCTACCAGTCCATGTGGAGATCGAGTGTGACAGTCACAAGTGCAGCAACAAGTCGTTGCTTGTTTTGGTAGTCAACATCATTACAATTCTACAAAACATTTATGCATAACACTGATACCCATAATAGGAACAGTTTCCTCCGTTCACTACTTCATACGAGGGTTATTTGGAAAGTTAGGAACGATCGGTCGCGAAATGGAAAATACAGTGAAAATCTGACGAAGCTTTGCACAGATGCATTGGGCACTGTGTATAGTACGCCCGTCGATCGCATTATGTCGCTCTCTTCAGTTCTGAGCTCACAGTGAGAACGTAGAGATGGCTAGAAATTAGCGTCTCCCGCCAAGTATGAGAACCTGACGAAAGATTTTGCCTGAAGCTATGCAATCCACATAACATAACTATCACGTGGTTCGTTCTACACGACAATTCTCGGCCGTACTCTGCAGGGGCAATGAAGATGCTCCTGCAGCGTTTTCGATGGGAAGTGATTTATCACCCACAATACAGCCCATAATTGGCTAATCCTGAGGTTCATCTCTGCTAAGATGAACTGCTGGCTATGAAGACAATATTTTGACACAGACAAGGACCTGCAGTCCAGAGTAGAATATTGTTGTAAAGCACTGGCGGCTGTCTTCTATAACGAGAGAATAGAAAAGTTGGTACAATGCAATGTCTGAGCGGCGACTATGTAGAGAAGTAGCTGGAAGGTGTAACTAATCGTTGCAAATAAAACAGTTTTGATTTTCACTGTGGTTTCCATTTCGCGACCTATCGTTCCTTACTTTGCGAATATCCCTTGTATTTCACTTTTTTTACCCTCTACTTACACACCTAACCTCAATACTCATGCAACTAGTGTCGTCAAAGTTTAAACAAACCGAAAATCTTTAGTTTCGCCAATGAGTTGCGCAAATGTGCTACGCGTATGCGCACTGGCTGGTAACTCAGTTGCGTGCAACTCAGTGTCGTCGTGTAAACTAGGCTTTAGCACTGTCACGGCAAAATTCAATACACTTACTCTTATCAGTTTTATTTTCTTCTAATGCAGTAATGCAATAGGTGGTTTTATTTGGCAGAGAAACTAATTTAAGCAATTTCACTTGAATGCCATTCTGAGGTGGAAAATATTGAACAATTAATGGAAATATTTTTTCAGCCTTGTGATTACTCGCATCTGTAGCTATTGAATAATAGCGGACGAATGAAAGTTCGTCCCATATTTGTTTGACAGTGTCATGTGCCAAAACCGCTTTCAAAAGTGTTGTTGTTTTGGTTCTTCCCAACGTCACACTCTTGGCTGTGACAGAATCGTTAAAAAGATTGGAACTTAGCCTAGAATTGCAGTCTACAGATTTCAAAGACATATGAGGTTTAACGGTATGATAACACAGTGTTCATTCGGCTGCTGCTGCTGATTGGCCCTGTTTTGATGACTGAAATAAAAAAGCTCCACGTTTTTTTTAAATTTTTTTATTAAGAAAGTGCTAGCAGAGCACTTGTTTGATTTATGCTTTTGGCTACCTAAATGATCTGTAATATCTGCCCTTCCTCCATGTGTAATGGAAACATATGACTTACATATTCCACTTCATGGTCGTGTCTTCCTACTTTGATGAAAGATCATTCTTCTGTATATTTGTCTTGAAAGGAATACTTTCGCTTTGGCATTTGGAGCTCACTTTACACACGCGCAAATATGAAGTAAGCACAATAAGCCTCGGACAGAACCATGTAACTGCAACGTCTTAACTGAACTGAATCCAAAGACAAGAGTTAATAACAGAAAGAAGCGTTACACGCAATAAAGGCCCTTGATAGACGCTAGCAGGTGTAAAAATGAAACAAAAATAATTATTTTGCTTGACAGTTGACAGTTAAAATACAAATTCACGCCAGCATTTGGGAAGAAATAGACGGAATGAGAGAATTTGGTTGGTTGGTTGGTTGTTTGAGGTTAAAGGGACCAAACAGCAAGGTCATCAGTCCCTTGTTTCAAATAGACTCCATTCTGCTAACGGGACAACTCAGTATAGTCAGAAAATAAAACGGAAAAAGGGGAAAACGTAAAAGGGCAGTCACGTTGTCATTAGTAAAAACAAATGAGGGAAGTTGGCAAGAGAACGAACCCAACACTATGCTGAAACAGCATAGGCAAGACCACCTGTGACTTAAAAGGTACAACTGCTATAATGCAGAAAGTACGTATGGGAATAGAAAAACTAACCAAGCCTTAAAAAGAAGGGGTAAAAACAGAGTAAAAGGGAAAGAAAAGAGGATTCCGGTCAGGGAGGTGAATCGGGAATCTCTGAACACTGCCTACAGTGGGAGACACCCAAACACTCACCGCCCTTCCCCAACACCAGAGGGAGATTAAAAACTTTAAAACTGAGAATAAAAACCACTCTCCCGGAGGAAACCTAGAACCAGAGAGACCATCCGGGAATCGTCAGCCAACATCAAAGGTAAAGTGTGGGGGAGTCTGTACTTAGCACGCAGAGCCAAAAGAAGGGGGTATTCAACCAAAATGTGGGCCACTGACTGGAAGGCTCCACAACCACATAGCGGGGGTGGCTCATCACGCAAAAGGAAACCATGGGTCAGCCTGGTATGGCCAATGCGGAGACGACACAGTGTGGTCGAGTCCTTGCGGGAGAGGCTAAAGGAAGAACGCCATGGGCCTGTATTCACCTTAATGGCACGAAGTTTATTAGACAGTGGAGTAGCCTCCCAAGAATTGGCCCATGACTGTGCAAAGTGGGATTTGATGTGAAGCCGTAAATCCGCTGCAGGAGGGGTTACAGAAAACGGGGGGTAAGTAACTGCTCCCCCAGCCAAACGATCAGCGAGCTCATTACCCGGGACACCCACATGGCCCGGGACCCATAGGAAGTCAATGGAACAAGCAGCACGGTGAAGATCAGCGAGATGGTCATGGATGGCAGAGACCAAGGGATGGCGCGAAAAACACCGGTCAATAGCAAGAAGGCCACTCATCGAGTCCGTACATAACAAAACGCGGTTGTGTTGGGATTGTTTAATAAAGGTAAGGGCCCGGGAAATTGCCATCAATTCCGCAGTAAACACCCCACATGAGGGTGGCAGTAGATGATTTTCCGTTCCAACAAAGGACGTGAAGGCATACCCAACATGATCAGCAGATTTAGAGCCATCAGTGTAAAAAACAACAGCATCCCGAAACTCCCATAAAATTTGGCGGAAAAAGGAACGGAACACCACCGGGGGGATGGAATCTTTCGGACCGCGGCGGAGATCCATCCGAATTCGAGGCCGAGGAACTAACCAAGGAGGGGTGGAGGGGAGGGAGCGAGGAAGACAGGACAAAGAAGGAAGCCGAAAATCACGGGTAAGAGACGCAAGGCGCAGCCCAACCGGTAAACCCGCCCGAGGGCGGGAGTCAGGCGGGCGACGTCCATGGTCTGGGAATAGGATAGAATAGGAAGGATGAGCGGGAGAAGAACGGATAGTAAGGGCATAAGACACCAGAAGCTGGGACCGCCGAACAGAAAGGGGGGGGGATCCCAGCTTCAACCAGGAGACTATCAACAGGGCTAGTAGGGAAGGCACCGGTGGCCAAACGGATACCACGATGGTGGACTGGATCCAGCATGTGCAGCGTGGAAGGAGCAGCTGAACCATAAACTTGACAACCATAGTCCAAACGTGACAGAACTAGAGCACGATAAAGACGGAGGAGGAGGGAACGGTCCGCACCCCAGGAGGAGTGGGCAAGGAAGCGAAGGACATTGAGTTTACGGAAACATCCTACCTTCAGGAGTCTGATATGGGGAAGCCAAGTGAGCTTGTTGTCGAAAAGAAGACCTAGGAAACGAAACTGTGGAACCACAGGCAATCTTTGTGCAGCGAGATAGAGCTCTGGATCAGGGTGGACCGTAGTACGGCGACAGAAGTGGACCACCCGCGATTTTAAAGGAGAGAATTGAAACCCGTGGGAGAGGGTCCATGCAGAGGCACGCCGTATAGCCACCTGGAGCTGCCGTTCTGCAGATGGCATCGAGGAGGAACTAACCCAAATGCAGAAATCATCCACATACAGGGCAGGGGCGACCAAGGGACCGACAGAGGCCACAAGTCCATCGATAGCAATGAGGAAAAGAAGGACACTCAAGACAGAACCCTGTGGGATGCCCGTCTCCTGGGTCCGTGGAGAACTAAAAGCAGTACCAACTCGAACTCTGAATGACCGATGGATCAGGAACTGGCGGATAAAAATCGGGAGTGGGCCCCGAAGACCCCACTGATGAAGGGTTAGTAAGATGTGATGGCGCCAGGCCGTGTCATAGGCCTTGCGAAGGTCAAAAAACACTGCAACCAAATGGCGGCGCTGGGAAAAAGCCTGCCGAACTGCGGATTCTAAGCGAAGCAAATGATCGATTGGAGATCGTCCCTCTCGAAAGCCACACTGGTAAGGGGACAATAGATCCCGAGATTCGAGGACCCAAGTGAGCCGACGGGCTACCAGCCGTTCAAGTAACTTACAACCAACATTGGTCAAACTAATTGGCCGATAGCTGTCAACAGATAGGGGGTTCTGACCAGGCTTAAGGACAGGAACCACAATGCTATCCCTCCACTGAGAAGGGAAATCACCCTGGAGCCAGATACGGTTAAACACCCGAAGAAGATGGTGCCGTTGTGGAGCACTGAGATGTTGAAGCAGCTGGTTATGAATGGAATCTGGGCCAGGAGCTGTATCATGAGAAGCAGATAGAGCAGAAAGAAATTCCCATTCAGTGAAAGGTTCGTTGTAAGATTCTGACTCACAAGTGGTGAAACATAAGGTGACAGCTTCAGCCTGCTGTTTTTGATGAAGGAAAGCAGCTGGATAGGAGGCCGACGCTGATGCCACTGCAAAATGGGTCGCAAGATGTTCTGCGAGAACTAATGGGTCCGTACAAATGCCATCTGGGAGGTGAAGGCCTGGGAGGGTGGACTGCCGATGGCAACCTTGGAGAGAGCGAAGTGTAGCCCATACCCGTGACAGAGGGACAGTGGAACCAAGGGAAGAAACGAATCGTTCCCAACATATCCGCTTGCTCTGTTTGATTAAATAACGGGCTTTAGCGCGAAGGCGCTTAAAGGTAGAAAGGCTGGCTACAGATGGGTGCCTCTTAAACTGTTGCAAAGCTCGACGGCGATCACGGATGGCAATGGCAATGGCCGTACTCCACCACGGGACTTGCCGACGACGAAATTGTCCAGATGAGCGCGGGACAGCAAGGTTAGCAGCGCGAACAATCGCGTCAGACACGTCACGTAGGACGTCATCAATACAACCCGACAAAGAGGGAGAAAAATCGACCTGTGCAGTATATAGAGGCCAATCGGCGCGGTGGAAAGACCAACGAGGTAACCTCTCCATCGGGGAGCGGGAAGGGAGCGTGATAATCAACGGGAAATGGTCACTATCACAAAGGTCGTCGTGTGGCGACCAGTGTAATGAAGGGAGGAGAGAGGGAGAAGAAAGAGAAAGATCAATGGCAGAAAAAGTACCATGACCAGCACTGAAATGAGTAGGGGAGCCATCATTAAGAAGGCACAGGTCGTGGTCTGCAATAAATTGGTCGATAAGAAGACCTCGTCTAGATGGAAAGGCACTGCCCCACAAAGGATGATGAGCATTAAAATCCCCAAGGAGGAGGAAGGGAGGAGGAAGTTGCTGAAGAAGGGTGGTTAAGGCAGCAGGTGTAAGAGTCCTGTCAGGAGGGAGATAAAGATTGCATACTGTGACTGCAGAGTCTAAGTGGACCCTAACAGCAACTGCTTCCAATGTAGTTTGGAGAGGAATCCACGTGCTAGCAATGTCTGTACGGACCAACGTACAAACGCCACCAGAAGCCCGCAAGGGTCCGACCCGATTTCGACAGAAAACACGGAACCCACGGAGGGTCGGTGAGTGAGCATCAGTAAAATGAGATTCCTGGAGAACCACACAAGCTGCTGAGTAGGACGAAAGAAGGGATTTCAATTCCGGAAGGTGACGATAGTAGCCATTACAATTCCATTGGAGAACCACAGAACAATGGTTTAAATGAGGGCTGAACACGCTAAATCCAGTCATACCGCCGGGTCCCCACCCGTCACCGACAAGGAGGGGGCGACATCCATAAACGACAGGTCAGAATCCGGTTGTGAAGCCGGGGAAGGGACCTCCGGTGACACCAGAGGCTCTTTGTCCCGGGACTTATGTTTCTTCTTCTTTTCAGGCTGAGATCGAGGAGGGCTGTGTGGCATAATGGAGCCAGCTGCAGCAATATCAGGAACAGAAAGAGACCGGGCGACCTGGGGGCCGATAGACCGCGGCTCTCGCGGTCGCCGCGCTGCAGCAGACCTTTGACCTGGAAGGTGCCGGGAAGGGGCATCCCGGGAGAGGCGCCCTTGACCGGCAGACGCCGAAGGAGTGGGACACTTCTCCGGCTGGGGAGGGGGAGCGGCGCCCAGAGGAGAAGGTGTGGGAGCCGCAGGGGAGGGGGGAAGGAGAGGGGTCCGGGACGGGGGTAAGGAAGGGGGAGGAAGGGATGAAGATGTAACCAAGGCGTAACTAGATGTCATGGACACAGGGTGCAATCGTGCATATTTCTTACGGGCCTCTGTGTAGCTTAAACGATCAAGAGACTTATACTCCTGTATCTTTTTTTCTTTCTTATAGACTGGGCAATCTGCTGAACGTGGAGAATGACTACCATGACAATTTACACATACAGGAGGGGGAACACAGGGACTCCCCTCATGGAGTGGACGTCCACAGTCACCACAGAGAGGGTCCTGGGTACAGCGAGAAGACATGTGGCCAAAACGCAAGCACTTAAAACACCGCATAGGAGGTGGGATGTACGGCTTCACATCACAGCGATAGACCATAATCTTAACTTTCTCAGGAAGGGTATCCCCTTCAAAGGCGAGGATAAAGGCACCAGTATCAATACGATTATCTTTAGGACCCTTCTGAACACGCCGAACAAAGTGAACACCCCGCCGTCCGAGATTGTCCCGAAGTTCCTCATCAGTTTGAAGGATGAGGTCTCTGTGAAAAATCACACCTTGTACCATATTTAGAGACTGGTGAGGGGTAATGGACACGGGAATTGTGCCAAGATGGGTACAGGCACGAAGGGCCGCAGATTGGGCAGCCGAAGCAGTTTTTATCAGTAATGAACCCGACCGCATCTTGCTCAGGGAGTCCACTTCGCCGAACTTGTCTTCAATGTGTTCCACAAAGAATAAAGGTTTGACACTGGTGAAAGTATCTCCATCAGTCCTGGTGCAAACTAGATAACGGGGGAAAGGTTTTGCCCCTAGACGACGGGCCTGACCCTCCTCCCAGGGGGTAGCCACGGAAGGGAAGGCCGAAGGGGCAAGAGAAGCAGCACTTGAGGAATCAGTACCACGCAGAGAGACGGCCGCAGACGAGCGGCCAGAGGTTTGGACCCTTATGCGTTTCATCTGCATAGCGTCCGCCCTGATACCACCCACTCCGATCAGGGGCTCTCCTCACGGGCGCCACCCAGCCACAGCAAGGGCCGTCTGGCACGGCGGCCATTGCCGGGAGTTCCGATGCTCCAGGATGACGAGCAACCACTCCAAGGCATGCATGAGGAGGTCACAGCTCAGGTATCAGAAGTGTGATCCCTGTGTGTTCAGGGGGCTCAACCAAAAGGGTACATAGCGACCCCACCACACGGGCTGGCTACCGTGCTGGCTATGCACCCTAGCATCAGACAACGACGTAGAAGAAAAGGTGGAATATACGAGGAGGGCACACGTCGGAGACACTAGGTAAGGTGCTCTTCCCCAAATGGCTCACACTACGGAAGAGAAATTTTGGAATGGAGGTCAAACCCCAGAGGGGGACCAAGGAATGCCAAAAGGAGGAGATGATTACGCAACAAAGCCAGAGTGTAAAACCAACAGAACCAGGAGGATAGCGGGGGCCAACATAAGCAAGGACACCAATAGAGGGAGAGGAGAGGGCGAGGGGAAAGGGGTATGGAGGGGAAAGGAGGGGAAGGGAAAGGAAATGCAGCCCGGGAGAGAAAGAAGGCTGCAATGGCTCGGGGCCCCGTGCTCGCCACGCACGTATCCACGAAAGAGTTGTGGACCCCCTGGGGGGATGAGAGAATTTCCTTGGCATTACAAAACCGGGACTAAACTGGCGTCCCGAAAGCAATTTTCGGGTCGCTCTTTTTTTTAATCCGGAACCGGGACTCTCCCGGAAAAACGGGACGTCTGACCCCTACGCCAGTCTCATGCACAACAACTCCACTAGTCATTTTGTTGCCATTCACCCAATGGATTTAGAAATTCAGACGGAACGTTGTTTATCCCTTCTAGCTTCGAAAGCTCTTTTAAATTCTGATTCTAATATTGGATGCACTATCCCTTCCCTATCTACTGTTGTTTCTTCTTCTATCATGTCATCAGACGAGTCTGCCCCGTCATAGAGGTCTTCGATGTATTATTTCCATCTATCCACTCTGTCCTGTGCATTTAACAGTGGAATTTCGATTGCATTCTTGATGTTACCGCCTTTGCATTTAATTTCACTGGAAGTTGTTTTGACTTTTCTGTAGTCTGAGTCAGTTATTCTCACAGATGTTTTTTTTTTCGATTTTTTCACATTTTTCATGCAGCCATTTCGTCTTAGCTTCCCTGTAATTTCTATTGATTTTATTCATAAGCGACTTGTATTTCTGCTTTCCTGAATTTCACTGAACATTTTTGTGCTTCTTTTGTCGATCAACTGAAGTATTTCTTCTGTTATCTATGGTTTCTTTGCAGTTGCCTTCCTTGTACTATACAAAAAGTTAAATAATATTATAAGGACTTACAACCAAACATCCAGTATCAAAATCACCTGTGAACTGGGGCACACAATCTATAACACTGACATTCTGGATGACGCAAAGTGTGCGTCGTTAAACATTAAAAACGTTTATACAAACATTCCTATCAAGGAGACTATTGATATCTTTAAGGCTAATTTATTGAAACACACAAAAATGGAACCACCGAATTAGTGTAATTTATAGTAATACTTAAAACTGTATTAGATTTTAATTACTTTGCTTTCAGTAATTAGATGTAATGTCAAAAGTGTTTTGCTATCGGCAGTTCCGACGTTGGGGTGGTATTGGATATATTCGGCAACTATATTAAATATAACTTTTCGAAGAAAACCCATAAATTAGAGCCAAAACAATTTATTGTAAAATATATGTTGTTGGTATTTTAATACTGTACAAAGGCACTCAATATGAAATCGACAAGACTGCACAAATCTAGGATTCACGACAAGGGCAGTGACCAAGATGAAGTCCCTAAAAATACGAAGGCCCATGCCACTATTTGAAATAGTGGCTACAAACAACGCACAAAGCAGGACAATATGGAATATCAAGACCATAACTGCCTGTAATGTGACAATCGAAGACCCAAGAACTAAGAAGAAACAGGCACAATGCTTCGCGCCGCACGATATTGTGTTTTACAGGGCTTTTAGAAACAGAAGACGGTGGGCGCGAGGCGAGATCCTTCGTCGACTTGGCGCATGCATGTATCTCATTTCAGGCCCAGACGGATTGCAGCGGATTGTATAGTTATGTCTCCTCTTGACGACTGCACCTCAATATCTATAGCGCATATAATTTTCCATGTAAAAAATCGCTCACCGTTACCCATGTACTCAATCTATACGTCCCTCACGATAGGACACACAGTCATTCTCTCTAGTCATCCCATAACATAAACAATAGTAACTTTACAATGCAATATATACACAGTTTACACAGTGTAAGTAACACTAACTTTAAAATACAATATATGCACATTTTACACAAACAGCGCAGTTATCTTTTATATCTGTACAGCATCTGAAAAAAATATGGTATGCCCACACTCACACTGCCTATATGCCACAATGCCCCCCCAGTCCTAGGCTAGGGAAGCACTGTCATCCTGTTCTTTCTATCTACAGACGTTACACTCAACGGTAATAAACTATTTTACACTGATCACCATTTTGCACTGACAACAAAACATCACAATGTTGCCTACAGGTCATCAAATACATTCCAAACTCACTGGAATATTGGGGCGTCAAACCGATCTCCAACCAGGGAATATATCACCGAGTACCGTCTCGATCTAGTAAACATGCAATTCATATCCCCCACCATACCAAATCATTCCCTTTACGTCAGCGAATCGAAGTCACTCTCAGAACTGATGTACAGGATCGTCTCCCCTCGGCACGAAAGCGTTACTGTTTCCGCTTTCTTGCTCCAGACTCGTCGATTACAAGAACACCCATATTTTCACTATAATATTATACCAATTTAGCTGTACTTCTCGATATCAAGCACCAGACAGCATCCTACCGATCACTCACGCAACGTAATTCCGAACATATAGACTTGGAATTATTTCTTTACAAACCCGAAACTTTAGCTAAGTGGAGCGTTCTCTAGACAGCTCAATAACTAGAAACAAACAGAAGAAAAATCATATTTGCACTCTCGAATACCATTGTAGGTCATGTAACACATTCAAAATCATCGCTATAATTTACAAGCCATCTAAGGTCTTTCCCAGGTCTAGAGAACACGCAAACTTGAGTCCAACACACCACAATCTATCCTCCGTCAACTAAATACAGGCACGAAATGTACAGAAGTAGTCAACCGAACAATTTACATGGGCGGGAATAACACTCCATCGCAATCATACTATCTTCTCAAAGTTCCACTTGATCACGAAAGCCACCCAAGACATATCAAGTATTAGTTCGCTATCTGGCCGCCTAGACAAGGGCAAAGTTAGCTCGTATACATTCCTACAATCCAACAGACCTATACATTCGCACCGATGCTGCCGTCAACAGGAAACTTGAATCATTACCACCACGGACTTCTCATACCCGGATTCATTCCGGAAAACCGGTCGCATATATGTTTATCATTATACTTACAATTAAATGTTATGATCATACTCTCAATTGAACGGCATTCGAGAATGAGCAAAGTATTGGAAACACGCCCTCTTGTCGGCAGTGGCTCTGGAAATAGCTGTACTTTCCTTACAACTAGACATACTCTTCCCTTCGCTATTACAGTACTCCAAGTCAAATCAATACCCTCCCTACAACAGCACGTAGACATTTCCATTTCACAAACACATATACTTTATAAACCTGATGCTCAAATGCGAACATATCACACACTCAGAACTAATACTAAGTATAATATTACCTCACCAATATCTGTATGCTTACAATACCAAATAAATCAATGATGGGTGTGCATGTCTCTCAAGTTCTTCTTTCGCGTCCTACCACTGTGTCCTAGACGTAATCGAGCAGATGTTAAAGAAAAAAATCCCGATCCCAACAACTACTCCATGTTACTCTCACAATCAGTCACGGATCTACAGGTGCACGCAAGTATCCATGTTAAAAACTATGCCCACATTACGAATCGAGGTATGACATTACCTCTGAATGAGGTGGTGTTTTCTGGACAAATACTGTGACGGTGACTGTAGAAATTTGTCTATTAACAGCAAACGATGCAGCCTAGCAATAAAATCACTGAACTTTGAAAGTGATTCGGCTAAGGAACGTGGTATTTGCGACTCCATCACACCGGACCCAGCTAGATAATCCTTCAGTATTTGTAACGCATTCTGTCTCGACATCATATCAGAGATTGCGCGATATGTAGCCTTTCGCTACGTATTAGAAATTATGTCCATTCAAACACATACTTCCACACGCTCACACCCACAAGTCAATCATATTTCACGCACTCTCATATCTCTAAACGAGTCACCTTTCTCGAACCTGTCTGCTACAGTAAAATTACAACCTCGTTTTAATCACACCCTACGCATCTTGCAGTCGCACCCACTTCTACAGCTTACCACAAGTGCTCGTTCCAATTTAAGTCCGAACTGAGCAGAAGTCGGAGAAAGACATATCCAACTCCTTCTGCAAGGACCGTGTTTTGACCATTCGGTGGAAATGCGCACAATGAGGTACATCCCCAAACTAGATACAAGTACTACACATCCACGTCCATTCAAATCAATCACCCCAACATAGAAAAATTATGAACTATAAAACCTCATACGCATTAGTAGTCACCAAGGCACCGATGCGGGCGCAATGACACATAGCTGCGGTCGGCCTCCAGTGCGAAGAAAGAGATTTCACAATACTTCCCCAGAATAGCGTAGCGTGCTGCCATCGAAGCATTCCTAACGGTATAGCCCCTTCCTCACTGGCTCTCACCTCAGACTGCTACTGCCACTCATGCTGTGTCTATGACACGATTCTGTTACGTATACAGAGATCGCAGAGACCACTTTAAACTTTCATCACCTATACTCTAAGCGAATTATCATATGAGACGCTCCCCCTGGTCATGATTCAAACACTTGTTTCCTATCACGCTTTTGTACATTGCCAAACATTTCGTTTTCTGCCACGACTTCGAGGTCTGTGTCCGATCCTAAACTGATATTAAGACGCTCTGATCCACGACCTCTGCTGCTGCTATGCGTTTATCTGTTTCCTACTATCTATCATATTATACACTCCTGGAAATTGAAATAAGAACACCGTGAATTCATTGTCCCAGGAAGGGGAAACTTTATTGACACATTCCGGGGGTCAGATACATCACATGATCACACTGACAGAACCACAGGCACATAGACACAGGGAACAGAGCATGCACAATGTCGGCACTAGTACAGTGTATATCCACCTTTCGCAGCAATGCAGGCTGCTATTCTCCCATGGAGACGATCGTAGAGATGCTGGATGTAGTCCTGTGGAACGGCTTGCCATGCCATTTCCACCTGGCGCCTCAGTTGGACCAGCGTTCGTGCTGGACGTGCAGACCGCGTGAGACGACGCTTCATCCAGTCCCAAACATGCTCAATGGGGGACAGATCCGGAGATCTTGCTGGCCAGGGTAGTTGACTTACACCTTCTAGAGCACGTTCGGTGGCACGGGATACATGCGGACGTGCATTGTCCTGTTGGAACAGCAAGTTCCCTTGCCGGTCTAGGAATGGTAGAACGATGGGTTCGATGACGGTTTGGATGTACCGTGCACTATTCAGTGTCCCCTCGACGATCACCAGTGGTGTACGGCCAGTGTAGGAGATCGCTCCCCACACCATGATGCCGGGTGTTGGCCCTGTGTGCCTCGGTCGTATGCAGTCCTGATTGTGGCGCTCACCTGCACGGCGCCAAACACGCATACGACCATCATTGGCACCAAGGCAGAAGCGACTCTCATCGCTGAAGACGACACGTCTCCATTCGTCCCTCCATTCACGCCTGTCGCGACACCACTGGAGGCGGGCTGCACGATGTTGGGGCGTGAGCGGAAGACGGCCTAACGGTGTGCGGGACCGTAGCCCAGCTTCATGGAGACGGTTGCGAATGGTCCTCGCCGATACCCCAGGAGCAACAGTGTCCCTAATTTGCTGGGAAGTGGCGGTGCGGTCCCCTACGGCACTGCGTAGGATCCTACGGTCTTGGCGTGCATCCGTGCGTCGCTGCGGTCCGGTCCCAGGTCGACGGGCACGTGCACCTTCCGCCGACCACTGGCGACAACATCGATGTACTGTGGAGACCTCACGCCCCACGTGTTGAGCAGTTCGGCTGTACGTCCAGCCGGCCTCCCGCATGCCCACTATACGCCCTCGCTCAAAGTCCGTCAACTGCACATACGGTTCACGTCCACGCTGTCGCGGTATGCTACCAGTGATAAAGACTGCGATGGAGCTCCGTATGCTACGGCAAACTGGCTGACACTGACGGCGGCGGTGCACAAATGCTGCGCAGCTAGCGCCATTCGACGGCCAACACCGCGGTTCCTGGTGTGTCCGCTGTGCCGTGCGTGTGATCATTGCTTGTACAGCCCTCTCGCAGTGTCCGGAGCAAGTATGGTGGGTCTGACACACCGGTGTCAATGTGTTCTTTTTTCCATTTCCAGGAGTGTATAAGCCCGATGTAGGCATGGTTTAATTTCTGAACTGTGATCGGATGTGAACAGCGGACACTATACATCTTCGCAAAGCTATATTGTGCTCGTGTGATGCAAAGTAAAGGTTTTTTCGTTTTACGATTCGATAAGATAGTTCAGCGTAGAGAAACTGTGAAGAAAGATGTATGTCTGAGAGGCCGAAAAGGTAATCGATCTAACATTATAGCCCGTTTTTAAGTGCAGAACGTTGTAGTCTTAGGAGTGTGTGTGTTTATGTTCTCCCTCTCTTACCAATACCTTCCAGGTACAGATCCTAGACTCTAGAACAATAATTTAGAGTTGAGAATGCTCTGTGACTCCCATACGCAGAGAGATGGATCGTGAATTAAGTACTATGGTTGAGGTCTTAGAAATATGTAGAGCGCTGTCTTGTATACTTTGATGATTTAAGTGTTCGAGAATTAACTGTGAATGGGCGTGCTGAGTAGTCATCTATCCATGTTCGCAATAATACTCGCCAAGCAGAGAATGGATGGTTTAGCTATGATACAGAAATTGAGGAAACATGCAGTCACATGATGGCTCAAATGCTTCAAATGGCTCTGAGCCCTATGGGACTTAACATCTAGGGTCATCAGTCCCCTAGAACTGAGAACTACTTAAACCTAACTAACCTAAGGACAGCACACAACACCCAGCCATCACGAGGCAGAGAAAATCCCTGACCCCGCCGGGAATCGAACCCGGGAACCCGGGCGTGGGAAGCGAGAACGCTACCGCACGACCACGAGATGCGGGCTAGTCACATGATTGGCCGGTGTTGCAGTAAGTGTAATATTGTTCGCGCTATCAAGTTTCATGTTTATTATTAGAGTACATGGATGGTGTCTTTTCCATCCCATTCCTGCATTGGTCGGCAGATAATGATTGACTGATAAGGCTTGTTTGAGTTGGTGAAAAAGTTTTCGTGGATGGACGGCAACTTCTGGGGGTTGCTAGCAGCAAAACAGTGATCGTGTACATGAGTGCAATATGAGGAATGAGTGGAAATGGAACGCAGAGCCATCATCTATTCCGCCACTGTGACATATGAGTTTAAATGTAGAGGTCGTCAATCACTTTCGGACGGTAGTTTGGAAACTCTCCACAACACTACCAAACTCTTCTAGTTTCCTTATGTTGTAAGTGTGTTTTATTTAAAAATGGTCCATTGTTACGCTATCCGGTGTAAGAATATTATTTACATCCTGCTATGTCTAGTTTTCTGTGAGAGGTCGTGGATCAGAGCGTCTTAATGTCAGTTTAGGATCTGACACACACCTCGAAGTCGTGGCAGAAAACGAAATGTTTGGCAGTGTACAAAAGCGTGTTAGAAAACAAGTGTTTGAATCATGACCAGGGGGAGCGTCTCATGCGATAATTCGCTTAGAGTATAGGTAATGAAAGTTTAAAGTGGTCTCTGCGGTGTCTGTATATTTAATAGAATCGTGTCATAGACACAGCATGAGTGGCAGTAGCAGTGAGGTGAGAGGACGTGAGGAAGGGGCTATACCGTTAGGAATGCTTCGATGGCAGCACGCTACGCTATTCTGGGGAAGTATTGTGAAATCTCTTTCTTCGCACTGGAGGCCGACCGCAGCTATGTGTCATTGCGCCCGCATCGGTGCCTTGGTGACTAGTAATGCGTATGAGGTTTTATAGTTCGTAATTTTTCTATGTTGGGGTGATTAATTTGAATGGACGTGGATGTGTAGTACTTGTATCTAGTTTGGGGATGTACCTCATTGTGCGCATTTCCACCGAATGGTCAAAACACGGTCCTTGCAGAAGGTGTTGGATATGTCTTTCTCCGACTTCTGCTCAGTTCGGACTTAAATTGGAACGAGCACTTGTGGAAAGCTGTAGAAATGGGTGCGACTGCAAGATGTGTAGGGTGTGATTAAAACGGGGTTGTAATTTTACGCCGGCCGTTGTGGCCGAGCGGTTCTAGGCGATTCAGTCCGGAACCACGCTGCTGCTACTGTCGTAGGTTCGAATCCTGCCTCCGTATGGATGTGTGTGATGTCCTTAGGTTGGTTAGGTTTAAGTAGCTCTAAGTCTAGGGGACTGATGACCTCACATGTTAAGTCCCACAGTGCTCAGAGCCATTTGAATTTGTAATTTTACTGTAGCAGACAGGTTCGAGGAAGGTGACTCGTTTAGAGATATGAGAGTGCGCGGAATATGATTGACTTGTCGGTGTGAGCGTATGGAAGTATGTGTTTGAATGGACGTAATTTCTAATACATAGCATAAGGCTAGAAATCTGAGAAGTTAGTGTACATTTTTCTTCTTACGACCTCAGTCAGCACATCATCTACTACTGCTGTCTTTCACCGCCTATAACTCGGTAGATATATCGCGGAATCTCTGATATGACGTCGAGACAGAATGCGTTACAAATACTGAAGAATTATCTAGCTGGGTGCGGTGTGATGGAGTCGCAAACACCGCGTGCATACCACGTTCCTTAGCCGAATCACTTTCAAAGTTCAGTGATTTTATCGCTAGGCTGCATCGTTGGCTGTTAATAGACACATTTCTACCATCACCGTATTTGTTACGAAAACAACCTCAATTTAGATGCGCGATGTGGGTGTTGCTTTAGTTAGCATATTTACGGAAGACTATGTCCGGCGCTTGTATGCAGATGATTGCCCAGGGTGTGTGACGTAAGCGCTCGGACGCCCGCGGGCCGGTGTTGCAGCACGTGTCTGGTTATAACACGTGCGCGCGAGAGAGCAGACGATCTTGTGTTATCAACCGACGTCACAGTAGCGTCCTCTGGTGGCCACGACATGAACTAAGCCAACTGGGCTCTGGAGCTCACAGTGATCACAGTGGGTGCCGTCATCTTGAATATCGGTACTTGCGACATTATCTGATATCACGGTGGTGCTCTCTGGCGGAGACGATACGAACGAAGCCAGTTGGAATCAAGACCCAGTGGTGAACACACATGCTTGAAACTGGTTAAATAATAAAGACAAGTCCTTTTTTCCCGCCATTTTCTTTGCTTAGTAGAGATAACTGGGGTGTGACGCATTATCATGTTGGAATTTGAAATTGGCGTCATTTTTCTGGGCGAGGGGGGAGTGGCACTTTCCTGCCAAAATTCAAAGTTCCCACCAAAATCCGCCATCTTGGATGACGTCACAGAGGTAGTGTCTGCGCCGCCATCTTGGATAACGGTACTTTGTGCCAGTACCCCTGTGGTACCAATACTCGTGCCAAGTTAGGTTGAAATCAGTTCAGAGATTCAGGAGGTGAAGTAGACCATACATACATACATTTATATGTAGGGCTCACTTCCATTTTATAATCTGTATGGATTATTTCGTACTATGTACTGTATGTGGGCGCCAATGAAATTCACTGAAGCGCCAAATAAACTGATATAGACATGCGTATTCAAATACATAGATACACTATGTGATCAAAAGTGTGGTGTCACCGCCAGACACCACACTTGCTAGGTGGTAGCTTTAAATCGGCCGCGGTCCATTAGTACATGTCGGACCCGCGTGTCGCCACTGTCAGGGATCGCAGACCGAGCGCCACCACAAGGCAGGTCTCGAGGGACTGACTAGCACTCGCCCCAGTTGTACGGACGACGTAGCTAGCGATGCACACTGACGAAGCCTCGCTCATTTGCAGAGCAGATAGTTAGAATAGCCTTGAGCTAAGTCAATGGCTACGACCTAGCAAGGCGCCATTAGTAACATTGCATGTATCTATGGAGTCTCACTTATATCGTCAATAGCGATGTACCAAGGATGGATTAAAGTTAAGTATTCCAGAAGCTACGTACTTTTCTTTATAGCATTCATTACGTATCCTGTTACAGACCTATCTCTTGCCTGCGTGAACTAAACGCGTGCCTTTCGGCTACTTCCGTGGCGTGGCTGTCTTGCTACGCCACAACAAAAAGTATCTGGACACCCCCAAAAAACATACGTTTTTCATATTAGGTGCATTGTGCTGCCACCTACTGCCAGGTACTACATACAGGGTGTCCAGAAAAGGGCTCCCTGATTTCAAAATTAAATATCTCGAAAACAAAGATCGATAGAGGAATGCAGTAAACGGTATGTTTATTGCGAAAGCTGTAAGAAGTTTATACAGCAGTTTGAAATAATAGTTACAAAAGCTGCTAACAGATGGCGCTGTACGCTGTACAGCTCATATCAGTATACGTAAGTGAAATAATCGTATGAAAACAATCTTTGCAAACAATCAGATCACAATGTTTTCAAAATGTTCACCATTGGCACTACAGAGGTGGCGCAAACGAAGAATGAAATTCGCCATCACATTTCGTTTTGTCTCAACCGAAATGGATTCACATGCCACAGAGATCGCCGATTCAAGCTCGTCCAGCGTGGCGGGATGCTTCGGGTAGACCATGTCTTTCACTGTGCCCCACAAAAAAAAGTCACAGGGAGTCAAATCCGGCGAATATGGAGGCCAATCCATGCCTGCACCAGTAAATTTGGGATATTCCAAAGCAATGACTCGATTCCCGAAGTGTTCCTCAAGAAAGCGAAACACTTGTTCGATCCGATGTGGTCGGGCTCCATCTTGCATAAACCATTCACTACCTGGTCGATCCTCTAACGCTTGCTGTGTGGCGACAAATTGTTCCAAAATTGCAACGTAACGTGCACCAGTGACCGTTTCTCGAATGAAAAAAGGGCCAATAATGTCTCTGCTGCATACTGCAGTCCACACAGTAACTTTAGGAGAATACAGGGGTTTCGCTTCACACCAATATGGCTTTTCGGAACCCCAAAATCGCCAGGTCTGCTTATTCACGTATCCATTCAGTTGGAAGTGTGCTTCATCTGTAAACCAGATGCAGCCAACATCAAATCCTTCACTATCAATCATCGTGAGCATCTGATTAGCAAAGGCAACCCTTTGTTGCACAGCTCGTACGGGTATGGCCTGGTGCGTTTGAATTTTGAATGGAAACATGTGTAGGCTCTTTCTCAGTATTTTCTGCGTGCTGTAACGCTTCAAACCAGTCTCAGATGCAATTCTACGGACAGATGACATTGGTTTTCGCTGAATAATTCCAGAAACTGTGGCGATATTTTCAGGCGTAACTGCGGTTTGCTTGCGGCCAACATGCCCTACTAGATCATCAGTTACGCTGCCTGTTCGTTGAAATTTTTCGAAGATCGTACGAATGGTTTTCGCATCGGGTCCTTTTGGAACATTAAATCGTGCTTGAAAACTTCGCCTTGTTGCCGTAGGACTCTCTTCTAACCTGCGGTACTCTAGCACCAGAAAAACGCGTTGTTCAATGGAGTACATGGTTTTAATCTCTTCCTTCGGTACGCTAACCTCCTTTCACGTTTCAATAGTGGAACTGATCGCTCTGGGCTTCGGATCACTATTTATACTAGGCATTACGTATGGCGATTACAGCGCCATCTGTTAGCAGCTTTTGTAACTATTATTTCAAACTGCTGTATAAACTTCTTACAGCTTTCACAATAAACATACCGTTTACTGCATTCCTCTATCGATCTTTGTTTTCGAGATATTTAATTTTGAAATCAGGGAGTCCGTTTCTGGACACCCTGTATCAGCGACCTCAGTATTCATTAGACATCGTGAGAGAGCAGAATATGGCACTGCACAGAACTCACGGACTTCGAACGTGGTCAGGTGATTGGGTGCCACTTGTGTCATACCTCTGTACGCGAGGCTTCCACACTCCTAATCATCCCTAGATCCACAGTTTCCGATGTGAGAATGAAGTGGAAACGTGAAGGGACACATAAAGCACAAAAGCGTACAGGTGGATCTCATTTGTTGACTGACAGAGACCGGCGACAGTTGAAGAGATTCGTAATGTGTAATAGGCAGACATCTATCCTACCATCACACAGGAATTTCAAACTGCATCAGGATCCACTGCAAGTATTATGACAGTTAGGTGGGAGGTGAGAAAACTTGGATTTCATGGTCGAGCGCCTGCTCATAAGCCACGCATCACACTGGTAAATTCCAAACGACGCGTCACTTGGTGTAAGGAGAGTAAACATTGGACGACTGGACGGTGGAAAAGCGTTGCGTGGCTTGACGAATCACGGTACACAATGTGGCGATCGGATGGCAGCGTGTGTGTATGGCGAATTCCTCGTGAACGTTGTCTGCCAGCGTGTGTAGCGCCCTCAGTAAAATTCGGAGGCTGTGGTGTTACGGTGTGGTCGTGTTTTTCATGGAGGGGGCTTGCACCCCTTGTTGTTTTGGGTGGCACTATCACAGCACTGGCCTACATTGATGTTTTAAGCACCCTCTTGCTTCCCACTGTTGAACAGCAATTCGGGGATGGCGATTGCATCTTTCAACACGATCGAACATATGTTCATAATGCACGGCCCGTGGCGGAGTGGTTACACAACTGGCCTGCACAGAGTCCTGAACTGAATCCTATACAACATCTTTGGGATGTTTTGGAACGCCGACTTCGTACCAGGCTTCATCGACCGACATCGATACCTCTCCTCAGTGCAGCACTCGATGATGACTGTACTACCAGTCCGCAAGAAACCTTCCAGCACCTGATTGAACGTAAGCGTGCGAGAGTGGAAGCTGTCATCAAGGCTCAGGATGGACCAACACCATAATGAATTCCAGAATTACCGTTGGAGAGCACCACGAACTTGTAAGTCATTTTCAGCCAGGTGTCCGGATACTTTTGATCACATAGTGTATGTAAACGGGCATGATACGGCGCTGCGGTCGGCAACGCCTATATAAAACAACTAGTGTCTGGCGCAGTTGTTAGATCGGTTACTGCTGCTACAATGGCGGGTTATGAAGACTTAACAGTGATTTTGAACGTGATGTTACAGTCGGCGCACGAGTGATGAGACACAACTTCTCCGAGGTAGCGATGAAGTGAAGATTTTCCCGTACGACCATTTCACGAGTGTGTCGTGAATATAAGGAATCCTGTAAGACATCAAATCTCCGACATCGCTGCCGCGGAAAAAGATCCTGCAAGAATGGGACCAATGATGACTGAGAGAATCGTTCGACGTGACAGAGGTGCAACCCTTCCGCAAATTGCTGCACATTTCAGTGCTGGGCCATGCACAAGTATCAGCGTGCGAACCATTCAACGAAACATCATCGATATGGGTTTTCGGAACCGAAGACCTACTCGTGTACCCTTGATGACTGCACGACACAAAACTTAACGTCTCGCCTAGGCCCGTCAACACCGACATTGGACTGTTGATGACTGGAAACATGTTGCCTGGTCGGACGAATCTCGTTTCAAATTGTATAGAGCGGATGGACGTGTGTGGGTATGGAGGCAACGTCATGAATTCATAGTCCCTACATGTAAGCAGGAGACTGTTCGAGATGGTGGAGGCTCTGTGGTGGTGTGGGGCATGTGTAGTTGGAGTGATTTGGGACCCCTGATGTGTATAGGTACGACTCTGACAGATGACACGTATGTAAGCATCCTGTCTGATCACCTGCATTCATTCATGCCCATTGTGCATTTCAACAGAGTTGGGCAATCCCAGCCTGACAATGTGACACCCCACACGTCCAGAATTGCTGCAGAGTGACTCCAGAAACACTCTTCTGAGGTTAAACACTTCCAGTGGCCACCAAACTCCCCAGACATGAACACCTCTGCGATGCCTTGCAACGCACTGTTCAGAAGAGATCTCCGCCCCCTCGTACTCTTACGTATTTATGGACAATCCTGCAGGATTTATGGTGTCAATTACCTCCAGCACCGCTTCAGACATTAGTTGAGTCCATGTCACGTCGTGTTGCAGCACTTCTGTGTGCTCGGGGAGACTCTACTCTACACGATATTAGGTAGATGTACCTGTTTCTTTGGCTCTTCAGCAGCATATTTTCACATTTGGAGGAGAAATTTCCTGATTAAAATTTTGTGGAAAACTCCGCCGCAGCGAAAATGCCTTTGTTGTAATGATTGCCATCCCAGATTGCGTATCGTATCTGTGACACTCTCCCCCTATTTCGCGATAATACAAAACGAGCTGCCCTTCCTTGAACTTTTTCGATGTCCTCCGTCAACCCTATCTGATGCGGATCCTATACAGCACAGCAATACTCCTGAAGAGGAAACACGTGTAGTGCAGGAAGTGTCTTTAGCAGACCTGTTGCTTCTTTCAAGTGCTCAGTCAATAAATCACAGTCGTTGGTTAGCTTTCTACATCTACATCTACATAGATCCCACGCAAACCACCGTACGGCGCGTGGTGGAGGATACCCTCTACCATTACAAGTCGTTTCTTTTCCTGTTCCACTCACAAATAGGACGAGGGAAAAACAACTTTCTATATGCCTCTGTATGAGCCCTAATTTCTCGAATCTTATTTTCGTGGTCCTTAAACGCAGTGTATGTTAGCAGCAGTAGAATCGTTCGGCAGCTTCAAATGCCGGTTCTCTAAATTTTTTCAATATCGTTTCTCGAAAAGGACGTCGCCTACCCTCCAAGGATTTCCATTTGAGTTCCTGAATCATCTCCATAACACTTATGTGTTGTTCGAACCTATCGGTAAAAAATCTAGCAGTGCGGCTCTGAATTGCTTCCATGTCTTCCTTCAATCCGACCTGCTACGGTCCCCAAACACTCGAGCAGTACTCAAGAAGAGGTCGCACCAACGTTCTGCGTAAGATCTCCTTTACAGATGAACCACTCTTTCCTAAAATTCTCCCAATAAACCGAAGTCGAGCATTTGCCTTCTCTACCACAGTTCTCACATGCTCATTCCGTTTCATATCGCTTTGCAATGTTACGTCCAGATATTTGAACGACTTGATTGTGTCAAGCAGGACACTACTAATACTGCAACCGAACATTAAAGGTTTGTTCTTCCTTCTCATCCGGATTAATTTACATTTTTCCACATTTGGAGCTAGCTGCCATTCATCACACTGACTAGAAACTTTAACAATGCAGAAAAACTCAGATTGCTACTTACCGTAAAGAATTCCGGGCGGGAAGGAGCGCCGGACCCGCCCGGCGGATTTGTGTCGAGGTCCAGTGAACCGGCCAGTCTGTGGATGGTTTTTAGGTGGTTTTCCATCTGCCTCGGTGAATGCGGGCTGGTTCCCCTTATTCCACCTCAGTTACAGTATGTCGGCGATTGCTGCGCAAACAAGTTCTCTACGTACGCGTACACCACCATTACTCTACCACGCAAACATAGCGGTTACACTCGTGGTGTGAGACGTTCCCTGGGTGGGGGGGGGGGGGGGGGGGTGTCCACCGATGGCCGAACCGCACAATAAGCCTGGGTTCGGTGTGGGGCGGCGGAGGGGCGAAGTGGACTGTGGTAGTCGTGGGGTTGTGGACCACTGCGGCTGCGGCGGCGACGGAGCCTCTCCGTCGTTTCTAGGTCTCCGGTTAACATACAATACAATACAACACCGTAAAGAAGACACGTCAAGTTGCGGACAGACACGATTAACAGACATTCACATATAGCTTTCGGCCATAGCCTTCGTCAGTAAAGATAGTAAAGACACACACAACATTCACACACACACAAACGCGAGCGAGCGGCGCGCGCGCGATCGCGTTCTTCACACTTCCCTGGCGCACTCCTGAAGTTTCCCTTGTCTCCGATGAACATCCGCCGTCGAGGACAACATACTGGGTTCTATTACTTAAGAGGTCTTCGAGCCACTCACATACTTGTGAACTTATTCCATATGCCAGTACCTTCGTTAACAGTCTGCAGCGGGACACCATGTCTAACGCTTTCCGGAAATCTAGGAATACGGAATCTGCCTGTTGCCCTTCATCCGTAATTCGAAGTATTGTGAGAAAAGGGCAACCTGAGTTTCGCACGAGCGATCCTTTCTAATACCATGATGATTCGTGAACACAAGCTTCTCAGTCTCACAAAGTTTATTATATTCCAACTGAGAATGTGTTCAAGGATTCTGCAGCAAACCGAAGTTAGGTATATTGGTCTGTAATTTTGTGGGTATGTCCTTTTATACTTCTTATATACTAGAGTCGAATACGCTGTTCTTCGGTCGCTTGGGACTTTGTGCTAAGTGAGAGATTCACAATAAATGCAAGCTAGGTAAGGGGACAATGCCGTACACTACTATTTGTGAAACCGAATTGGGATTCCGTCCGGACCTGGTGATTTATTTGGTTTCAAATCTTTCAGTTGTTTCTCTACGCCAGGGATGCTTATTTCTTTGTCGTCCATGCGGTAGTCTGCCCGATGCTCAAATGACGGTTTATTTGTGGTAGCCGTTGTGTGCTCCGCGCATATAGCTTTTCACAGACGCACGATTGTGCTTTCTCTTTTGAACCGGGAGTGCAACAGCCTCTGCTTCCTCAGCATCTTCCGAATTTCGTTGTTAAACCATGGTGGGTGTTTCCCATCCTTCAACCACTACTAGGCACATAACTCTCCACCCCACGATTTACAGTCTGTTTAAGCTTTGCCCATAATTCCTCTATGTCCATCTTACTGGAACTAAGTGATGTCAATTCACTGTCTGCTCTATCTAGCTGAAACCCTCTCCTAACCTTCTTGACTGATTTATTAGCTTTCATAAGCATACTTGCTATAATGACACCATGATCACTAATCCCCGTTTCTGTACTAAAATTGTCGAAAAGGCCCGGCCTATTTGTAGTTACAAGATCTAAGATTAAAATTGCTTTACCAAGAACAAATGCAGATTATAAACGGGTATTCATTGGTCACATATATTACACTGGAACTGACATGTGATTACATTTTCACTCAATTTGGGTGCATAGATCCTGAGAAATCAGTACCCAGAACAACCACCTCTGGCCGTAATATCGGCCTTGATACGCCTGGGCATTGAGTCAAACAGAGCTTGGATGGCGTGTACAGGTACAGCTGAACATGCAGCTTCAACACGATACCACAGTTCATCAAGAGTAGTGACTGGCTTATTGTGACGGGCCAGTTGCTCGGCTACCATTGACCAGACGTTTTTCAATTGGCGAGAGATCTGGAGAATGTGCTGGCCAGGGCAGCAGTCCAAAATTTACTGTATCCAGTAAAGCCCGTACAGGACGTGCAACATGCGGTCGTGCATAATCCTGCTGAAATGTAGGGTTTCGTTGGGATCGAATGAAGGGTAGAGCCACGGGTCTTAACACATCTGAAATGTAACGTCCACTGTTCAAAGTGCCGTCAATGCGAACAAGAGGTGACCGAGACGTGTAACCAATGGCACCCCATACCATCACGCCGGGTGATACGCCAGTGTGGCGATGACGATGCATGCTTCCAGTGTGCGTTCACCGCGATGTCGCCAAACACGGATGTGACCATCATGATGCTGTAAACAGAACCTGGATTCATCCAAAAAATGACTTTTTGCCATTCGTGCACCCAGGTTCGTCGTGGAGTACACCATCGCAGGCGCTCGTGTCTGTGATGCAGCGTCAAGGGTAACCGCAGCCATGGTCTCCGAGCTGATAGTCCATGCTGCTGCAAACGTCGTCGAACTGTTCGTGCAGATGGTTGTTGTCTTGCAAACGTCCCCATCTGTTCACTCAGGGATCGAGACGTGCCTGCACGATCCGTTACAGCCATGCGGATAAGATGCGTGTCATCTCGACTGCTAGTGATACGAGGCCGTTGTAATCCAGCACGGCGTTCCGTATTACCCTCCTGAACCCACCGATTCCATATTTTGCTAACAGTCATTGGATCTCGGCCAACGCGAGCAGCAATGCCACGATACGATAAACCGCAATCGCGATAGGCTACAATCCGGCCTTTATCAAAGTCGGAAACGTGATGGTACGCATTTCTTTTCCTTACACGAGGCATCACAACAACGTTTCACCTGAGAACGTCGGTCAACTGCTGTTTGTGTATGAGAAATCGGTTGGAAACTTTCCTCATATCAGCACGTTGTAGGTGTCGCCACCGGCGCCAACATTGCGTGAATGCTCTGAAAAGCTAATCATTTGCATATCACAGCATCTTCTTCCTGTTGGTTAAATTTCGCGTCTGTTGCACGTCATCTTTGTAAGTGAAAGTATTCCTATAATGTCAGGAATTTTTTTATTGTGATTGTTCACTCTAATAATTTTCATGTCTTGTTACATGTTGGATGGTTCATGTCCATGTTTATCAGGTGTTCAGCAAAGGTAGAATGGCTAGTTTCATACTCACTGCTTCTTATATGTCTTGATACCTAGTTTTGAAATTCGTATCTGTCATTCCCATATATACTGATTCACATTCTTGGTATTCTAACTGGTATATTTCTGTTCCTAGGTATTTTTCTGATTTGACGAGTGTGCTTATTGTTCCGTGTGCAATGTGCAACACCTGTTTCTTTAGCATGTTTGCTATCCTGTGTGTTGATTTGTGTTTGTATGTTGCAGTGTACCATTTCTTTCTGTTAGTCATGTCATGAGTGTTACTGTTTTGTGTTTTCAAGTGTGTTGCTGTGTCCGTGGGGTTCTCCTGGTGTTTGTGTTCTCTGCTTATTTTCATTTTTCTTTAGTTGTGATTTCATTTTTTGGTTCAGTCTTTGTACTATATAGGTGCTGTAACCATCTTTGTGGATATGAATTGTATTGTTTGTAATTCTTTTTCATAGTTTTCTTTGTTGAATGGGATATTACACACATCAAAAAAACTTTTGCATCATCTTGGTTCCGAGGGTTCCGGAACATGGACAGAAAATTGGAATAGAGATCAAAATAAACATCATTTCCGCCCTTTTTATTGCTCATGAAAACCACACATTGCATGTTCTACCACCATACAGCGAGACTTTCAGAGGTGGTGGTCCACATTGCTGTACACACCGGTACCTCTAATACCCAGTAGCACGTCCTCTTGCATTCATGCATGCCTGTATTCGTCGCAGCATACTATCCACAAGTTCATCAATGCACTGTTTGTCCAGATTGTCCCACTCCTCAACAGCGATTCGGCGTAGATCCCTCAGAGTGGTTGGTGGATCACGTCGTCCATAAACAGCCCTTTTCAATCTACCCTAGGCATGTTCTATAGGGTTCATGTCTGGAGAACATGCTGGCCACTCTAGTCGAGCGATGTCGTTATCCTGAAGGGAGTCATTCACAAAGTGTGCACGACGGGGGAGCGAATTGTCGTCCATGAATACGAATGTCTAGCCAATATGCTGCCGATATGGTTGTACTGTCGATCGGAGCATGGCATTCGCGTATCGTAAGCCGTTACAGGCCTTCCATGACCACCAGCGGCGTACGTCTGCGCCACATAATGACACCCAAAAATGTCAGGCAACCTCCACCTTGCTTCATTCGCTGGACAGTGTGTCTAAGGCGTTCAGCCTGACTGGGTTGCCTCCAAACACGTCTCTGACGATTGTCTGGTTGAAGGCATATGCGACACTCATCGGAGAAGAGAACGTGATTCCAATCCTGAGCTGTCCATTGGGCATATTGTTGGGTCCATCCGTACCGCGCTGCATGGTGTCGTGGTTGCAAAGATGGAACTCGCCATGGACGTCGGGAATGAAGTTACGCATCATGCAGCCTATCGCGCACAGTTTGAGTCGTAACAAGACGTCCTGTGGCTGCACGAAAAGCATTATTCGACTGTCAGGGTTCCTCCGAGCCATAATCCGTAGGTAGCGTCCATCCTATGCAGTATTAGAACTTGGGCGACCTGAGCGGGGCATGTCATCGACAGTTCTTGTCTCTCTATGTCTCCTCCATGCCCAAACTACATCGCTTTGGTTCATTCCGAGGCGCCTGACACTTCCCTTGTTGAGAGCCGTTCCTGGCACAAAGTAATAATGCGGACCTCATCGAACCGCGGTATTGACCGTCTAGGCATGGTTGAATTACAGACAACACGAGTCATGTACCTACTTCCTGGTGGAATGACTGGAACTGATCGGTTGTCGGACCCCCTCAGTCTAATAGGCACTGCTCATGCATGGTTGTTTACATCTTTGGGCGGGTTTAGTGACATCTCTGAACAGTCAAAGGCACTGTGTCTGTGATACGATATCCACAGTCAAGGTCTGTCTTGAGGTGTTCTGGGAACCTGGATGATGCAAAACCTTTTTTGATGTGTATATTTAGTCTGTGTAACATGTTTCGCAGGCCGCCAATTATTGATTTTATAGGTGGTTGGATGAAGCATGTATAATTATATCTGTGGCTGTTGGCTTTCTGAAGATGTCAAACACGTGCTTATAGCTGTCCCTCTTTATTTTTATAACCTAGAAATTTATTTGCTTCTGTGTTTCTTTCTCCATGGTGAATTGAATATTTTTGTTTATACTGTTTATGTATGTATGAAGATCATCTATTTTCTCTGTTGGTTCATCTATCATAGAGATTACGTCATCCACACACTTGTACCAGTGCAGAATTTTGCATCCTTCCTTTTTGAAGGCAAGGTGGAGTGCATGACTCTCAAGGATTTGTAAGGCTTTATAGAATGTGGGAGGGGTGGAAATCCACGCAACACTTGCATAAAAAGGATGGGGAGGATCAAAGATTTGTAGGTGCGAACAGGCAGGGGAGGTTTGGGCATATCTTCAGTACCATTAGATAGAGGAGAGGTGAAAGGACAGAGCCTTTGGGCACGCCAGTTGTGGGGTAGAAAGTACGGGAGTTGCTATTGTAGATAGTGACATAGTAGGGTCGATGGGACAGGAAGGAAGCAATGAGACGGACGAAATTGGTTGGAAGAGCACAGGTCTCGAGTTTAAAGAGCAGCCCTGGATGCCAGACATGATCATAGGCGTTCGAGAGGTCGAGGGAAACAAAGATAGTGAAGCGATGGGAATTATGTTGGACAGAAAGAAAATTGGTAAGATTAAGGAGCTGCTTGTTGACTGAGAAAGAGGGCCGGAAGCCACACAGGGTAAGGGGAAGAAGCTGGTGGTGGTTAAGGTAGTGATGAATACGGCAGGAGAGGATGGACTTGAAGACTTTACTGAACATGGAGATGAGGTAGATGGGTCGATAGGAAGAGGTGTCAGAGGGGTTTGTGGGGTTTTGGGAACAGCAGGATGCGGGAAGTCTTCCACAGGCCAAGGTGAAAGCCAGTGGAGAGGACGTTATACAGGGTCGCAAGGACAGACAGGAAGGAGTGGGGGATTCCTTTAGGTGGCGGAAGGTGAAACCTTCGCGACCACAGGGGTGTTGCGTATGGAGCGGAGGATGAGTCTGATGTCGTGTGCTGTGATTGGAGTGTTGATATCTGGGGGGGGGGGGGGGGGGGGGTAACTGATCCAAGTAGTGGAAACTGGGGGCGACGGGAAAGACAGAGGTATCGGTGAGTTCAAGGACTGTGGGGAAGAGGGAGTAATTAAAAAGGAGATCATCGGGAATGGAGAAAACCTCAGCAAGGTGGGAAGCAAAATGGTTAGCCATACTGAGGTTGTCAGAGTAGGTGTCGTTGTCATGGAGAAGAGGGTAATTTTTTATTTATTTTATTTATTTATTTATTGTTCCGTGGGACCACATTTAGGAGAAGTCTCCATGGTCATGGAACGAGTCAATACACGAAATTATAACACGATTGTAGAAACAGATAAAATGAAATATAAGAAACATATTCAGGCGACAAGTCGTTAGTTTAAATAAAGAAAATCAAGAATGTAACACTGGAATTTGCTTAATTTTTTAGCTCTTCCAGGAGCTCCTCGACAGAATAGAAGGAGTGAGCCATGAGGAAACTCTTCAGTTTAGACTTAAAAGTGTTTGGGCTACTGCTAAGATTTTTGAGTTCTTGTGGTAGCTTATTGAAAATGGATGCAGCAGAATACTGCACTCCTTTCTGCACAAGAGTCAAGGAAGTGCATTCCACATGCAGATTTGATTTCTGCCTAGTATTAACTGAGTGAAAGCTGCTAACTCTGGGGAATAAGCTAATATTGCTAACAACAAACGACATTAAAGAAAATACATACTGTGAGGGCAATGTCAAAATTCCCAGACTATTGAATAGGGGTCGACAAGAGGTTTTCGAACTTACACCATACATAGCTCGAACAGCCCGTTTTTGAGCCAAAAATACCCTTTTTGAATCAGAAGAATTACCCCAAAAAATAATACCATATGACATAAGCGTATGAAAATATGCGAAGTATACTACTTTTCGTGTTGAAATGTCACTTATTTCAGATACTGTTCTAATGGTAAATAAAGCGGCATTTAGTTTCTGAACAAGATCCTGAACATGGGCTTTCCACAACAGCTTACTATCTATCCGTACGCCTAGGAACTTGAACTGTTCCGTCTCGCTTATAACATGCCCATTCTGTCTGATTAAAATGTCAGTTCTTGTTGAATTGTGTGTTAGAAACTGTAAAAACTGAGTCTTACTGTGATTTAGCATCAAATTATTTTCCACAAGCCACGAACTTATATCATGAACTACATTATTTGATAATGTTTCAATATTACACACAAGATCCTTCACTACCAAGGTGGTGTCATCAGCAAACAGAAATATTTTTGAATCACCTGTAATTCTAGAAGGCATATCATTTACGTAAATAAGAAACAGCAGTGGCCCCAGCACCGACCCTTGGGGAACACCCCATCTAAGAGTGCCCCATTGGGACTGAACATCATTACCACTCTCAATATTGCGGAGGATTACCTTCTGCTTTCTGTTCTTAAAGTAGGAGGCGAACCAATTGTAAGCTACTCCCCTTACTCCATAATGTTCCAACTTACGCAGTAATATTTTGTGGTCAACACAGTCAAAAGCCTTCGTTAAATCAAAGAAAACACCTAACGTTCGCAACCTTTTATTTAATCCGTCCAAAACCTCACAGAGAAAAGAGACTATAGCATTTTCAGTTGTTAAGCCATTTCTAAAACCAAACTGTACATTTGACAGCAATTTATGTGAATTTAAATGCTGCAGTAACCTTGTATATACAACCCTCTCGATAACTTTAGCAAACACCGATGGCATAGAAATAGGTCTATAATTGTCAACATTATCCCTGTCTCCCTTTTTATAAAGTGGCTTCACTACCGAGTCTCAATCCATGTCTCTGCAATAGACGTCCTAACTTGCTGCCCGCCACGCACAATATGGCAGGAAAGCCGCCAGCTTGGCTTCTTCTGCCGATTCACAAGGCAGTGACACATGAAAGTGTTTCCAATTTCTCTATTGCTGTAGCCAATCTCCCTGTACACTTGCCTCACAATTCAGGCTGTAGGTGGTCGTTGTCAGAAATAATTTTGCTCTGTGTATTAACGTGTTCAGGAACACTTTCTTGTGTACAGAGTGGTGAAAACTATCGGCGCCAGTCTGCGCCGGTTTCCTGTACACAGAATGACCAAGCCGGCCCCCTGCCTACTGCTCAACTGAAACAATTACGGACGGAAGCTTGCCATCATTCCCCATCTCGAGGGTAAATTTAATGTTGGGATGGACATCGTTCATGTGGTCCACGAACTGCTGCCGTGTATTTTCTCCGTGGGGTCACATCAGGAAGGTATCATCGACATGCCTAAGGAAGCAAGACAGACGCAACACCGCAGGGTTCAGAGCCTGCTCCTCGAAGTGCTACATGAAAAAATTCGCGATTGCAGGAGACAGTGGCGAGCCCACTGCTATGCCATCCGTCATTTCGTAATATTTGCCTCGTTACAAGAAGTACATTGTCGTTAAAACATGACGGAACAACTTGACGATTCCAGGTGGAAACTGTTGGGCCAAAAGATCCAGCGTGTCTTGTACAGGAATACTCGTGAAACGTGACACCACTTCCAGACCAACCATTACATCGTTTCGACCTATTTTCATTTTCTTGATCGTTTCAACAAATGTCTACGAGTTTACAACATGGTGTTCACTATAACCCAGTTTTTGCGCTAATAATCCGGCAAGACGTTTTGCCAGTCCTTAGGTGAGCAAGCTGATTGCACTAACAATGGCCTTAAGAGGAAAATGTTCCTTATATATCTTCCGCATTCCATAAAACCTCGGATGTCTGACGGCGAGAGGCATTAATTTCTTCACCACTTCATCATCTTCTAATAAATTTAGCACCTTCGGGTTGTCGTCTTCAGTGTCAAGAACCGCGGTGGCACTTCCTTTGTCAGCTGACAAGACAATCACGGCCTGATTCTCACGCAATTGGCGTAAGCCACGTCGTTCCTCCTGGCTAATATTTGATTTCAGTGGCTTAACTTTCAACAGTATATGGCAGGTGGTTGTCTGACGTCCTCAGCCGCGTCATGCGAGAGTCGACGAATGCACTGCTCTATTCCACTAATTATCTCCGAAATTGGCAGATGTCGCGGGACTAATGACAAATTAAGGCCTATATTCAGAGCATCGAGCGAGGTGGCGCAGCGGTTATCACACTGGACTCTCGTTCGGGAAGACGACGGTTCAATCCCGCGTCCGGCCATCCTGATTTAGGTTTTCCGTGATTTCCCTAAATCGCCCCAGGCGAATGCCGGGATGGCTCCTTTGAAAGGGCACGGCCGACTTCCTTCCCCATCCTTGCCTAACCCGATGAGACCGATGACCTCGCTGTTTGGTCTCTTCCCCCAAACAACTAACTACTCAGCGCAGCCACAGATCCGTCGTCCAGTTCTTGTTGAGACAGATTAACAACTGTTCTGTGGGAGTTATCATTCTCCATGTCAGTTCCTCTGTGAGTTAAGCACTCAGCCTTTTTACGCTGCCTAGGTGTTGTCTGACACAAACTAGCATGCTGTTGTGCTGCCGTGGCTATGTCTACCCAGTCCCAATCGAATTCCAACAGAGTTCATGACAAAAATTGATGACAAGCAAACAGGTTTCTGGCATTAGCATCGAGCTCGTATCTTGGCTGCCGTATCCGCTGTCCCTCTATGACGTGAGTTATCCTCTTCAAAATTCTGTCCACAGCAGCAGTTCAGATGTGGTGCTTAACTACAGCAAATCGAGGAGTTACCTCCTTATCCTGACAGAGTTTCAAAAATGATAAGCAACCCAGCAGATGTGATTTCCTTTTGCACAGTTTCTCCAGCAGTCTCACGCTGCATATTACGTTCTCGGCGTCGAGGAAAGTTATGTGTCCTCGGAGTCTTTCGCGGCGGCATGACTGGATAGAGTCTTCTCGGTTTGCAAGCCGCGTCAACTCCAGTGAAATTCTTGTGCTTTCGATGGCTAGCTCAACCACCGTAGTCAGAGGCAAAACATAGACAAATGTAATGTATTGCGAATACATAGAAAGAAGGATCCTTTATTGTACGATTATATGATAGCGTAACAAACACTGGTAGCAATTACTTCTGTAAAATATCTGGGAGTATGCGTGCGGAACGATTTGAAGTGGAATGATCATATAAAATTAATTGTTGGTAAGGCGGGTACCAGGTTGAGATTCATTGGGAGAGTCCTTAGAAAATGAAGTCCATCAACAAAGGAGGTGGCTTACATAACACTCGTTCGACCTATACTTGAGTATTGCTCATCAGTGTGGGATCCGTACCAGATCGGGTTGACGGAGGAGATAGAGAAGATCCAAAGAAGAGCGGCGCGTTTCGTCACAGGGTTATTTGGTAACCGTGATAGCGTTACGGAGATGTTTAACAAACTCAAGTGGCAGACTCTGCAAGAGAGGCGCTCTGCATCGCGGTGTAGCTTGCTCGTCGGGTTTCGAGAGGGTGCGTTTCTGGATGAGGTATCGAATATATTGCTTCCCCCTACTTATACCTCCCGAGGAGATCACGAATGTAAAATTAGAGAGATTAGAGCGCGCACGGAGGCTTTCAGACAGTCGTTCTTCCCGCGAACCATACGCGACTGGAACAGGAAAGGGAGGTAATGACAGTGGCACGTAAAGTGCCCTCCGCCACACACCGTTGGGGGGGCTTGCGGAGTATAAATGTAGATGTAGATGTAGATGTACTGACCGCCGAGGCGGGCACTGTTTCCCGCAGCCACACTGTGTGATCAAAAGTATCCGGACACCCCCAAAAACATACGTTTTTCATAATAGGTGCATTGTGCTGCCACCTACTGCCAGGTACTCCATATCAGCGACCTCAGTAGTCATTAGGCATCGTCAGACAGCAGAATAGGGCGCTCCGCGGAACTCACGGACTTCGAAGGTGGTCAGGTGACGGGGTGTCACTTGTGTCATACGCCTGCACGCGAAATTTCTACACTCCTAAACATCCCTAGGACTACTGTTTCCGATGTGATAGTGAAGTGGAAACGTGAAGGGACACGTGCAGCACAAAAGAGTGCAAGCTGACCTCGTCTGTTGACTGACAGATGTTCAGATGTGTGTGAAATCTTATGGGACTTAACTGCTAAGGTCATCAGTCCCTAAGCTTACACACTACTTAACCTAAATTATCCTAAGGACAAACACACACACCCATGCCCGAGGGAAGACTCGAACCTCCGCCAGCACCAGCCGCACAGTGACTGACAGAGACAGCCGACAATTGAAGAGGGTCGTAATGTGTAATAGGCAGACATCTAACCAGGCCATCACACAGACATTCCAAACTGCGTCAGGATCCATAGCAAGTACTACGACAGTTAGACAGAAGGGGAGGAAACTTGGATTTTATGGTTGAGTGGCTGCTCATAAGCCACGCATCACGCCGGTAAATGCCAAACGACTTCTCGCTTGGTGTAAGAAGCTTAAACATTGCACGATTGAACAATGGAAAAACGTTGTCTGGAGTGAAGATTCATGTTACACAATGTGTCGATCTTATGGCAGGGTGTGGGTATGACGAGTGCCCGGTGATCTTCATCTGCCAGCGTGTGTAGTGCCAACAGTAAAATTCGGAGGCGTTGGCGTTATGGTGTGGTCGTGTTTTCATGGAGGGACCTTGCACCCATTGTTGTTTTGCATGGCACTATCATAGCACAGGCCTACACTGATGTTTTAAGCTCCTTCTGGCTTCCCGCTGTTGAAGAGCAATTCGGGGATTGTGATTGTATCTTTCAACACCATTGAGCACTAGTTCAAAATGCACTGCCTGTGGCGGAGTGGTTACACGACAATAACATCCCTGTAATGGACTGGCCTGCACAGAGTCCTGACCTGAATCCTATAGAACACCTTTGGGATGTTTTGGAACGCCGACTTCGTGCCAGGCGTCACCGACTGACAGATTCCTCTCCTCAGTCCAGCACTCCGTGAAGAATGGGCTACCATTCCCCAAGAAATCTTCCAGCTCCTGTTTGAATGTGTGCCTGCGAGAGTGGAAGCTGTCATCAAGGCGAAGGGTGGGCCAATACCACACTGAATTCCAACATTACCAGTGAGGGCTCCACGAACTTTTAAGTCGTTTTCAGCCAGGTTTCCGGATACTTTTGATCACATAGTGTATGAGCTGCCCAACTCGCCTTCCGCGCACACGTCGTTTGGCTCTCTGATTGGCGCCAGCGGCCGTAATAGTAGGTAAATAAGCAACACAACAAGTTTGACCATCTAACTCACGGAAGAGCTGACGTGGAGAACGATAAGGCCCACAGAACAGTTGTTAATCTATCTCAACAAGAACTGGACGACAGCTCTGTGGCAGTGCTGAGTAAATGCCTTAATTTTTCACGTCCGTGGCGTTGCCAATTTTGGAGATTATTGGTGGAATAGATCAGTGCATTCGGCATCTCTCGCACGACTCAGCTGAGGACGTCAGACTAACCGCCAGCCATATACTGTGGAAAGCTAAGCCACTGGAATCAAATATTAGCCAGAAGGAACGATGTGGCTTACGCTTATTGCGTAAGAACGAGGATTTGGTTGTCTTACCAGCCGACAAAGGAAATGCCACCGTCTTTCTGAACATTGAAGACTAGCACCCGAAGGTACTAAATTTATTAGAAGATGACGCGTACCGGAAGCTTAGTCGCGATCCGACACAGGAAGTTATTAAAGGAATCTGGTTTACCAGATGAAGTGGTGAAGAAATTAATGCCTCAGTTCTCCTAGGCTTTATGGACTGCCGAAGATACATAAGGAACATCTTCCTCTTAACGCCATTGTTAGTACATTCAGCTCGCCCACCTACAGACTGGCAAAACGTCTTCCAGGATTATTGGTGCAAAAACAGGGTCATTGTGAACACCATGTTGTAAACTCGTAGACATTTGTTGAAACGCTCAAGAAAATGAAAAAATGTCGAACTATGTAATGGTTAGTCTAGACGTGGTGACATTTTTTATGAGGGTGCCAGTACAAGACACGCTGGATCTTTTGGCCCAACAGATTCCACCTGGAACCGTCAAGTTATTCCGTCATGTTCTAACGACAACGTACTTCTTGTACCGAGACGAATATTACAAAATGACGGATAGCGCAGCAATGGGCTCGCCACTGTCTCCTGCAGTCACTAATTTCTTCATGGAGCACTTCGAGCAGCAGGCTCTGAACTCCGGGGTGTTGCGTCCGTCTTGCTTCCTGAAGTACGTCGATGACACCTTCCTGATATGGACTCACGTAGAAAATACATTGCAGCAGTTCGTGGATCACATGAATGGTGTCCATTCCAACATTAAATTTACTCTCGAGATGAAGATGGATGGTAAGCTTCCGTTTATAGATGTTTTAGTTGAGCAGAAGGCAGGAGGCCGGCTTGGTCAATCAGTGTACAGGAAACCGACACACATTGATCGATAATTGAACGCCGATAGTTTTCACAACTCTGTACAGAAGAAAGTGTTCCTGAACACGTTAATACACAGGGCCAAAGTTATTTCTGACGTGACCACCTACAGTATGAATTGCAGCACTTGAGGCAAGTGTTCAGAGAGAATGGCCACAGCAAAAGAGAAATTGCAAACGCTTTCATGTGTCACCGAAGAAGGACGCCTTGTAAATCGGCAGAAGAAGCCAAGCTGGCGGCTTTCCTTCCATACTGTGCGGGGCGAGCAGCATGTTAGGACGCGTACTGCAGAGACATGGATTGAGATCACTGTTCCGGCCTGCCCCCAAGATGCGAGATATCTTGCGCCCCGTTAAAGACGACATAACTGTTCGTGTTCCCGGCATGTTTGGTGTCCCTTGTGAGTGCGGCAGCATCTATATGGGCCAGACAATTCACACAGATGCGGAGCGTTGTACCGAGCGCAAGAGACATAATAAGCAAATGGAGCTCGACAAGTTGGCCATAGCTGAGCATTGCCTCAAAAACGGACACAAACTACAGTTTGAGAACACAAGAGTCTTGGCTCATGTGTGAACATGCCTGGACTCAGTTTTAAAAGAGGCGGCGGAGATTAGAACGAACAGAAAAAAATTCAACAGAGTCGAGAGTTACACACTGCGTAGAGCGTGGGGGCGGGCTTTGGATGTCGGCAGGAAGCAACGGCGGATGCTTAACGCTTGTAGGGGAGGCGGGAGCGGCAGTTTCAAACGTGGCGCCAGCCTCTCGCGCAATCTGACGTCACTCGGTCCCCCGCCGAGGCCTACCAGAAAGACAGGCGGCGGTGCGTACGGCACGAAGGTAGGCTAAGCTCTCTCAACTCAGCAGACAAACTGCATTTCTACACCTGTTTACTCGTAACTAGGTGTCTATGTACAAACGAGAATTGCAACTTCTACTGGAATCCACTATTATGGAATCATACTGTTATTAATCCTACAATGATAGGAAGTCCATAGGCCTACTAATCACTTGTTGTGGCCGTACTGGGGTATAATACAATTAACATCATGCCAAAATGACTATAATTTGCATAAGGCACCACATCTTCTGTGAAATGAGGACAGTTACGCAGAAGAGACTAAATCCTATAAACAAGCCGTTATACCATTTATATCGGGAATTGATTTCAAATTTTGTTGTACGACGAGTAATCAGTAAGACTTCATAATAGTAGATTCCAATAGAAGATGCAATTCTCGTTAATACGTATACACCCAGCTGCGAGATAACAGGTTTAGAAACGCATTTTGCCCGCTGAGTCAACCGAGCGAGAGACCGAGCTCTGGCCTACCTTTATGAGCTGTCCAACCCGCCTTCCGTGCACACGTCGTTTCGGCCCTCTCTGATTGGTGCCAGTGGCAGTAATCGTAGGTATATAGGCGGGAAATAATACCAGCCCCCACAGTCAGTAGCTTTATTCCTGACGACGATGGCGGAGCTAGCCATCGAAAGATAGAGAATTTTATTGAAATTGATGCGACTTGAAAACCGAGAAGATTTTATCCTGTTTTCGGAAGGTAAAGGGTGTGCTACGAATTTTTCTGTTCACAATTGTTTGAAATCCAAGGCTCCACCTCATTTTTGTCGTGCGCGTCCTATTCCTGTCGCCTTGAAAGATCACGTGTAAACAGAATTGGACAGACTTCAACCTCTAGGGATGGTGCAACCTGTTATGGCTAGTGAATGGTCGTCTCTACTGGTTGTCGTTCAAAAGCCGTCGGGGAAACTTCGCCTCTGTGGCGACTTCAGTACTACTGTCAATGCGCAGTCGATCGTGGATACGTGTTCTCTCTCATGTCAGGAAGAACTGTTGGTGAAAATATCTGGTTGCCAGTACTTTTCTAAAATTGATTTGTCTGAAGCATCTCTGCAAGTTCCTGTGAACAAAGAGTCTCGGCGAGTGCTGGCTTTGAATCGTTCCTTTTGACTCTATTAATATTTGCGCCTTCCTTTTGCTGTGGCCAGCGCCCCTGCTGTTTTCCAACGATTTTTAGTGCAACTGGCGATGCCTGTGCCGGGTTGAGTTAATCATGTGGATTATATTTTTGTCACGGGTCTTCCACGGCCGATCACCTGAAAAATGCACACTTTGTTTTCTGTTTTACAGTCTGCAGGCTTACAATATAACCTCACTAAATCTCAGTTTTTCCAACCTTCTATTGTTTATTTGGGGTTTGAGGTATTTGCAGGATGGGGTTTGCCCTCTGCCAGACCACATCTCCACTGTTACGTCTATGCCTCGACCCTCGTTCACGATCGAGCTTCAGGCTTTCTTGGGGAAGATAGCCTACTACCATTTCTGCCGAGGGCAGCCACATTGCCCCACCTGCTGCATGCCTTGTTATGCAAGGAAGTACCTTTTTGCTGGAGCGCAGATTGTGAATGTGCTTTCCAAGTGTTGAAATCCAAACTACTCTGGGCTCCTTGTTTAGCTACGTTTTCTCTGGATCAGCATATAGTTTTGGCGACTGACGCCTCACAGTACAGCCTCGGCGCGGTCCTAGCACACCGAAATGCCGACGGCTCTGAACGACCTGTTGCTTTCGCCTCTGAATATCACTCCGGCCCCGTAGCTGTACTCTCAGATGGAAAAAGAGGCTCTTCCCACCGTCTGTGCTCTCAAGAAATGTCATGTTTTTTTGTATGGCTCCACGTTTCGCCTTATCACTGACTACAAACCCTTGGGTTACTTGTTTAACTCTCACACTTCCTCGCCTGATAAGGCAGCATACTACCTACAACGCTGGGCGTTATTCGCGTCTCGCTACAATTACGAAAACTATTTTGAACCTACGTCTAAACATGCAGTGCGGACGCCTTGTCCCGCCTTCCTGTGCGTCGTTATCCCTTCTTTGATCGTGAAGCATTTCTTTGCTTCCATCGTGATACTGAAATGCACGACGCGGTCAACGGTTTCCCAACTACAAGTTTGCGCATAGTAGCTTCCATTGCTGCTGACCCGGTTCTATGCCAGATAGTTCAGTTTGTTCAACGGGCCTGCCCAGATAAACCTCAGGGTTGAGCTTCAGACAGTATCGCATCTCTATTTTTGACAATGTTTTGCTGTTGTCTACAGAAGACTCTCTCCCAGAGTAGTCATTCCCGCCGGCCGGAGAAGCCGAGCGGTTCTAAGCGCTTCAGTCTGTATCCGCGCGACCGCTGCGGCCGCAGGTTCGAATCCTGCCTCGGGCATGCATGTGTGTGATGTCCTTAGGTTAGTTAGGTTTAAGTAGTTCTGAGTTCTAGGGGACTGATGACCTCAGATGTTAAGTCCCATAGTGCTCAGAGCCATTTGAACCAAGTAGTCATTCCCGCCGTGTTATGGCGCGAGGTTCTACGTCTTCTCTACCAGAGCCATTGGGGAGTTTCGCGCACTAAACTATTAGCTAGAAGACATGCTTTTTGCCCAGAAATTGGTGACGAAACTGTCTGTTTTGTCACGGTTTGTGAGCGGTATGCCCGGCAACAGGCAACTCCCAGGGCATCTCTGCCTCCCTGGCCCACTCCACGCCAGGCATGGGACGCTCCTCCACCTTCTGCAGCCAGTGCAGCACCTATCGGGGTTGGGTTTGCATGGCCACTTCACGCCAGGATCGCCAGTGTGGACGTGTGTCTTTGGTCGCCGACCCAAGTGGATACTGGCCAGTGTTGTTCACTACAGGGGACGACGTCTGTGACGTCCATCTGGCCCATGGGCTGGTGGCGCACCACTCTGCTCAGTTGCGCCCCCACTCACCACTGGAAGCTACTGGTTCATTGATGCAGCCCCATCGCCACAGCTTGCCCTACTAGCCTCCGCTTCAAGGCCATCGTCGCCTGGTGTGAAGAAGCCCCTGTTTAATTGGTTGCCTCGTCCCCATGCGGTGCCCTGGGATTCCTGCTTCCAGGGGCTTTGCAGCAGTCTGTTTCCAGCCTCAGGACTGTTGCTGCAGCCTGCTGTTTCCTTTTGGGATGCCTCCACCAGCCGCCTCGCCATCATTGCCTCAGCCATCATTGACAGTGGGTGCAGCCCCATCTCCTCCGCATTGGGACCTGCCTGCTGATGCTGACGCAGCGATGGTGATGGCACCCTCCTCTCTGGTGCTGTTCTCAGGCGCCGCACGGACCCACTACACTCGGGTAGGCCTGCGTCCCTGCATGTTCCAGCCCTATGCTCTGGTGCCTGCCAAGAGCATCGTCCCGTCCCCTTCGTTAGCACCAGCTGGCAACGGACTGGATCTGATGAATGTGTCACTCGTCGGGTTGCCGGCTTCTCATCTGTCGCGTGGCCATTTCATACAAAGGAGAAATGTGCCATACCCTACTACTAGTGCACGTGAGTATGGGTGCACTGAGTGTGATGTTGGCTGCCAGCTGTACCAGCACAGGCTGGCCGTTGGAGGCTGCCTTGAGGAGGCATGTGTGTGGTGCACTCTCCGCTATACTGTCTGCAAATGGTTCAAATGGCTCTGAGCACTATGGGACTTAACATCTGAGGTCATCAGTCCCCTAGAACTTAGAACTACTTAAACCTAACTAACCTAAGTACATCACACACATCCATGCCCGAGGCAGGATTCGAACCTGCGACCGTAGCGGTCGCGCGGTTCCAGACTGAAGCGCCTAGAACCGCTCGGTCACAACGGCTGGTTACGCTGTCTGCCACTGACTCGCTATTATACAGGATGTATCATAATAAATGGCGTAAATGCACAGAGGTGAAAGTACACAATACTAGAAGCAAAAAAGTCTCAGTAAACATATGGTCGAAAATGCATACCTTAAGAGCTACGAGCAATTTTTCATCTTCGATACTGTGAAACAAATCTCGTCTACCGCAAGTTCTTTGCTTTCCATATTTTGGGAAGTGGTAGTATGGACCAAAATAAGAAAAAAAGTCCAGCAAACATGTGCTCTAAAACGCATACCTTAAAAGTTACGAGCACTTGATCATTAGTAGAGTTGTGTTTCAAAGTAGCAAAGATGAACAAGTACTCATAGCTCTTAAGGAATGCATTTTAGAGCACATGTTTACCGGACTTTTTTCTTTTTTTCGTCCATACTACCACTTCCCAAAATATAGAAAGCAAAGAACTTGCAGTAGAAGAGATTTGTTTCACAGTATCGAAGATGAAAAATTGCTCATAGCTCTTAAGGTATGCATTTTCGACCCTATGTTTACCGAGACTTTTTTGCTTTTAGTATCGTGTACTTTAAACTGTATGGGTTTACGCCATTAATTATGACAAACCCTGTATATGCACAGAGCAGCGCTAACTGACCCTCTGTTATGTTCTGGTTGTCGTACTGTTCACATATGTGTTCTGTGTCTTGATATATGGGGATCCACGAGGGTCTGATTACCATTATTGTTCACAGGTTCATGAATAAAGCCATATTTGTGTTACTTGGACTTGTTTTGTGTGTTACTTGATTACTACAGAACTCATAATACAAATAAAAAATGCCGGCCGGAGAGGTCGAGCGGTTAAAGGCGCTACAGTCTGGAACCGCACGACCGCTACGGTCGCAGGTTCGAATCCTGCCTCGGGCATGGATGTGTGTGATGTCCTTAGGTTAGTTAGGTTTAAGTAGTTCTAAGTTCTAGGGGACTTATGACCACAGCAGTTGAGTCCCATAGTGCTCAGAGCCATTTGAACCATTTGAACAAATAAAATACCTACACATGCCATAAACAGCATCACTCATCTCTCTCAATAAGGAGAACAAGGGCATTTCGATACCCACCGCAGACAGAATAAAACTAATTAAAGGAAACCTACTGACATACGACAAACTACCTGCAGACAATATTAATGAAATAACCAGATCCCTTAAAGCCATCACGTCCCAAAATTAATTCGAGCTTTTTACCTAGGAATAGGAATATACCAGTTAGAATGCCAAGAGTGTGAATATCTGGGGTGACAGGCACGAATTTCAAAACTAGGTATGAAGAACAAATAAGAAGCAGGAAGTATGAAACTAGACATTCCACCATTGCTGAACACCTGATAAAACGTGGACGTGAACCATCCAACATGTAACAAGACATGAAAACTATTACAGGGAACAATCACAAGAAAAAACATCTGACATTACAGGAAAGCTTTCATATGCAAAGACCTCTTGCAATGAAAAAGAAAGTAATTAATGACCAAATCGATATAAGGAGCAACTCACTGATCATGTTAGCCACCAAACCAATAAAAAACAGAAATCATAAACATCTCTCTCCGCCCAAACAGGCCTTAGAAGGCCTAACGGTACCGACCGGCCACCGCGTCATCCTCAGATCACAGGCGTCACTGGATGCGTATACCACGGAGAGGCATGTGGTCAGCACAGCGCTCTCCTGGCCGTATGTCAGTTTACGAGACCGGAGCCGTACTTCTCAATCTAGTAGCTCCTCAGTTTGCCTCACGAGGGCTGAGTGCTCCCCGCTTGCCAACAGCACTCGGCAGACCGGATGGTCACCCATCCAAGTGTTAGCCCAACCCGACAGCGCTTAACTTTGGTGATCTGACGGGAACTTGTGTTACCACTGCGGCAAGGCCGTTGGCTAACGTAAGCATAACCAAAATAAATAATTAATGAATCTTCTCTTCCCCCCTCCTCCCACACTCTATCTCTCCCTCCCCGCTTCCCGCTTCCTCTCTCTATCTCTCTCTTTTCCTCCCTCTCTCTCTCTCTCTCTCTCTCTCTCTCTCTCTCTCTCTCTCTTTCTCTCTCTCTCCCCCCCCCCCCTTTTCCCACCACCCCTCCACACACAAACATCCAGTCACATAAAGAATAAGAAATCCACAAAAAATCGCTGTCACAAGGAACGACACATTCATACATAAAAAAATACACACACACAGAAAAATGAAAAATGAGTCGAACCTAGGATCTTCTGCTTACTAGTGCTTACTAGGTGCGTTAACCACTGGTCTATCCAGACGCAGTGTTTGTCGAAAATGTGTGGACTATCTCTGCACGCTCCCGAACTGACTCACATTCCCACCTAGCGGCGCATGTCCTCAGTCCCTGTCCATCTCCTCCATGCTCGCTAATTTTATATTCGCACAGGAGGTCAAACGAAATACGCATCCACACTGAAGATATAATGAATCCACAATCTGATTTATTCTGATCCAGCAAAGCCTGCGATGTCAGCTGTGGATCCATCTTCTTACGGGATAGGAGCTGCACTCTCCCACAGAAGTGGTTTCTGTGATAGGCCCAATGCTTTTGCCCCGAGATCTCTCAAGGAAACCCAGCGCTATTACAGTCAACTTGAAAAAGGGGGACACACTTTATCTATGTAGTTACCAAATTCCACCATTATTTGTATGGTCGGAAGCTCTATTTGATTACAGATCACCGGCCTTTAACGGCTTTGTTCAATCCTTCAAAGCCTGTTCCACCACGGACAGTGAAAAAAATTGCAACGTTCGCCTGTGTTGTTGTCTAATTATCAATATGAATTGTTGTAAATTCCCACTGTACGGCATTTGAATGCTGACTTGTCTCAGTTACCGGTCAGTACCAACAAAGAGATTCATCCGTCTGATGAATCATGTTATCAGACCGATACTCAGGCTTTTGAAATTATTTAAAATTTCAGTTTTGACTGTTAGTGTATTGCTAGAGCAAATGTGTACAATCCAGCTCTTCGGATTGTTTTGCAAATAGGGCGCTATTGGTGGCCACATAGTACAAACGAAATTCCCTAGCCTGCGGCGCATTGCTATTTTTTGCATTGTTGTGCATTATCTACAAGTCAGTTGTTCTGCTGTTGCATACAGAGAATTATGATGCATGGGTTGTGGTTTCTCATTCCATTTAGCAGAAAGTTCTGCACTGTTGCACCAAGGTCACTGGGACAGAATTCTCACAAAGCAGCTCGCCTGATGTCATTGTACTTGGCAGGGCATGGATGGTCTCTCATTGCAGTATTTGTGCAGAGCATCAGTCCACTCTGTCACAACACTTTTGTGAATGGCCAGATCCATCTGGACCATGGAAATGCATTCACGGTGATTTCGCAGGTCCTTCTGGAGCACGCTATGGTTGTTGATGGTAGGTGCATACAATAAATTTCCTTTCGTTGTCTCCATAACATGAACCACTGCTTCTAGTATGGTGCTGGGTCCGTATTCTAATTTTTGTCTCAATTGTCTTCTTGAGGTCCTTGTCTTTGACGCAGACCATAAATCACGTCAGCCGATTTTCAGCAGTTTTGTGCTGACAACAGCATACAATATTTAACTACTAGTCCTTTCACCCTCAATCTAATGGCGAAGCTGCACCGTTCTTTAGAACGTTCAAATATCATGTGGAGAAACTCTGTGCGACCACTAAGGTCGCAGGTTCGAATCCTGTCTCGGGCATGGATGTGTGTGATGTCCTTAGGTTAGTTAGGTTTAAGTAGTTCTTAGTTCTAGGGGACTGATGACCTCAGATGTTAAGTCCCATAGTGCTCAGAGCCATTCTTGAGCTTATGAGCTGGTACGTTTACAGATTAAAGAGGCATGTTGCAGCTTCCGTGTCTAGCTGAAAGAGAATGTCCTTGCCATTAACTTCCAACACAACCAAACATACTTTCTGTTACGAGAACAGCCGGCCGGAGTGGCCGTACGGTTCTAGGCGCTACAGTCTGGAATCGAGCGACCGCTACGGTCGCAGGTTCGAATCCTGCCTCGGGCATGGATGTGTGTGATGTCCTTAGGTTAGTTAGGTTTAATTAGTTCTAAGTTCTAGGCGACTGATGACCTCAGAAGTTAAGTCGCATAGTGCTCAGAGCCATTTGAACCATTTTGTTACGAGAACATTGTTTTCTACGACTGGTGTTGCAATAATGGTTTTGTCCACACAGACCGAATATGAGTGACAGCCTTGCGTAGTGTCGTGATTCGATAGTTGTAAAAAGAAGCTACACGTTTCGTTTCTTGCGTGGGGTTAACCTGAATTTTGGGCAAGCGTTCGCCAAGCTTGCCATTGCGATCCTGGTTCACTTTGGAATCGATCTTGTAGGCATCATTTGCCATCATATCCATTTCCTCAGATAATGACGAATACTTCTTAGCTTGCAAACAGACTTGATATATCCCGTCTTTTTCCAATGATCACACGTAGTTTTCCGAAATCTACATTCTCTATGATGATGTTTCACAAAACAGCCGACACAGGACTGATTTCCGCGAAAAGCGGAGCACGGCTATTCACGCTACGCACTGAGCCTTTGTTGTGGTTCACGGGTGCGCGCTGCGAATCCTAGTATGCTGGCACCTGTTTGTTTTGACGAGCCAGTGTAGATCTGCGTGCGTTCGCACGGGACGGCCTGGGACCCGCTGTCTGAGAATTACTGATGCTCAGTACTTGATTACGTAGTTTCTGGTCATGGAGGATCTCGATAAATAAATTTCGAATAATTTTGTCCACGTATGTAGCCTGACAGGATACTGGACACAATGACATTGACACTGTCGTGACAACCCTTGTAGGTCCGTGACCCGTTGCTTAAATGTTTGCTCAGGGCGCTTGGAAGCTCGGAAAAATTTAAAACGCGCCGCGGTGATACGTGATTAATGTGCATAGTAATCGCGAAATTTCTTGAGCAAATCGTCGTAATCAACTGGGGTGCTGAAGGGGGCACAACTTAACAGCCAATTTAAAAGTAGTGGGGCCAGCCCACGCAGAAAAGCAGTCCCGGCGTTACGAGACACCGATTCCATACGCCACGAAGCGCTGATGTATCCCATATTTGTATTAGTCCTAGTTCTCCGACTCAGAATTAAACTGGGCGAACAGAGGAGCTGGTCAGACATTGTAAATCGTAGCACAATGAACATTGTAATCACTAGACAGCTGGTGATTAGCATGCAAAGGTGCCGACTTCGAGTCTCAGTCCGGCCCACAGTTTTACACTACTGGCCATTAAAATTGCTACCCCACGAAGATGACGTGCTACAGACGCGAAATTTAACCGACAGAAAGAAGATGCTGTGATATGCAAATGATTAGCTTTTCAGAGCAATCACACAACGTTGGCGCCGGTGGCGACACCTACAACGTGCTGACATGAGGAAAGTTTCCGACCGATTTCTCATACACAAACAGCAGTTGACCGGCGTTGCCTGGTGAAACGTTGTGATGCCTAGTGTAAGGAGGAGAAATGCGTACCATCGGATTGTAGCCTTCGCGATTGCGGTTTAACGTATCGCGACATTGCTGCTCGCTTTGGTCGCGATCCAATGACCGTTAGCAGAATATGGAATCGGTGGGTTCAGGAGGGTAATACGGAACGGCGTGCTGGATCCCAACGGCCTCGTATCACTAGTAGTCGAGATGACAGCCATCTTATCCGCATGGCTGTAGCGGATCGTGCAGCCACGTCTCGATCCCTGAGTCAACAGATGTGGACGTTTGCAAAACAACAACCATCTGCACGAACAGTTCGACGACGCCTGCAGCAGCATGGACTATCAGCTCGGAGACCATGGCTGCGGTTACCTTTGACTCTGCATCACAGACAGGAGCGCCTGCGATGGTGTACTCGACGACGAACCTCGGTGCACGAATGGCAAAACGTCATTTTTTCGGATGAATCCAGGTTCTGTTTACAGCATCATGATGGTCGCATCCGTGTTTGGCGACATCGCGGTGAACGCACATTGGAAGCGTGATGGCGTGATGGCATGGTGGGCCATTGGTTACATGTCTCGGTCACCTGTTGTTCGCATTGACGGCGCTTTGAACAGTGGACGTTACATTTCAGATGTGTTACGACCCGTGGCTCTACCCTTCATTCGATCCCTGCGAAACCCTACATTTCAAGTGGATAATTCACGACCGCATGTTGCAGGTCCTGTACAGGCCTTTCTGGGTACAGAAAATGTTGGACTGCTGCTCTGGCCAGCACATTCTCCAGATCTCTCACCAATTGAAAACGTCTGGTCAATGGTGGCCGAGCAACTGGCTCGTCACAATATGGCAGTCACTCACTACTCTTGATGAACTGTGGTATCGTGTTGAAGCTGCATGGGCAGCTGTACCTGTACACGCCATCCAAGCTCTGTTTGACTCAACGCCCAGGCGTATCAAGGCCGTTATTGCGGCCAGAGGTGGTTGTCCTGGGTACTGATTTCTCCGAATCTATGCACCCAAACTGCGTGAAAATGTAATCACATGTCAATTCTGGTATAATATATTTGTCGAATTACTTGTCCAATGAATACCTGTTTATCATCTGCATTTCTTCTTGGTGTAGCAATTTTAATGGCCAGCAGTGTAACCTGCCAGGAAGCTTCAAAATCAGCACACACTCCGCTGCAGAGTGAAAATTTCATTCTGGAAACATCCTCAGTATCCTTTGTTCCAGTAGTGCTAGTCCTGCAAGTTTCGCAGGACAGCTTCTGTCAAGTTTGGAAGGTAGGAGACGAGGTACTGCCGGAAGTAAAATTGTGAGGACGGATCGTGAGTCGGGCTTGGGTAGCTCAGTTGGTAGAGCACTTGCCCGCAAAAGGCAAAGGTCCCGAGTTCGAGTCTCGGTGTGGCACACAGTTTTAATCTGCCAGGAAGTTTCAAAATCACCGCACACTCTGCTGCAGAATGAAAATTTCATTCTGGAAGCAGGAAGTCGTCGTCGTTTTATCGTCGTCGCCAGTGAAGTACACCAATACGGACTTCACAGGTAATCATTAAATCAGTATCTGCATTCAGGAAGTGCGGCACAGTGAACCAGTTATATTTACAATACGTAACACATTACGCAAATATATGAGTAACAGTCGTGATCTGTAGACAGTCCAGGTCGATTATCAGTTGGAGATAATCGAATCGATGAACCAGAGAGAGAAACAAATAACGTCTGCTAACGTTCGTCTTAGAGTCTGATGATGCGTAGAGATGTTGAGCTATTTACTTGGTGTTGACGCACGTAAGACCAAAGGTGTGATGAGCCGGTGTCCTGGGCCGCGACTCGCTGTGGTGTCACTGCTGGCGGGAGCTGGCGTGCGCTGTGGAGGCACACTGATTTGCATTAACACCGTTGCTCTTCGCTGTATCTAACAGGGGAAATTCCCCAGAGCGTCTCCCTCAGATTTAGTGGTAAAATGACCCAGTGGATAGACCGTCAAAAACTGGACACAGATCAAGCATGAAAAGAGGATGAAGGTGTACTGAACTGTGGAAAAAAGATGCAAAATAGAAACAGTGGACGGTTCAAGTTGAAGATGTGCGACGTCGAGCGAATTTTAATAACCTCGGCGTTATGCTTATGTGGTCCCGGTGTTGGACTGCGAAGGGGGAGATCCACATTCAAATCTCCCTCGTGCCTGTTATTTTTTTCTACAAAATTATGAACATTCCATCCGGTCTGTTCTTCTCTAGTCTATGCAATTCTTATACATTGGTTATAGAATTTGAGTCATTGGTAAGAACATATTATCGTCGCAAGTAAATGTGCTGAATAGTGTGAACAGGCGAGCTACCACATAGACCTCACAGAAATGAAAACAACAAATAAACGAGTGTGAAGTGTGTTACAACAAAGGAATTAAAGAGCCAAAACTTCCAAAACGGAACTCAAGTGTCATAACACGTAATACTTGTGCAGAAAAAATGGGAGATACGTACGTCTGGAGATCCCTTGTTGCAAACGGTCGTTACACCATGACAAAATTTGAATACAGCGAACAGAAGTCAGTGAGCGGATGGACAGTTAATAATTTTGTTGAAAAAAAAAAAAGACAAGAAGGAGATTTGAACGCGAATCTCTCTCCTCGTAGCCCAAAACCGTGACCACATAACCACGATGCCATGAATATTAAAAATTGCTCGATGTGTTACATTTGAGCTTCGGCTGTTCACTGTTTCGACATTGCTTCTTTTCTCACTGTTCAGTACAGCTTCTTCCTCTTTTCATGCTTGATCTGTGTTCAGTTTTTGATGGGCTATCCACTGGGTCAGTTTACCACTAAATCTGATGGGGGTGGGATGGAGAGTTTCCCTTGCAACGCAAAGACTGCAGGCGACATGACAGTTCACAACTGTAAAAGCTGTAATGAAATGTGACAATGTAAAGGCAGTTGTCAAAATGACGCATCTCGGCCTCTGAAAGTGAACTAATCCTAAACACAACAGTATTAAATTGTAACTCTCAAAAAGTTAAATAATCCTAAACACAACAGTATTAAATTTTAACTAGAAGTTCCTTTACAAAATTATTGTTACGATTATGTTATGATGTTGGCCTTACATAGTGTACGGCCTGAACTGGGGGCAGGAAATTAGGCGTCAGGAGCCAAATCACCTTTCTTAGCCAATAACTCATTATGCGACATTTAAATGCAAAAAACTGTACCTTTTAGAGTGATCCTCAATATGAGTGTTTTCGAACATCATATGATCATAGCACATAGGTATAAAACACACTAAATACAAGCTTGGCTAAATCCAATATAGGGCCTCTCGGGTGCTTCAGCCAAAGTATATCTTTAAATGGTGGGGACCAAGTACCTCTCGTAATGTACAGTCAGATCCACAAGAAAGTGTACACCATAATTTTAAATGTAACGTCCGCAATGACATCTCTGGTAGTGGTATCGAATCTGTACTCAATGCGCTTTCGCACAGTGTATAGATAAACAGTGTGAGAGTTCGATGTTTTGTTTTGTCGGTTAGAGTTTTGGCTATTTGCACATATTTACAGCCAATTTAAACGCTTAAAAATGTGCAATATTTGTCAAAAATACCTTCTGATGTCGGTTAAGAGGGTATTTTGCTCGAACGAGGCGGATTGGGTGCTTCGAGAGGATAATGATCCGAAACATCGCAGCCGTCTCTGTACAGCGTGGAAACAGGACAATGGGGTGTCTACGATGGATTGGTCTGCAATGTCTCTGGATTCTAATCCGATCGAAATTGTTTGGTCGTATATTAAGATGAAGCTTAAAGGAAAACCAATATATATTTCGATGCAGCTGTCATATAAAATCAGAAGAATATGGAGATCATTACCGAGAGAATATGCAGAAAATCTCGTGAAAATCATGCTAAAAAGGTGCCAAGCTATAATCGATAATGGAGGCGATTGGATTAACTATTAGGTAATTGTGTAATTAGTAATAACGTACATTTTCATGTAAACATATATTTATAATAGTGTATTTTATTTCATACAGATAACGCCGTACACTTTCTTGTGTAACTGACTGTATGTAAAATAAGGCGTGTCTACCCAAAGAGGCAGAGATCTCGTTAGTTCTACCACAGTTGTGCATAAGAAGACCTTGTAACGCATGATACGATGTAACAACTATCTTTGAGATATCGTCAGTACGTGTATCACAGAGAGTTAACTCAGGTTCTGTAGATATTAAATGATTATATGCTTGCATTAGAAGAGAATGTATGTATGTTTTAAAATCGAGATAACATTTACTGTGACTACCGACTGGATGTTGTTTAACACACTGCAGCAATCATTCTACTTCATTGTGAAAATGCATGTGCGCACTTCTTTGAGTCTGTGTGTGTGTGTGCGTCTGTGCGTGTATGTGTGTGTCTGTGTCTTTTGTGGGGTGATGGGTTTATATATCTGGTTTGTTAATTTTAGTTTCTGAATGTTGAAATGTTAGGTAGTCTTGTGCGATTTTTGGATACGATAGCCCTTTCCAAGGGCCTGAAAACTATTTTGCGAACAGATGGAGAACGTGCTCTTCAGTAATCTTCCCTTCACAAGTCCACAATTCAGTTGGCTAAAACTGAAATAAAATGTTCTAATTCAGAGAATTATGCAGACGTCAGGAACCACAACTATAAACAAAAATCCATTATCGTTCAACTGAGCAGTATAACAGGAGGGTTGTCCAGAAAGTAAGTTCCGATTGGTCACGAAATGGATATCACAGTGAAAAGCCGATGAAGCTTTGCACAGATTTTTTGGGTAGTGTCTCTAGTATGACCGTCGATCGCATCAAGACGCTCTTTTCAGTTGTGAGCGCACTGTGAGCGAGTAAAGGTGCCTAGAACAACGATGTCTCCCGCCAAGTTGGAGGGTCCGCTGAGAGGCTTCGCCTTAATGAATGCAGCCCACCTAACACAATTGCCACGCACTTCCTTCTTCATGGCAATTCTCAGCCGCACTTTGCAGGGGCAGTGAAGATGCTCCTGCAGCCTTTTCGATGGGAAGTGTTCGATCATCCACAACCCAGCCCTAATTGGCTCGTCCTGAGTATCATCTCTGTTCACATGAAACGCTGGATACGAAGACGACACTTGAGCGCAGGCTACGCGCTATAGACCAGCGTAGAGAATTATCGGAAAGCACAGGTGACTGCCTTCTATGACGATGGTGTTGGAAATTTGGTATAACGCTCCGAAAAACGTCTAAGACGGAGCGGCTACTATGTAGAAAAGTGTAGCTAACTCTTGAAAATAAAATGTTTCTGATTTTCACTCTGGTTTCCATTTAGGGACCGATCGGAACTTACTTTCTGGACAACCCTCGTATAATGACAAAAGTTAACACCCACAAGTAATAAGTACGAAAATCATTCAAGCTTGTCCTTTCGACACAGTTCAGACACGATTTCTGCTCTTTGTTCCTAATTACGATAGGGTAATTGCTCGCCTTAAAAGTGGAGAATAATCTCAGACACTTGCCATGCGGTTGTCTATGACAGGCGACACACGAAACAGAACATCGAATACGAAACAGGGGCTATCCAGTTAAATTATCAATCCAAGTAAGCTCACTTTTACACAGTTTCATACGATGTCCCATTCGATCGAAAAAACAATCATATCAGTCGTCATTAATGATATTCGAGGCTTAAGGGGACACGGACAGAATCACGGCACATTCTGTAACTGAGTGCAACGTAATCTGTATGACTTCCAGTGCAGATACTCCCGTCTGTATGCGGACGGCGGAGGAAACACTGCCTCCAAAACTGCTTCTAGTGGCGGCACCAGTGCTCGCCCAGCGTCCTCGTTGATTACAAAATTATTTGTATCGTTGTAAGTTGAAGACCTACAATGATCTGAATTTCGTCTCTAAGTACATCTATACTCCGTTCATATTATACAAAATTCTCAGCTCGATAACTGATAAAATTTAACCTTCAGAATTTTTAAAACGGAACAGAGGGTAGAGGGCGGCCTGTGAACTGTATCTTTCTAATTTTCTATACGTTTATTAAATTGCAATATCACAGTGAAAGTTCGAACAGTTTCATTATTATTTATATCAATTACAATGCTGTCTTTTAGATTTTTATCTTTTATACTAAGATAATTTAATCTAACTCGTTTTTATAGTTTTTGGCACGAAAATTGAGTTTTACTTAATAATTCAAAGAGGCGGCTTCGTAAAAACTTCTAACCTATGTTTTTATGATAAACTAAACCTAATTACAGAGGTAGAACTCTGTAACTTTTATATTACATGCTTTTAAGATTTCGAAAAAAGTGGAATAATTCACAAAATAAATGGGGTGGCTTTATGAAAACACAGCACACAGAAGGTTTCAAGTTAGTTACACACAGATCATGCACCACCAAACCACAAGTTAGCAGTAATAACTTCTAGGACTACCACCCTAGTGGTCACTCATTTCCTTATACCCAAACTACTGCCCACATAGAGCTTTCTAAAAACTGCTTAGTCTCAATACCTATAATATCACTTAAAGCAAGGCATTAAATTCATTTAATTCTTATACTTTACTACTAGCGGGAATAACCCTTTATTTCTACCGGCACTGTACGTAGATTAACTTAGATCTTACTACTTGGCGGCTTTAGGCCCCTTATCACTAGGTAGAACCTAGCCCTTTTAACACAGTTTAGTCTCCGCTCGAGGCAACAGCTTGGCAATAGACCGGAAAGTAAGCCTAATTAATCACTGAGTTAATAATCCGTAACTAAGGCGCAGGCCGGGCAAGGCTGTGAACAAAGTTATCATACGTTACCAGAAAATACCACGAAAGTACTCATCTGCAGCATTCCACTCATGCAGTACAGTAAAACCAGTCTAAGCCCTAGAGCCACCTGAGGTAGCCAAACATTGTTTTTGTTGTGGTTGGCAAGAGAGCAAACACCGTTTTACTAAAGGAGGCCGAAATGCACGCGTTTTAGCTCACGCAGGCTGGCGTGAGGTCTGGAACAGGTCAAGGAAATGAGACTAACAAAAAACGTACGTAGCTGCTGGAATACTTAACTTTAATCCATAATTGGTGAACATCGCTCTTGACGGTACATGTTTTGCAGCATCAATAGTAACTGGTAATGGCGCTTTGCTAGGTCGTAGCAAATGACATAGCTGAAGGCTATGCTAACTATCGTCTCGGCAAATGAGAGCGTATTTTGTCAGTGAACCATCGCTAGCGAAGTCGGCTGTACAACTGGGGCGAGTCCTAGGAAGTCTCTCTAGACCTGCCGTGTGGCGGCGCTCGGTCTGCAATCACTGATAGTGGCGAGACGCGGGTCCGACGTATACTAACGGACCGCGGCCGATTTAAAGGCTACCACCTAGCAAGTGTGGTGTCTGGCGGTGACACCACAGTTTTCCTCAGTTATTCACACAGAAACATAAAGTAACCACAGCACAAATTAACATACCAGTATCACTAGGCACACCGCAGTGAGTGTTTTCAAAATCAAGAGACACAAGATCAAACAACAAACAGTACGGTCGGCAAAACCTCTGAAAATTCGCTCCGATTCTATACCGCCACAGCTCACGTTATCGGCCAATACAACGAAGAGTGTTCCATAGCAGAACAGCTTAACGTTACGTGGCGCGCTTGGAATCAGCCACCACCTTTTCGCAACAGCGATGAACCAACCACTTGTTGTTGTTGTGGTCTTCAGTCCAGAGACTGGTTTGATGCAACTCTCCATGCTACTCTACCCTGCGCAAGCTCCTTCCTCTCCGAGCAACTACTGCAACCTACATCCTTCTAAATCTGCTTAGTGTTTCATCTCTTGGTCACCCTCTACGATTTTTACCCTCCATGCTGCCTCCAGTACTAAATTGGTGATCCTTTGATACCTCAGAACGTGTCGTACCAACTGATCTCAAGTCGTGCCACAGATTCCTCTTCTCCCCAGTTCTATTCAGTACCTCCGCATTATTTACGTGATCTACCCATCTAATCTCATTCTTCTGTAGCACCCCATTTCGAAAGCTTCTATTCTCTTCTTGTCTAAACTATATGTCATCAATTTTTCATTTACATACATGGCTACACTCCATCCAAATACTTTCAGAAAGGACTTCCTGACACTTAAATCTATACTCGATATTAACAAATTTCTCTTCTTCAGAAACGCTTTTCTTGCCATAGCCAGTCTATATTTTATACACTCTCTACTTCGACCACCATCAGTTATTTTTCTCCCCAAATAGCAAAACTCATCTACTACTTTAAGTGTCTCAGCATGTTGCCATCATCAGGTGCATTATACAGTTACTTATACATCAGCTAATAGGTTATGTACAGTCGTGCTCAAAAGTATCCGAACGAACTGCATTGCAATTCGTCTGATTCGAATGCAACCCACACAGCGCAGCTGTCTAGCAGGTCCTCTAATCGCCCCTCGGTATAGTCGTTTGACTATTGAAAATGGTTCCAACAAGTCACCACTAGAAAACACTGCTCTGCATCGCAATAACTCAAGATGTAAAGTAATACCAAGGCACTACAAATATCAGGGAACATCTTATCACAGATAAGACGGTTCTTAAGGCTTGCAAGCTCACATTTATTACAATATGTGACATACATGAAATGTTACCACTCTCATTATTACGTCAGATAGGTAATTCACGTAGTAAGTTCGTCATATTCATGATTTCCTCTTCAAAATAACATACCGTAATTATTATTTAACACAAAATGGCATTAAAAATTCAAGTTATTCACGAGCAGCTAGTTGTGAATATGTATGAAGTTCAAATGACACGACGAACCGTCTCGTTCTGCATATGGATTCAAACCCAGGTCATGCACACTAAGAAAAGACTTCGCGACTAACGGAAACTAACAGTCATTCCTGACTAGGCATGCAGAGAGCGATATACCTCGATTTTAGACAGTATCAGTTAGCAAATATCAACTTTAAATTACATAACGTAAACATTTTTAACGGACGCGAATTCCTACCCAGCATCTAGTGTCCTTGTTAACGAACTTCGAGACATGTTAAATATTGCTTCTTCACAAGTAATTTACTTGAAATGCCGTGGGGTAAAGCTTTGTGTTGCACACGGATTCGAACCCAGAGCCTCATTGGATTGTCATCGAAGCACAATCAACTGTGACATATTGGATTTTCTCGGCAGTAGCTAGATGTTTTAAGTGAAATGACGAGACGAAACATTAATTTTTTATTTCCCGGGACTCCAACCTGGCACCTATCGCTGTTATATTCTAGAGAAAACGAACGTTAAAAATGGGTTTGTTACACCAGCGGCGACATGTGAGCATGTTTGATCCAGAAATAATATGACGAAGAGTTCAGTGCTAACTGGGAATCGAACCCCACACATATCGCTGTTGACTGCACACAAAGAGACGTCAGCTACCGAATTTTTCTCCACCAGCATCTCGGAATAACATCCTTGAATTTACAATGATTTCGCAAACAGTTCTGTGTCTCACTGGGACTCAAAGACGTCAGGTACTGTTAGTATTAACAACGAATTAAAATACATTAAAAATCAAAATTATTACCCACCAGCAGATAGGTGTTCTCATACTAGAGCTTGATAATAATAATGAAAGTTTTAGTTCCGGGTCAGGATTCGAACCCTTTCACGCGCAATATGTGGAGATGTTGAGGAATCTGCAGTTTTGAACAAACAACAAATTGCAGTCGAGCTGTATTGTCACGAAGGGATCAAATTCCGCGTTAGGGGCGGTCTGAGTTGCATTCCCAGTTCAGAACCAATTTTATCGACATACAGAAGCTCAAATAAAAGATGGAATAAGTGTTCTGTGACCCTACATAGGGTTTGTTTCGTCACTAGAAATAAATAACTAGTATAAGAAAGGTTACTGTTGATAGAGTTTCTACGTGTCGCGACTCCTGACTTAATTGTGGTTCAACGTAACGTCTACTTGGTAGAGAAGGAATATCATGTTTAACATGTATGTCAGACCACAATGCCATTATACCTTCTACACTTTTTTTTTATTAGACGACCGAGACTCGAACTCGGGACCTTTGCCTATCGCGGGAAAGTGCTCTACCAACTTTTTTATTTTATTTTTTATTTCGGGTTTCCTTCCTCCCCTTGAACCCGTCCTTTACGCTCGCCAATTTTTGCCTTCTCGGCTCGGTCTCTCCGCCTTTAAAGAGAGAATGTAACTTGATGATGTGGAAACGCGCTTCTGCTGACCGACAAACTAGTATGCCCCTTCTGCTGCCTTTGTTTGCAACATGGCTTGAATAAAAATAAATGTAAATTCCATTGAGAAGGCTTTCACATAATTGTTATGGAAACGTAACTGCATCTATAATTTTCTTTCTCCGTGCGTGGAAAAACGGAAAGAAGCAAACTCATTATTGCTGATAAGTAAAATTCTCTTCTTCAGAAAGGTAATGAATTAAAGTAGGCTTCTGCTGCCTGATTTTACGCATAAATAATATAAATATGTCTTCCTGCGAAAAGAAGGAATGAAAGAAAGAAACTAAATAAAAGGAAGATACCAGTTTCATCACTGTGTCGTATGCTTCCCTCAAAACAAAGTGATATATACATATGGACTTAAGTGGTTTATAGCCGGCCGCGGTGGTCTCGCGGTTCTAGGCGCGCAGTCCGGAACCGTGCGACTGCTACGGTCGCAGGTTCGAATCCTGCCTCGGGCATGGATGTGTGTGATGTCCTTAGGTTAGTTAGGTTTAAGTAGTTCTAAGTTCTAGGGGACTGATGACCACATATGTTAAGTCCCATAGTGCTCAGAGCCATTTGAACCATTTAACTGGTTTATATTTATGATCTTCTCTGATTACTTGCTGTTGGATATCCCCCTCTTGCTACGTGAAGTGCAACCTTGTACCACAAAGCATTCGTCTAATATACGAAATGGTTCGACGGATAATGTAAATTACGCACTTCTATTGGTTATAGTATTGTTTTAGTTAAAAAAATTTGCGTAGTTTTCTTTGTATTTTTTAGTACACATCAACTTTTGGTGCTGAGTTGTAAGGTATACCCAGAAGTCCTCCCTATTGCTTGATTCTTTTGTTAGGATGTAATGCATCGTTTGACCTTTCAACCAGCTGATTGCGTTTCGTTTTGTTTTAGGGTAAGGTATACTGTCAGGGTTTAAAAATTCAGCAGGCGTAACGGCGTTGGGCGTAGTTCTGCTGACGCTCGCTATCTTTTGTCTTATGTAGAGCCATATGTCTTTTACCTTGTCACACAACAATCTATGCTCTTCGGTATCTGGGCCGGTCGAAGTGGCCGAGCGGTTCTAGGCGCTACAGTCTGGAGCCGCGCGACCGCTTCGGTCGCAGGTTCGAATCCTGCCTTGGGCATGGATGTGTGTGATGTCCTTAGGTTAGTTTGGTTTAAGTAGTTCTAAGTTCTAGGGGACTTATGACCTCAGCAGTTGAGTCCCATAGTGCTCAGAACCATTTGAACCATTTTCAGTATCTGGTATATTACATAATATACACAGCGGTGACTCGGCCAATCGAATAGAGTGAAGTTTAGAGTTCGTCGTAATTTTCCTGTTTACAGCATAGTACCAGGTCGATCTGACATACGTTGGCAGGTTCCGGCAGTGAATATTTTGCCATATCGTTTCCCAGTTATAACAAGGATACTTTTGTTCTACGTCGTTTCTGGGTTTGTCTTTCTTAAAGTTATTGTAAAGTTCTTTCACTTTCATGATGTCTTTTTCAGGGATCCTTGCCTGTATGTAGCTGTATTCCACTAAAAAGTGTTTCAAGTGGTATAGTCCGTTGGGTATGTGTTGGACATTTATAGGTGCACTGACGTCAGCAGGAGCTATTTCGTTTAACAAATGTGCAGCAAGGGTGCTACGTGGTTCTTTCCATTGTTTGTATGTGGTTGACAGGTACAAGGCTTGCGCTTTTTTGCTGATATCGGTGAGATTTAACCCACCACATTTCGTAGGGAGCATCAGAATGTCATATTTGACTTTGCAAATATGTTCGCGGCTGACAAAATGTCCTAGTGCAGATGCGATACTTTTCGACAAAGGCGCAGGTGGTGGCAGAACTTTTGGTGGTGGTGGTTAGTGTTTAACGTCCCGTCGACAACGAGGTCATTAGAGACGGAGCGCAAGCTCGGGTTAGGGAAGGATTGGGAAGGAAATCGGCCGTGCCCTTTCAAAGGAACCATCCCGGCATTTGCCTGAAACGATTTAGGGAAATCACGGAAAACCTAAATCAGGATGGCCGGAGATGGGATTGAACCGTCGTCCTCCCGAACGCGAGCAGAACTTGTGCTACGTAATTAACTTTGGATGTGATATATACATTTGCTACTATTACTTTCTGAAGTTCATCGAGTTTCCTAATACTATGTCCTTGTACAGAGGCGCGTATGCTGTTAAGTAATTTTCGATAATTCGCAGCAATAGTGTTCAAAAATGGTTCAAATGGTTCTGAGCGCTATGGGACTTAACATCTGTGGTCATCAGTCCCCTAGAACTTAGAACTACTTAAACCTAACTAACCTAAGGACATCACACACATCCATGCCCGAGGCAGGATTCGAACCTGCGACCGTAGCAATAGTGTGTTTGATATTTCTTTCAAAATCTATGCCGTGACATTTAATGGTTACAAGCTCGCGTAACAGACCCTACGTTTGTGTCCCAATTCCACGGCCGATGTTGAAAATCCCCGACTTTGTTCTATTAAGTTTTGCACCAGATGCCTGTTCATATTTTGTTACTATTTGTAGTGCGCTCTCTACTTCAGTGCCATTCACGACTAGGAAGCCAACATCATCAGCGTACGCCTTGCACACGATCTTCTCTCCATGTATTTGTAGCCCTTGTAGATGTTTCATAAGGGAGGTAAGCAGTGGTTCGATGGCGATGGCGAAGAGTGCCATTGACATTGGACACCCTTGCCTAATGGAGCTGGTGACGTCACTCGGGCGGCTAATATGCCCATTGATGAAAATGGCTCTGAGCACTATGGGACTTAACATCTATGGTCATCAGTCCCCGCCCATTGATGACAAATCTGGCTGAGTTGTTTGTTAATGTATTTCTTACTACTGCAATGAAACTCGGAGGGAAGCCCATTGCGCCCATGGTCCGAAGGAGAAAACGATGATTTACCCTGTCGAATGCTTTATCAAAGTCGAGTGAGATGAGTGCACATTTTATTTTGCAGACGTCGGCCGTTAAGATTAGGTCCCTGTAATCACAAAGGGTCTGGAGAATTCTCCTATCTTTGCCCACACTTGTTTGATAAGGGCCAGTGACGCTGGTCATTGTCGTTTTCAGCCTGCGAGCGAGGATGCGGCCAAAGATTTTATAATCGCTGTTTAAAAGCGTAATTGGCCTCAGAGCGCTTACAGTTTTCGTGTTGGTGGTTTTTGGTACTAACACTACGAGTCCCTCACGAAATTCTTTCGGGATGTCATTTTCAGGGTTTAGTAATTCGTTGCAGATGAGAGTTAACTTGGGTTTTACGAGGTCACTAGATTTGCGATAAAATTCTGCCGGAATTCCGTCTGCCCCTGGAGCCTTATTTTTCATGCTTCGTCGACATCTTCTTCAGTCACTTCCGAGATGAAAGTTTGTGCTTCCGCGTGGTATACTTTGCCCTGGAGGTTGATCATTAACTCGTCTTGAAGCTGTTCGTCAACTGGTTGACTAGACATTAAGGATTCAAAATGCTGTACGGTTGCATCTTTAATCTCTCTTTGCTTCGTCAGCTTCCTTCCATCATCAGTTGTTATTTCAGATAATATCTTGCGAGACGCCCTTTGGCTTTCACGAATGACATGATAAATGGAAGTGACCTCGTGCTGGGCTATGTTCTGGCACGCGACCGTATTTGGTAGCCTTCCAGTTGTTTACGTCGAAGAGCCAAAATTTTTGCTTTAATTTTGTTAATTCTTTCGTAGTTGTCCACAACAGTTACATCGGACTTGTACAAATCCCTTAGACGCTGAAAGTAGAATTCTATAGTTGATTTGTACCAAAAGTTTTCGTCTTTTGAGTAATTTATGAAAAACCTCCGTATTTTAGGTTTGGCATGTTTCAGCCACCAGTCAGTGCCAGAGTTGTACGAGCTAAATTTGCTTTCACACTCTCTCCATAACTTGTAAAATGCCTCCTGACAAGCTTGGTTTTCCAGATGTGACACGTTGAGCTTCCATGTGCCTCTACCTCGGTAGGTCCCTTGTTTTGTCAGATTGACTGTGCATATGTACGCAGCATGATCCGGGAAAACGGTAGGCCATATTTCGGAGTGCAAAATGTGGTGTTTCAAATTGTGAGTTACATATATCCTGTCTAGACGGCTCGCCGAGTGACTTGTGGTGTGGGTGAAGCCAGGAGCTGCACAGTGCATATGCTCCCATGAGTCTATTAGTCTTAGGTCATTAACTATACGTTCCAGTTCAGTACACTTGTTGAAATTGGGAGTTTGGTCTTTGGCATGCAAAACACAGTTAAAATCTCCTCCCAGGATAAGGTGTTCATATCGAGTTCCAAATAGTGGTACAACTTCTTCCTTAAAGAACTCTGCTCTGCGGTGCCTGTTGCTGGATCATGAAGGGGCATGCACGTTAATGACTCGTATTTTGTTTATTGTGGCCGCTTTGCCTTTACTGTTTGGTAGTGTTACCACACCTTGGACTACTATGCCCTCCTTTGCGAGCAGAGCTGTGCCCATTTCCGTTCCATGCCCTGGGTTTATTATGGCGTTGAAGCCAGGTACGTTACCGAGCTCAATGTCTGTCACTTCTTGTAAAAGGATAATGTCACTGTCAGAAGCATGTGTAAAATCTTTTAAGTTCTGTAATTTAAAGGAACTATGAATCCTATTAAGGTTTACTGTAGCGATCTTGTAGGCTTGTATGTCAGACATTGTTCGTTCTACTTGGTCAAACTTTAAACAACATTCTTCCGTTTTGTCTCGCAAGCGTCAGCTTTAAAACTCATTTTAATAATATTCACCGGTAGCAAATGTTTCAGTGGTGTGTCCTTGTTCTTTAGAAAGTTCGTTCACGGAGACGTCTTCGTTGAAGAAATCAGCCACCTTTGGGGCTGGAGTACAGTCTGTTTTAGTTTCTGAAACTTCTGTCATTTCTTCATCCGCATTGTTATGATCGCTTTCGTCTGCCCAGCTGGTTAACGTTGTCGTCGTGGGTGGGACGAGTGAATCTTCAGGAGAGTGATTCGCTTCTTGAGGGTGGGTGGATGCTTTATTTGTTAGCTTTCCTTGGACGTCCCCTTTTTCCAGCGCAGAAGGGGAACGCTCCTCAGAAACTGGTGTCGCTTTCGTGTTGCCAGCCATCTGTTGGCTTAAGCTACTACCTATTTCCTTTGCTTTTTGTCGGAGTGTAGGAGCTGTCTCCTCTGCGCCTTTGCGCGCCAGTCGGCGTTTCGTTTTTTTTTTTTTTTTTTTTTTTTTTTTTTTTTTTTTTTTTTTTTCGGATCTGCTGCCTTAACAGTTGCAGGTGCCTGTTTCGGTGGAACTTCAACTGTTTTCGTAGGTTGGCGGGACTCTTGTAGGTCGTCAGCTATGACGGCACAGACATCCATCGGAATTTCAGTGTCTGGAGAATATGTATTTGCACACGATTCAGGGGTTGAGGTCGGTCGTTCGCGTGCCACGGCGGCGTAAGTTCCAGGCAGTGTTGTCATCGCCGGTGGCCGGGCGGCCTCTCCGGCCGGCAGCTGTGCAACGCGCCGCTGTTTACATTCTGCGCGAACATGCCCAGGCTTGTTACAGGCGGCACAGGTTCGCGGTTGGTCGTCATAAATTACAATCCCTCTATATCCACAGACATTGACGTACGACGGGATGTGCTTTTGTAACTCTACTCGAAGCTGCCGTACTCCATTTAGTACTGGGAATTTATGCGCGCTTGACCATTTCTCGGCAAAGTTGCTGAGCACTTTACCGAAAGGTGAAATTACGGCATTAATTTGGTCTGTTGTAATCTCAAAAGGCAACTCGAAGATTCGAACTGTGCGAATGCCAAAACTAGCTTGTGCAACGGTGACTTCACCAACGTTTCCATCTGAGTGCTTAAATTTCATGACACCTCCGGAAGACTCAACTATTTTCTCGCACAACTCTGGACTACGCAGTTTAACGAACACGGCACAAGCTACAATCGACAGGTGAATCCCGATTATATCATTAAAGGAGAGCTTCACATCTTCTTCTAACCAATTCTCTACTTCAAACGACTTAGGTCTGGCATATCAAGAATCAAAGGTAAGTTTCAACGTATCTTTTCGACTTGGCTGAGCCATCACTGCATAGTACTCATTACTTCTCGAAGTGTTCGATAAACAGAGCTTTAAGCTGCAGCAAGCGCAAGACTTACCACGCGGAAGCACAGACGGCGCAGCGCACACCACACTACGACCTACCTCCACGTCGGCCGCCGGCGAACTACCATCTACACTGGGCGTAGCCAGAAGAGAACAGAATCTGTCTCTTCTTATCAAAAATCAACAGCGGAAGTTGGAATCGAACCCAGACCATAAGTATATGAACCTAGCATCAATCCAAGAGACCACCAAATTCTCTTCTCGATCACTAATTTTTCTGTCGTAGCAATGTTGCGCCACACTGGATGAGAATTCTGACACACAGACTCCCTGTAGTGGTTTGCAGCATGCTCAGTACATTCATTTACTTGGTTGACCGAATCGCCATGAACTAGCTGCCTCGGCTACCCAGTGCATACATTCCACTCTATTTTGTAATCACCGAAATAAAATCACGTAACTGACACCTACACAGAACTGCCAACAGTGTAGGGTGCAGAAATTTAAATAGGAAGTTTTCCTTTCGACTTGAGCTACTCTATTGCGCTATCTGTTTGTTAAAAACGTCGTGCAGTGCAAAAGAAAAGCTGTAACTGTCTGTCTCTCAGAAGTCTAGATCCGGCCATATGCATTATCTCACAGCACTGGAGGCATTGTTGTTGAGTTCTGGAGGTGTTTTATCTGTGTGTCAGCTAGTACCGTAGCTGTAAGCGTCGCGCACTGTTGATAAGACGTCGCGAGTTTGGGTACGTTCACTGCTACATTTTTTAAAACGCCATACTGCTGTCTGCTGAAGATATCGATCTAATGCAACTTTGAACATAATTCCCTTCACTTCTCAACCCAAAATAGTCGCATGTGGAAAAAGGGCTAACTTCTGCGACATTTTGTTCTTTTCAGGTTTAATAGATGGCCAGGCTGCAGATGCATCTCGAAACTATTGTATTATGTATGGGGAGAACGCATCGTGCCAAAATACGTCAGAAAAGTATTTTCTACATTAGCTGTCATGTGGCAGTGGCATTTTATTCTTCATCAAACCTTTAACTCAGAACAAGTTTTCTACATGCATGTAATCAATAAACTGCATGTGCATTGTCAGACAGTTATAGATAACATCAGAGAATTCGCATTTATCGTTGATTATTAATTTCTCTCTCATGTTAACTAATGTTTTAACAACACTAAAAGAAACCGTACGAAAATTGTGCACTGTATTATAAGAAATGAAATAAAACTACCCACGATAACCTTACGACGAAAGTCTGTTTCAATAAAACTGAGTATCTGAACACAAGCGTGCCTCTATCGGCACGAATTACTAAAATACTAATCACTTACATTTCGATTGGGTCTGTGTTTGATTGGTATGCTGTGTCATACTCAAGTGGTATGCAAATGTGGCATTTCATAAATAAAGTTATGTATTCCTAGAAACCCAAAATTTGCTTGTCAGCAGCGGAAAGAGGCATTACCTGTTGTGCAGCACTGTAAGTTTTTCACCATTGCACTATGAGCCGAAAGTATTTTCTTTCGATTTTATTATCGATGTGTGATCTGACAGCTTGTAGCTCTTTCACAGAAGAGATAAAGACGTTACAGTCAGCAAGACTGGATCCGCAAACCATAACAGACGTTTTCTCACAGGTTACCACGTTTCCACAGAGCTAGGGAGGAGGGATGCGTCCAGGTTTACTCTTACGAGACCAGTAGTGGCTAGAACTCGTAAACCGCTATTTAAAGGACGAGATTAGATGTGATTTTCACGTGCAACGACTTTCCTGGGCTGAAAACCGTAAATTTACAATCTTTTGTTACAGCTCAAGCGTTAATAATAACTCAGATTATTCAATGGAAGTGACAGAAAAAATCAAGTGAACTTTGAGGCTTAATTCCGTGCACACTAGGAAGTAACTCGTCGATCACAGAGTTGCCAAATATACCTTGCCTTGTTGCCAAATCTCAGTTACATTACTAGCAGGAAGAAGACGAACCGATGTGATCCTACAGTGGGCTGGGACGTGACAATAGCTGACGTCTCAAAGACGCGGCTGCTACGGCCTGCAATACGCAGTCCGTCTGATTCACGTTTCTGTAACTGGGTTTAGGGACTGGAGCGTAGTTACTAATAGTTACTAGTAATACTCAGAACTGATTGCAAACTAAGCTTCATAAATCAGTAACTCTCATAGTTGTTTTTATGTATCTTTCGTAAGTGTACTCAAAACTAAGAAAATCATTGACGAACGTTTTCGTGCCTCGCCGATAGTCGAGCACAACAAACAAATAAAAGAAGGACTGTATCTGTGTGTGTGTGTGTGTGTGTGTGTGAGAGAGAGAGAGAGAGAGAGAGAGAGAGAGAGAGAGAGGGAGAGAGATAAAAATAAAGAAGAATGAGAGGGAGAGTAAAAAATTGTTGTAAGGGAATTGAATCACGGTATGTAAAGAAATCTGTCATTAAAATGACATGTTCCACATCATTACGAAATGTCGGATTCATGATCTATGGCACAAGTATTAATCTAATCTAATCTAATCATACCATATTGCTGACTAGCCATGAAGAGGCACGAATTACAGAAATTTTCGCCAATATCAGTAACCAAATCTAAACTTGAAAATAAAAGACGACAGTTTTGTAATAAACCGGGACTCCTGTAAAGACCCTTTCGTCCCTGTTAACTAACCACGAAAGATGCGTGATATACCTCCATTCAGAAGGAACAAAGTGTTCATGCATTTAAAGATGAAGCGCATGATGTGAAGTTCTGTGACGGAGAGACGAACCCAACACGTAATAGGATTGTTAATTAAGTAAAATCAAATGTTACGTATCGGTTTTCCTTACCACCTGCTAGATGTTTGAATCTAAAATAAGGATACAAATTTTTGTGCCTGAGCGACAATCGAACCGCACACATACCGTCCTTCTTATCAGCCGCGAACATAGCTTAAGTAACACTTGCTTACTCACCAACAGTAAAATGTGTGCGTGTTTGACCAGTAATAACGACACCTATTGCGATTGTTGGCAACACATGAACAGACATTAAATTAATTTTCACTAGCAGACTGGTATGCACGTGATAGGGCTTGAAATGAAATTATGAATATTTTTGTACTGGATCAGGATTCGGACCCACATACTTACCTTTGGAGGAGACCTAGAGAAGATTGCAGTCTTGGGAAAAGGAACGAAATGATTGAACTATACTGTTCCGAGGGATTCAGATCCTCGAAAGATGGGATACGAATTCGAATCTCAGTCCAGCACCAAATTTTTCAACGTCTCTAGTTCAATCAAGTACAAGAAAAATAAGAGCCCTGTTCCTTTAAATGGCTATCGTTTCATCAAATAAAATAAAATTTTCTAATGTAAGTAAGTTTACTGGAGACAGTATTTCTGTTTACCGTGACTTCAGCCTATGTCATTTCCCAGCGTAAACCGGCTCTGCCTAATTGGTAATGAAGGAACGTGATGTTTAATGCGGATTCTGGATTATAACGTCTATCTCTTGTGTTTTCCAGAGGTAAAGTAAATCTGTTTGTGCCTCTTAAAAGTAAATGCCTGAACTCACGCATTGCACCTGTGATAGTTCGTTCCACCAGACCATTGTGACCACATTTCCCAGCCCCAGGCGTGTGCTGTAACGAATGATGTGCTTAGCTTACAAAATTAGTAACGGTGGAAAAAATGCCAGTCTATTAAATGGTTACGTGGAAGCAATCTTCTGACGTGGAGATTATGTTATTCTCATGTCAGCAGGATGTAAAGACTCTTCTAGGCATCATAGCCTCGATGTGAAGTCATTTTGAAATATTCACTAATTCACAAATTTCTTAGTTCGAGAAAATCCACTGTGAAATGTGAAGTTACCGAATAATTCGATTATTACCTTCATTGTTACTACCATTTTCTTCATATCGTTGCTGGAACACATGTGCTTGAAGATCATTTAATGCCTTTTGGTCATTATAGAAGTAGTTGCCCAAGAAGAGGTTCTTTCCCTGTTTATGGAGTCCTTTTCATGCTAATATCGAACATCAGTAATTACTCGCAGATTACATTAAAACTAAAGTAATTGATGAAGACGTTACTTGATAACAAAAACGCGCTGGCTTTCTTAATTTACTTGCGCCTATAAATGGCTGTCGAATACTGCCAAACCAAAAGCCAAGGCATCTTACTGCCTTCCGTTATACGTCGCTGTCAGTTCTTCCACAAGATTTGGTCGATGTGACCTGTTTCATGTTGTGTATGGCAGAGAATGTTTTAGAAAATCAATTGTTTTCCTTTGCAATAAACAGAAAGATTTTCATTGTAAGTTATCCAAGTTGGAAATTTTCGCAGTATTAGTTCAAATTTAATATTCACTTCTATAATGTAGGAAAGTATTTCACAGTTGCAAAACCCGCATCCAACTCATTGACCTTATACTTGGTCGTTGACCATAAGTTCTAGCTCAGAGTGACATCACTTTAAGTACCCTAATGTAGCGAAGACTGTTTGCCAGTGCTCTTTTTCACCGGAAAATATGCAATTCACTCATTGGGCTCCAATAGTACACTGTAACAGTAATTTCTGTGTGTATGCAATGCATGCGGTTTGTGGATTTAGTGGTGCTCTCTCTTCCACTTCTGTATACAATATGCCGGCCGGAGTGGCCGAGCGGTTCTAGGTGCTACAGTCTGGAACTGTGAGACCGCTACGGTCGCAGTTTCGAATCCTGCCTCGGCCATGGATGTGTGTGATGTCCTTAGGTTAGTTAGGTTTACGTAGTTCTAAGTTCTAGGGGACTGATGACCTCAGCAGTTAAGTCCCATAGTGCTCAGAGCCATTTGAACAATTTTGTATACAATATGCCTGACCTAAACTGGCCCTTTGTCATTACAGACCCTGGGCAGTGCAACATCATTCTGACTACAGTAATTTGCTTATACTCACAGCCTCACTGTTAGTTTTAGCTGATTTTGTAATCATTTAAATAAAACAACATCACCTCCCAGTGGGAGGTATTTCATCCCCCTTTTCCTTGTGTGAAATTTGTCAGTAAGCTTTTTGTCTTCCAACCAGAGAAATACTGCAGAGTACAGCCAGTAAAAACGATTCACAAACCACGATTTAGTGCCGTTAAGACGACTTCTTTAAACATTGTCGTAGCTGAAGGAATTTAGTTTCTTCTTAAATCATCTTATGCAGCAACGTTCACAGATATCTCAAATAGGAAAAGCTCTTTATCCAGGTACGAAGGTTGTAAAACAAGCTTCCTACAGTTTGTGTCAGGTCGATCTTTTCGTCTTATAGCACTGCATAAGTATTTTGTCTAAGAGGTATCACAAATAGTGTTCGTGTAGCTGTGGGAATCATTGGTTGAAAATGAGTTTAACACCAATGGGTACACTACTGCCAAATGTTCAAAATGATTATCAACGTAAGTCTGAGTTCATCCACAAACTGAGGCGTATTTATAACACTGTAGCTAGACTGTGTATCCTTGTCTTCCTTGAGTGGGCATTGGAAGGCATTTACACACGTATACAATACTATGAATACTTCGAACGCTGTAGCTAACGTTGCCCTCATAAAATAATTTTGTTTTGTTAATTTTTCTGGGTGTTCAGTGTGCAATATGTGTTTCAATACAGTCTTGAGCAAAAAAATTGTCCGTAAGGTGGACAATACAATCGTGCTGCCATCAGAATTATATGTCCGGCAATATGCTCGATCTGACTACATTGTAGACTGCGTCGCTTCCTGGAGGAAGTCTTGAGTGCAGTCTGAGTGCATCAACTTCCACTGCGACTGTAGTCTTGAGGTAAAACGCAAGCCTAGCTACTACGACCGTTGGCAACCGAGAGCACACGTCGATATAATTTTTATCACCCCTTTCTTCTCGATGCTGAAGCTATGAGTGTATATATTCTCCGTGACGAAATATCCCACATTCCATTCATCCTGATCCGTTCGTAACGTGCATCGGCAGCAGTGAGTGATAGGAAATCTGTTGTGAGGTGACGAATAACAGTGACAATGGTAGTAATAAAAAATCAGTAATCAAAGATGTTTACTGCATTACAGACAATTGTTAAGGATTAACAAAATAACCAAGAAAGACTGAGTGTTTAATTGTCGCACTGCATAGATCTTCTTACCTCTTTGTTACTGAATTCTGTTCTGGTTGTTTGCAGAGAGAAAAGAAAGACCCCTGTAGCCATACATATCGCTAGTACAACGAGATACTACCTATCAACTATCCTTGCTTTACATCACGGCCGGCCGCGGTGGTCTCGCGGTTCTAGGCGCGCAGTCCGGAACCGCCGACTGCTAGGGTCGCAGGTTCGAATCCTGCCTCGTGCATGGATGTGTGTGATGTCCTTAGGTTAGTTAGGTTTAAGTAGTTCTAAGTTCTAGGGGACTGATGACCACAGCTGTTAAGTCCCATAGTGCTCAGAGCCATTTTTTTTTACATCACGAGACGAACATGGTGTCACCGAGCTGATATTTGAAAAATATTTCTCTTTTCTCTCTCTGTCTCTCTCCCTGTCTTTAATTTTCTTTTTTATTTTCTGAGGAAAGCATAGAGAAGCGCGGGTAATAAGCAAGTACGCATATAATCTATTTACAGCTATTTTCATCGGGATACATAATGTTGAAATACACATTTTAAGTGTATTATTGCATAGTTCGAATTATTGACAGTCTATTCGTGAGCTTGGTCGCATTCAGTGGGCTGAAACCCATCACAGAAGCAAGCAAAACAAAAATGTTTCTTACACCATGCGCAACACACAAACGAAAGTGAAGACGGCAATGGGATTCCGCTGATGCAGGCAATAATACCCAATTATTTCTACCGATTTAACACCACGACGAAGGACAAATTGGCGACTCAGTGAATTTTGATTATAATTCGTTAGCCTTCTTGCGACCACGTTCTAATACCTCGTGGGAGCAGGCATAATTTATTGCTTTTTGAACACCGAGCAGTAATACACAAAGATAGTAGATGGGAGGATACAAAGAAACAATCAGACTCATGGGTGTGGATCCACTTCATCGGTAGAAGACTAAACAAGAGGGAAACATTATGAAAGCAATGCATACGTTGATTTGTATACATTATTTGTATAGATCTGAAGATGAAAAAGCATAGATCTGCACAGTGCCCGCATCTGCAGTTTAGTTTCTGTCTACACTCATGAGTCTGATTGTTTCATTGTATCCTCCCATCTACTAAAATTAGTTTTGAGAGCAACGTTAGCTACAGCGTTCGAAGTATTCATAGTATTGTATACGTGTGTGTAAATGTCGTCCAATGCCCACTCAAACAAGATGAGGATACACAGTCTAGCTACAGTGTTATAAATACGCCTCAGTTTGTGGATGAACTCAGACTTACGTTGATTATCATTTTGAATATTTGGCAGTAGTGTACCCATTGGTGTTAAACTCATTTTCAACCAATGATTCCCACAGCTACGCAAACACTATTTGTGATACCTCTTAGACAAAATACTTACGCAGTGCTATTAGACGAAAAGATAAACCTGACACAAACTGTGGGAAGTTTGTCTCACAACCTTCGTACCTGGACAAAGAGCTTTTCCTGTTTGAGATATCTGTGAACGTTGCTGCATAAGGCGATTTAAGAAGAAACTAAATTCCTTCAGCTACGACAATGTTTAAAGAAATCGTCTTAACGGCACTAAATCGTGGTATGTGAATCGTTTACTGGCCGTACTCTGCCGCATTTGGCTGGTTGGAAGGCAAAAAGCTTACTGACAAATTTCACACAAGGAAAATGGGGACGAAATGTCTCCCACTGGAAGGTGATGTTGTTTCATTAAAATGATTACAAAATCAGCTAAAACGAACAGTGAGGCTGTCAGCATGAACACATTACTGTTGTCAGTATGATGATGCACCGCCCAGGGCCTGTAATGATAAAAGGCCCGTTTAGGTCAGGCGTATTGTATACAGAAGTGGAAAAGAGAGCACCACTAAATTCTACAATCCGCATGCATTGCATACACACAGAAATTACTGCTACAGTGTACTATTGGAGCCCAATGAGCGAATTGCATATTTTCCGGTGAAAAAGAGCACTGGCAAACAGTCTTCGCTACATTAGGTTACTTAAACTGGTGTCACTCTGAACTAGAATTTATGGTCAGCGACTAAGTATAAGGTCAATGTGTCGGATGCGGGTTTTGCAACTGTGAAATACTTTCCTACATTATAGAAGTGAATATTAAATTTGAACTAATACTGCGAAAATTTCCAACTTGGATAACTTACAATGAAAATCTTTCTGTTTATTGCAAAGGAAAACAATTGATTTTCTAAAACATTCTCTGCCATACACAACATGAAACAGGTGACATCGACCAAATCATGTGGAAGAACTGACAGCGACGTATAACGGAAGGCAGTAAGATGCCTTGGCTTTTGGTTTGGCAGTATTCGGCAGCCATTTCTAGGCGCAAGTAAATTACGAAAGGCAACGCGTTTTTGTTATCAAGTAACGTCTTCGTCAATTACTTTAGTTTTAATGTAATCTGCGAGTAATTACTGATGTTCGATATTAGCATGAAAAGGACTCCATAAACAGGAAAAGAACCTCTTCTTGGGCAACTACTTCTATAATGACCAAAAGGCATTAAATGATCTTCAAGCACATGTGTTCCAGCAACGGTATGAAGAAAATGGTAGTAACAATGAAGGTAATAATCGAATTATTCGGTAACTTCACATTTCACAGTGGATTTTCTCGAACTAAGAAATTTGTGAATTAGTGAATATTTCAAAATGACTTCACATCGAGGCTATGATGCCTAGAAGAGTCTTTACATCCTGCTGACATGAGAATAACATAATCTCCACGTCAGAAGATTGCTTCCACGTAACCATTTAATAGACTGGCATTTTTTCCACCGTTACTAATTTTGTAAGCTAAGCACATCATTCGTTACAGCACACGCCTGGGGCTGGGAAATGTGGTCACAATGGTCTGGTGGAACGAACTATCACAGGTGCAATGCGTGAGTTCAGGCATTTACTTTTAAGAGGCGCAAACAGATTTGGCTGGCTCTGAGCACTATGGGACTCAACTGCTGAGGTCATTAGTCCCCTGGAACTTAGAACTAGTTAAACCTAACTAACCTAAGGACATCACAAACATCCATGCCCGAGGCAGGATTCGAACCTGCGACCGTAGCGGTCTTGCGGTTCCAGACTGCAGCGCCTTTAACCGCACGGCCACTTCGGAGGGCCAAACAGATTTACTTTACCTCTGGAAAACACAAGAGATAGACGTTATAATCCAGAATCCGCATTAAACATCATGTTCCTTCATTACCAATTAGGCAGAGCCGGTTTACGCTGGGAAATGACATAGGCTGAAGTCACGGTAAACAGAAATACTGTCTCCAGTAAACTTACTTACATTAGAAAATTTTATTTTATTTGATGAAACGATAGCCATGTAAAGGAACAGGGCTCTTATTTTTCTTGTACTTGATTGATCTAGAGACGTTGAAAAATTTGGTGCTGGACTGAGATTCGAATTCGTATCCCATCTTTCGAGGATCTGAATCCCTCGGAACAGTATAGTTCAATCATTTCGTTCCTTTTCCCAAGACTGCAATCTTCTCTAGGTCTCCTCCAAAGGTAAGTATGTGGGTCCGAATCCTGATCCAGTACAAAAATATTCATAATTTCATTTCAAGCCCTATCACGTGCATACCAGTCTGCTAGTGAAAATTAATTTAATGTCTGTTCATGTGTTGCCAACAATCGCATTAGATGTCTTTATTACTGGTCAAACACGCACACATTTTACTGTTGGTGAGTAAGCAAGTGTTACTTAAGCTATGTTCGCGGCTGATAAGAAGGACGGTAGGTGTGCGGTTCGATTGTTGCTCAGGCACAAAAATTTGTATCCTTATTTTAGATTCAAACATCTAGCAGGTGGTAAGGAAAACCGATACGTAACATTTGATTTTACTTAATTAACAATCCTATTACGTGTTGGGTTCGTCTCTCCGTCACAGAACTTCGCATCATGCGCTTCATCTTTAAATGCATGAACACTTTGTTCCTTCTTAATGGGGGTATATCACGCATCTTTCGTGGTTAGTTAACAGGGACGAAAGGGTCTTTACAGGAGTCCCGGTTTATTACAAAACTGTCGTCTTTTATTTTCAAGTTTAGATTTGGTTACTGATATTGGCGAAAATTTCTGTAATTCGTGTCTCTTCATGACTAGTCAGTAATATGATACGATTAGATCAGATTAGATTAATACTTGTTCCATACATCATGAATACGACATTTCGTGATGGTGTGGAACGTGTCATTTTAATGAAACATTTCTTTACATACCATGATTCAGTTTCTTTGCAACAATTTTTTCACTCTCTCATTCTTTTTTATTTTTATATCTATCCCTCACTCTCTCTCTCTTCTCTCTCTCTCTCTCTCTCTCTCACTCTCTCTCTCTCTCTCTGTCTCTCTCTCTCACACACACACACACACACACACACACACACACAGATACAGTCCTTCTTTTATTTGTTTTTTGTGCTCGACTATCGGCGAGGCACGAAAACGTTCGTCAATGATTTTCTTAGTTTTGAGTACACTTACGAAAGATACATAAAAACAACTATGAGAGTTACTGATTTATGAAGCTTAGTTTGCAATCAGTTCTGAGTATTACTAGTAACTATTAGTAACTACGCTCCAGTCCCTAAACCCAGTTACAGAAACGTGAATCAGACGGACTGCGTATTGCAGGCCGTAGCAGCCGCGTCTTTGAGACGTCAGCTATTGTCACGTCCCAGCCCACTGTAGGATCACATCGGTTCGTCTTCTTCCTGCTAGTAATGTAACTGAGATTTGGCAACAAGGCAAGGTATATTTGGCAACTCTGTGATCGACGAGTTACTTCCTAGTGTGCACGGAATTAAGCCTCAAAGTTCACTTGATTTTTTCTGTCACTTCCATTGAATAATCTGAGTTATTATTAACGCTTGAGCTGTAACAAAAGATTGTAAATTTACGGTTTTCAGCCCAGGAAAGTCGTTGCACGTGAAAATCACATCTAATCTCGTCCTTTAAATAGCGGTTTACGAGTTCTAGCCACTACTGGTCTCGTAAGAGTAAACCTGGACGCATCCCTCCTCCCTAGCTCTGTGGAAACGTGGTAACCTGTGAGAAAACGTCTGTTATGGTTTGCGGATCCAGTCTTGCTGACTGTAACGTCTTTATCTCTTCTGTGAAAGAGCTACAAGCTGTCAGATCACACATCGATAATAAAATCGAAAGAAAATACTTTCGGCTCATAGTGCAATGGTGAAAAACTTACAGTGCTGCACAACAGGTAATGCCTCTTTCCGCTGCTGACAAGCAAATTTTGGGTTTCTAGGAATACATAACTTTATTTATGAAATGCCACATTTGCATACCACTTGAGTATGACACAGCATACCAATCAAACACAGACCCAATCGAAATGTAAGTGATTAGTATTTTAGTAATTCGTGCCGATAGAGGCACGCTTGTGTACAGATACTCAGTTTTATTGAAACAGACTTTCGTCGTAAGGTTATCGTGGGTAGTTTTATTTCATTTCTTATAATACAGTGCACAATTTTCGTACGGTTTCTTTTAGTGTTGTTAAAACATTAGTTAACATGAGAGAGAAATTAATAATCAACGATAAATGCGAATTCTCTGATGTTATCTATAACTGTCTGACAATGCACATGCAGTTTATTGATTACATGCATGTAGAAAACTTGTTCTGAGTTAAAGGTTTGATGAAGAATAAAATGCCACTGCCACATGACAGCTAATGTAGAAAATACTTTTCTGACGTATTTTGGCACGATGCGTTCTCCCCATACATAATACAATAGTTTCGAGATGCATCTGCAGCCTGGCCATCTATTAAACCTGAAAAGAACAAAATGTCGCAGAAGTTAGCCCTTTTTCCACATGCGACTATTTTGGGTTGAGAAGTGAAGGGAATTATGTTCAAAGTTGCATTAGATCGATAGCTTCAGCAGACAGCAGTATGGCGTTTTAAAAAATGTAGCAGTGAACGTACCCAAACTCGCGACGTCTTATCAACAGTGCGCGACGCTTACAGCTACGGTACCAGCTGACACACAGATACAACATCTCCAGAACTCAACAACAGTGCGTCCAGTTCATGGCGATTTTGGTCAACCAAGTAAATGAATGTACTGAACATCCTACAAACCACTACAAAGTCTGTGTGTCAGAATTCTCATCCAGTGTGGCGCAACATTGTTATGATAGAAAAATGAGCGATCGAGAAGAGAATTTGGTGGTCTCTTGGATTGATGATAGGTTCATATACTTATGGTCTGAGTTCGATTCCAACTTCTGCTGATGATTTTTGATAAGAAGAGATAGATTCTGTTCTCTTCTGGCTACGCCCAGTGTAGAAGGTATAATGGCATTGTGGTCTGACATTCATGTTAACATGATATTCCTTCTCTACCAAGTAGAGTTAGGTTGAACCACAATTAAGTCAGGAGTCGCGTCACGTAGAAACTCTATCAACAGGAACCTTTCTTATACTAGTTCTTTATTTCTAGTGACGAAACAAACCCTATGTAGGGTCACAGAACACTTATTCCATCTTTTATTTGAGCTTCTGTACGTCGATAAAATTGGTTCTGATCTGGGAATGCAACTCAGACCGCCCTTAACGCGGAACTTGACCCCTTCGTGACAATACAGCTCGACTGCAATTTGTTGTTTGTTCAAAACTGCAGATTCCTCAACATCTCCACATATTGCGCGTGAAAGGGTTCGAATCCTGACCCGGAACTAAAACTTTCATTATTATTATCAAGCTCTAGCATGAGAACACCCATCTGCTGGTGGGTAATAATTTTGATTTTTAATGTATTTTAATTCGTTGTCAACACTTACGGTACCTGACGATTTTGAGTCCCAGTGCGACACAGAACTGTTTGCGAAATCATTGTAAATTCAAGGATGTTATTCTGAGCTGTTGGTGGAGAAAAATTCGGTAGCTGATGTCTCTTTGTGTGCAGTCAACAACGATATGTGTGGCGCTCGAATCCCAGTCAGTACTGAACTCTTCGTCATATTATTTCTAGTTCAAACATGCTCACATGTCGCTGCTGGTGTAACAAACCCATTTTTAACGTTCGTTTTCTCTAGAATATAACAGCGATAGGTGCCAGGTTGGAGTCCCGGGAAATAAAAAATTAATGTTTCGTCTCGTCATTTCACTTAAAACATCTAGCTACTGCCGAGAAAATCCAATATGTCACAGTTGATTGTGCTTCGATGACAATCCCATTTGGTTCTGGGTTCGAATCCCTGTCCAACAGAAAGCTTTACCTCACGGCATTTCAAGCAAATTACTTTTGAAGAAGGAATATTTAACATCTCTCGAAGTTCGTTAACAAGGACAATAGATGCTGGGTAGGAATTCGCGTCCGTTAAAAATGTTTACGTTATGTAATTTAACGTTGATATTTGCTAACTGATACTGTCTAAAATCGAGGTATATCGCTCTCTGCATGCCTAGTCAGGAATGACTGTTAGTTTTCGTCAATCACGAAGTCTTTGCTTAGTCTGCATGACGTGGGTTTGAATCCATATGCAGAACGAGACGGTTCGTCGTGTCATTTGAAGTTCATACATATTCACAACTAGCTGCTCGTGAATAACTTGAATTTTTAATGCCATTTTGTGTTAAATAATAATTACGGTATGTTATTTTGAAGAGGAAATCATGAATACGACGAACTTACTTCGTGAATTACCAATCTGACGTAATAATGAGAGTGGTAACATTTCATGTATGTCATTTATTGTAATAAATGTGAGCTTACAAGCCTTAAGAACCGTCTTATCTGTGATAAGATGTTCCCTGATATTTGTAGTACCTTCGTATTACTTTACATCTTGAGTTATTGCGATACAGAGCAGTGTTTTCTAGTGCTGACTTGTTGGAACAATTTTCAATAGTCAAACGACTGTACCGAGGGGCGATTAGAGGACCTGCTAGACAGCTGCGCTATGTGGGTTGCATTCGAATCAGGCGAAATGCAATGCAGGTCGTTCGGATACTTTTGAGCACGACTGTACATTAGCTGCGTGTGCCAGTGGGGTTAAAAATCGAAAAATAAACCTGTGTGGAAGTATAAATCTGTTCCAGTGTGTACATTACGTGAATACCTTGATTAGGTAATATTAATACGTTTACTTACATTTCTGTTGGCGATTTCATTTTCTGACACACAGAGCACAGTAACAGGAAAAATACAACTTAGCATTTTCACAAATATCTGTTTACATTTTTCCAAAGAGTTTTAAAATCTAAGATAAACTACTTACAATTTCAAAGACTTTTAACATCTTTGCAGATAGTTGTAAATCTAAGCTAAACTACTTACAATTTCAAACACAGTAATATATACCTGTAGTGAAGGTGAGGACTTTTATCTAGATGTATTGGCAATAGGGACAATGTTACATGGATACTAATGAAAACAATTCTGCCTTTTGTTAACGTTCATCTTATATTCTACTTTCAAGACACTGTCCATTCCGTTCAACTGCTCTTCCAAGTCCTTGCTGTCTCTGAGAGAATTACAATGTCATCGGCAAACCTCGACTCTTATAACTGCCGTCTGGTTTCTGTACAAATTGTAATTAGCATTTCGCTCCCTGCATTTTATCTCTGCCACCTTCAGAATTTGAAAGAGAGTATTACAGTCAACATCATCAAAAGCTTTCCCTAAGTCTACAAATTCTAGAAACGTAGGTTTGCCTTTCCTTAATCTATATTCTAAGATAAGTCGTAGGGTAAGTATTGCCTCGCGTTTTCCAACATTTCTACGGAATCCAAACTGATGTTTCCCGAGGTCGGCTTCTACCAGTTTTTCCATCCGTCTGTAAAGAATTCGTGTTAGTATTTTGCAGCCGTGACTTATCAAACTGATAGTTCGGTAATTTTCACACCTGTCAACATCTGCTTTGTTCGGGAATTGAATTATTACATTCTTCTTGAAGTCTGAGGTTATTTCACTTGTCTCATACATCTTGCTCACCAGATGGTAGAGTTTGGTCATGACTGGCTCTCCCAAGGCAATCAGAGTTCTAATGGAATGTTGTCTACTCCTGGGGCCTTGTTTCGTCTTAGATCTTTCAACGCTCTGTCAAACTCTTTACGCAGTATCATCTCCCTTGTCATCTTCATGTACGTCCTCTTCAATTTCCATAATATTGCCCTCAAGTGCATCACCATAGTATAGACCCTCTGTATACTCCTTCCACCTTTCTGTTTTCCCTTCTTTGCTTAGGACTGGTTTTTCATCTGAGCTCTTGATATTCATACAAGTGGTTCTCTTTTCTCCAAAGGTCTCTTTAATTTTCCTTTAGGCAGTATCTGTCTCGCTCCTAGTGAAATATGTCTCCACATTCTTGCATTTGTTCTCTAGCCATCTCTACTTAGCCATTTTGCACTTCCTGTCGATCTCATTTTTGAGAGGTTTGTATTCCTTTCGCCTGCTGCATTTACTGCATTTTTATATTTTCTCGTTTCATCAATTAAATTCAATCTCTCTTCTGTTACCCAAGGACTTCTACTAGCCCTTGTCTTTTTACCTACATGTTCCTTTGCTGCCTTCACTATTTGATCTCTCAAAGCTACCCATTCTTCTTCTACTGTATTTCTTTCCCCTGCTCTTGTCAATCGTTCCCTAACGCTCTCTAAAACTCTCTACAATCTCTGGTTCTTTCAGTTTATCCAGGTCCCATCTCCTTAAATTACTACCTTTTTGCCTAACCAATAAGTTGTCGTCAGACTCCACACCTATCCCTGGAAATGTCTTACAATTTAAAATCTGATTCCTAAATCTCTGTCTTACCATTATATGATCTATTTGAGACCTTCCAGTGTCTCCAGGACTCTTCCACGTATACAACCTTCTTTCATGATTCTTAAACCAAGTGTTAACCATGATTAGGTTATGATCTGTGCAAGATTCTACCAGGCGGCTTCCTCTTTCATTCCTTACCCGCATTCCATATTCACGTACAACCTTTCCTTCTCTTCCCTTTCCTACTACCGAATTACAGTTCCCCATGACTACTAAATTTTTGTTTCCCTTAACTATTTGAATAATTTCTTTTATCACTTCATACGTTTCTTCAGTCTCTTGATCATCTGCGTAGCTAGTTGGCATATAAACTTGTACTACTGTGGTAGGCGTGGGCTTCGTGCCTATCTTGGCTACAATAATGCGTTCACTGTGCTGTTCGCCAACTCCTGCTTTACCCCTATTTGATTTTGTATTTACAACCCTGTATTTACCTGATCTGAAGTCTTGTTCCTCCTGCCACCGAACTTCACTAATTCCCACTATATCTAACTTTAATCTATCCATTCCCCTTTTTAAATTTTCTAACCTTCCATTCCGATTAAGGGACCTGACACTCCACGCTCCGAACCGTAGAACGCCAGCTTTCTTTCTCCTGATAACGACGTCATCCTGAGTAGTCCCCGCCCGGAGATCCGAATGGGGGACTGTTTTACCTCCGGAATATTTTACCCAAAAGAACGTCATCATCATTTAACCGAACAGTAAAGCTGAATGCCCTCGGGAAAAATTACGGCTGTAGTTTCCCCTTGCTTTCAGCCGTTCGCAGTACCAGCACAGCAAGGCCGTTTTGGTTGATGTTACAAGGCCTGATAAGTCAATCATCCAAACTGTTGCCCCTGCAACAGATACACTTCCGTTGTGGTTGCACCCGCGGTACGGCTATCTGTATCGCTTAGGCACGCAAGCTTCCCCACCAGCGGCAAGGTCCATGGCTCATGGGGGGACTAACCATGGGGGGACTAACCACTTAAAGCAATAAAAAGAAGCTGGTTTACGTATTCTGTCCTTTCGGTGACTGACTGACTTTACTCACCGTCGCTTGAGTGTCTTCCTCTTACAAGGAAGCCAATGCCTTTCTCTCCGCAGTTCAACTATACCAAACTCAAAAATACCACTGACAGAACAGGATACTAAACCAATAACAGTAACTCAAGGATTGCACCATTGTTTCACACACACTGCAAGCAAGCGTCTCCCAACTAGCTATAACGCGTCTATGTGAAAGCACTCACACAAAAGAAGAATTCACTTTAGAAAACTTTGCAACGATCACCATCAAACGTTTTGAACCAACAAGCACATGCACCTATCAAGTAGGTACCCTCCAATATACCACGTCACTCTGCTATAACCAACGGTGCGATCGAAAGGCTGCCCCAACGACCACTACGGAAAATAACCTCACGTCATAGGTGCGCCAGGCAACAACAAGCAAACCAAAATACCAGCGGTCAGTGCCCCTGGTAAGCTCCGCACCTTTCAACGCCACAAACAAAAATTACTAACACTACGTTGGCTGACCCCAACTAGACATAACGAGCTATCAGCAACTACACAATTTTGGCGAACGCACATATAATAACGGAACACTCACAAAGAGCAAATACAATTCCACGACGAGCCATGAACCAAAGCATTATCACCACTGCCCATCGCGTCGTTGGAGCCGCCTGGTGGCGTTACAGGCACGTGACGCGGTAACAAAAGTATGTAAGCGAAGCAGACATGGACGGGGAATCACCCTAGCCACGATATGGGCTGCAAATGGAGAAGTCCATTGAGATGAGCGACTTTGACAAAGGGCAGATTATTATTACACAGAGTCTCTGAACGAGTATCTCGGAAACGGCGAAGCTGGTCGAATATTCACGAGCATCTGCGGAGAGAGGTAGAAGGACAGTGAAACTGCCACCAGGCGCTAAATGCTTGGGTGTTCACGACTCTTCATAGAGCGTGGGATTAGGAGGCTTGTCTGCTCTGCGAAGCACAATAAATGGTGATCTGTGGCATCTCTGCCGAAAGAGCACAACGCTGGTGCACGCACAAGTGTTCCGAAACACACAGTCCATCGTACATTGTTGAACATGGAGCTCCGCAGCAGACCACCTCTACGTGTTCACACTTTCACCCAACGACATCGTCAATTACGATTGCAGTGGGCGCGTGAACATCGGGACTCGAGAGTCGTTTAATGGAAACGTTTCAGTTCTACAGGTGAATCACATTTTTACTATACTAGGTCGATGGTCGTCTCCGCAAACGCCGTCATCGAGGTGAACGGCGGCTCGAAACGTGCAGCGCGCCACGGTCACCGGCTGGTGCTAAGGGAGATATTCTCCTAGGACCTGTGGTAGTAACTGAAGACACGCTGATAGCTTCGAACCACCTGCATCCCTTCATGCTTGGTGTCTTCCCCGACAGCGATGTCATCTTTCAGCAGTATAACTGTCCGTGTCTCGGAACAGGGCTGTGCTACAGTGGTCTAAGGAGCATTATAGTGAACACGTTGATGTATCGGCGATCAAATTCGCCTGATGTAAATCCTATGGAACGCATTTTTGTCGCTCTCGGCGCAATAACCGCGTACACAAATCAGTGGTCCGTTATTTACGCGAATTCCGTGACCTGTGCGTAGACATCTCACGCCAAATACCTCCACAAACCTATCAACAAACTGCAGGACACTTGATACGCTGAATCAGTGATGTACGAGGGCTGTCCAGAGAGTAAGTTCCGATTGATCGCGAAATGGAAACTACAGTGAATATCAGAAATGTTTTATTTTTAACAGTTAGCTACACCTTGCAGCTACTTCTCTACGCAGTCGCCGTTCTGACTTAGACATTTGTCGTAGCGTTGTACCAGCTTTTCAATACCCTCATCATAGAAGGCAGCAGCCAGTGCTTTCCGCCAATTCTCCAAGCTGGCCTACAGCTCACTGTCTGAGCCAAAATGTTGTCTTCATAGACAGTGGTTCATGTCACCAGAGATGAAACTCAGAGGGAGACAATAACGGGCTGCATTGTGGGTAATCAAACATTTCCAATTGAAAACGACGCAGGAGCATCTTCATTGCCCCTGCAGAATGTGCCTGAGAATTGTCTTGAAGAAGAAATAGCACGACAGTTATGTAATGTTGGCTGCATAGCTTCAGGCGAAATTTCTCACCAGGCCCTCGTACTTGGCGGCAGGCAGTATTTTCTAGACATATTTACGAGCTTACTGTGAACTCAGAAATGAGAAGAGCGACGTGATGCCATCTGGCGTCATACTAGAGACACTGCCCAACACATCTGTGGAAAGCTTTATGGGATTTTCATAGTCGTTTCCATTTCGCGACCGATCGGAACTTAATTTCTGGACACCCCTCGTATTTCGTTCGAAAGACGGACGAACAAAGTATAAATCAGGTGGTGATAACGTTCTGGCTCATCAGTGTACGTTGGCTGGTCGCAACTCGTAGTAACGGAACACTCACAATAGAGCAGACAATTCCGCAACGAGCTATCAAAACTACCCGACGTTAGCGAACAGTCAGAGTCACAGCAAAAGGTCTTCGTGGGACTCAGAAATAGTCCACAACGTACACTCTGCCGCCGTATGTCAACACGGGCGCTGGTCCTATCCATCAGGCAGAACTGCCCTCCCGCCGGCCACCCAAGCGCTCTCTCCCCTCTACGGTACACGGGCCATTGCTCGCCGTCCCCGGCGCAATGGCGCCCCAGAACAGTTACCTAAGAGCCGACGCAACGGGAGCCCAGATTACCGCGGTACCGAAAACCGGCACATAGCTTACCTGCAATCTTTAAGTGACGCTATTGTAAAAGATATTAATATTCTAATTGAAAAATGGTTCAAATGGCTCTGAGCACTATGGGACTTAACATCTGAGGTCATCAGTCCCCTAGAACTTAGAACTACTTAAACCTAACAAACCTAAGGACATCACCCACATCCATGCCCGAGGTAGGATTCGAACCTGCGACCGTAGCGGTCGCGCGGTTCCAGAATGAAGTGCCTAGAACCGCTCGGTCACACTGGCCGGCCATTCTAACTCAAGGAGAGTGTTGCAAGTACAGTAGAGGATCCTGTTCTAGAGCTAAATTGTTATCCTTCTGAAAAATACGACGCATTACATGAACTGGATAGGAGAGATGAAGTTTCAGCAGTTGTTGCTAAAAATCTTTCGGAATCTGCAACTTCCAAACAATCCATGTGGTTAGAAATATCTGACATTTTCAAAGACATTTATTTTTCTGGAAAACTATTGCGTTTTTCTAGTCAGTTGCAGCTTGAATAGCACAGGCGAACGAAAAAATTTTTTTGAAAACATTTTTTACTTTGATAGCTGATCTTTATAGATTTTTATGAGCTGAATCCAAATCTAGCCTGAGTTGTTTTATGTCACCCATAGTTTTCCAGCAATATGCTTTTTATTAAATAGTTTAAAAATCCTGTGCTATTCGGTAAACGGACAAATTAATGAAACGCTTTGTTACAACATAAGCATGGTTTGTATTTGCAGTAAGCTACCGAAAAACAATGATATATGTTAATAGAGGTTTCATTTGTCAGCTAGTATTGGTTTGTATTTTCTTTCTCTGTTTTCTTTGAAACTTCTTGTGTAGCTTTTTCTACGATGAGTCGCTTGCTGAACTTCTCGGTTAAGTGACCAACAGTAGTCTCCCATCATGTTGGTGTTCTAGCGTCCTTCGCAGCGTTTTTCCACCACTTTAATGTCCTGGTGAAAACGCTCTCCTTGCTCCTCACTAACATCTCCCCTATAGTCCGGGAAGTAATTAAGGTGACTGTTCAAAAAGTGAACTTTCAGGCTCATTAAACATCCTAAATCCTTAAACTTCTTTGACATTGTAGCTATAATAGAAACATATTCTGGGTCTTTTTCATGTCCTAAGAACTTTTTAACGACTTGCTTGAATGATACGCATGGTACTTTCTCATTTAAGGTCATTGTGGATTCAGAGTTAACATCAAACATCAATTTTCTAATGTCAGGTCCGACAAAGACGCCTTCTTTTAGTTTAGCTTCTGAAAGGTGTGGAAACTTTTAGCAGAGATACTTAAAACCTGGTACACCTTTAGGCAAAGTCTTTACACACTGTTTCATTAGGCCTAACTTTATATGTAGAGGTGGTAGGAGTACGTTCTTTGGATCTACAAGGTTTTTGCGTAAAATGTTCTTCTCACCAGGTTTTAAAGACTCCCTCACAGGCCAGTTATTTATGCACCAGTGTTGATCCCTACCCATACTGTCCCATTCACTAAAGAAACATGGAAATTTGGTAAACCCACCCCGCTGACCAAGAAGCATGCATGTTACTTTTAGAACGCCACATATCATCAAACCATGAGCAGAATAGCCTAATTTATTTAGCACTATTTCTAGGTTTTCATAGCTTCCTTTCATATGTACAGAATGTCCAACAGGTATAGATGCATACATGTTACCATTGTGTAACGAAACAGCCTTGAAACTGGTTTTGGATGAATCAATCAACTGCCTCCAGTGTTCCTTTTTGTATTCAATTCCAAACTCATTCATCAGACCGGGAATGTCTGAGCAGTACTCTAAATCACCTTCTTGCTGAAAAAAAAAAACTTGGAAAATTGCTGCTCTCTCTTTCTATACATGTATATGCTGGTTCCAACTGCCAATAAGTTATTTTCTTTTAATCTAGAGCCAAGCAATTCAGCTTTCTCTTTCGTTACGCCTAGATCCCTAACTAAATAGTGAAGCTCGGTCTGAGTAAACAATTTGGGCTCTAGACTTTCTGTATTGCAGTGGAATTCATCATCATCTGGTTTATCTAAATTAGAGTGTACATCAGAAAATATTTCTGTTGGAATAGAATTTAAATCATGTGGTGTTTCAGGAACCGGCAAATCGACATCATACCCTATTGGTCGTAATGCAGACGGGAGATTAGGGTAGCTTATTACCTTCTTGTTTTTCGAATTATGACCAGTAATACCAACACTGCAAAAGTAGCAATCATCGGAATGATTTCTTGGCTCCCTCCATATCATAGGAACAGCATATCTAAAGTCTTTTTTATCCTTTTTGGACCATTTTCTCAGATCTTCAACACACACATAACATACCTTATGAAACCGGAAAGTGAGGTTAGGTTGACAATAAACAAAACACCACCTGTTAACACAAAAATAGAATCGACCTTTTTCTGCCAGCAAATGTTTTTCAGCAGTGCTACCAACGTCATCTACATTCATTACACCTACTTTTTAAATTATTTTAACTATATAAAAGCTGTTAAATTCCTTAAAAAATCGCTTAATTTAATAAATTTAACTGTAAAATGTGAAGAAATTGTGGGTGATACAGTTTTTAAGTATCATATTTGGATTTCCCACCAAAAAAACTTAAGAATAAGGTATTTTCAGCAAAACTTTTTCCATCGTTGGCCTGTGCATCATGGTGAATTTTGTGGTCGTTTTAGAAACAGTATCATACATTGTTAGTAATGCAGCAAGTAATGAAATGTTTGCAACAACACCAAACTTTGATGCAAAAGATTGTAATTTTAACTTGCAAGTTATAGTGACTGATCAAAAATTTTGCAAAAATATTTTTATGGAATACTGTAACAATGCTAAGGCTGGAATCTATTTACACAGACATTTTTTTTGTAATTCTGGAGAAATTTTTCAAAATGTTGTTGACAGTCAGTGAAAGCAAAATCATGATTTTCTGTGATAAAGAAGGACACGGTTCTGGTTTGCCAGTTAAGCTTAAACGAAATAATGAACATAAATGTAACAGTAACATTTTGTATAGTCACGGAAACTGTGAGAAAAAATAATTTTTAGAATTGACTTTGAAATGGAAAGTTCATCGGAGGATGTAGTAGTTAAAAGGCTCAACAAGCCACCCAATAAACTGTATAATACTGAAAACACAGAGAAACGTGCTGAGTTCTTGATAGAACAAATCATTTTCTTGTTTTATTTTACTTATTATGTAAACTCTGAATTTTTTACTATGATGTAGGTAATGTTAGGATGTACAGACAGTCACAGAATTTACGAGACCCCTCGCACTATTCGTTATGCACAACCGAAAAGCTTTACTGTCTGCTCCAGAGTATAACAGGCTAGGAAACACAATGGCACCAACTTACAGTCAGTTTCATGTGTACCTAGTGTACCTTACACGAAACGAAAGCTGAGTTGAAAACAGTTACCTACACGTATCACAGCCAGTAGCGTCAAGTCGCCCATTGTTTTCTGCGACATGAAGCGGACCTCGCAAGCGGATTTTCAAACTAATTTGCATTTTCTTTCCCACAGTGTTTTAAGGTAATCACGAGTACAAAATTGGTTTCTCCATACCTTTATAATGGATTCAGTGAACGAAGACAGCACCGACACACTTGCTGGATCCACGTAACAACATTTATTCGTTGATAGCACAGACAATAGGGATCCTGTTCTAGATCCTTCGTTACGAATCTCTAGAAGCCATAGTACACTACGATGTTCGGACTGGTCGTGAGGCGTTTTCCGGCTACTGGTTCTATCAGAAAGCGCTCGAATGGCGACAACTATTTGGCGTGGCAGACCCCTGGAGGCGTTCTTCAGAGTGAAGATTACATCATTCTAACTGTCGCCTCCATTGGTTTTAACGCTTGATTGACGATGCTGCTAAAACATTAATCTAAATTTAGCATATACACTACTGGCCATTAAAATTGCTACACCACGAAGATGACGTACTACAGATGCGAAATTTAACCGACAGGAAGAAGATGCTGTGATATACAAATTATTAGCTTTTCAGAGCATTCACACAAGATTGGCGCCGGTGGCGACACCTACAACGTGCTGACATGAGGAAAGTTTCCAACCGATTTCTCATACACAAACAGCAGTTGACCGGCGTTGCCTGGTGAAACGTTGTTGTGATGCCTCGTGTAAGGAGGAGAAATGCGTACCATCACGTTTCCGACTTTGATAAATGTCGGATTGTAGCCTATCGCGATCGCGGTTTATCGTATCGCGACATTGCTGCTCGCGTTCATCGGTATCCAATGGCTGTTACCAGAATATGGAATCGGTCGGTTCAGGAGAGTAATACGGAACGCCGTGCTGGATCCCAACGGCCTCGTATCTCTAGTAGTCGAGATGACAGGCATCTTATGCGCAGGGCTGTAACGGATCGTGCAGGCACGTCTCGATCCCTGAGTCAACAGATGGGGACGTTTGCAAGACAACAACCATCTGCACGAACAGTTCAACGACGTTCGCAGCAGCATGGACTATCAGCTCGGAGATCATGGCTGCGGTTACCCTTTACGCTGCATCACGACAGGAGCGCCTGCGATGGTGCACTCAACGACGAACTTGGGTACACGAATGGCAAAACGTCATTTTTTCGGATGAATCCAGGTTCTGTTTACAGCATCATGATGGTCGCATCCGTGTTTGGCGACATCGCGGTGAATGCACATTGGAAGCGTGTATTCGTCATCGCGATACTGGCGTATCACCCGGCGTGATGGTATTGGGTGCCAGTGGTTACACGTCTCGGTCACCTCTTGTTCGCATTGACGGCACTTTGATCAGTGGACGTTACATTTCAGATGTATTACGACCCGTGGCTCTACCCTTCATTCGATCCCTACGAAACACTACATTTCAGCAGGATAATGCGCGACCGCATGTTGCAGGTCCTGTACGGGCCTTTCTGGATACAGAAAATGTTCGACTGCTGCCCTGGCCAGCGCATTCTCCAGATCTCTCACCAATTGAAAACGTCTGGTCAATGGTGGCCGAGCAACTGGTTCGTCACAATACGCCAGGCACTAGTCTTGATGAACTGTGGTATCGCATTGAAAATGCATGGGCAGCTGTACCTGTACACGCCATCCAAGCTCTGTTTGACTCAATGCCCAGGCGTATCAAAGCCGTTATTACGGCCATAGGTGGTTGTTCTGGGTACTGATTTCTCAGGATCTATGCACCCAAATTGTGTGAAAATGTAATCACATGTCAGTTCTAGTATAATATATTTGTCCAATAAATACCCGTTTATCATCTGCATTTCTTCTTGGTGTAGCAATTTTAATGGCCAGTAGTGTATAAACTAGCTTTCTTACCACTAATGGCAATTTCTTCTGTAGATACGTTGTCTATATAATAAAGCACCGGGCATCGCGGGTCAATTTCGAAACAAGAGATCTTACGGTACCAATAAATAAATAAATATATGAATAAATGAAAATAAAAGTAAATCATCCAATTGTGTTTGTGTAATTTATATGAATTAGGGCGGTGGAATGTTCTGTATTGGTGCAAGGTGTCTTGGGGACGGCGCAAGAGCGAATGGTCACTCGCTGCTGATAAGGACTACTACCTGATCTTCGACATAATGGGACCGCAGGACGCGGGCAGAAGTACGGGAGATAGGGCTTTATCGCCACACCGGGCAGACGTACCTGTAACTGTAGTTCTCAATGTAGTGTTACATATGCAGTCCACTTTTCCAACCGTGTACTTTTATTTTCAACCGCCTTTCCTTTGCAACGAGTATATGTATTCGTCTGCATTGTGGAAACAGCGAGGCAGCGCAGAATTACGGCGTGGTTTGCGGCTTCCTACAGCGTCAAATATTAACACATACGATTATTTGAAATGAAAACTCAGAAAAACGAGTTTTGCTAACATATGAGCTTCTTTATTAAGTATGTCTAGCTGACGTGGCACTTGTCAGCATACGACGGCTTGAGTACTGTCTTTTTTTCGTTTTTCTCGCATTTCTTCATTTTTCTGATTATGTTTTTCTTGTTACAAAAACAAACGTATACAAAATTTTAGTAAAATGAGTATCGCAAACATTCTGACAAATTTTTATTGTGATTCAGATTCTTGTTTCATAACCTTGAAAAATCTGGATAGTAGGAAAAGAAACATATGCAGCAGAAAACTGTATTGCACCTAACGAATTTCTCGTAGCCATCATTTGCAAACATTTACTGATGTTTTTATTTCTTATATTTCAGTAACGGCACAAAAACTACAGTTTGTGAGTAAGCAACATAAAGAATTTTAAATTGGCCGCAACATCTGCCTCTGCCATGGTTTAATCCTATTTCACTCCCCTCGGTAGTGGGAGGACAAAACGAAGGAGCTCTTTTGGTGTGAGTGAAAGTTTCTGTCGCTGGTGGGATTCAAACGAGAGACCTTTCGCATACTAAACAAAAACGCGCCGACAAATACAACCCCCATGAAGCAGACTTCTCGACGGACGTCTTGCCGCGCGGAGTGGCCGCGCGGTTTGAGGCGTCATGTCACGGATTGCGCGGCCTCTCCCGCCGGAGGTTCGAGTCCTCCCTCGGGCATGGGTGTGTGTGTGTTGTCCTTAGCATAAGTTAGTTTAAGTAGTGTGTAAGTCTAGAGACCGATGACCTAAGCAGTTTGGTCCCTTAGAAATTCACACACATTTGAACATTTGAACGGACGTCTTACATTAAACTCTGCGTCTTTTTCCAAGAAGCAGTCATTAATGTAATATTGTGAACAACGAAACCAGATGCTGAGAAACATGTGGAAAGCAAAATTTCGTGTCTATGATTCTAATTTTCGACTTTCTTCTTCGTGGCGGTAGTCATACTGTGTGAAATTAAGGAGAAAAACGGAGCAAAAATGAACACTGATCTCTTCCATTTAGCCGCGCGGGATTAGCCAAGCGGTCTCAGGCGCTGCAGTCTGGACTGTGCGGCTGGTGCCGGCGGAGGTTCGAGTCCTCCCTCGGGCATGAGTGTGTGTGTGTTTGTCCTTATGATAATTTAGGTTAAGTAGTGTCCAAGCTTAGGGACTGATGACCGTAGCAGTTAAGTCCCATTAGATTTCACACACATTTGAACACATTTTTCTTCCATTTAGAAGTCAAAATTTATTTTGTTATCAACGCTGACAGCATTATACCGTGGTGGGTTTCAGTTAGTGCGTGGAAATCAAAATCATGGTTTCTAGTCAGCGATCAAAGGGTGAGTGCTTTCCGGATTGGCGTCTGTCACTTCCGCATGAATGATATGTTCTTACAGAAGTTCGAAACTCGGTAATGCTAAGTTATATGTTTTCATCTTACGGGAGAGGAGATTAAAGTTCTCTCGCCCATTCGATCCATCTTTAAAGATAAGTCAGGTTCATGACCTAAACTTCAAACAAGCAGAAGTATAAAATACCATTTTTGGCCATTCGCATTCAAAAATTATCGATGAGGTCCTACGATCGAGTCCATTTCTCAGCAGGTTTTTTAGTATGCAGTCATTTACATGAGTACCAAAATTGTATTCTATATATTTGATATTCAGAAATACGAACCTTTTGTGTCCAATAAGCAGTTTACAAGGCAATATAGTATAAAAAAATTGAAGTATCCATTCAAGTAGTGCATACAACTTTTTATGTGCGTAAAATATGTAAAAATTTGCACTGTCCACTCAATCCCTTCGTATAATGACTCACATAACCACTTTGAGAACTGATGGCCGACTAGCTAAAATACACTTTTCAGTCGCGAGATGAAGTTATGTTCTTATTTCACATGTCCAGAATTGCTACAGAGTGGATCCAGGAACCCTCTCCCGAGTTTAAACGCTTCCGCTGGCCCCAGACATGAACATTTTTGAGCATATCTGGGATTCCTTGCAACGCGCTGTTCAGAAGAAACCTCTACCCCTCGTACTCTTACGGATTCATGGACAGCTCTGCAGGGTTCATGGTGTCAGTTCCCTCCAGCACTACCTCATACATTAGTCGAGTCCATGCCACGTCGTGTTGCAGGGATCCTACACGATATTAGGCAGATGTACCAGTTTCTTTGGCTCTTCAGTGTAAAAGGGATACAACAGCTCAAAGTATTCAGAAGCCAATAAGTGATCGCCCGCATCTCGTGGTCGTGCGGTAGCATTCTCGCTTCCCACGAACGGGTTCCCGGGTTCGATTCCCGGCGGGGTCAGGGATTTTCTCTGCCTCGTGATGGCTGGGTGTTGTGTGCTGTCCTTAGGTTAGTTAGGTTTAAGTAGTTCTAAGTTCTAGGGGACTGATGACCATCGCTGTTAAGTCCCATAGTGCTCAGAGCCATTTGAACCATTCACATCAAGAGGGTTGAGGTCAGGAGAGCGTGGAGGCCACGGAATTGGTCCGCCTCTACCAATTCATCGGTCACCGAATCTGTTGTTGAGAAGCGTACGAACACTTCGACTGAAATGTGCAGGAGCTCCATCGTGCATCAACCACATGTTGTGTCGTACTTGTAAAGGCACATGTTCTAGCAGCACAGGTAGAGTATCCCGTATGAAATCATGACAACGTGCTCCATTGAGCGTAGGTGGAAGAACGAAATTAAAATGAGCTCTAACAAGGAAATTAAGCGTTTCCGGACACATGTCCACATAACATCTTTTCTTTATTTGTGTGTGAGGAATGTTTCCCGAAAGTTTGGCCGTGCCTTTTTGTAACACCCTGTATAACAGCTACGTCGTCACTCTTCGAATGCAATTTTCTCCACTGGGACTGAGAATTGCCCCTTAAGGTTTTGTGTGTTGGAAGTCCCAGTCATGAATTTTACGTATACTGAAAATTTTCGAAATAGAATGCATGGAGACATCCGTCTTTAAATTGATAAAGACGGAAACATTCAACTTTTCTACCAACGCCGAATTTTCGAAACAGTAACGAATCTAAATTTTTAACACGGACATGTTTTTCACGGTATACTGTCTCTTGAGTGAAAATGTAGCCGTAACCAATAGGCATATGAGTTAAAAAAAAAGTAATTTTGTGGAAAACTTAGGACGAAATTTTTATACCTTTGCAGACCAGTCGTGTTTCGAAACATCCAAAAGCCAGATCTTTGTAAGTCGAGATGTTCATACTATTGTCACTCGGTGTTGCATTTCCATCGACTGCAATGACAAAGAGAGCTTTATATACGAGGGTAAGTCAATTATTATCCGCAATTTAGTTAAACTTTTGTTTATTTTGGTAGTACTGTCGTTTTACGTTGACGCATGCCTAGTTTATTTGTTGTTATATCTTTGCTATTTTCAGGCTGCTAGGTTAGTTTCGTTATCGCTGCCGAACTGTTAATCATGGCTGCTCCGCTGTCTATTTGCACGAAAGAATAGCAACGTTCAGTGATCCGTGTTTTGTGGTCCGAAGGCGTATCAGGGACTGAAATTCACCGAAGACTTTCGGTACAGTAAGGAAACAGTTTTTGCCACAACGGAGTGTCTAGGAATGTATTGAAAAATTCCGATATGGTCGCACGAGTGTTACGGACGGCCGGCCGTTGTGGCCTAGCGGTTCTAGGCGCTTCAGTCCGGAACCGCGCTGCTGCTACGGTCGTAGGTTCGAATCCTACCTCGGGCATGGATGTGTGTGATGTTAGTTAGGTTTAAGTAGTTTCTGAGTTCTAGGGGACTGATGAATGGTTCAAATGGCTCTGAGCACTATGGGACTTAACATCTGAGGTCATCAGTCCCCTAGAACTTAGAACTACTTAAACCTAACTAACCTAAGGACATCACACACATCCATGCCCGAGGCAGGATTCGAACCTGCGACCGTAGCAGTTGCGCGGTTCCGGACTGCGCGCCTAGAACCGCTAGACCACCGCGGTCGGCGGGACTGATGACCTCAGATGTTAAGTTCCATAGTGCTTAGAGCCATTTGTTACGGACGGTGAAGAAGCCGGACGACCGTTTACCGCCACAAATGAAGAAACCATTGAGCGTTGACGTGAAATGATTGTCTTAGACAGACGATTAACTATTGACGAAGTGGCACATCGTCTGCAAATTAATCACGGTTCTGCCTACGAAATCATTCACAACAGACTTGGGTTTCATAAAGTTTGTGCGAGATGGGTCCCAAAACAACTCACACAGTTGCATTAACAAACGCGCTTGGACATCTGAAAAAAAAAAAAACATTTGGATCGCTATGGTAACGAACTGGACAACCTCTGAGATAGGATCGTTACTGGTCACGAAACGTAGAGCCATCATTACGAGCGGGAGAGTAAACGACAGAGTATGGAATGGAAACATCCAAATTAGCCGTGCAAGAAACAAGACCCAACCGTCCGCAGGAAAACTGATGCTTACGGTTTTTTTGGGACGCATAAGGTCCAGTACTGGAACATTATGGGGAAAGGGACACAACAATAAACAGTTTACGTTACAGTGAGATGCTTACTGTCAGGCTAAAGCCTGCAATTCGAAGCAAACGCCGAGGATTGCTGTCAAAAGGTGGTGTGTTGTTGCACGACACTCCATATAGTCCCGATCTTGCCCCTTCTGACTATCACTTGTTTGGTCCCCTCAAACAGGCATTAAGGGGCCGTCGATTTGCCTCGGACGAAGCAGTGAAAGAAGCGGCGCATTCCTGGCTCGCAGCTCTACCAAGAACGTTTTTTTATGAGGGTATCAGGAAGGTTGTACAACGATGGACCAAGTGCATTGAAAGGCAAAGAGACTATGTTGAAAAATGAAGTTCTTTTAAGTTTCCTACTTGATTACAATAAAATTTTATAACTACTTTGCGGATAATAATTGGTTCAAATGGTTCAAATGGCACTGAGCACTATGCGACTTAACTTCTAAGGTCATCAGTCGCCTAGAACTTAGACCTAATTAAACCTAACTAACCTAAGGACATCACACACATCCATTCCCGAGGCAGGATTCGAACCTGCGACCGTAGCGGTAGCTCGGCTCCAGACTGTAGCGCCCAGAACCGCACGGCCACTCCGGCCGGCGGGTAATAATTGACTTACCCTCGTATATAAATGAAGTATTTGAGTTGCCACAGAAATGCGTTCAGATATTATGTCACACTGAATTACCAGTTTAATAATTTCGCATTAGCGATACATCTAACGCAAAAAGCATTTCTAAAAGGTCTGGGGCAAACCGAAGACCATCCCGTGAAATGTAACTCCAGTACATTGCCGTGTAAGAAGGAAATCCTGTTTATCCTCGGTCACCGGTTGTCATGTGTCGCAGTTTGCTCTTACGCAAAGCGACCGCAGGGCTAAAATAACGACTCGACATCGAGACATGCGCTGCGATTGAGCTGAGTAGAGAAATGCATCGCTTTTCCTCGAATGTTCACTGATGCGTTTGGTTATTCCGTTTCGTGTACTGACTGTTTGGTTTATAATGGCTGGTTTTCCTGATAACGGACTATGAGCAGACTGTGCTCCTAATTAATATTATTGTGCGGTGGACCTTTTGCAGCGAGTTCACGGATAATCTACTCATTAGATACCATGTTTCGCGATAATGCTTTCTTTCGTTGCTGAACGACAGTCTTTGGAAACTTCTACAACTTGGTATCATAGGTAACAAGTTGTGATGTTTGAAAATGTCCTGTATGGTGAACTAAAATGCTCTTGAATATATAGCACACTAAATTCGAAAGCTGCGACGTCACAAGCTTTAAATACAATGTTATATCTTAATTATGGCATGTCGGTTACATACTGATTTGAAGGATGGAAGATTGGGGTTTAACGTCCCGTCGACATCGAGGTAATTAACTACATAGCACGCCGCGCGCTGTAGGCGCTCGGTGTAGGGCGCCTTGCATTCTTCGCGCTGGTCCCCCTTGGAGGATCGCATGGGTGTGTCTGTTGTCCTTAGCGTAAGTTATTTTAAGGTAGATGAAGTAGTGTGTAGGCATAGGGACCGATGACCTCAGCAGTTTCGTCCCACAGGAACTTAAAATTTCGAAAAAAAAAAGATATAACACAAGCTCGGATTGTGTCCAAGGTGGGGAAGGGAACAGGCCATCAAAGGAATCATCCCAGCATTTGCCTTGAACGATTTAGGGATATCGTGGAAAAACTGTATCTAGATGCCCTGACATCCATCTGAGCCGTTGTCCTCCAGATTGCGAGTCAAGTGTGCTAACCACTACGCCATATTGATTTGAACACCACAGTCGGTTGCTGCTTTTATTACTTTTTGTTTTATTAGTTTTAGTTATAAGTAGTAGGGTAAAGAGAGCGTCGCCCCGCTCTGCATTGTTGCCAAATTTATTCAAGATGGCGGATCCAAGGCTCTGAGCACTATGGGACTTAACTGCTGAGGTCATCAGTCCCCTAGAACTTAGAACTACTTAAACCTAACTAACCTAAGGACATCACACACATCCATGCCCGAGGCAGGATTCCAACCTGCGACCGTAGCGGTCACGCGGTTCCAGACTGTAGTGCCTAGAACCGCTCGGCCACTCCGGCCGACGGGCGGATCCAAGATGACAGAGATAGAAGTGGCAACATGAGAATGACGTTGTGATGGGAAACACGTCAATTGGGCTACCTTCACTAACCTAACCACCTGCTCTCTCTCTCCCCTCCCCCTCCCCATCCGCCCCCCACCCGTCCCAAGAAAATGGCAGGAAGTTCAAACTTAGATGGGTAAAAAGGCTACTTGGGCTCCCTCCACTAACCTAAGAAAATGGCGGGACAATAGGTCACTTGGGCACGTCCACTAACATAAGTCATCTGACCACCACCTCTTTCTTGGAATTGGTGGGAAAAGGACTCAGCCTGTTCTGGGCTGCTGGATGGGATGGACATAAGTCTTTATTTATTTTCAGTGTTTATTTAAGCAATTTGAGCTGTCATACGCAGTAACTCCATCCAGTGTGTTCACCATGAGGTCCAGAGTCCAACTGACCTAGTAAACAGCACTGCCACCAGAGGGCACTATCGTCCCATGGCAGTCTGGGGAAAAATGGTGGGAAAAGGATTCAGTCTGTGTCTAGCTGCTGGTGAGAGGAAGGAGTGTGCATTGTTCATTTTGGAACAATTTATTTAAGGACAGATTTCACATAGTTTATTTATTGCAGTGATACATAACATTCGCCCTGATGTGCTTGGGGTCACAGTAAATAGCCTACAGACCTGCAAACTACTCGTAAATCTCCGAACGAACGGAGTACACTGATGTAAAGACACGAAAACAACTAGTAGATTGTCAAAACAATACATGTATAACGATCTGTAAACAATTTCACTAATTGCAAACTGTCGAAATAATTCATTGCACAACCTACAGACCTGCAAACTACTCATAAATTACGGAAATAATGCAGTACACTGATGTACAGAAATGCAAATAACTTGTAAATTATCAAAATTAATGCGTGTAAAACGCTCTGCAGACACACTCACTAATTATAAACTGGCGAAATAATGCACTGCTCAGCCCACAGACCTGTTCACAAAATAATGCAGCAGACACGTTCACTATATGTAACATTGGCAAAATAATGCATGCAAAGGCTGTGCAAACGCGCTCATGACGCTTAAACAGCCGAAAATAGTGCACTGCACAAACAGTAATTGCACGTAAAAACGCTTTCGAACTATCGGTAAGAAATTCGACCGTAACGTATCAGCGAACTTCGCTCTACAGAGACCCCAAGGTGCACACACCACTGCAGCGTGAGCACAGTGGTCCAGCAAGCAAGATGCCTCCAGCCGCACACACATGTTTACCGTTGCTGGTGCAATGATGCATAGCCCTAGTACATTCAGTAAACAGACGACCTAATACTCGAGTGAGTCACCATCGCAAGTGCAGCTAAAAGGTTCTCAGTGTTGTACTGACGTCACATGTCTATGTAAATAAGAGCCAAGGCTCCCTATGGATGCACTATAGAAACCTTTTGCAGTGCTTCCCAGAATACCACAGGATGCATTGTTCCTGGTGATCCTAATGGGACATCAGAGATGCATCTAGCTTTTGTACCTGCAGTCCAGCATCAAGTGAGGGACGTCTGACTAGGTACTCACCATCGCATGACCTGCTAAAAGGTTCTCAATTTTATACTGACGTCATATAGCTCTGTAAATAAGAACCAAGTCTACATCATGGAAATAGTAAAGTGCTGCAGAAATAGTTAACAGTCGCTTTTGTAGTAGCTTTCGTGATGTCTCAGATAGTCTGCATGGAAATTCTTGGCCTAGAAGGATTTTGTGGCGGTGTTCGTAGCGACAAGCAATTCGCTGTGGAAACGGCTTACGAAGTCACCGCCACACTTTTAATAGCGGGCCGACCGGTCCGCTGGAACAGTGAACAGAAAGATGAAAACCCAAACACTCTGATTAAATAAAAGTCGGTACTTATCTTTATTAACGAAGATACAGAAACAGTAGTGAACTCCGTGTCTACAGAGATCTGTCTAGTTCGAGTCGGAGCGGCTAGGTCAGCGTCGGCTGACGACAAACAACAACTCTGCTGCGATGAACACACAACTGACTAGCAAGTACACAATTCGGTGGCGAGTATACAACTGAGCGGCGAATACAGAACTGTCCTAGCGTTCGCGACTCCAGCGCTTAAGAACCCAGAAGCCAGCGGTGGCGCGAGCAGACTTGCGGCGATTTCCTGTCTCGCTGGCGCTGCTTATGCGGACGGCGTCCGGACTTTGATGCTGCCAACCTTTTGGCAGCGGGCTCGGGTGGCATTACTGGCTAGGATATAACACAGGAGCTGTTTACGAAAATAGCTCAGAATAACACCGATTGCATTCTTCCTGATGGTGCTTACGAGGGAGCCCGTCCATCACGTGTTGTCCTTCTTGGAAATCGTTAAGTCCCCCTTTCAACAAACATCTCCAAAATGGCAAACGTTCTCATCGCTATGTAGAGTCTCCAATGTCCCATCGCAAAGAGTGTCTTGTGAATGAACGGAGCTTTCTGATTGGCTCTTACCGAATTTACCTACCAAATTACTGATCCTGCCAGTGTGGAAGCACCGTCTGCAGACGAGACTTTCAGTGGCAAAACTATTTTGTACAGATCGCCATATCGCACTGACAGTTGATCCTGCAAAAGTGGCCTACAGATCGTCATATACGGAAATACACTTCCTCAGTTACACTGCTCTGCCATTGACGATGGAATCTTGAATCTCTCAGCGTGAAATCAATCTCTGCATACCATATCAATGTAGTAAACGAACAGTTCGTATCCTGCGCCATAAAAAATCACCACTTCTGCATCCGGAATATAGCTATTGACCATCAGACACGTTCCTGCACCCTAAGAGGCCTCTCCATTTGGACAGCTCCTGCTGTTAGTCAGAAATGTGAATCATTCCCTTCACAAGCCAACACCACCGTGCACACGCACCCCCAGACAGGATCGTCCTAGGAAACTGGCTTCATACATATTTGATTGCTATACTTACAATTAAATATTACGATTGTGATCTCAATTGGACGACATTTGACAATGAGCAAAGTATCGGAAATACCCCCTGCTGATGGCTGTGGCTCTGGAAACAGAAATATATGTACCAGTCTCATTACTTGACACACTTTTCCAAGTAAAAAAAATATTTCATTCCCTTTGTGGCTATTGCACTATTCCACGTCAAATCCATACCTTCCCTTACAACAGGACATAATAATTTTCTTTGCACATGGAGCACACGTTCACACACACACACACACACACACACACACACACACACACTTTATAAGCCTGATGCTCAGGGTGAACCAATCACACATCCCCTACTACTAAGTATAATACTACGCCAGTAACTGATTGCTGGCAATATGAGATAATACTGAACGAAAATCCACGATGGGTGGACGTTTCCCATAAGTTTTTCTTGCAGTGGTACCACAGTGTCTCAAAAAGAAAAACGCAACCGTTTTAGAAACCGCTAGATGTTAAAAACACGATCGGGACAACAATGTTACTGCCAGAAGCGGTATTGGTTCTACATCTGTTCACAAGCAGCGCTAACAATATCCATATTAACAATTATACAAGGGTTATAAATCGAGGTATGGCGTTATCTCCAAATGAAGTACTTTTTCCACACAATTACCACGACACTAGAATGAGATTTTCACTCTGCAGCGGAGTGTGCGCTGATATGAAACTTCCTGGCAGATTAAAACTATGTGCCCGACCGAGACTCGAACTGGGGACCTTTGCCTTTCGCGGGCAAGTGCTCTACCATCTGAGCTACCGAAGCACGACTCACGCCCGGTACTCACAGCTTTACTTCTGCCAGTATCTCGTCCCCTACCTTCCAAACTTTACAGAAGCTCTTCTGCGAACCTTGTGTAGGTAGGCTGTTTAGGTTTTTTTATTGGTAACGCCACCTCTGTATAAAAATCACTGGCTGTGCTAAGTAGGCTGTTTAGGTTTTTTTATTGGTAACGCCACCTCTGTATAAAAATCACTGGCTGTGCTGTGTGCAGTCTGTGTCTAGTTCGCATTGTTGTCTGCCATTGTAGTGTTGGGCAGCGGCAGCTGGATGTGAACAGCGTGTAGCGTTGCGCAGTTGGAGGTGAGCCGCCAGCAGTGGTGGAATCTTTTATTTAGCTGGCAGAAGTGGGGCTTGCTGTATTGCAGTAGTTCGAGTAACCAAGATTTTTGTGAGGTAAGCGATTTGTGAAACACATAGGTTAATGTTAGTCAGGGCCATTTTTTTTGTAGGGATTTTTGAAAGTCAGATTGCATTGCGCTAAAAATATTGTGTGTCAGGTTAAGCACAGTCTTGTACAATTTTTCTAAGGGGACGTTAGGCTGTTTAGGTTTTTTTATTGGTAACGCCACCTCTGTATAAAAATCACTGGCTGTGCTAAGTAGGCTGTTTAGGTTTTTTATTGGTAACGCCACCTCTGTATAAAAATCACTGGCTGTGCTGTGTGCAGTCTGTGTCTAGTTCGCATTGTTGTCTGCCATTGTAGTGTTGGGCAGAGGCAGCTGGATGTGAACAGCGTGTAGCGTTGCGCAGTTGGAGGTGAGCCGCCAGCAGTGGTGGATGTGGGGAGAGAGATGGCGGAGTTTTGAAATTTGTCATGAACTGCTATATATATTATGACTATTAAGGTAAATACATTGTTTGTTCTCTATTAAAATCTTTCATTTGTTAACTATGCCTATCAGTAGTTAGTGCCTTCCGTAGTTTGAATCTTTTACTTAGCTGGCAGTAGTGGCACTCGCAGTACTGCAGTAGTTCGAGTAACGAAGATTTTTGTGAGGTAAGTGATTTGTGAAACGTATAGGTTAATGTTAGCCAGGGCCATTCTTTTGTAGGGATTTTTGAAAGTCAGATTGCGTTGCGCTAAAAAAATATTGTGTATCGGTTTAAGCACAGTCATGTATAATTTTTCAAAGGGGACGTTTCATATGGCGACCCTGCCAGGATACCTCACTGGAATCTTCTGATTTTTTTCTTGTAGTTTGTGTAATTAGTGTAGCTTTTGTTTATTGCCAGCACGTAATTATAGAGAGAATTTCCATTATAGTTGTAGTTGTTCATTGTTGTACAGTAAAACATTTGTGGCATGCATGTAGATTTGCACCAAGTATTTCGCAGCTACACTTGCAATTAAGTAGACATTATTTCCATTGCTATGTTATCTTATTTTGCTCTTCAAATTGTGCTTTTCTGTGTTATCGTGTGAAATATTGTGACAATTATGGCGTGTGAAAAACGTAATATTAGGCTCCAAAGTAAACTGAGAAATGACAGTGAAGACGAAAACAGTGTGTTAGCGCCGCAGGGTAATGAATTAACTAATGTTCAAAGTAGTAATTTGGTAATTGTGCATAGGGAAATGGAGCGGGTTGCAAATAATGGTGTACACAGTGAAACAATTGGTGAACAGGGAAGCATTATCGATCGATCGGTCGGCAACAGCTCGCCTCAGGAATCCGAAATGACAGGAAACAATCTCGCAAATACTGTAGATTCAGGTTTTGGGTCCTCACCGTTTTCTCGAATAAGTCAAGACACATTTTCTGCTTGTCAAAATGTGAATATTGCCGGTGCAAATGCACTGCCGAAAAGCATAGAGGAACAGATTCCAGACACTAATACATTATTATTGCAATTAATGCAACAAATGAAACAAAATCAGAGTCAAATACAGCAAAACCTACAAAAGTTAGACGTAATGGAACAAAATCTTCAAAAGTTAGACATAATGGAACAACACCAGAGACAAACACAGCAACAGTTAGACACAATGGAACAAAATCTTCAAAAGTTAGACACAATGGAACAACACCAGAGACAAACACAGCAACAGTTAGACGCAATGGAACAAAATCTTCACACCACGCTTGAACAAACACGTGAAGATTTGACTACTGAGTTACATAAAATCGAATCGAAATGTCAAAAAGTCTGTAACGACGTAAAAACACAGATTTGTGAGAATTTTCAACCTATTTTTTCGCGGCATGAAAATGCATTACAGAATCACGAAGCAGCCATAAAAGAACTGCAAATTATTGTTCATGAAAATCATGAGACCTTGCAAGCTAAAATTGACTCAGTTGAGTCTACCGATTCGGTTACGCAACTTGAAAAACTCAGGAAAACTTAAAGGACACAGTAGAAAGACACATGGAGGAAATTAGTTCATTATCAGAGAAAGTAGTTGAACTTTCGGATCAGCTAAATAATTTATCTACGAAGGTAGATGATAATCTGAATGACACAAAACCGGCAGTCTTTAATGACACAGAAGAGTGTGAACAAATTAGGAAATTCAAACAAAATCTGAATCAAATTAATACGCAACACCAAAGAGAAATCCGCGAAGTGCAAGATCAGCTGACACAGGTAATACAAGAATTACGTATTTCAGAGGACACTCGCGCCCCAATACGGGAAGAGGGACATAGAAATTCGGAACAGCCACAAAATTATAACACAGCGCATTTCGGAAATTATGAAAGAAATTGGCAAGGTGCACCGAATTTTGAAATGGAACCGCCGAAGCGACGTAACAATGACCGATATGTGACTCGCCGACATGATGACTTTGACTACAAGCTGTTCATTACTACACGTAAATTCAAAACATTTAAGAATTCTAGCAACGACATTCATCCACAAGCGTGGCTCCATCAATTCTCTCATTGTTTTCCTCCCAACTGGTCATTAGAGCACAGATTAGAATTTATGTGCGGCTACTTAGAGAATGAACCAGCTGAAAGAATGCGATCGGTCATTCACGATTGTCACAGTGAAGGAGAATTTTATCATGCCTTCCTCTCAGCATATTGGTCTCAAGCTACACAAGACCGAGTAAAACATAGCATCACGATGATGAAACACTTTGAACAATCTGAATTTTCCAGTCTTGTCAAATATTTTGAAGACTTGTTGCACAAGAATCAGTACCTGTCAAACCCATACAGCCCCTCAGAACTCATCCGCATTTGCTTACTCAAATTGCCTGAACATTTACGACATATTATTTTGGCAGGACGTTGCAAAGACGACATTGAAGCTTTTCAGGGACTCTTACACGAATTAGAAATTGACACTGACAATCGCGGAAAACGGAAACAGGAAAACAATCACTACAGGTCACATCCGTCACAATTCCGTGACGACAGAAGCAATAACTGGACACGACAAGCCTATTCTTACAACGTAAATCGTGACCAAAACAGACACCACCCGTATGACAACCACTGGCAGAGTAATAGTTACAGAGAAAGATAGCATTTCCGTAGTAATGAATATGACAGAGACAATCAGAGAAATAGACAATATGTGAACCAAAACAATTATTATCGAGGCAGACAGAATAACTTCAGGCGCAACAGTTCAGCTGGCGCAGTTACGATTCAGGGAGAAATTCTCCACCACGTGACCGACAAGAAAGAAACTATGGAATCTACCGACATGACGACAGACGATATAATAATAACGGGCCGGCCGGTGTGGCCGTGCGGTTAAAGGCGCTTCAGTCTGGAACCGCGTGACCGCTACGGTCGCAGGTTCGAATCCTGCCTCGGGCATGGATGTGTGTGATGTCCTTAGGTTAGTTAGGTTTAATTAGTTCTAAGTTCTAGGCGACTGATGACCTCAGCAGTTAAGTTGCATAGTGCTCAGAACCATTTGAACCATTTGAACCATAACGACAGACCTGAATTTCATCAGAGCTGGCGGGATTTAAACAGGGCTGGGCCCTCTGGCCAAGGTGAATTTGTAGAAGTTAGACCTCCAAATCCCAATAACGACGCGCGCCAACAAAGGAACAGACAATGACTCGCACCGCAGGCAGCCGCGTGCGCCGGCTGGCTCAGAGAAAAATAACATTGACGCTAACCTTGAGAAAAATTTTAGCACTCCTCACCGACGTATACCGCATGATAATTCCGTTCAAGCTGAAACTCTGAGTACTAGGAAGAGTAAAGGACTGCACCACGTTTCTCATGTAAAACCGTTTATTGAAAGATAATCTGCTTTCTAACTTAGTCTTTGCTATAAAATTTTTCACTTTACATTACTAGTATGCTTAGTCAGACTTAGAATCTGTTAACATGCAACAATGTTTGAAGTTAAATATCCAGTCAAGAACCAAGAGAACTTATTTAAGCAGAACTTACGAAAGCATTGTTATTGTGAAGAGACGACACAGTGTTATTGTGTGTGTGCATTCTTGCTTGTTAGTTGCACGATTACGTAACGACTATAAGGCTCACATACTTAGAACATTTACCAGTACTGCTAATGAGATTTTAATGCAACATTTTGGTTTACTTGAAATTTGGTGTATCATGAGGTAAGTACATTGACTTCTGCAGAACTTTGCTTACAGAGGACGATAACTACGACACTTCTACAGAGATTATCTTACAACAAGACGCACAGTTTAGCGCTTCAGTACACGTATTTGAGTGATTAATTTCGCACTTAAAACATTTATTTTTTAAGATATTTGAAGTACAATGATACAAGGGTTTTCCGTGATATATTTCATTTCATTGCTGTAATCTGTAAAAAAATGGTTCAAATGGCTCTGAGCACTATGGGACTTAACTTCTGTGGTCATCAGTCCCCTAGAACGTAGAACTACTTAAACCTAACTAACCTAAAGACATCACACACATCCATGCCCGAGGCAGGATTCGAACCTGCGACCGTAGCAGTCGCGCGGTTTCGGACTGAGCGCCTTAACCGCGAGACCACCGCGGCCGGCTGTAATCTGTAACACCTGACGGTATAATTACATTAATCCTCAGGTGGGTACACGCCTACTTTGTGTACCATGTGTTTGGCAAGCACAAGGAGGCCTTGCTAATATGGTATTTGCTTATATAACTTTACACATCGGTACCATATTTCTCTAACACAGAATTACACAGCTATCTGATTATTTGAGAGAGAAACAAACATTCTTTTTACTACGTCAGTGACAGATGTTTACGCAATTACACAGTTGGATAACTTCACACTTATGAAACTGTATTTTGTCTGTACTTTGTAAACTGTTCATATTTTTTCGGAACCATTGTGATACTATGAGAGCTTTGAATGATGTATTTGGTATGGGATCACGATTTTTAAAGTACGTTTGAGGCAGATGACACTTTTGACATGAGCAGAGAATTTTTTTAATTATTGGAGGAAGCTACGACGATTTTGAGATTTTACTGAGGTGTTATGATGTTATTATTACAATGACTATGTGTATTATGCTTTTGCGGTATCTTTATGATCAGTAAGCTGATGCTATATGAGTTATTTGATTATGCTACATATCTGTAATGATGAAATATTGAGAAAGTGTCGACGAATAAGGTAAGGAATAATGAGTAGTGGTTAGGGACTCTGGTTTGTGAAAAAGGTTGTTGGAAACCAAGAATCGTACTTTAAGAGTTATGAAATGTGTGTATATGCGTGAATGTATCACAATGCTGGCGAAAAATTTTTGGACGCTGTTATATTTATAGGATTTTGTTTCTACAGATGTGTAACCCAAATTCTTGACCTGTGAAATATTTTTATGTGAGACTGTCACTGTGGTGGAAACTGCCGTCGTAAATATTTCAGCAAGAAAGGTAAGTGACCTTGGCGTAATGCGTTTTGGGCGCCCAGCTGAGAGGTAGATGTCTGACAAAAGAAAGCCATTAGGTGCAAAAAAAAAAAGGGGAGACCATTATCCTCGCTATTGACATTCCTTTGTAGAAAGCATCGCAAATACGACACGCTCAAACTTGAAAACATATGATTATACTGTGGAGCTTTTAATTTATGATATTTACTAAAATGCCTAATGAAATGATGAGAAACATTTTACATCCATTGTCTTTCTAGTTGAGAGATTGCTCATTTTGTTTAATATCTAGTTTCTAGCGGCACTGCAGCATTGGTTAAAATAAAATTTTATAGATGTACTAATATAAATATTTTCTGTCTACAGATCGAGTAAATAATAATTTTTTTCAAAAAAGAAGAGGGAGCACAAAAAGACATTTACCTTCACAGGAACTGCATTCATAATTTTCTTTTCAAGTACATGGTAATTTATTTTGTAGAATAAGTTGTGGTGCACCACTTTAATTACTTAGACATTAAGATGTGATTATACTTTTCCCTTATCTGCATTGTTATCTTTAGTGCACTATTTTTTCTGCTTGAGCTTTGTCATGTTTAGGTTTATAGCATTTGCTGCTGCTGCTTGCCAGGCATAATGTTACTGAATTTCACTTTGTATTATTCTTTTAAGCCAGTTTACTACTGATTTATTTTTCTTGTTTGCTGCTCATTGCCTTATATTAGTTGTAATTTATGCTGCTTGCTTTGCCTTTTGTATTTTTTATCATTGCTGTTTGTATTAATTGTTTTATGCTGCTGCATTGCCTCGTCCCTTAGTTTAGCATCGGAGCTCAGTAGATTTAAATTAGCTTAAGAGGGGGTAGACTATATACGAAACTAACTATGATGAATTGGAAGAAATGCATTGAGAAGCTATAAGAAACAGATTTGGCAAAAATGAGTATTGTGCACTAAGAAATAATTATTTTGAAAGAAATATGAATAGAATACAGAAAGCAAGTATAGATAGGACTTTTTGGGAATAATGATGAATGAAGGGAGATCTCCAAGAAGTAAAGAAAGTTTTGTTTGCAAAATACTGCAGTAAAACAAACCCTGTCCTTTCCTTTTGTATTATTATGCGATGTGTTTGTGTACCCTTGTGTATTTGTGTACTTCCTGTCTTTATGTGTTTATCTGATAAGACTTATGTTGTAGAATTTTTCTAGTACTAAGCTACATTCACTATGATAAGGAATACTGTTATCCTCAAATATAATTGGCATTAATAATATGTTATTTACTTTGTAAATATGCTTAGACATTATTTATTCTGTTTTGTTTTAATGCTTATGTGTAAAGTTGATGTTTCAAAAGTTATTCTGATCTTTTATGTATTTACTTATGTCATAATTCCTGTAACACTGATGTATATGTTAGTTCGATTCTTTTGTAAAGCCTGTACCACAAATGTTATCTGTATTGTTATGTTCTTTAATGATGTATTTTGTACCTTTGTTATTGTATTTTTATGTTATACAATTGTAATTGACACCAGTTCATCAAATTAAGTAACTTGTAAGTTACATTTCACTGCACACGATTCTGTTGGTCATAGTATATGGACAATATGTGAGAAGTAGGGACTGATAGTGTTTGCACGTGTGTTAATGATTCAGCAAGGGACTGGATAACAGCATTGCTGGTTCTAAGGACAATTCCAGAAACTTTGTGAGTGCACAAGTGGTGGTTTATGGACTTGCTATATTGTCCGCAAGACTCTCCGATGGTGATTGTGCACCTGCACATTTGCAACAGATGGCTGCTGGCCGTCTCTACAAGGACTACAGTGGGTCTGCGTCTTTGCTGACTCACCAGTACCATTATTTCTACAAGGACTGCAGTGCATCTGCGCCTCTGGTGGCCCACCAATACCATAATCTCTACAAGGACTACAGTGGGTCTGCATCTTTGATGACCCACCAATACCATTATCTCTACAAGGACTACAGTGGGTCTGCATCTTTGATGACCCACCAATACCATTATTTCTACAAGGACTACAGTGAGTCTGCATCTTTGATGGCCCACAAATACCATTATTTCTACAAGGACTACAGTGAGTCTGCATCTTTGATGGCCCACAAATACCATTATTTCTACAAGGACTGCAGTGGGTCTGCACCTCTGGTGACCCACCAATACCACACTCTCTACCAGGACTACAGTGGGTCTACTCTGTGATGACCTACCTACCAATATTCTTCAAAACGTCAAATGACTCTGCTGTGGGTTTGCTCTGTTGTAGCCCATTACTTGTCTGCATGTCAAGAGTCAGCACTGTCTTTCCGTTGGAAGGACACTACTTCTTCAAGACTGCATGGAAATCCACTACTTCTGTGTGCATTCTCTTTTACTGTTCAGACTTTGAAAAAAAAGAAAAACACTGTAATTTTACTGTGATGAATCAGGACTGTCTTTATAGACTGTGAGAAAATTTTAGCTTTTGACCAACATTGTATCAATAAGTGTGTGCATTTGATATCTTTGTTATTGTAATTATGAAAAATTTTATCAAATCATTATTGGCCACTGCCCAAAACAATTTGTAAAATTTTTTGTGGGGAGCATGGGGGCTATGTAAGTAGGCTGTTTAGGTTTTTTTATTGGTAACGCCACCTCTGTACAAAAATCACTGGCTGTGCTAAGTAGGCTGTTTAGGTTTTTTTATTGGTAACGCCACCTCTGTATAAAAATCACTGGCTATGCTGTGTGCAGTCTGCGTCTAGTTTGCATTGTTGTCTGCCATTGTAGTGTTGGGCAGCGGCAGCTGGATGTGAACAGCGTGTAGCGTTGCGCAGTTGGAGGTGAGCCGCCAGCAGTGGTGGAATCTTTTATTTAGCTGGCAGAAGTGGGGCTTGCTGTATTGCAGTAGTTCGAGTAACCAAGATTTTTGTGAGGTAAGCGATTTGTGAAACACATAGGTTAATGTTAGTCAGGGCCATTTTTTTTGTAGGGATTTTTGAAAGTCAGATTGCATTGCGCTAAAAATATTGTGTGTCAGGTTAAGCACAGTCTTGTACAATTTTTCTAAGGGGACGTTAGGCTGTTTAGGTTTTTTTATTGGTAACGCCACCTCTGTATAAAAATCACTGGCTGTGCTAAGTAGGCTGTTTAGGTTTTTTTATTGGTAACGCCACCTCTGTATAAAAGTCACTGGCTGTGCTGTGTGCAGTCTGTGTCTAGTTCGCATTGTTGTCTGCCATTGTAGTGTTGGGCAGAGGCAGCTGGATGTGAACAGCGTGTAGCGTTGCGCAGTTGGAGGTGAGCCGCCAGCAGTGGTGGATGTGGGGAGAGAGATGGCGGAGTTTTGAAATTTGTCATGAACTGCTATGTATATTATGACTATTAAGGTAAATACATTGTTTGTTCTCTATTAAAATCTTTCATTTGTTAACTATGCCTATCAGTAGTTAGTGCCTTCCGTAGTTTGAATCTTTTATTTAGCTGGCAGTAGTGGCGCTCGCTGTACTGCAGTAGTTCGAGTAACGAAGATTTTTGTGAGGTAAGTGATTTGTGAAACGTATAGGTTAATGTTAGTCAGGGCCATTCTTTTGTAGGGATTTTTGAAAGTCAGATTGCGTTGCGCTAAAAAAATATTGTGTATCAGTTTAAGCACAGTCATGTATAATTGTTCAAAGGGGACGTTTCACTTGCAGAACTAGCACTCCTGAAAGAAAGGATACTGCGGAGACATGGCTTAGCCACAGCCTGGGGGATGTTTCCAGAATGAGATTTTCACTCTGCAGCGGAGTGTGCGCTGATATGAAACTTCCTGGCAGATTAAAACTGTGTGCCCGACCGAGACTCGAACTCGGGACCTTTGCCTTTCGCGGGCAAGTGCTCTACCATCTGAGCTACCGAAGCACGACTCACGCCCGGTACTCACAGCTTTACTTCTGCCAGTATCTCGTCTCCTAGCTTCCAAACTTTTTACCACGACACTAAATATAGATGGTGATCACCCAAGTGTATATTATCAGACCAACAGTACGGTTACATGTCGCTGACAGATTTAAGTTCATAATAAAACCACTGAAGTTAGATAGTGGTTCAGCTAAGGAACCCGGTATGAAGCCAGTATTTGTAGCTCCCTCACGTTGCCTCTAGATACTCCTGCAGTATTTGTAATGCATTCTGTCTCGATGCCATATCAGAGGTTCTGTGATATATCCACTGAGTTACAAGCGATAGTTGATTGAGAAGTATCACGAACAGTAGATGGTGTGCTGATTATGATCGTAAGAAATGTACACTAACTTTTCAAATCTGTAGTGCTACGCTATCCAGTAGAAATGCTTCCTGTGGTTCGGAATCAAGTCTTTCCATTCAACCACATACCTGCATTGGATCCTATGGAGAAGACTTTTAATGATTACAGCCACTAGTGAATCGTATTTCTGGCACTCTCATATCTCAAAACGAGTCACCTTTTTCGAACCTATTTGCTAAAGTAAAATTTTAGATAGTCCCAATGCCTCTTGCAACTGCTGCCATTTCTGCAGCTTTGAGCTTGTGATCCTTCTAGTTTAAGTCGGAACTGAGCAGAAGCCGCAGAAAGCTATATTTACCACCTTCTGCAACCGATGTAGTAACAGAGTTACCTGGGTTAGTGCGACAGGACCGCGTTTTTAACATTCGGTGGAAATGGGAATATGTTGTCGTGGCTCCACCAACAGTGTACGATGTGTAAGGTCAGTGACAAACAAAGCGTGCTTCTGCAACACAAGATAGTAGAAAAGACAGTACAGAACTGGGAGGACACGGATTTTGCTACTGCATTGTGGTGCGTCCCCAAACTACATACAGATACTGCAGTCTGAAGCTTCTGCAACACAAGATAGTAGAAAAGACAGTACAGAACTGGGAGGACACGGATTTTGCTACTGCATTGTGGTGCGTCCCCAAACTACATACAGATACTGCAGTCTGAAGCAGATCCGCATTCCTCAGGGCCCATTCTCATCCATCTCCCCAATATGCTATCATCGTTATTCTGTAACATCCAACAGAAAAGAATTACGAACTATAAAAGCTCCACTAACTTCATCTGATAGAGAACTCAATAAGATTTTTACCACATTCCTCTCCTCCTGTGTATCGAAAACAAATACCGTCTGCATGACAGCATCGAGCACACGTGACATTCTATTTAATATACAGGTACTGATCCAATGTGCAGACCACCATAAAGTTGCATTGCCTGTACTGTAGGAGGATGACCGTATCCCGCAAACAATACTATAGGTCACAAGAGACACTCCCTGTATCGTTGTTTGAAACATTGCTCTTTTTTCTACTGTAACACGCTTTGTACACTCCCATACATTTTGTCTTTCCGACATGACTTCGAGGTCTGTGTCAAGTTCTAAACTGACCATTAACACATTCTGATCCATTGCCTGCCACAGAAAATTAGGCATCGCATGGAGTAAATCATGTTGTTGCTGCTGCTACCATAACAAATGGTTCAAATGGCTCTGAGCACTTTGGGACTTAACTTCTGAGGTCATCAGTCCCCTATAACTTAGAACTACTTAAGCCTTACTAACCTAAGGACATCACACACATCCATGCCCGAGGCAGGGTTCGAACCTGCGACCATAGCGGTCGCGCGGTTCCAGACTGTAGCGCCTAGAACCGCTCGGCCACTCTGGCTGGCCTACCATAACACACCTCAAACAGTGGGTTTTAAATAAAAGACAGTTACAACTTAAGGAAACTGGAGGAGCTTGGCGGCATTGTGGAGCGTTATCAAACTGCTGTCCGAAGGTGATTGACGACTTCCACATTTGAACTGATCTGTCACAGTGCAGGACATCTAATAACTCTCCGTTCCATTTCGATTGATTCGTCATATTGCAGTCATGTATGCCCTGTTCCAGTGCTAGTCATCCACAGAAGGTGTTTCCCCTCCACTAAAACTCTTTATCCATCGCAAACAAGCAATGTCAGTCAATCATTATGTGGTAACCAACAGTGTACCAGTGGATGGATGGGATGGAAAAGACACTGTCGATGTACTGTAGTAATAAGCATCACAGTTGATAGAGAGAACAATTTTAGTAATTTTACAGTAATTTCAACACTGACCAGTGGTGTGACAGCATTCTTCCCAGTTTCAGTATCATCGCTAAACTGCCCCTTCTCTATTTTGCGAGTATCATTGCGAATGTATATAGATGACTGTGTACTACATCCATTCATTGTTAATTCTCGGACACATGCAGATGGGTATTACAGGACATTCTCACAGTCTTCGGATAAAATCAGTGACTGAAAGATCCTCTTGTACTGTCTTTAACCAACCTGCCCTACAGCATCATTAACGATTTAATTGGCAGCTGACCGTAAGTCGACTGCCATATACAATGTCTCATGAATGAATGGAGCTTGCTTAGCCCATGCCCATCCAGATGCACAAGATTTCTCCAGATGCGCCCGTGTCGAGGAGGTTAGCACCTCTTATCGGTGTATAGTAGTAGATTTGAAAGTGTTGTGATGTAATAGCAGACAGTTAAGAAGAACAAGAAACGGGTGGTTTTTATACATGGACTCCAGATGGATGGAGTCGAACCATTTTACGTAAATCAACTACGCTATCAATTTTAAATTATTGTTCTAATGTCAGTAAGAGCGCTGCTTTCCACATGACTAATAGGTCAGAAACTAAAGTGATCTAACATTATAGTGCCGGCCGGGGTGGCCGAGCGGTTCTAGGCGCTAAAGTCTGGAACCGTGCGACTGCTAAGGTTGCATGTTCGAATCCTGCCTCGGGCATGGATGTATGTGATGTCCTTAGGTTAGTTAGGTTTAATTAGTTCTAAGTTCTAGGGGACTGATGATCTTAGAAGTTAAGTCCCATAGTGCTCAGAGCCATTTGAACCATTTAACATTTATAGCCTCTTTTAAGTGCAGAACCGTGTAGCCTTAGGAGTGTGTGTGTTTATGTTATCTCTTACGAATACCATCCTCGTTCTGATCCCATACACTAGAACAATAGTGTTTGAGTTTCGAAATTCTAATCTATGATTTATGTTTATTGTTATGTATTTATTTATCACTGAAATAAGTTAATGTCAAGTTCCAAGATCTAAGAAATAATTGGAAATTTTTAATTTAGGGAATATACTGTTAACAATTTGTATTCTGAACAAAATCTGAAGTAATCATAGTACAACTGAAGAAGCAAATCGAGAAAGGTATTGTAACCGTCACTGCCAAATGTAGATATTGGCGTGTGGTGGAGGAATGTTGGACGTGGATGGAAACTGTCGGGATGTGCCATATTAAAACTCAGCCGTGATCTTCAAGTGTTTTATTATTCCCAGCTACAGTGCGACGTTTCTCTCTGTCTATGTCACAGGGTCCCGCGATGCTGAGGACTCCACTTTGCTGTCTGCAAAACAGCTTGGCGCAGAAGGGCTACCTCAGCGACCCGTGCAATGTACTGTGGTGTGCTGGCCGTGTACTGCCGTGGTGTTTGGACGATGTCAGGATGCGCTGGCAGCTGACTCAGTGGCCTCCGTCCTCGCTGCCTCAACCCCGCTTGCGGGGAGCTGCAGGGCGGCCTGCTGCATGCTTCTTCGCCATCGTGGTTTAGGTCACGGCGACAACAAACACCTGCGATCCGACAGCCAAATCTGTGGCCCTCACGTCAGGATGCCTCCGGCGTATGTTTGGAGCCAACAAGACTGCCCACATTAGCGAGCTGTCGAATGGCCCGCCACTGGCTGGCTACGGACCCCTCATTGGCCTCAGATGGTCAAACCAGTGACCCACTGTGGACTGGAACGCTGGCCCCCCATGTGCTGCTGCATGTAGCTGGTGGTCTGACACGCCCTGCCATACAAGAGAGCTACTACACTTGAATGCCTCTCATTATAAAATCGGCACCTATTTATACGCTTCTGTGCACCTGTGTTTTGCTAACACTCGGAGTCATGTACTCATAACACCTAGGTAGGCCAGTGGGTCCCTTCTGCCTGTAACTTGCTCCATGCAAACCGCTGTGTTTACTCTCTCCAGCAGTTCTACGGCCCTATGGCCTCCATTCTACTTCGCAACCACTGGTAAGCATAACTTACTGTGCCTGGCTGTAACTTGTGCACTCAGAAATATTGCACCGAATCTAACTTTTCCCTGTCTTAAACGGTGGTGCCACTACAATAATTTGGAAAGAGCAGGTAGGTCTGTAAAGGATGATGAAGGTCATACAAAAGAAAAAAAAGAAATTGATAAGAGCTATTGTTGTGGAATAACTGACGTGTCACATTGATTTAATTCTGAGATTCTGTGGAATTTTTGTCAGTCCAATGTCTGAAGCAGATACCCTATTGTGTGTAAAGAATACAATGAACTTTGCAATTTACATAACATTGCAGAATTTTAATGTACAGTACATAGATCAGGACTCTATTCACACTCTCTTTAATTTTATTCTCACAGAAGCCATTGAGACTACAGTCATGCATGGTACTGGTTTTGGCCCACCTAGCCCTTGTCTCTCAGTGTAGCCCGTACGCACAGTGGGATAAGCCACTGTAGTGCACCGACCATATCTAGTTATAAATGGGCGAAGCTGGAAGTGAACTATAGCAGTGCCTGCCACAGGCAAGCACAGCTGTTATGCTTCACAAAATATAAGACAGCCTTCACAATGTTGTGAGGAAAGCCAGCCCGGGAGGATGTGGAAACAGTTAACACACCAGTGCCCAAGTGGTATATGCCCTGAGTGTTTCCACACCAGCGGCTGCCAAAATGGTGATTATACGTGCCGCAAGGCACAGCAGAGACCAAACAAGTGCAGCTCGGAAGCGTATAAATACCCAACCATTTACACTAAAGTCATTTCTGTTAGTATCACAGCTCCATAACCATGGGGCTTTATCGCTTAGCTGCCGCCTGGAATGCTGTTCATGGACCACAGTCGACTCAACATCACAGCAGTCCACCCTGAGACTGTGGGACCTGTAACCACCGTCACAATAGACCAGCACTGGTCCTTGGAAGCAGTTCACCGGCAATCGATGGGCTGTCAGTCACTGCCATTGCGTCGCCAGACTGCCGCCTCCTGAAGTGTACGGGGTGCACGGGCTTTACCATAACACACTAACACGAACGCACACGGTCACAGCTAGCCGAGGCCGCCTGGAGCTGGAGTCACCACTGACGCCAGACTGCCGCCTCCTGGAGTGTACGGGGTGCGCGGGCTTTACCATAACACACTAACACGAACGCACACGGTCACAGCTAGCCGAGGCCGCCTGGAGCTGGAGTCACCACTGACGCCAGACTGCCGCCTCCTGGAGTGTACGGGGTGTGCAGGCTTTACCATAACACACTAACACGAACGCACACGGTCACAGCTAGCCGAGGCCGCCTGGAGCTGGAGTCACCACTGACGCCAGACTGCCGCCTCCTGGAGTGTACGGGGTGTGCAGGCTTTACCATAACACACTAACACGAACGCACACGGTCACAGCTAGCCGAGGCCGCCTGGAGCTGGAGTCACCACTGACGCCAGACTGCCGCCTCCTGGAGTGTACGGGGTGTGCAGGCTTTACCATAACACACTAACACGAACGCATACGGTCACAGCTAGCCGAGGCCGCCTGGAGCTGGAGTCACCACTGACGCCAGACTGCCGCCTCCTGGAGTGTACGGGGTGTGCAGGCTTTACCATAACACACTAACACGAACGCACACGGTCACAGCTAGCCGAGGCCGCCTGGAGCTGGAGTCACCACTGACGCCAGACTGCCGCCTCCTGGAGTGTACGGGGTGCGCGGGCTTTACCATAACACACTAACACGAACGCACACGGTCACAGCTAGCCGAGGCCGCCTGGAGCTGGAGTCACCACTGACGCCAGACTGCCGCCTCCTGGAGTGTACGGGGTGCGCGGGCTTTACCATAACACACTAACACGAACGCACACGGTCACAGCTAGCCGAGGCCGCCTGGAGCTGGAGTCACCACTGACGCCAGACTGCCGCCTCCTGGAGTGTACGGGGTGTGCAGGCTTTACCATAACACACTAACACGAACGCACACGGTCACAGCTAGCCGAGGCCGCCTGGAGCTGGAGTCACCACTGACGCCAGACTGCCGCCTCCTGGAGTGTACGGGGTGTGCAGGCTTTACCATAACACACTAACACGAACGCACACGGTCACAGCTAGCCGAGGCCGCCTGGAGCTGGAGTCACCACTGACGCCAGACTGCCGCCTCCTGGAGTGTACGGGGTGCGCGGGCTTTACCATAACACACTAACACGAACGCACACGGTCACAGCTAGCCGAGGCCGCCTGGAGCTGGAGTCACCACTGACGCCAGACTGCCGCCTCCTGTAGTGTACGGGGTGCGCGGGCTTTACCATAACACACTAACACGAACGCACACGGTCACAGCTAGCCGAGGCTGCCTGGAGCTGGAGTCACCACTGACGCCAGACTGCCGCCTCCTGGAGTGTACGGGGTGTGCAGGCTTTACCATAACACACTAACACGAACGCACACGGTCACAGCTAGCCGAGGCCGCCTGGAGCTGGAGTCACCACTGACGCCAGACTGCCGCCTCCTGGAGTGTACGGGGTGCGCGGGCTTTACCATAACACACTAACACGAACGAACACGGTCACAGCTAGCCGAGGCCGCCTGGAGCTGGAGTCACCACTGACGCCAGACTGCCGCCTCCTGGAGTGTACGGGGTGTGCAGGCTTTACCATAACACACTAACACGAACGCACACGGTCACAGCTAGCCGAGGCCGCCTGGAGCTGGAGTCACCACTGACGCCAGACTGCCGCCTCCTGGAGTGTACGGGGTGTGCAGGCTTTACCATAACACACTAACACGAACGCACACGGTCACAGCTAGCCGAGGCCGCCTGGAGCTGGAGTCACCACTGACGCCAGACTGCCGCCTCCTGGAGTGTACGGGGTGCGCGGGCTTTACCAGAACACACTAACACAAACGCACACGGTCACAGCTAGCCGAGGCCGCCTGGAGCTGGAGTCACCACTGTCGGAAGTGGTTGTGTCAAGGGCCACCGTTCAGCCGATGCTGCGTCCTGTCAGCAGTGCGTCGCTGAATGCCACTGCCAAGCTACCCCTTCATGCACTGAGATACGGCGGGGTGCCGTATATTCCCGCAACTCATCTGCACCAGTTCGCTTAACCCTGCTACCTTCCTTGAAGAAACTACACAATATGCTCTTTCGGTTCATAATGACCCGGTATGGCATTTAAAGGTCATGAGTATTATAATTTGTTAAAAATTATTATAGTTGTAAATGTAGGTTTATTTGTTATAATATAAACAAATTTTACAGTGTTGCATGCCAACAATCTCAACAGTGATGTGAACTCTGGCCCTCAATGAGTTGCTGCGAAATGGAGTTTTATTCAGCGTACAAACTGCCAATGACAGGAAAAGTTAAATGGTTCAAATGGCTTTGAGCACTATGGGACTTAACATCTATGGTCATCAGTCCCCTAGAACTTAGAACTACTTAAACCTAACTAACCTAAGGACATCACACAACACCCAGCCATCACGAGGCAGAGAAAATCCCTGACCCCGCCGGGAATCGAACCCGGTAACCCGAGCGTGGGAAGCGAGAACGCTACCGCACGACCACGAGCTGCGGCCCAGGAAAAGTTATAATAGAGTTTTACATAGAATTCCACAATCTGGGCATTGGTATCTAACGTGAGCATTACAAACATGTTTGTTACAATTTGAGCACTTCGTTGGTATGCTGTTGTCACGACTCGATGGACAGAATTTGCATCTGGCACGTTAGCAGTTTTGGTTGCCACCGCTACAGCTCAGTGTTGATGGACTTCCTATTTGTATTCTTCTAAGAATGGCCGCATTTCGTGGCAGCAATTTTCTAGCTTCCATGTAAGGAATATCTAGGAGTTTTCCCTATTGATAGAGAAATATTCTTCTTTTGTAAAGGGCATTTTTTCCCATCCTGGATTTATTTCTCTCTACAGCCCAAAAGTTTTGTAGGCAGAGGTATCAATAATATTATGGAAGATGACTACTGGCCAGCGATTGGTTTTTCTCTTGCATGTGTAGGTGCCAATAAGCTGACACAATGTGTCAACTGATCCCTACTTGCATTGCAGTCCAGCAACGTTTTTGGTTTCCTCTCTGCTTCTTATTTGCCCACTGCTGTGCATTGTGCTAATCAGGAAAATGTGTTTGTTCGTCCTTGGAACGTAAGATACGACCGAGGTATACTTAGTGAAAAAAACTTTGAAGTGTGAACATCTTCTTTTCTTGATTTGTTATTAGGGAGTTCAGACTTATTTTTTCTCACCGTCACCAGCATTGTAAGATGTGTTTTGAGATGTGGCCTAATGCATATGGTGTGAATAAACTGTTATATGTGACATTTTGTCCTTTTAGCTCATGTGTCAGATCCATGACGACCCACATAGATTGATTTTTCTCAGGCGCTTGTCAAGATAACTTTCCTGTATAGAGTTGTGTCTTCAAAAGATAAGAAGTAGCACTGTCACACAATGTTCATGCTTTTACCACATATTTTGAGGGTTTGTTCAGTGTATATTGTTTGACTGGACAACTTTGTCGGAAAGCCACCAGTTGTTAATCCATAGTTACATTTGTGTCGGGATAATACAGTCCTGAAAGTATTTTCGCCCACTTATCCCACAGAACTCTTATGCGTGCCAACCTGTCATTCACTCTTCGTGCTCTTCGATCGTACTTGTCATCGAAACACATGTGAGATGCAACAGAACCGCTTCAGCGACATTACGCAGAAAAGATGGCTCTACCTGTTTCTGGATCCCACAGACTCTTTGTTGATTCAACATATGACTTATGCACAGCAGCCAGTAATAACAGGCCAATATAGGCTTAAAGTGTAATTTCATCTAATGCTTCCCAGCTATCCCCACAAACTCTTCGACCTTCAGTATTAATGTTTTCCACGGCAATACTCAGAATATTATAGTTCAGCATAAATTGAAAAGGCGATTTTATATCTCTTACTCTGGCGATAGCGTATCTTGTCGGACCAGGAGAAAATTTTATAGTATTTGCGGTAGATGCTCTTCCAGGTTCTAAGCACCACATGATTTTTTTGTCTTTAGACTGAATCAGTTGAACAGTTTGCACATTGTCATTTGAGAGCTCAATAGCTCAAATGTCTTCTGAATCAGATGAAGGATGAATGTTGTCGTCACTTATGTGATTTTCTTCTTCAGAAATACACTACTGGCCATTAAAATTGCTACACCAAGAAGAAATGCAGATGATAAAGGGGTATTCATTCGACAAATAAATTATACTAGAACTGACGTGTTAAAAAATGGCTCTGAGCACTATGGGACTTAACTGCAGTGGTCATCAGTCCCCTAGAACTTAGAACTACTTAAACCTAACTAACCTAAGGACATCACACACATCCATGCCCGAGGCAGGATTCGAACCTACGACAGTAGCGGTCGCGCGGTAGCACCTAGAACTGCCACGTGATTACATTTTCATGCAATTTGGGGGCGTAGATCCCGAGAAATCAGTACCAAGAACAAACACCTCTGGCCGTAATAACGGCCTTGATACGTCTGGGCATTGAGTCAAACACAGCTTGGATGGCGTGTACAGGTACAGCTGCCCATGCAGCTTCAACACGATACCACAGTTCATCAAGAGTAGTCACTGGCGTATTGTGGCGAGCCAGTTGCTCGGCCACCATTGACCAGACGTTTTCAGTGGGTGAGAGATCTGGAGAATGTGCTGGCCAGGGCAGCAGTCGAACATTTTCTGTAGCCTGAAAGGCCTGTACAGGACCTGCAACATGCGGACGTGCATTGTCATGCTGAAATGTAGGGTTTCGTAGGGATCTAATGAAGGGTGAAGCCGCGGGTCGTAACACATCTGAAATGTAACGTCCACTGATCAAAGTGCCGTCAATGCGAACAAGAGGTGACTAAGACGTGTAACCAATGGCACCCCATACCATCACGCCGGGTGATACGCCAGTATGGCGTTGACGAACACACACTTCCAATGCGCATTCACCGCGATGTCGCCAAACACGAATGCGACCATCATGATGCTGTAAACAGAACCTGTATTCATCCGAAAAAAATGACGTTTTGCCATTCGTGCACCCAGGTTCGTCGTTGAGTACACCATCGCTGGCGCTCCTGTCTGTGATGCAGAGTCAAGGGTAACCGCAGCCATGGTCTCCGAGCTGATAGTCCATGCTGCTGCAAACGTCGTCGAACTGTTCGTGCAGATGGTTGTTGTCTTGCAAACGTCCCCATCTGTCGACTCAGGGATCGAGACGTGGCTGCACGATCCGCTACAGCCATGGGGATAAGATGCCTGTCATGTCGACTGCTAGTGATACGAGGCCGTTGGGATCCAGCACGGCGTTCCGTATTACCCTCCTGAACCCACCGATTCCATATTCTGCTAACAGTCATTGGATCTCGACCAACGCGAGCAGCAATGTCGTGATACGATAAACCGCAATCGCGATAGGCTACAATCCGACCTTTATCAAAGTCGGAAACGTAATGGTACGCATTTCTTCTCCTACGAGGCATCACAACAACGTTTCACCAGGCAACGCCGGTCAACTGCTGTTTATGTATGAGAAATCGGTTGGAAACTTTCCTCATGTCAGCACGTTGTAGGTGTCGCCACCGGCGCCAACCTTGTGTGAATGCTCTGAAAAGCTAATCATTTGCATATCACAGCATCTTCTTCCGTCGGTTAAATTTCGCGTCTGTAGCGCGTCATCTTCGTGGTGTAGCAATTTTAATGGCCAATACTGTATTCTCCTCGCTGGCAGATGCATTTGCTAATGCTTCCAATTGCTCATAGGAATAAAGTCGTTCTGTCATTGATAGTCGCAGAAATTACTACGACACGCACATGAACTGCGTCTGGCCACAACGGTTGTGAATGTGCTTGCGTTGTTGCAGAACCTTCGCACACTTCATCAATAAGGAATCAGATATTCGCTTTTTTTTAAAAAAAAAACTGTTACGCATATACCTGAGGCATGTAGACATAAAACTTGACTATGATATTGATGCGTTCTGTGAACACACAAGTGTAACAAATTAGGTTTTGGCAAGGGGGAGAAAAGCAATTTTTTTTAAATTTGAGCTTTAAGGTATTTAGAATGTTTAGAAGAACAAAATCATCAAGTCTGGAGCAATACCATTTAAATATTCAAAAGTTATGGAAAAATATATTCTTTTTCGAGTCATATTGAACCGAAGGTAACAGCAGGGTTAACCGGCTAGAGCTGAGAGCAGCCCACCGTCTCTTGTGCTGCGCACTGTGGTTACTCGCCGGTCCAGCCACTTCCTTATCTCTGCACTTCATTGTAAGTACCGGTCGTAACCCATCTGCGCAAATTCGTATGTTGGTCATCGACTGCACTTGTCACCCTCGCCTTTGACTTCTGTACCGGTATCACCAGCACCATTGGGTGTTTCTCACCAAGGCAACAGTGAAGGAAAAGTGAAAGAAAGCAGTACTTTCTGCACAATCGAACCAATATCTTTGTTTTGCGCAGTGCAAATCGTGGGTTGTATTGCTTCAAGAAAGGGTCGTCGCCTTCAGTGTTAATCAGGCACAAATGTGCTAAAAGTATTACAATCTCTTGAGAAATGGACTCTACAGCCAGAACCTACATTCCTGTAATACCGTTAAAGGTTCATGGCCTTTCACACATATGTGCACTGTTTTCAAAATAAGTCTGCATAAGTGTTAACGACTTCCTTCCTCATCTGTCAACGATTACAAGAAATGTTTCTGAGGCAACTGAAAAAAATCAAAGCAGACGTCCAACAGGAAACCAGAGCTTCCTTAGTAACCGATGCATGTGCCTCTGAAGAGGATCTGTGATTTGATAAATATACTAAAACTGAATACGTTGTCATTGGTGTCACTATATAACCCCAGAAATGCAGATGAAATCTCGCGTTTTATGCACATTGAATTTCCTGCTGAAGACACTATATCTGGTCTTAATATTGAGAGAAAAATTTCGCCTGAATTAGAAAGTTAGACATTTCTGTCCCAGATTTAGAAGGTGCAACATTAGTAACATACCAGGTGGCCAAAATTTAGTTGGGACTTTAGCCGTTTAAACGGCTCCACTTTATACTACATGGCATTGGAAACATACTACGACACACGTTAGATGAAAAGAAATTTCTCAAAGAATGTTCTCAACAAACGCCAATAACACAATATCGTTAAAGCAAAAGGTTCAAGAACTTATATTAGGACCTTTTACACATAGGCGCACAGATTTCAAAATCAGGCTTCATAAATGTTAACAACGTGCTTCAAAGAATATCGTGAGTTACCTAAAAAAAAAAAAAAAACTAAATAAAAAGTCTAAGTAGGTTTCACACCAAAATGGTGAAGCCTGTGATAGATATCCGCTGGAATACCGTTTTTTATTTGTTAGTCTGCGATAAATGCCATTGACGAGATCATTGTCATATTGATGGAATGGAATAAAACGCATAGATTAGAAGGCTGGAATAGGAATCTTGCTACAGCTTTGATTAACTTCCTATCAAAGTTTCAAGACATCACTTATGAGGTTCAAGCAAAGAAGCACCTGACACTCCATTTTGTTTTGTTAGAGTACTACTACGAGGTGTGACTGGAAAGTTTTAAGAATGGATCCACTACTGCTTACCTGTTTGGCGGGCGGGTACACGGTGGGTGAGGAGTCAGTCATTGCCTTGTCCTTGAATGCCCTCTGACAGGAAACTGCGTTTCCTTTATTCAGTTCGTTGTGGCAGCTGGTTAAGTGCGGGTCTGCTAGGTCTTGTTGCCGGATTCTGTCTGCTTGAAAATGGACGTAAAAACGGAGCAACAAGTTTATGTGAAATTTTGTTTTAAAACTGGGAAATCAACTTCTGAGACTTACGAACTATTAAAAACAGCTTTTCCAGATAATTGTATGAGCCAGTCAAATGTTTTTGTGTGGTTCAACAAATTTAAAAATGGCGCGAATCATTTGAAGATGAACCACGGTCTGGCATTCCTTCCACCTCAAAAACGAATGAAAATATTGTGAAACTTCACGACTTAGTGCACTCTGATCATAGTCTTACAATTAGGGAGATTTCTGATGAACTTAATTTAGACCTTTTCCCCAGTTTTGCTCCTTGTTGCTCCGTTTCTGACATATAGTTGCCCTCCAAGGTCAGCCCCACATTTAAGGAAAGGTCTACTTTGTTCTCCTCACACTGAAGGAAGTTCTCCTATGAGCTGGATTGCAATGGCCGCCTTCAGGTAGTAACAAGGAATGTACTAAGTTTTCTTGTGGATTGTCCGCTCATGTCGTAGTTCTTTAATCTTCCTGTGATCGTGCTACTGTTGAGCCATACGAATGACTGCCTTTGATGCTGTGTGAAGTTCCCCTGCGGTCAAGTTTCCACTGTGCTTCTTAGTGGATTCCCTACTGAGATTGTTTATATACCTCATAGCTTTTTGCAGTTTTAACCATGAGGAATAATGTTTGGCTATTACATACACAATGCAAGTATCAGTGAGTGAGCAAACATGTTGATTCAGTTTATCCAGTATCTCAGATGATTCATCTGCATGATTCAGGGTGCTAAAAGTCCATGTTTATGACAGCTGATGGAGTGAGCGAGGACCTGTCTACCATATCTCCAATATCTCCAAGTTTTGTGGTGCGCTTCCTCCTGAAATGATGTCAGCGGGGTTATTTCTACACGATATGTTATTCTAGTCTTATATTGAGGAGAGACACGATTTCAGAGACACGATTTCCAACAAACGTTCTCCACGACGTTGGCTCTTTCTCCAACCATGCTAAGGCAACAGTAGAATCTGTCCAAAAGTAATTTTTGTTATATTTAAGTGCAGCCCAGTTTTAATCTTCCCCATTAAGCTAACCAGTAGCAGGGCTGCACACAGCTGCAATCTTGGGAGTGATATTTGCTCTATTGGTGCTACTCTGGATTTTGAACCTAAATGCTTGACTGAGAAGCTGCTTTTTCCACAGACAATTTCGAGAAATGCTCCAGGCATCAGAGTCATTGGAGAATCAGTGCAGCTCCAGCCGCTTTACTCCACTGCTGATCGTGCTTCGATCGATTCGTATGCTATTCAGTGACAATATGTGATTATTCATCTGATCCTACTGCTTCTTTGGGTCATCTGGTAATGGCTTATCACATTCTATTTGCCTTTGCCAAAGGTGTTGCAGAAAAATCTTGCAAATCAGTGCCATGGTCCTACAATTCCCAATGATTGGTTGGTTGGTTTGGGGAAGGAGACCAGACAGCGAGGTCATCGGTCTCATCGGATTAGGGAAGGACGGGGAAGGAAGTCGGCCGTGCCCTTTGAAAGGAACCATCCCGGCATTTGCCTAAAGCGATTTAGGGAAATCACGGAAAACCTAAATCAGGATGGCCAGACGCGGGATTGAACCGTCGTCCTCCCGAATGCGAGTCCAGTGTCTAACCACTGCGCCACCTCGCTCGGTACAATTCCCAATGGGTCGAATATGGAGATAGTTCGAAAAAATACACGTCGTTTAGTCCAACTTTCACTACTGTTCTCTGTATCCATCACCAATAATTGGAAGATATCGTTATGAGGGTACCACAACAGACCCAAAGTCTTGACTGTTTCTTGCTGCTCGTTGTGCAGACCCCATGGCATTTGCGCTTCATGGTGTTCAGCTGGGATTTTTTCAACAATCTTGACTCATTGGCACACCATTTATGAAGGGGGAAACCTGCACTTGCAGTAATCTAACCACATCTTCCTGTAGACAGAGTGCTTTTTCTTTGGTATTTGCTCTGCTCAAAACATTGTCTGCAAAAAAATATCCTTGTAATATGTTTATAGCCCTCGGATATATTGTTCTTTCATTTTCTCCTAGTTGTAACAGGCGCCTTGTTGCTAAAAGGTGCGCAGCTGCTGTACCATAGGTGAATCTTGTCAAACGATAAGCTTTGATTCGTTCGTTGGGAGACTCACGCCATAAAATTCTTTGTAGATCATGATCTGCTTGTTGGACCTCAATTTGTCTACACATTCTTGTAATGTCAGCAGTGAAGGCATATCTGTGTGTGCGGAACCGCAGCACAGTAAAACGTAAGTCATCTTCTACTGTTAGTCCAACCATCAAGATGTCATTGCGATAACTTTTCGATCATGTCTTCACTGAGGCATTAAACACTATTCGAAGTTTAGTAGCACTGCTTGAATCCCTAAGCACCGCATGATGCGGCATGTAATATGTACGCTTCTCACTATCTGTGGTTACCAACTCCATATGATCCAAACTTTCAAATTCTCTGATATAATTAACACAATGTACCATTAATTCTGGGTGTCCTGATAGCCCTCTCTTTAGGCGTTGTAAGAACATGTACCTTTATTTGTGGAATCTTCCAGTCCTGCATGATTAATTTTCATTGGTAGTTTCACCACGAAACTACCATTTGCTTTCCTCTGAACGGTTACTGAAAAATGTTCATCACATAATTGCTCTTCTTGCGTGCACACAGAAACAGGTTTCATTTCTTCTTGCTATCAGAATCATTCGACCTGAATGTTTATGTTGCTGTCATGTGCGAGGTGCGTGACAGTACCCTTTGTGTATCAGACTTGACTGAGTAGTGATGTCTCTTTCCTGACACAATCCAACCGAACGATGTGTACTGTAAGGTTGGGTGGCTGTGTCTCTGTAGTTGACTAGGTTTCAATACATCAAAAAATATCGATTCTCCAAACAGGACATCAGTCTCTCCAGTTTTATTGAATGATGGATCTGCTGAAGTTATATGCTTGGGAAGTTGCCAGGCGGAAATTTCAAGGGATGCAGTTCGGAGTGGCCCCGTTACGCGTGGTAGTGGCAATTTCTGCCACAGAATGTATCAGGATGACCAAACGTAGCGGAAAGAGGTACCATATTAAGACTCATCTGAGCTTTCCAAACGATTTATTTGTTTCCACTACAGTGCCCTGTTCACCTCAGTCCTCATCACAGGGTCCCGCAATGCTGAGGCCACCATCCAAGTGACCCAGTGCAATGTGCTGCTGTGTGTCGGCCTTGTAAGACTGCATCGTCAGGGCTGCGCCGGCAACTGGCTCAGTGGTCTTCTTCCCCGCTGACTCAGCACTGCTCTGCTGGGAGCCGCCAAGCGGCCTGCTGCTTCCTTCCCCACTGGCATAGCTGAGATAGCAGCGACCACAAGCACCTGCGATCCAGCATCCAAATCTGTGGCCCTCGCCTCGGGATGCCTCCGGTGTGTGTTGGAAGCCACGACGATACCCGTGGTAGCGAGCTGTGGTGTGGCCTGCCACTGGCTGATTAGCTACGGACCCCGCTTCAGCCTCAGAGGGTCGAACCAACGACCTGCCGTGGACTGGAACACTGGTGTCCCATCTGCTGCTGTGTGTAACTGATGGTGTGACACGCCCCGTCGTCCAGGAGAACTCTCACACTTGAATGACTCTCGTTACAAAACGGCACCTATTTATTCTCAGCTGTGCACCCCTGTTTTGCTAACACGCCATTCTGAGTAAAGTACTCACCACACCTAGGTTGCGCCAGTGGACCCCTTCTGCTTGTAACTTGCACCATGCAAACTGCTGCGTTTTTCAGTGGTTCGATGGCCCTGTGGCCTTCATTCTACTTCGCAACTGCTGGTCAGCATACCTTATTGTCATCAGGCGCACGCCTGACTGTAACTTGTGTGCTCAGAATTGTTGCCCCGAATCTAACTTTCCTATCTTATATTGCGGTACCACTACATTATTCCCCTCTTCGGAAAGACCCGGTCCCCGGGTCGACCCTTAACTAGCTCGTAGCTTGTTTGGGTCGGCACCTATGACATATTTCCTTACTATTAGAGAACTTAAATGTGGTTTAGTGCCCCTTGAGACCATAACATGAAAAACGTAAAAATTCCTTACTGGACGACCACTGCTCGATCAACCCCTTACCTACTTGTCTCACGCCCTCGGTATCCAATCCGCTGGGACTTGAACTACCCTTGGGTCCCTCTTGGAATCAGCTCTCCGCCTGATCAGAAAGAAAACAACACATAACAGAGTTAAGGCTGTGATGGCACTTGGCACAGAGGTGCTCAGAAAGATCATTCTTTGCATTGCCTTTCCCTGTACTGAGTGACATGTTGCACAAACTGTTCGGCTAATATACCGGATCTCAACAGACCTGGCTCCAGAGTTTTATTTAACAAAGTCAGATTCTGCCTTGGCAAAAACTCTAAAATGGCTTCTGGCCTGTACAACTGTGGCTGCGTAACATTCGATTGCATGACTCCTGAAACTGGTGCTGGCAGGTGGAAGGTTGGTCCTATTACGTTACACTTAGATCCATTGATTAAAATTCCGCTCCCCCTGAGATCTATACGTTTCGCTTCTGCAAATATTCCTTGCTCAAAAAAACTTGCTACTACTACCAAATTCTCGTAGGTGCAGAAGATCTATTGCATCCCGACCTGTTGTAAGATCAATTTTGGTTCCACGATGTCCCTTGGACAGTCTATTCCTTTCCCCCTGGCTAAAAATATCTGCACCGTGCACGTGTCCTATATTTGTAGCTTCACAGATTTTCCTCCAACATTCACTATTTTTTATCCCAACCCAACTCCGATTGTGTGACTACTTTCAGCCTTAAATTTACATTATATGAACTGGTGCAATAAACACGAATTTCCTGACCTAGCAATGTCGATAACAAAAAATTTAAACAGCAAGTCGTACGACTCTGACATCGTTCAACACATATTTATTACGGCTTTGCCGCAAACTTTACTCCGACGCATTTATGTCTCCAGAACTGCGTTTGATTTCTCCTCCAACAACACTCCACATACGGCAGACGCTACACTTCCCTTTTCAGTGACCTGAAGACAGGGATCACCATCACCCTTCCTCCCTCTTCAAAAAAACTGCTGGCTCTAGCAAGCTGATAATACTCTAAAATACATATACGAAAATACAGTGCCCAATTACTCTATGCAAACCCAATGGTACACGACAAGAAAACAAAAAAAACTACAAATATTCTACTACTTTCTGGATCGCAAAGAATACGGTACTTCATGCTGTACTCTATCTTCCTGGTTTTCTCTGCCCTGAACAACTCTCTTCACTCTCCCTTTCTTCCTCTTTCCTTCCTGTGACACACCTGGAATCACTTCTCGGCAACCCTTAAATGGCCGTAACTGCCCAATGTGTAGTATCGTTGATCTAGTTGGCAGCTGAAGCTTAACATTAACGGGAGATGTGGTTTCAGCAACATGGTACAGCCCTTGATACCTCGTGAGGAACTTCTTAGTTTTCCCTTTTTGCGTATAGGGGCTGGACAGCATTACCCATTGCCCCACTCTATACTGCGGTAACTTCCTTTCCGCTTTACTGCGTCTTCCTGCCTTTCCAGAGCCTTTGTATTCGCCTTTTGTACCCGTTTCCAAACATCCTGAATTATTCTTGAGAATTGACGTACAGATTCACCGGTCCTTCCTTTCTGTAGCTTCACTAAATCAAACGGTGACGGCATTTTTCGCCCATACACTACCTCATATGGAGACCAACCGTTATTTGCATTGTATGCGCATACAATATGCCTCAAATACTCGTCCCACTGATGGTGATGAGAATCCACATAAAAACTCAACATCTTCCCGATTGTTCTGTGTACCCGTTCTGTCCTTCCGTTTGCCTGTGGATGAAACGTGCTCGTCCTCAACTTCTTTACGTTCAATAATTTACATAGTTCCTTCATTAAATACGACATGAAGCTGGTCCCTTGGTCAGTAATTATTGTCTCCAGTATACCAAACTTCAAAATCCAATTGTTTACTAACGCTTGTGTGACTATTGCTGCCTGTTGATTTGGCATAGCCACCATCTCCAAATACCTCGAAAAACGGTCTATTATTGTCATGACGAATCTGTTCCCCGATGGTGTTCGCCTAATAGGTCCTAAGACATCAATCCTCAGCAAAGAAACTGGACATATCGCTTCGGGTAATCATTGTAGCTGTATCTGTTTCAGACTCAAATCTGCTCTCTGCGCACATGGTATTCAATTCTTGACATATTGATCCTCATCCACTTTCCTACTTCTCCACCAATACCTCTCCGCCACTCTCCTACTCGTCGCTCTATACCCTCCATGACCAGAAAACACGTGATCATGTGCTTCCTTTAAAACCTCATCCCTCAACTTCGCTGGCACTACTACCCTTGGTCCCAACTTCGTTTCCCTGCACAGAAGACCGTCGTACATATTTAATTGTGGCTGTGTCCGATACAATTTTATCGTTGTCAGCATCCTGTAATTTTTGCCGTACAACTATGTCATAACCTATGACTTCTACTTTTGCCACCTTCCTACTCAGTGCATCCGCATTACCATGCTTCTTCCCAGGCTTGTGGACCACCTCGTAGTCGAATTCACTGAGCCTCACAGCCCATCGGGCGAGTCTAGTGGACGGATCCTTCAACCCCAACAACCACTTCAATGCAGCATGATCTGTCACTACCCGAAATCTTCTCCCATATAAATAACATTTAAAATATGTGACTCCATAGATTACGCTAAGCATCTCCCTCTCAGTTGTTGAGTAATTCCTCTTTGCTGCGTTCAACAGCCTAGACGCATAGGCTACAGGATGTTCTTTCCCATCAATTTCCTGACTAAGAACACACCCTAATGCTTGATTCGATGCATCGCATGCTAATATAAACTCCTTTTCAAAGTCTGGAAACACAAGAACCTGACTTGATGTTAACACTTCTTTCAGTTTTCAAACGCTTTCTGACACTCTTCTGTCCACTCAAACTTCACACCCTTCCGTAACAATCATGTCAACGGCTGTGCTAAATCTACAAAACCCTTCACGAACTTTCGATAGAAATTTACAAATTCCGATGAATGCTTGCACTTCTTTGCCTGTTTTCGGTTCTCGAAAATCCCTTACAGCCTGTACCAACCTCGGATATTTTACTTCTTCTGATGCAAAATAACACTTCTCCAGGCTCAATGTCAAACGAGCTGCTCTTAACCTCATAAAGACTTCCCTTAACCACTGTCTATGTTGTTCCATACTACTTGAAAACACTATAATGATCCAAACAGACCAGACACTGCTGTGGTTTCAAACCCCTCAAAACACTGTCTAGCAACTTCTGAAACGTTGCCGGAGCGTTTTTCAAACCTAATGGCATTCTAATGTACTGGTAATGGCCTCCAGGTGTAGAGGAAGCAGTTTTTGGACGATCCTCTGGAGCCACCTCTAACTGATGATAACCACTTGTCAAATCCATCGTAGAAAACTACTGGCACTGCCCTAAGCGATCCAAAGTCTCCGATATGTTTGGAATGGGGTTTGCGTCTGTTACTGTCTTATTATTGAGGTATCGGTAGTCACAACACAACCTGTATTTCTTAGTTCCATCTATAGATTTTTAGACACAACTACAATGCCCGCTCCCCAGCAACTGTTACTATGCTCTATAATACCATCCGCAAGCTGCTGATCAATGAAATCCTCCACAATCGGCTGCAAATACCTCGGTATTCTGTATGGTTTACGGTAAACAGGTGCTTCATTCCCTGTTGGTATCCTATGCTCAACTAATGGAGTTGCTGGTAATGGCCCTTGTGGAAAAAACAAATCCTTAAATTCCCACAATAATTCTTCCATATGCTCTCTTTCTCCTCCTTTCAAGTGCTTAATTTTGTCATGCAATGCTGTTCTATCGGCGGTTAGCGGTTGATCGCTTCGCCTACCTCTTGAACACCAGTCTTCATCATCTGACACATCCAAATTTGCTACTAAAACCCCTTTCCTCAAATTTGCGTCTACAGCGCTAAAATTATCCACGCTCACGGGAACTACTCGCCCGTCGTTCCACTCCTGTACGCGTACAACACTACGTTTCACAAAAAAACCCAATGGACCCAAAACTTCATTATCCTTCAATGGTTCAATAGCACATACTGTACCCATAGGTAGATTTGACTCCACACTTACCCAAAGCGACTTCCCGGTGCCACTAGACACACACTCATGCGAATTAAGCCTTAATGCTAATGTACGCGGTTCAATTGGTTTGTCCATTATGTTGAACGCCCCTCGCGACAGCTCTGCACTGACAACAGTTTCCCCTAGCAGAAATAACATTCCACCAAGTTCCACAGTTCGTTGTCTAAGGTCAATTTTGGCATGATATTGATGCAAGAAATCTACACCTAGGATCATGTCGTAGTACTCCATGCATGCATTAAATCGGACTTTCTCTATTCGAAAGTCAACTGTCACTGACCCCAAAGGCGTAACCTCCTTATCCCCCACTCAACGCAACTTATAACGTGGTGGGTCTAGCTTCCTTCGTCCCATTATATTCCCAGTAGTCACTGACACTTGCGCCCCTGTGTCCAAAAAAATCTTAAACCTTTTAGTTCCTATGGATCCTACCACTGAACATTCCACCTCTGCGTATGTATTCGTAGCATTGAAATTAAATGGGAGCTCCCTTAGGTGGGTCTTAGGCCCCCTCTGCCATTTAACGCTTGTTCACCTCTCCTATCTCCACTTCTCCATGCTCCACGCTGCTGATTTCCACCCCTTCCTCTATTCCTTGGTGACTGGGTACATTGCCTCTGCACATGCCCCATACGACCACACTTCTAACATTTTATACCCGCTGTTAACACTGTTTGCCTCTCGCGTAACCCTGTTGCCACGTCTATTTTCTTACATTGAATTGGCAGCTGAATGGCAGAATACAAATCTTTCGGAGTCCCTGCACACACTTTCCGTGACATATGCGCCGGTAACCCTCTCAAAAATACATCAAGTGTCCTTTGCTCGGCCTCCTGCAACAGAACACTATTCGCTTCATCACTCTGAGCCAACTCGTAAGTATACTCATTAATTTCCCTTATCCTGTCCGCACAATTCTCTATCATCTCCCCCTCTCTCTTTGGCATTGTACTTAACCTCTCTCTAAAGTACCAGGCGCTATTCTGTTTTTTGTACCTTTGTAAAAGCACTTCCTTTAACTGCTTAAACTGTCCTGCCTTCCTTAAGGCCTCAGAACACTTAACATACGTTTTCATCACCCGTTAATCTAATCTTGGCTATATGTAACAACTGTTCATCAGGCCAACCATTCATCACAGCTGAAGTGTCCAAGTCCTCCAAAAACGAACGCACGTCCTCAGATGCCTTCCCAGAAAACAGAATAATCAAACTCGTGGCAGCTGGATCAGTCTCCTGCTGCGGCATCCTAGGCAACAACGACTGATCCGATGCGGTTTCCTGCTCACTTCTAAATGTTAATTCACTTCTCAACTGTGTATTGTCGACAGTCAATTGTGCCATCTTTTCCATCAAAATCCGCACCGCTTCTGGTTCCGACACACCTTGAGTCCTTGACTCTGTCATTGTGTTGCTTTAGTTCCCAGTTAGTCCTGAAACAAAACGTTTAAGTACAAGAACAACCTGACTTCCTACAGCTCTGTATCATCACACTCAGTGTCATCATAAACCAATACAAAAGTAATTAAATGCCACGAGAAAAAAATAATAAATCTTACTGTCTCAAATACACTTACTCTGACAACAAAAAATAGGATGCCCCCGCAAAACACCTAAAATGTGGCTTGTCAGGAGCCACACTCGAAAAAAAAGGCAAGAAAACGTCCAATACTCAAAAGAAAACTGGTCAAAACTCACCACATTTTGTGCCCGTAATGCAGGTGGTGGGCTCGAACGTCGTAATGTACAGATGACATCCGCTATTCTGACACCAAATATAGTGGCAACTTCTGCCACTGAAAGTGTCAGGATTACGAAATGTAGTGGGAAGAGGTAGAAGGCACCATATTAAGACTTGTCCGAGCTTTCCAAATGACTTGTTTCCCCGTTCACTTCGGTCCACGTCACAGGGTCCCCCAACGCTGAGGCCACCGCCCCAGCGATCCAGTGCGACACACTGCTGTGTGTCGGCCTTGTAGGACCACGTCATCAGGGCTGCACCAGCAACCGGCTCAGCGGCCTTCTTCACCGGTGACTCAGCGCTGCTCCGTGGGGAGCCGCCGAGAACGACCACAAGTGCCCGCGATCTGATGTCCGAATCTGCGGCCCTCGCCTCAGGATGCCTCCAGCGTGTGTTGGAAGCCAGGACGACTGCCCAAGGTAGCGAGCCGTGAAGTGGCCTGACGCTGGCTGGCTGGCTACGGACCCCGCGTCGGCCTCAGGAGGTCGAACCAATGACCTGCCATGGACTGGAATGCTGGTGCCCCATCTGCTGCTGCGTGTAACTGGTGGTGTGACAGGCCCCAACATCCAGGAGAGCTGCCACACTAGAATGACTCTCATTAGAAAATGGCACCTATTTATACTCAGCTGTGCACCTCTGTTTTGCTAATGCGCCATTCCGAGACATGTACTCACCACATCTAGGTTGTGCCAGTGGGCCCCTTCTGCCTGTAGCTTGCGCCATGCAAACCGCTGCTTTTTTCAGTGGTTCGAAGTCCCTGTGGTCTCCATTCTACTTCACAACTGTGGGTCAGCATAACTTACTGTCAACAGGCCCGGTGCCTGGCTGTAACTTGCACACTCAGAAATGTTGCACCGAATCTAACTTTCCTATCTTAAACTGTGGTGCCACTACAGTGTGATAGTAATGTGTGGACACCATGTGTGTGGTGGTCAGCAACTCTTGAGGGAATATATACCTTCCAAGTGATGACTCTACCATTTGAACATCGCTTATACCAAATACTGGAATCAGATACTGGCTGAGCTGTAGTCCCATTCGATCTCCTAAACTCTCAGACATGAAGTTCATTTATGAGGCACTATCAAGAGGTGCTCTGCATAGGTACACCTTCCGATCTTCGTCGGCAATGTTTATAAGGATAGAGCGGTTGATAACAGTACTTCTGCACGCTAGTGGTTTCCTGTCACTGTGCAGTATGTTTTCTGTTGTGGTGTACTGGCTTATTGCTTTCTGTCGACACTATAACTGGCTTGTTCACTGGGTAATAGCATATTGTCGTGCTTGTTACAAATGCAACACCTGCCAGTACAACATTCCTTCTGCCTATGATTCGTGCCTAGACAGCTGAAACATAGCTTCTGACTGTTCACAAAGTCTGTCGTGCTTGCAATATCGCTCTCCTTGAACTTATTTTTTTTTCCTTTATTGGATTTCGATTCCCCCCCAAAGGGGGCGGGCTGGCAGCCTCTTAGTACGCTGCTCTTCAGCCTACAGAATTTTTAAAACATAAGAAGATAAGAAACAATAACAGCAGGCGGTAAAACTGTGACGTAAATTGTAAAATGGTGGATAACTGGAGAAAGTTAAAACATAAAACAAATGGTGGGCGATGATAATAAAATACACAGGAAGCAGACAGGGAAAATAGGAGACAGACAATTAAAAAACATGGCGACAGTCTGGTTTCTGTTCGCAAGAGATATAAAAATCACACCCTGTGACAGTATGATGTCCATTTGCAACACTTCGGAAAAGACACACAACTCTTAACAATCACTGGAAGCACCGCACTAAAAAGTCGTCATGAAGATGACACACCACAGGCAAGGGCAGATGGGGGTGGGAGGACCTGGACAGATGAGGGGCCAAGTTTCCGTCACTTCCGACAGATAGCGTAGCTGCAGGACAGTTTCAAAATGGCGTCTGTTGGTGATGTACGTTCCAAGCAACATTCGGTCATTGCATTTCTCGCTGCAGAGAAGGAAACAGAGGGGAATATTCATAAACGCTTGTGCAAAGTCTGTGGTGCATCTGCTGTCCACAGAAGTACAGTTAGTCGCTGGGCATGGAGGGTGAAATCATCAGAAGACGGTTTGGCGGAGCTGATGTCGTTCGCAAGAACAGACGCATTACGCCTCGGGAGCTGGCTCTGCATCTGTCAATCAGCAGGGGGAGTATAGATGCAATTATCCGCACTCTTGGATATTTGAGGATTGGTACCGACAGGGCATACACGCCCTCGTTTCACGCTGGACGAAGGCCATAGAACGGGATGAAGATTACGTGAAAAAATAGGGTGTGTAGATCAAACACCTTTCTTTCATGTGTGTAATTCTCATTATGTTCAATAAGGAATTGTTGAAGAAGAAATGCGATACATTACTTTCTGGTAAACCCTCACATTATCTCTAGCGTCTGACAGCTGGTTTCTAGAAATGTCACTAGGTCTTTCAGATGAGAAAATGTGGTGCCAGCTGTTTTAGATTCCCACTGTTACCTCAGATTCACACTAATGTGATCCAGGAAAATGTGCGACAGTTACACCGCAGACAATGGAATGCCGACCTGCGTCACCTCAACTGAATTCAGATTTCTCAATAGCTGGTTGATCAACATCCGTATGTCCTTAACAGATTAACTTTTGACGCTGGACAGATTCAGGAGTTTTTTTGTATGGAAATCAACAATTAGCTTGTGATTGTTGTACCTTTGAACAATCAGACCCCATGCAATCTTAAAAGTTACTTCCTGTGTACTGATAAATGTTTTATTTCAGTAAGTAGATCTAAAAAAAAATTGTTGTGTGTATTGGTGTCGTTGATGGATAAGATCACTTACTGGCTTCTGAATACCTTGAACTGTTGTATCCCTTTTACACTGAAGAGCCAATCAAACTGGTACATCTGCCTAATATCGAGTAGGATCCCTGCATGGACTCGACTAATGCCTGAGGTAGTGCTGGAGGGAACTGACACCATGAACCCTGCAGAGCTGTCCATGAATCCGTAAGAGTACGAGGGGGTAGAGGTTTCTTCTGGACAGCGCGTTGCAAGGAATCCCAGATACGCTCAAAAATGTTCATGTCTGGGGCCAGCGGAAGCGTTTAAACTCGGGAGAGGGTTCCTGGATCCACTCTGTAGCAATTCTGGACATGTGGGCTGTCGCATTGTCCTGCTGGAATTTCCCAAGTTCTTCGGAATGCCCAATGGACATGAATGGATGCAGGTGATCAGACAGGTAGCTTATGTACGTGTCACCTGTCAGAGTCGTATCTAGACGTATCAGGGTCCCATATCAGTCCAACTGTACACCCCTCCCCCCCCCCCACTACACACACACACACACACCACTGCAGAGCCTCCATCATCTTGAACAGACCATGCTGACATGCAGGGTCCATGAACTTTTGGGGTTGTCTCCATACCCGCACACGTCCAACCGCTCGATACAATTTGAAATGAGACTCGTCCAACCAGGGAACACGTTTCCAGTTATCAACAGTCCAGTGTCAGTGTTGACAGGCGCAGGCGGGGCGTAAATCTTTGTGTCGTGCAGTCATCAAGGGTACACGAGTGGGCGTTCGGCTCCAAAAGCCCATATTGTTTATGTGTCGTTGAACTGTTCACACGCTGACACTTGTTGATGGCTCAGCATTGAAATCTGCGGCAATTTGCGGAAGGGCTGCACTTCTGTCACGTTGAACGATTCTCTTCAGCCCTCATTGCTCCCGTTCTTGCAAGATCTTTTTCCGGCTGCAGCGATGTCTGAGATTTGATGTTTTACCGGATTCCTGATATTCACGGTACACTCGCGAAATTGTCGTACGGGAAAATCGCCACTTCATCGCTACCTCGGAGATGTGTCCCATCGCTCGTGGGCCGACTATAACACCACGTTCAGACTCACTTAAATCTTGATAACCTGCCATTGTAGCAACAGTAACCGATCTAACAACTGCACCAGACACTTGTTGTCTTATATAGGCGTTGCCGACGGCAGCGCTGTATTCAGCCTGTTTACATATCTCTGTATGTGAATACACATGGCCGGCCGGAGTGGCCAAGCGGTTCTAGGAGCTACAGTCTGGAGCCGCGCGACCGCTACGGTCGCAGGTTCGAATCCTGCCTCGGGCATGGATGTGTGTGATGTCCTTAGGTTAGTTGGGTTTAAGTAGTTTTAAGTTCTAGGGGACTGATGACCTCAGAAGTTAAGTCCCATAGTGCTCAGAGCCATTTGAACCATCTGAATACACATGCCTGTGCCAGTTTTTGGCGCTTCAGTGTATTTTTATTCGCTGCAGTCCGGAACCGCGGGACTGCTACGGTCGCAGGTTCGAATCCTGCCTCGGGCATGAATGTGTGTGATGTCCTTAGGTTAGTTAGGTTTAAGTAGTTCTAAGTTCTAGGTGACTGATGACCTAAGATGTTAAGTCCCATAGTGCTCAGAGCCATTTGTATTTTTATTTCAAACGGGCACTCGCAGGGTTCTTAAAATATTGACAATGGTGTTTGTCTGCTAAGACATTTACATGGACGGCAGCCTATGTGTTTAAGGGGCTCCGGAACGCCCTATACTTGCAATGTTAAAATAACGCTTATAAATTACATCGTTCCTCACAAAGTATTTGAGGTCGGAAGTTGAACTTTTTACAGATTATTTATTGGAATATGGGCTACAACTTAACACAGGGATTTTACAAAATTTTAGTTCAGTTATTAAAGATGATTTTTTTTCAATTGTAATGAAAATTCACAACATTTTTTTGCAATTTTTTATTTATATATTCAAAAATATACAGTTTTTTGGAAAAATGCTGTGTTAAATTATGCAGAAGGTACTGTGTAACATTTACTGAAAGTTTGAAACAAATATGTTTGGAAGATCCTTAGAAAACATGTAATTAGTATGAGAAAATAAAAGTTTTGGGAATCGAGCGACAAAGATTGGATTAACTTTATAGTGCATTCCAGGTCCATAGGATGGATTATCTTCATCCTCTGCAAACTCCTCCTCCAGCTTCCTCTTGTTCCTCCTCCTGTTACTCTTGCTTGTATTTCTAGACTCTTTACAGCCCTGTTTGCAGCCCGAAGGCGTTCCTTGTCTAAAGCAAGCATCGCTCGTTGCTGTGTTCGTAGATTTTGCTACCATTTTCTTCAGTTGCAGTTACTGCAACACTGTTCCAAAAGGTGGTCATGTATGAACACTTATCACATTTCAGTTGTATTTCACTAGCAAGTCCTACGTGCTTTATTATGGAGAGTTCCAGACCAACTTCACTACAATGAATACATCTTACACAGTTTGAAAAAATTCCTTTGAGAACCGACATATAAAATATTTCATTCACATCCGATTCGCCCATAAAACATTCATAGCTTTCACTCATTGAACCAAGCTGCTTCTGTGAAGTATTTTCTTTCCCACTTTGACCGCTATGGGCAGGTGTACTTGAGAGGTTAGGTTCACTCACTTGGTTATCGTCTTTATTGTTTACAGTAATAACACATACCTTTGGCTTTCCAAAATTTCTCCTTTTCTTAAAAGCCTTCAGAGGATTTCTAATAACTTTGCTTTTACTCATTATTATACTTCAACAAAACAGAGACTCAAGAAACAGAATTATTTACGAATATTTTCGAGATAACGACAGAGTAAATAAATATGAAACAATCGACAATCACACCAGCGATATATATTGAACCATCAGAGGTTAGCCACAACACATACTTTATCTCACATCCCTAAAATGTATCTGATGAACACGGACGTTAATAATAACACCATTTGACAGCAGTTTAACAGCGCCACAGTGGGTCACGCCCATGTAGACCACATTTCAAAAAAAATTTAAAAATAGTTGTAGTCTTCGGGATTGAATAAATTATATATCTATTAAAAGGTAATAGTCTGCAGATTCAGAAAACGTAAAAAAGTAAAAATTGAACTTTTCATGATTTTGAGCCTTTCCGGAGCCCCTTTACACTTGATTTGCCACTAATTTGATTTTAGTATTTTCCTTGACAATCTAAAGGTTTCATTAAACCGATGTCATGCCATTTATAAGAAAAGATTTTCATTGTAGGCCAATGTAACGATACCTTAAAAAGGCGAAAAGCGTTATTGGCAAAATATAAAACAATAAAGCCACAAGCGTTTATCAAAGAATGCTCTTTAGTTGTATTTAACAGTGACTGCCTTACTCTAAACTGTGATTTGATCCTTCTTGAAAGCTGTTAACAAATGTGGAGAGTCTAGTCACTTGTGACTTGGCCACTGCTCTTTTGTGAATGAAATTTCATTTTTTTACGCGATTCATGGTTAAGGATGTTAGTACACAAGATAGCAGATTAAGGACATAGAGCCAGATTGCTTGCACAGCAGGAACACGGGACCCGTTGGGCGATGAATGGGCTGCAGCTGCTGGCGGCGTTGGAGACGGACGGCGCTACTCATTGGCGTGTTATCGTCGGATGCAACGCTGAGCTACGACGTCTGCTGGCTCGAGATACACTTCACAACGCGATTATCGTGGAATTTGTATGCTGGAGAGCTGTGCTGCGGACGTAACTCACCTCACTGTTGATGGGTGAGAGAAACTCGGAACACATGCTAATCTCAGGGAATCACTCGCAAAGCCACTGAACCGTGATTTATTTTCAAAGAATATTCTTAAGAATTTATTTTATTTACTAGCGATTCATCAAGAACATTAACAATTTAATCACACTATGTAAGCATGGAAATAGTTGCCAGGGAGTAACTGATGAAATCATAACCAAATTCCTTTTAACAAATGGGAGCTTTATTCACTTTAATAGTGCCTAAAAGCATTTTTTTAAAGAAACAGATTTAAAATCATAATCAGAAAGCACCCTCTAAATATCAAAGTTACAATTTATTCAGAGGCAGAAAGAAACAAGTTTTGACTGTACGAGCTTTCGGGCAGAGAACCTTGCCACTCCCTTTTGACGCGGCCGTAGTTACGACCGCTCACAACAGCCTCTGAAAGACTACACTGGTGCAAATCTGCAACACACCAGATAACTTTAAACTAAGAGTTTTAACAATTTACACAAGCACACAAACTATGCACCCCCCGCAGGAGGGATGGAAATGGTGCAAAACAATAACAATTAAAATATTAACCTTGCCACCGAAGGTGCAACTTGATTTTAACTTCTAAGAAAAGTCTTACGGTGAAAGCGTGGCAATTTTATATACTAAAATGATCATTTAAATAAAAGCCCATGAAATGCAATCTGCCGGCCGGTGCGGCCGTACGGTTCTAGGCGCTTCAGTCTGGAACCGCGTGACCGCTACGGTCGCAGGTTCGAATCTTGCCTCTGGCATGGATGTGTGTGATGTCCTTAGGTTAGTTAGGTTTAAGTAGTTCTAAGTTCTAGGGGACTGATGACCACAGATGTTAAGTCCCATAGTGCTCAGAACCATTTGAACCATTTTAAATGCAATCTTATATAAAATTCTACAAGGTTGGCCAAACAATAGTGAAGATGCTCTACAGTACACAGATACCGCCTCTCAAGATCATAGGCAATAATATCAAAGTTTCCAAAGATCAAAACATATTTCAGGTGACATCTTGGGTTGTCGGGTGTTCTGCCGGATATCAGCGTCGTACTTGCACGATATTTCGGTCACGTAGCTCGTAACCTTCATCAGGTGCGACCTGAGACTGCTCCTCTAGTGGACCTGAAGAGTTACATATTTCAGGTATTAGGCCGTTACACTCCAAGCAAGAAACTCGTTAACACACTAAATCCGACGAACATGACAGAGGCAGCTACTAACGTACGGTAGATTGATAGGGAGATTACCGAACAACCCGAACCGCAGGTTGCTCTAACCCGTCCCTACTCCACAAGGGAAAAACGGACCACCCAATTTATAAACAACCACCTTCCCGCGGGTGGGCAAACGGAGAAGAATGGTAGGACGACCCCAAAGTAAAACGGCTGGTGACCTCACCAAGAAAACAAGTAGAATTTAACAAGAGTAAATCAAACACCATATCACCAACCACTTAACTTCTATTAAACTGCGATTTCTCGAGAAGACCTGGCGCAGCACCCCCAAGCTGCCAGCCGCTTCAACGGACGCAGGAAGACGCGCCGATCTCCCGTCGCACCGGCCAGACTGATGTCGTGGGTTGACTCCTGTTGATCTGTTGTCGACCGCGAAGTCACTACCCCTCGCTATTCGCCGCGGCCCACTGGACTCACATGGCGACCTGACATGCGCCGACGCTCAAGACGGACAAGTATCTTGTATCTCAGTGCGCGACCGACCAACCGATCGATCCAACCGCCAATGACCATTGCCTGAGCAAAATCGAGCAGACTGCCGGCCTAACGCGCAGACTCAGATGCAGGAACTAAGCCCCGACCCGGGCGACCACTCGCTGAGTTCTCTTACTGGCGGAGTGGAAAGACTCATTTTGACGGCTTTAAAGGTTGATCCGAACGACAGACATACTAGCACGCCTAACAAATGCGGACGAGAGACAGACTAGCAACCTGGGGACGAGAGACTGACCCAGACTGACCGACTGGCGAGCTCATAGCGCCCCTTAAAGGCACGTGAACAGGCAACCTTTCCCTTTCCCACCAGAGGGAGACACCAAAGCTGCGACTGCAACAGCGGAGCCACCGCCAGAAACGGAGGGCGACTGCAATTTTTACCACGGCTCAGCCATGGTAACCGGATACTCGTAATTCGCACCTTATGTTTGTGTTGGAATACTTTCGAAGAGTTTTATTGGCGCCTGGGGGACGAAAATGTAGGTAACTGCAAAACGTGCAGTAATTCTTGCACTTCCTCGCTCTTTCCACCATCCAGACGAATGCGTACACTCGTTGCAAAAGAGAGGCAGTTGAAAATAAAAGCATGTGGTTGGTAAAACTGGATTGTTATTTAACACTACAGTGCGAGACACAGTTACAGGTACGTCCACACGGTGTGGCAGTGAAGACCCACCTTCCTTAAGCCACCCATTCACAGGCTAACCAGTCAACAAATCCTCCTGCCGATCTGACTTGCCTCGTCACAATCACTTGGAGGAGTACGTTTTTATTACGGTCGAGCCCAGGATCGGGGTGTGTCGGTTCCACTGGCGCACCTGTGCCTGCCAGCCCCGACCTCTACCTGGGAACCCCCACTTCGTCCTTTTTGCTTCTGTTTTGGCATGGTGAAAACTGCCACGCGACTGGGCGCAGGCAGGGTCTTCCACACAATCACAGTGTGCCCACACACAGTCCCAGCCGGCGACCCACTCAGTAGGGGAGGGGGTTTGGGCGATTCGCCCGGCTGTGGCTGGGCCGTCTTACTTAACGGTAGGACTTCACGCTGACGACACCGCCTACTGGTGTGCAGCATTGAAAACGACAACCGTACAACGAAAGACACAGACCTACCTACAACGACTAGAAACCTGGATGGCAAAATTGAGAATCCGTCCAAACCCATCCAAAACCCAAATTGTTTTATTTAGACACAGACGCCTGACCAAAAGACGACAACAAAATACAGATGACATACTACTGACGGTGTGGAACACACCACTAAGACTTAATGACACTGCCAGGTACCTAGGAGTGTAGCTAGACAAACATCTAAATTGGGCAACACACCATGCATACCTGCTAAACAAGATAAGAAAAAGAGTACAAGGAGGATTCCATGGATGTGACAACCAAACTGCAATCCACACCTACAAGTCGTACATTAGACCTTTGATAGAATACACTGCAGCCCCCTTAGGAGCTTGCATAAACCGGTAGCAGAACGACTTCACTCGACCGAAAGACGGCTCTTATGCAGCATCTCTTGACTGCCAAGGTTCACGCCCAGTGATGACGTATATGACATCACAGGCATGGAGCCGCTACAGAACAGACTGAATAAACTCAGAGCAAACTACAGTAGACGTATATTAACGAAACGCCCAGACATGGAAGATATCCCGACAACAAGACCACGAGTGAACAGGCGACCAAAATTCAAATACATCCAACCAGCACGTACAGTAGCACACAACACCAGCCAAGAATACCCAGACCTCGCCCCCATCATGGAACCCCTAACCCAAGACATCCCACTTCCCCCACACCTGAACCAAAGACAGAGAAACTAACCCTATAAAATTCACACACACACACGAACACTCACACATGAACAATAGAACTGAGTTTGACATAAAACATAGCATAGACATAAAAATTATGTAATTGTTCACCACTACCACGAAAGTCATCTCCCTAAGGTGATTGGAGGACCTTATGTGAACAGGAGAGCACCCTAAACATCAAACTGACAAATGCTCTCTAAATTCAATTGTACAATGAAATCAATTGCATATCATCAAACTATGCTCGCCTCCCACCTATAGCGAACAATATAAAGAAAAGTGGCACTGTTAATGTTAATGTTAACGTGTATCTGTCTAAACATATATATACACATGTAATTAATAAATTAATAAATCACTTAAGTAGTAACATAAAACAACACCACCACCACTCACAAAAATGGTTCAAATGGCTCTGAGCACTATGGGACTTAAGATCTGAGGCCATCAGTCCCCTAGAACTTAGAACTACTTAAACCTAACTAACCTAAGGACATCACACACATCAATGCCCGAGGCAGGATTCGAACCTGCGACCGTAGCAGCAGCGCGGTTCCGGACTGAAGCGCCTAGAACCGCATGGCCACCGCGGACGGCCCACCACTCACACACATAAAATGAAGCAACATCACAAAAGCTAAATAAAAGCACATACAACAGTTGCCTCAAAGCATAAACCGTAAACTACTGAATTGTATTCTAAGCATTTTACGCAATGTATCTTATTGTTCTGTATTTTTATCGTATGCTACTAACTTTATTGTATTCTAATGAATTCAAATAGGATTTATGGAGTAATCATGATGAAAAATATTCTATAATCTATAAAGCTTATACTGTATTTCAATGATTTAAAATTTATTTTATTTTATTTTTATTTTATATTCTTTTATACTCTATTCTGTAAACATGATCAAATGCACTTTTGCAAGAAAACTGAAATAATGAATAAATGAAATGTACTTGTACAGCAAAAGGCTGAAAAGGGTAATGCAAGCCCTCAAACAGCCCGCCCATCCCCTTCAGGGATGGAAAAAAAATAAAAAATAAAAAAAATAAAAAACAGCCTCATCTGGCCGCCCCATCGAGTAGGTAGAAATTCTTACCTTAGTTTATCTGGTAGTATATTGTGGTTCACATAGCCAAATGCACTAGATGTGTGGTGGAAAACAGCATTGCTGCTATTTTGTTATTAAATGATTGTAAAATGTGATGAGTGAACTTGTGAATGGAATTCTCAGATGAACAACTCTAATGAAATCCGAACGGTGATTGACTGAGGATATAACTGTTGCTCAAGGGGGACGCTATTCTAGAATACATCACCTTGTCAAAAATTTTGGAAAATTCTGTCAGTAGTGAAACAGATCGGTAGTTATTGACATTTTCCTAACACCTTGCTTACAGAGGGTGAAAAATCTTTATTACTCTGTTGGAAACATAACCAAATCTTGATGAACTCTTCTATTTGGGAGAATATTTAATTTTCTGAATGTCTGTAGAATGTAGTGACACACTCATGTGACTGAATTTTATGAAAGTTGCCTTTTCAACATACTGCTGTGATTTTTGTCTTGAACTGTTTGTCCTTATATTTACTGTCACATTTGAGAAATGATGATTAAACATATTTGTGATTTGTAACTGATTATTTATATCCCTTCCATTTAATTCTAAGTGATTTTCCTCTGTTTGGTGGCTCGTTGTCCTGTGTCTCATTTCACCACATTCCATACAGCCTTACGTCTGTTATCGGAATTACTGTTTTTTGACATAATGTGTATGTTCCTTGATTTTTTAATAACTTTCATTAGTAATTTTAAGTATTTTTGGCAGTGTGCGGCTACTGCCGGATTTTTACTTATTCTTGTCACCAAACACATTTCCATTTCTCATTCACAACATACTTTAATTGCCCTAGTGATCCATGGTTTTTTACATGACTGTCTAATGTTGTTTCTGATTCTATTATACGGAAAGATATTTTCAAATAATGATACGAATTTACCACGGAATACATTAAATTTTATGTCAGCATTTGGGTCATTATAAATTTCATCCCAGGTCATCTCTCCCAAACTATACTTAAAATCGTTAATTCTGAAGTCATTAATTATTATGTGTGATTTCAGTGAAGAGTCTCTATACTGCAAGGCACTATATTATATATTACATGCGCTCACTGACTGTTTTGAGATTCATCAAAGAAAATATTATCGATTATGGACTTTCTAGCGTTATCCACCCGTGCTGGAAAATCTGCTGAGTACGACCGGTGAACGAAAAATACCTTCAACAAAACTCCAGCAATCTTCATCAAATGTTAAACAACCTTTACACGACACAGTAATTAACTTTAGGTCAGGTTCCACTGACAAATTACACGAGGTTCCTAACCGTACTGCACAAATTATGAAAGATGATACTTATCCTGTTTCGCGAAAAACATTGCGTCATTGTTACACATTATTGGACATCAAATCCCTATGTGACTGCAAGAGACACTAATTCTCTATCGCCTAACTCCGTGTGCCGACCGACTACTCTTCCATACGACATAACACGACCGATAAGTGCTGGTAGAAATATGACTGCAATTTCTGACGATGTAATCTTTACGGAGAGATGAGTTGACCTATTAACCAAAGATTTTATTGTAAATTTAATTACAATAAAATGCTTTTTATTGGTTCGTTCGCTATAAAATACAGTTAACTGCTACAATAAACTTTTTTTTAAAAACAGAAATGCTAGAATAAATTACGTACTGACGGAAAATTGGGTAACATTTCTCTTGCTACAAGGAATTGTTCAAGTACCTTGTGGATAGGCTCACAAATATGGGGCATGACTCCATTAACAGTATTGTTCGAGAACTAAAATAAAAATTCTATGCTCTTCGAACAGTCTCCGGTAAGGTCCAGTCAAATGAAAGTGAGACAGATGGGAAAAAGTAAGCAAATTGTTTATTATTTCGAAAGTAATCACCATAACAGTTAATACATTTGTCCCATTGTGAGACAAGACGGTTAATGCCTTCATTGAAAAACGTTGGCAGTTGCCTACGGAACCATGACTGTACGCATACGTGCACCTCTTCGTCCGAAACAAATCGATGGCCACGTAGTCTTTCTTCAGGGCTCCAAAAATACGGAAATCGCATGGGGAGAGATCGGGACTGTATAGAGGAAGTGTAAAAGCTTCCCAACGAAACTTCTGCAGCGTACTCGAAACAACCGTGGCAACATGTGGGCCCACCACATAGCGCACAGTTTTCCTGGTAGATCTGATGGTCATTGTGAACCAAAACGTATAGTCTGACAACTATAGTCTGACAACAGCTTGCTTGTGATCATTGACTACTATTAAATAAAGAAATTTTGTACTTCCTAGATCACTTTCTTTATTAGCGACTATTTTGCAGCTTGTAAAAGTATAACCAGCGGGCCGACGTGTTTCAACTACGATGCACGTTTTTCGCAAGGGAAAACCCTTACACATCCTCCATACGGTCCAGATGACCCTCGACGCGATTTATATATTTTTGGAGACGTGAAGAAAGACACTCGTGGCCGTAGACTTACTTAGAACGAGGAGGTACATGCCTGGGTACAATTATGGCTCCGCAAATATTTTTCCATGAAGACATCGACTGTATTGTCTCACAGTGGGATAAATGGGATAAATGAATTAACAGTTACGGCGTTTACTTTTGAAATAATAACCAGTTCACTTACTTTTATTCCATCTGTTCCATTTTTATTTGACTTTCCCATAGAGTATAAAATCACTTGAAGCGGGTTCTTTGATCACGTACATCATCTTTAATTTCAGAACCTGATTTGGAAATCAATAGTGAAAAGCGTTCCAGTAGATAATCAAATTGGTCATCAAACACTGATAGCAATCTCTTGAAATCATCCTGGTAACTATTACAAAGTTCCATGTCAGCCAAATTAAATTGTCCTTATATCCTATTTAGAATCTACTTTATAAGACTCCGTAATCTTTTCTCCCATTTTTCCTTCGATTCCACCACTTAATTTTATTATGAGCTGGCTCATGGTCGGCTTCACGCGCTCAACTGAGTCACGTCTTCGTAGATACTTCAGTGGGTGTGAACTATCCGAAAAGGGTTTGGTCACGCCTTTAAATCCATGGCAGCTAATACGAAAGCGTGGCACACGGTTATAGTTGTGTTAAGTAAGTTATCTACATAAACAATGCTACCGAAGGAGAAGGGGGAGGAAAGACTATTCGCGCTATAAAATGTTAAAGCCGTAAGTTAAGAACACAGGGCGCATTAGAACTCTTTACATCCATCTTATTCAACAAAAGTTATTCCGTTTAGAAGCCGAAACATATACACAGGAGACCACGCGCTAGCTGCAGACGTTGGCTGCCTAGCGCTAGGACTGTCCGCTAATATTAAACCCTGCTATTTTTAAAAGACTGTCACGTCATATGCTGTTTTGATGAAAATATCGATTTCTCTCACGCTCGTGGCACGTGTACAATGTTTGTTCAAACATAGATTCATCAACGTTCTCCACAAATATCCGTACGAACCAGCAGTTAAAACATGTAGCTAATTAGTTTAGTGAAGCGTTACTGATTATGTATGAAGTGTCTGTAGCTGTTCTTCAATGTTTCCGGGATTCGGAGGCCATCTACAAAGTCACGTAGGAACGGATCTGCAGTTATCAGTCGTGGAGAAACGACGGCTCTCGATGGGAAATTTGTTGAGACCATTGGATACGAAATGAAAAATGCCCTATTCCTTCACTTGATTCGTAAGCGCCGTGTTGTCATATACATACACATTGCACAAGAGGCATATTCATCCAATAAGTTTGAACTTGATAAAAAAATAAATAAATAAAAAAAAGTAATCGCAGTCAGGAAGAGCACCACGCCTTCATGCGATAAATAAATGAAACACATGGTACTGCCTCAAATAATTCCTCTCGAGCGATATACCCACTGAAAGTTCTAGCTAACTACAACAAGGGACTACTACAGTTAGCCGAGATTGGTCCCCTATATGTAACGCTCTCTCTCTCTCCGCTCGGCTAAATCCTTGTTTCCGAATATGAAACCTACGCGTAAGGAATAATGTAGAACAAATTAGCGAAATTGATAAATATTCGCCGCATTAACAAACATAAAAATTCTAATAAATAGAAGAATTATCACAACTGGCAGGGAAAAGTGAATGCGATGTGTTTACAGAAACCAAATAAAATACTGTCTCCAGTCCAATAGCACAACAGTAATTTTACACCTATGTGTGTTATGTGAATTGTATTTTCACTACTGACTAAACCACGTGGTCTACAATGTTAATTTGTAACACGTGATCCATCGACATAATTTTACGCAATGATCGAAAAAATTTCACTGTGCTTCTCAAATTCTCTGCAGCCAACATGTACTAATTCCAGTAGGCCTAATCATTGGGATTGTTGGTTATTGAAAGTATATGAATTTAGGCCCTTCGCATTAAAAATTGAGGTGCGTTAACTTGAAGTAACGTTGAGGTTTTTCAGAACATTCACCTAGCTCACAAAGCTGTGTTAATAATGTTTTCGAATGTACTCTGGCAGTTTTAAAGAAACAAAGAAACAAAAGGTACGACATATCAAACAGACAAAGTATATTTGCAAACCAGTAACTAAACATGAAATGAATGAATCCAGATAACTGTAGTTGCCAGAATTAAACCATGAAGCTCTGCAAGTTTTGACTATTCTCAAATACGAGGGTTGTCCAGAAAGCAAGTTCCGGTCGGTCGCGAAATGGAAACCACTGAGAAAATCCGGTAAAGCTTTGCACGTATGTGTTGGGCAGTGTCTCTAGTATGTCCGTCGATCGTGTCGCGTCGCTATTTTGAGTTTTGAGTGAACAGTGGGCACATAAAGATGCGTAGGGAATAGCGTCTCCCGCAAAGTATGAGGGCCTGGTTAGAGATTTCGCCTGTGTCATGCAGCTCACATAACACAACTGTCGAGCAGTTCCTTCTTCGTGCCAATTCTCGGCCGCACACTGCAGAGGCAATGAAGACGCTCCTGCAGCGTTTCCGATGGGAAGTATTTGATCACCCACAATACCCACAATCAAGTATGTAATTGGCTCCCCCTGAGTCTCATCTCTGCTCACACGAACCGCTGACTACTATCAAGACAAAAATTTTCTACAGAAAACGATCTGCAGACCAGTGCAGATAACTGGTCGAAAGCACAGGCGGCTGCTTTCTATGACGAGGATATTGGGAAGTTGATACAACACTACGACAACACTCGAAGTTGGAGCGGCGACAGTACAGACAAGCAGGTGGAAGGCGTACCTAACTGTTGCAAATAAAACGTTTCTGGGTTTCACTGTAATTTCCATTTCACGACCGATCGGAACTTACTTTCTGGACGACCCTCGTATACTTGAGAAACATTTTATAAGGGGTGATCAAAAAGTTTCAGTCGCTGCAGCGTATACGCCGCGCAGCGCGTCTTCGATTCGGTTGTATAAGCACCCACATGGAGGCAGAGTATTAGTGTTGAATTCATGTCTTTCCGATGTGTGTAGGTTAAATACGGAAACGTGAAATATGGCAACGTTATTACCAAATGTGTCCAAACAGGACCAGCGTGCTGTTATTATTTTCTTGACTGCCGAAGGACGAATACCCGTAGACATCCACTGGCGAATAAACAATGTGTATCGGACAGCATGTCTGCCGGAAACCCCCATGGGGAAATGCTGCGACAAGGGATCTGCCGTTTCGTAATAACGCACGTAACCATGTAGCAAATGTTGACACACAGAAGTTACGACAGCACACGTGGGAGACACTCGACCAACCGCCCAATAAACTTCATCTTTTCCCACATTCGGTCCCTTAAAAACGGCCTCGATGTGTCCGAGATTCCTGTCGGACGAGAATCTGCAGCAGGCAGTTACGGGGTGCTTCGCTCGACAGGACGTTCAATCTGGTGCGCCGGTGGGATTATTGCCTCAATGGTCACGGCGATTTTGCCTGATTGGCACACCGATTTTGGACTATGCGGCCTTCTAACGGAAACACTTTGATCGCCCGTTGTAGTTCCGAAGTATTCTGACTGTCACATTACAAGTACATCACAGCTGTACGCTTATGCAAGCATTCTGGCAAAAATTGGGGAGAATTTCATACAGTTTTGAATATTTTCTATTAAGATGATTAACCAATGAACGATATTCATTGTTCGTTAAGGGGAGGTCTTCTATCTTTGGTCCGAAAAAAGCTTGTTTTTTGAGAAATTTTTCGGGGTGTATTATAGTTATCAATGTCAAATTTGGTCAAAATGTTTACTGATATTTTCACTACAAACTGGAATTTTTTCGACCGGGAATATCGAAGAGTAAAGGCGGAAGTGCCGTAGGAACGAAACAAAATTTCGATGTAGACCTCCACGCTCGGAATGTCACATGTCAGCCGGCTGGTCTGAAATCAAAATTGAGTTGACGTTAGCGAAGTACACTACTGGCCATTAAAACTGCTACACCAACAAGAAATGCAGATGATAAACGGGTATTCATTGAACAAATATATTATACTAGAACTGACATGTGATTACATTTTCACGCAATTTGGGTGCATAGATCCTGAGAAATCTGTACCCAGAACAACCACCTGTGGCCGTAATAACGGCCGTGATACGCCTGGGCATTGAGTCAAACAGAGCTTGGATGGTGTGTACAGGTACAGCTGCCCATGCACCTTCAGCACGATACCACAGTTCATCAAGAGTAGTCACTGGCGTATTGCGACAAGCCAGTTGCTCCACCACCATTGACCAGACGTTTTCAGATGGTGAGAGATCTGCAGAATCTGCTGGCCAGGGCAGCAGTCGAACATTTTCTGTATCTAGAAAGGCCCGTACAGGACCTGCAACATGCGGTCGTGCATAATCCTGCTGAAATGTAGGGTTTCGCTGGGATCGAATGAAGGGTAGAGCCACAGGTCGAAACACATCTGAAATGTGACATCCACTGTTCAAAGTGCCGTCAATGTGAACAAGAGGTGACCGAGACGTGTAACCAATGGCACCCCATACCATCACGCTGGGTGATACGCCAGTATGACGAAGACGAATAAATGCTTCCAATGTGCGTTCACCGCGATGTCGCCAAACACGGATGCGACAATCATGATGCTGTTAAAAGAACTTGGATTCATCCGAAAAAATGACGTTTTGCCATTCGTGCACCCAGGTTCGTCGTTGAGTACCCCATCGCAGGCACTCCTGTCTGTGATGCAGCGTCAAAGGTAACCGCAGCCATGGTGTTGTGTACATAGTTCCGTGTAGTCACCGCGTGCACAACTTTCCCACTAGAGCGCGCCCCACTAAGTACAACAGCGCAGGCGCAGCGCTCGTCCGCCTCCGCACTACGAGGTGGCGCTGCCATAGAGACGGACCAAATTCTGCTTCCACCAATCCGCGTATTAATATGTAACGCAGCCAATGAGATTGCTGCTAACGTAGAACCTTTTCTCCTTGCGGATCACACTCACACAGTCATACATGAACTCGGTAGGTATTATAACGAGTGCACAAACCTCCGGTTAGTCAGTCTGCATTTGTCTGCACCAGTCTGTACCTGTCTGTAATAGTCTGTACGAGTTCTACATTTGTCTGTACCAGTCTATAGTCCAGTTTCAGTCTGCGCCTAACAAGATTCCTATATTCCTGTACATAGCCATGAAGATAAATGTATAGACACTTTTGTCAAGTATCAGAGATATATATGAGAATAAGATTAACGTACAAATACCAAAGGAACTGCAGATTGTCAATTGTAAATAGCATCCAGAACAAGTTAAGTAATTTTTATGCTTGTTATTATTTTAATAAATGTGTGTGAAAATTAATCAAGTTCTGTTTAAAGTTTTTCACCGTCAATCTGCTACTCTAAGCGTGCAAGTGGCATTTCTATCGTCTGACCTAATGGCAGAAGATAAACACGCCACGGTAAGACCACGAGACATATTGCTGACACTCGCCTACTTCGTTAGAGCGACAGGTCAAATAATCTGATGGTGTGTGTACTGAAGGTCATACAGTACACACACCACACATGGTATCCGAGTTGATGGTCCATGCTGTTGCAAACGTCGTCAAACTGTTCGTGCAGATGGTTGTTGTCTTGCAAACGTCCCCATCTGTTGACTCAGGGATCGAGAAGTGGCTGCACGATCAGTTACAGCCATGCGGATAAGATGCCTGTCATCTCGACTGCTAGTGATATGAGGCCGTTGGGATCCAGCACGGCGTTCCGTATTACCCTCCTGAACCCACCGATTCCATATTCTGCTAACAGTCATTGGATCTCGACCAACGCGAACAGCAACGTCGCGATACGATAAACCGCAATCGCGGTGGGTTACAATCCGACCTTTATCAAAGACGGAAACGTGATGGTAAACATTTCTCCTCCTTACACGAGGCATCACAACAACGTTTCACCAGGCAACGCCGGTCAACTGCTGTTTGTGTACGAGACCTCGATTGGAAACTTTCCTCATGTCAGCACGTTGTAGGTGTCGCCACCGGCGCCAACCTTGTGTGAATGCTCTGAAACGCTAATCATTTGCATATCACAGCATCTTCTTCCTCTCGGTTAAATTTCGTGACTGTAGCACGTCAAATGGTTCAAATGGTTCTGAGCACTATGGGACTTAACATCTTAGGTCATCAGTCCCCTAGAACTTAGAACTACTTAAACCTAACTAACCTAAGAACATCACACACATCCATGCCCGAGGCAGGATTCGAACCTGCGACCGTAGCAGTCGCACGGTTCCGGACTGAGCGCCTAGAACCGCGAGACCACCGCGGCCGTGTAGCACGTCATCTTCGTGGTGTAGCAATTTTAATGGCCAGTAGTGTATATAAGATTATTTAGGGGTTGTACCTCGCTTAAGTTATTTCGACAAAATGGCGGCCATTTGAAAAAAAAAGGGTTTTTTCATAGATTTTTCGACTTCGTCGGCCAAGTAAAAATATTTATTGTTGATGGATCGGAATAAAAGTGGTAAAACTCCTAGACAATTTAGTTAGCTTCGTCGGAAACAAATATTCATGCCAGTCGGTTCAGTAGATTTGAAGTTACCATACCGCGTTATAAAAAAAAAAGGTCATTTCGAGATAAACGCGTTTGAAGTTTTGACTACATATAAATGCAATGTTATGCAACTTACTTTCAATCTGGTATTCCGGGTCCATAAACTAGTCCTTCCTCTTCCTCATAGAGGGTGTTCTGCTCGATCTGGGCCATCCTGCGCTGCTCCAGAGCCGCTCGTACGGCCGGTGACAAGCGAATGCTTGGCGAACTGCATCGAATTGAATCCCAGGGTGACGTCCATCTTTGTCATGGTCTTCAGAATTGCTGAATACCCTTCGTTAAAGATGCTCACTGCCAGAAATGTCTCAATCTCCACAGTCTTCGCACCAGAATGCAAATGCTTGGGGGCTAACATAGAAAAAAACTGGTGCGTGAAAAAGGCCAACTTCAGGCAGTTGCATTTTTTTTTGTTCAATCGCGAATAACAAACATTTCCGTTCTGGATTCGGAAAAACCGTTTCAGGAGTGGTTTCTAAACACTTTTATGGAACCAAAAACGCAATTTTAAAAAAACCGATTTTTTTGAACCAAAATATAGTAAACCTCCCTTCAAGAAACCGTTTGGGGCTCTTCCTCCATGCAACAACCATATAAGCTCACGGCCAAAGAATAAATTATCCCCATAAAATTGACCACTGGTCTCTCTCGAGCGTAAGTGGTACCAGGTGGTAAGTAATCCTCCAGCGCTGTTGCAAGTCCTGGGAGTGAAGTGGTGCGCCGCGCGGGATTAGCCGAGCGGTCTCAGGCGCTGCAGTCATGGACTGTGCGGCTGGTCCCGGCGGAGGTTCGAGTCCTCCCTTGGGCATGGGTGTGTGTGTTTGTCCTTAGGATAATTTAGGTTAAGTAGTGTGTAAGCTTAGGGACTGATGACCTTAGCAGTTAAGTCCCATAAGATTTCACACACATTTGAACTTTTTTTTTTTTTTGAAGTGGTGCGTACGTACCAGTCAGCTGTAGGCAATAAGCGTAATAAGATAAAACGACATGGTGACAAAATAGCAGAAAGTAGCTGTCGTGTTTGGACGTGCCCCTTACTACACCATATGTGAAGTTGCCAAATTTGCTGGTGTATCAACGCTAACCGTCCAACGTGCCTACGAAGAGTGGTGTGCCATTGGCAGTCGCAATATATGCCGTACAAACAGGGACCGGAGACGAGTACCAGGCCTTGTCAACGGCAATCGGTTCCAAACCCGACAGGGATTGCTGTCAGTCTATGCAGATTCTTCTTAACTAGTTCCGGGGCGACCTTTCGGTAGTCACTGTGCCTTCAAGGAATATCGCACCGATTATTCCGCGAATGGACATTGCACACCACACAGCTATCTGTTGAGCGTGAAGAGACTTCTCGATCGCGAAATGCGGATTCTCAGTCCCCCAAATGCTCCAATTTTGCTTATTGACGAAGCCATCCAAATGAAAGTGGGCTTCGTCGCTAAAGCAAAACATATTCACATCAAAGTCCCCTTCGTCAACTCTGTGCACAGTATTACTGGCGAAACACAACCGCTGTTCCACTACCCTGGGGCTTAACGGCTGATGGGTCTGAATGAGATAACGGCCTTAACAACAATTTGTCGCAGTGTCTCCCGGTTGATTTCCACCTGTTGTGCAGCTCGTCTGATCGATTTCCTGGGGCTGGTTTCAGACACAGCACGTGACTTCTCGATGTTTTCAGGCGTTTTCACCCTTTCTGGACTACCGCCATTGCCAACACTGTCATCACGAACATCACCCTTTATCTCAAACTCGCGCATCAAATTCTTGACTGTCAGAACACTTGGACCGGTTGTCTTCAGCCTGAACACGTTCGCAAACTGCCTTTGAGCCGCAGTTAGGCTGTTATTGCTCGCGTAACAAACCTTCACAAGCGTTATACGCTCAGGCACTTTGTACCATGACGTTTCCACGTGCAAATGGCCGACAACCACAAGGTGCATGCGCATGATTGTGCCAATTCCCATCATGCTCTGCGGCCAATCTTTCAGTTTGAACGTCCTAACGCAAATCGTTCACAAGTTATGACGGTTTTATTTCATATAGTTCAATAACTGTCACCCTGTATGTGACCAGCGCAGGCGTGGTTTTTTTTTGTTTTTTTTTTTTGTTTTTTTTTTACATCTGACCAGTTTTCAGTTGCTGGGTTCTCGACCTTTTTTATGTGGCCTTGTTTTATAGGAAAGGAAATCCATTACGGAATTTCGAAATTGTCAATGATGATAGAGGTATAGGATGCACCTTTTGTGATCTCACTTTGGTTTTTCTTTATGCCCCTTCTGGCTGTGGTCGGTCTATGAAATGTTCGCATTTCTGCAAAGAGGAAATCATTTACCTACTTCGTAAACCTTACATAGATTCCATTGGGTGGTGATTTTAATTGTGTTCTACGGCTGGTGGATCAGTCTCCTAATTTTATTTATAGTGAAGAACTCGATGGCACTGCAAGCTCCTTGCACCTATGAGATGCATGGAATGGTCGGCAAGCGCACCCTCCCCTGTAAGACTGGCAGCGAGGACTGTGTTTCTCTGGGCAGAAACACCGAACAAGGAAGTAAAACCGACGAATACCCTCTCTCGAGAACAATCTGAGGCAGTATCTAGTCGCCGTCGCTGGGTTTCGGTTCATCGTGAAGATGCCATTTGAGTTGCAATATGTTCGGAACTCATTACCTTGGAGTCAGACGGATACTGGAAAGTTACGATACGTTTCCGGTCGAAGATGCACGCGAATTCCACGATCGCTGAAACAACATGCCGTCGCATCCGGTACTGCAAGCAGCCTATTACCAGCACGTCGATACTTGAGTGAAGCGACGCGTACGTGCACCGTTCCCTCCTCATCTGTGTTACTCTCATGGCTTATTTACTTGTTTCTTGATATCCTGCTGATTAGTTCTCTCTCGATATAGCTAGTAATTTTCCGTAAGGGCTGGAACGAACTCCCACCGTTATTTTCTTCGTGGACTTTTATGCGTTCTTTTACTGTGGATAGCTTTCGTGAGCCAACAATATTCCAAAACTGTGGAATCGTTTTTACCACACTGTGAAAGCTGTCACGCCTTTCCCCAAGTGAGATATCAATGTGGAAATTTTGTATTCAACTGCAGCATCTATGTTACTCGTCTGTAGTCATTTCCCCTGTCCCTGAAAAGGTCAAACACGCCACTACTGAAGCAACTCCTGTAGGTTGCGAGAACCGACGCTGAACCGTCAAGGTTACAGGCAGATTTTTCCACAAAGACTCAATTTCTCCGAAACGTTGCAGAAAGGAGTGTCAGAGTTGCAGGTGTGGCTGTGATCACCGATACGAATCAACCATTCTACATGTACATCAATTCAAAGATGTCTTACGAAACGATCGTACCGCGTTTGTCGTTTTTTGTTTTTATTTACGAGGGCTATTCGTTTATTAGGGTGCGATCGGTTGCAAGAATGGTTCAAATGGCTCTGGTCGCTATGGGACTTAACTTCTGAGGTCATCTGTCCCCTAGAACTGTAAGTAGGCTGTTTAGGTTTTCTTATTGGTAACGCCACGTAGCGCTCTGTATGAAAATCACTGGCTGTGCTGTGTGCAGTCTGTGGCTAGTTTGCATTGTTGTCTGCCATTGTAGTGTTGGGCAGCGGCAGCTGGATGTGGACAGCGCGTAGCGTTGCCCAGTTGGAGGTGAGCCGCCAGCAGTGGTGGATGTGGAGAGAGAGATGGCGGAGTTTTGAGAACGGATGATCTGGACAGAGACAGAAAATTTGTAATATTGGATATCATGGACTGATATAGATATTATGATTTTTGAACACTATTAAGGTAAATACATTATTTGTTCTCTATCAAAGACTTTCATTTGCTAACTATGCCTATCAGTAGTTAGTGCCTTCCGTAGTTTGAATCTTTTATTTAGCTGGCAGTAGTGGCGCTCGCTGTATTGCAGTAGTTCGAGTAACAAAGATTTTTGTGAAGTAAGTTATTTGTGAAAGGTATAGGTTAATGTTAGTCAGGGCCATTCTTTCGTATGGATTTTTTGAAAGTCAGATTGCGTTGCGCAAAAAATATTGTGTGTCAGTAAATTTTCAAAAGGGGACGTTTCATATGTCGACCCTTAGCTGAGGATACCTCTCTGAAATCTTCTGATTTTTTCTTGTAGTTTGTGTAATTAGTGTAGATTTTGTTTATTGCTAGCGCGTAATTGTATAGAGAATCTCCTTTGTAGTTGCAGTCTTTCATTGTTGTACAGTTAAACAGGTGTGGCATGAATGTAAATTTGCACCAAGTATTTCGCAGCTGCGCTTGCAATTAACTAGATATTATTTTCAGTGCTATGTTAATGTGTTGTCTTATTTTTGCTCTTCAAACTGTGTTTTTCTGTGTTGTGGTGTGAAATATTGTGACAATAATGGCGTGTGAAAAACGTAATACTAGGCTCCAAAGTAAACTAAGAAATGACAGTGAAGACGAAAGCAGAGTGTTAGCGCCACCATGTAATGAATTAACTAACATTCAAAGTAGTAATTTGGTAACTGTGCATAGGGAAATGGAGCGGGCGGCAAATAATGGTGTAGACAGTGAAACAGGTAGTGAACAGGGAAGCATTATCGATCGATCGGTCGGCAACAGCTCGCCTCAGGAATCCGAAATGACAGAACACAATATTGCAAATATTGTAGGCTTAGGTTTTGGTTCCTCACCGTTTTCTCAAATGAGTCAAGACACATTTTCTGCTTGTCAAAATGTGAATGTTGCCGGTGAAAATGCACTGCCAAAAAGCGTAGAGAAACAGATTCCAGACACTGATACATTATTATTGCAATTAATGCAACAAATGGAACAAAATCAGAGACAAACACAGCAAAAGCTTCAAAAGTTAGACACAATGGAACAAAATCTTCAAAAGTTAGACACAATGGAAGAAAATCTTCAAAAGTTAGACACAATGGAACAACACCAGAGACAAACACAGCAACAGTTAGACGCAATGGAACAAAAGCTTCAAAAGTTAGACTCAGTGGAACATAAGCTTGAACAAACACGTGAAGATTTAACTACTGAGTTACATAACATTGAATCGAAATGTCAAAAAGTCTGTAATGACGTAAAAACACAAATTTGTGAGCATTTTCAACCTATTTTTTCGCGGCATGAAAATGCATTACAGAATCACGAAGCAGCCATAAAAGAACTGCAAACTATTGTTCATGAAAATCATGAGACCTTGCAAGCTAAAATTGACTCAGTTGCATCTACCGATTCTGTTACGCAACTTGCAAAATCTCAGGAAAACTTAAAGGACACAGTAGATACTCCGAAAATTGGTTCAGAAAGACACATGGAGGAAATTAGTTCATTATCAGAGAAAGTAGTTGAACTTTCGGATCAGCTAAATAATTTATCTACGAAGGTAGATGATAATCTGAATGACACAAAACCTGTTGTCTTTAATGACACAGAAGAGTGCGAACAAATTAGGAAATTCAAACAAAATCAGAATCAAATAAATACGCAACACCAAAGAGAAATCCCGGAAGTACAAGATCAGCTGACACAGGTAATACAAGAATTTCGTATTTCAGAGGACACTCGCGCCCCAATACGGGAAGAGGGACATAGAAATACGGAAAAGCCACAAAATAATAACACAGGGCATTTCGGAAATTATGAAAGAAATTGGCAAGGTCCACCGAATTTTGAAATGGAACCGCCGACACGACGTAACAATGACCGACATGCGACTCGCCGACATGATGATTTTGACTATAAGCTGTTCATTACTACACGTAAATTCAAAACATTTAAGAATTCTGGCAACGACATTCATCCACAAGCGTGGCTCCATCAATTCTCTCATTGTTTTCCTCCCAACTGGTCATTAGAGCACAGATTAGAATTTATGTGTGGCTATTTAGAGAATGAACCAGCTGTAAGAATGCAATCGGTCATTCACGATTGTCACAGTGAAGGAGAATTTTACCATGCCTTCCTCTCAGCATATTGGTCTCAAGCTACACAAGACCGAGTAAAACATAGCATCATAATGATGAAACAGTTCGAACAATCTGAATTTTCCAGTCTTATGAAATATTTTGAAGACATGTTGCATAAGAATCAGTATCTTTCAAACCCATACAGCCCCTCAGAACTCATCCGCATTTGCTTAATCAAATTACCTGAATATTTACGACATATTATTTTGGCAGGACGTTGCAAAGACGACATTGAAGCTTTTCAGGGACTCTTACAAGAATTAGAAATTGACACTGACAATCGCGGAACGCAAAAACAGGAACACAACAATTACAGGTCACATCCGTCGCAATTCCGTGATGAAAGAAATAATAACTGGACGCGACAAATTTATTCTCACAACACAAATCGTGATCAAAACAGACACCACTCGTATGACAACCGTTGGCAGAGTAGTAATAATTACAGGGAAAGATCACCTCTCCGCAGTAATGACTATCACAGAGACAATCAGAGAAACAGACAATATGGGAACCAAAATAATTATTATCAAGGGAGACAGAATAACTTTAGACGCAACGGACCAGCGTGCAGTTACGATTCAGGGAGAAATTCTCCACCATGTGACCGACAAGAAAGAAACTATGGAATCTACCGACATGACGGCAGACGATAGGATCGTAATGACATGCCTGAATTGCATCAGAACTGGCGGAATTCAAACAGAGCAGGGCCCTCTCGGCAAGGTGAATTTGTAGAAGTTAGGTCCCCTAATCCCACTAACGACGCGCACCAACAAAGATGCAGACAATGACTCGCACTGCAGGCAGCCGCATGCGCCGGCTGGCTCAGAAAAAATAACATAGACGCTAACCTTGAGAAAAATTCCAGTATTCTTTACCGACGTATACCGCATGATAATTGCATTCAAGTTGAAACTCTGAGTACTATGAAGAGTAGAAGGTTTACACCACATTTCACATGTAAAACCGTTTATTGAAAGGTAATCTGCTTTTTAACTTTGTCTTTGCCATAAAACTCTTCACTTCACATTTCTAGTATGCATTGTCAGACTTAGAAACTGTTACCATGCAACAATGTTTGAAGTTAAATATCCAATCAAGAACCAAGAGAACTTATTTAAACAGAAATTACGAATGCATTGTTATAGTGAACAGACGTCACAGTGTTATTGTGTGTGTACATTCTTGCTTGTTAGTTGCACGATTACGTAACGACTATAAGGCTTACATACTTCGATCATTTACCAGTACTGCTAATGAGATTGTAATGCAACATTTTGGTTTACTTGAAATTTGGTGTATCATGAGGTAAGCACATTGGCTTCTGCAGAACTTAGCTTTCGGAGGACGATAACTATGACACTTCCACAGAATTATCTTACAGCAAGACACGCATTTACCGCTACAGGACACGCATTTGAGAGATTAATTTTGTACTTGAGTCATTTATTTTTCAAGATTTTTGAATTACAAAGAAAGTTTTCCATGATACATTTCATTCCACTGCTGTAATCTGTAACACCTGAGGGTATAATTATATTAATCCTCATGGGGGTACACGCCTACTTTGTGTACCATGTGTTTGGCAAGCACAAGGAGCCCTAGCTAATATGGTATTTGCTTATACAAATTTACACATCGCTACCATATTTCTCTAACACACAAATTACACAGCTATCTGATCATTTAACTGAGAGATAAACATTTTTTTTACAACATCAGTGACACATGTTTACGCAATTACACAGTTGGGTAACTTCACACTTATGAAATTGTATTTTGTCTGTATTTTGTGAACTGTTCATATTTTTTTCGGAACCATTGTGGTACTATGAGAGCTTTGAATGATGTATTTGGTAAGGGAGCATGATTGTAAATTACGTTTGAGATAGATGACACTATTGAAATGAGCAGAGAATTTTTTTAGGTTTTGACATTATTGCAGGAAGCTACGACGATTTTGAGAGTTGACTGAGGTGTTATGATGTTATTATTACGATGACTATGCGTATTATGCTGTTGCGGTATGTTTATGATCAGTAAGCTGATGCTATATGAGTTATTTCATTATGCTACGTATCTGTTATGATGAAATATTGAAGAAGTGTCGACGAATAAGGTAAGAAATAATGAGTAGTGGTTAGGGACTCTGGTTTGTGAAAAAGGTTGTTGGAAACCAAGAATCGTACTTTAATAGTTATGAAATTCATGTAAATGCGTGAATGTATTACAATGCCAACGAAAATTTTTTGGGCACTGTTATATCAATAGGATTTTGTTTCTACAGATTTGTAACGCAAATTCTTGCCCTGTGAAATATTTTTATATGAGACTGCCGCTGTAGCGGAAACTGCTGTCGTAAATATTTCCGTAAGAAAGTTAAGTGACCACCTGCACGTAATGCGTCGTGGGCACCCAGCTGTGTCAGACGCCTGGAGAAAAAGCCATTAGTGCGCGCCTTTTCAGAGGCACAGGTGGAAAAAAAAGGGAGGCCATTATCCTCGCTATTGACATCCCGTTGTAGAAAGCACCGCAAATACGACACGCTCGTTACTTGGAAAGATACTTACATCTGCACACCTGATTATGACAAGCGTCTTTCTCGAGAATTGAGAGAATTTTTACTGCCTTATGAAATGCCATATGGCTAATGAATGATGTTTCATGCCGTCCTTTGTACATATTTGCTCATTTTCTTTAATATCTAGTTTCTAGCTGCACTGCAGCATTGGTTAAAATAAAATTTAATAATTGTACTAATATAGTTATTTTATGCCTACAGATCCAGTCAATAAGAAATTTATGATCTACTTCCAAGAAAACGAGGGCACATAAATAGACATTTCCCTTCACAGGAATTGCATAAATAATTTCTTTACGATTTGCTAACTTATCTGCTAGTGTAAGTTCTTGTGATGCATCACTCTAGTGTTAAGATGTGACATAGGTATCAGACATGGCCATTTTTAATGTAATATTTTTTCCACTTGAGCTATGTCATGTTTAGATATAAGTTTTTGCATTTGCTGCTGCTGTTTGCCAGGCATAGTGCTACTAAATTTCACTTTGTATTATTCTTTTAAGCCAGTTTTACTACTGATTTATTTTTCTTGTTTGCTGCTCATTGCCTTATATTTGTTGTAATTACTGTAGCTTGCTTTGCCATTTGAAAATTTTGTCATTGCTGTTTGTGTTAATTGTTTTGTGCTGCTGCATTGCCTCGTCCCTTAGTTTAGCATCTGAACTCAGTAGATTTAAGTTAGCTTAAGAGGGGGTAGACTATATAAGAAACTAGCTATGATGGATTGGAAGAAATACATTGAGAAGCTATAAGAAAATGGTTTGGGCAAAAAAGTAGTGTAAAGTGGAGAAAAACTATTTTTGAAAGAGGATGTGAACAGAATGCAGACAGCATGCTTGGATAGGATTTTTTCTTTTTTTTGGCTGGAGCAAATGTTGAAATAAGAGGGACGATCTATGGAATGAAGTTTTGGGTTGGACTGCAGTACCAAATGTTACACTGAAAACAAACCCTGTCCTTTCCTTTTGTGTTATCCCCCTATGTGTTTGTGTACCCTTGTGTATTTGTTTTCTTCCTGTCTCTGTGTACTGTTTCATAGAATTTTTTTCTCTTCTAATACTAAGCTACATTCACTATGATGAGGAATACTGTTATCCTCAAATATAATTTGCATTAATAATATGTTATTTACTTTGTAAAGATGTTTAGACATTATTTATCTGTTCTGTTTTGTTGCTCATGTGTGAAGTTGATGTTTCAAAAGTTATTCTGATCTTTTATGTAGGTACTTATAATTCCTGTAACACTGATGTATATGTTATTTCGATTCTTTTGTAAAGCCTGTATTACTACAAATGTTATCTGTATTATTATGTTTTAATGATGTTTTCTGTATCTTTTAATTGTATTCTTATGTTATAAAATTGTAATTGACACCAGTTCATCAAATTAAGTAACTTGTAAGTTCCATTTCACTGCACACGTTTCTGTTGGTCATAGTATATGGACAATATGTGAGAAGTAGGGACTGTTAGTGTTTACATGTGTGTTAATAATTCAGCAAGGGACTGGATAACAGCATTGCTGGTTCTAAGGTCAATTCCAAAAACTTTGTGAGTGCACAAGTGGTGGTTATAGACTTGCTATATTATCTGCAAGACTCTTCGATGGTGATTGTGCGCCTGCACAGTCAAATAGATGGCTGCTGGCCATCTCTACAAGGACTGCAGTGGGTCTGCATCTTTGATGACCCACTAATACCATTATTTCTACAAGGACTACAGTGGGTCTACACCTTTGCTGACTCACCAGTACCATTATTTCTACAAGGACAGCAGTGGGTCTGCACCTCTGGTGGCCCACCGATACCACAATCTCTACCAGGACTACAGTGGGTCTGCACCTCTGGTGGCCGACCAATACCGTAATCTCTACCAGGAATACAGTGGGTTTGCTCTGTGACGACCTACCTACCAATCTTCTTCAAAATGTCGAATGACTCTGCTGCGGGTTTGCCCTGTTGTGACCCATTACCTGTCTGCATGTCGAGAGTCAGCACTGTCTTTCCGTTGGAAGGACAACACTACTTCTTCAAGACTGCATGGAAATCCACTACTTCCGTGTTCATTTTCTTTTGTTGTTCAGACTTTGAGAAAAACACTGAAATTTTACTGTGATGAATGATCAGGACTGTCTTTATGGACTGTGAGAAAATTTTAGCTTTTGACCAACATTGTATTAATAAGTGTGTGCATATGATATTTTTCTTACTGTAATTATGAAAAAATTTTTCAAATCTGTATTGGCCAGTGCCCAAAACAATTTGTAAAATTTTTTGTGGGGAGCATGGGGGCTATGAAAGTAGGCTGTTTAGGTTTTCTTATTGGTAACGCCACGTAGCGCTCTGTATGAAAATCACTGGCTGCGCTGTGTGCAGCCTGTGGCTAGTTTGCATTGTTGTCTGCCATTGTAGTGTTGGGCAGCGGCAGCTGGATGTGAACAGCGCGTAGCGTTGCGCAGTTGGAGGTGAGCCGCCAGCAGTGGTGGATGTGGAGAGAGAGATGGCGGAGTTTTGAGAACGGATGATCTGGACAGAGACAGAAAATTTGTAATATTGGATATCATGGACTGATATAGATATTATGATTTTTGAACACTATTAAGGTAAATACATTATTTGTTCTCTATCAAAGTCTTTCATTTGCTAACTATGCCTATCAGTAGTTAGTGCCTTCCGTAGTTTGAATCTTTTATTTAGCTGGCAGTAGTGGCGCTCGCTGTATTGCAGTAGTTCAATAACGAAGATTTTTGTGAGGTAAGTTATTTGTGAAAGGTATAGGTTAATGTTAGTCAGGGCCATTCTTTCGTAGGGATTTTTTGAAAGTCAGATTGCGTTGCGCCAAAAATATTGTGTGTCAGCAAATTTTCAAAAGGGGATGTTTCAGAACTTAGAACTACTTGAACCTAACTAAACTAAGGACATCACACACATCCATGCCCGAGGCAGGATTCGAACTTGCGACCGTAGCGGTCACGCGGTTCCAGACTGTAGCGCCTAGAACCGCTCGGTCACGGCGGCCGGCGATCGGTTGCACATAGAAACCGTAGTGAAATTAAAAAAGGTTTTATTTGCTACAGTTAACTAAACCTTCCGTTTACTTCTTTACATAATCGCCATTCCGACTTAGTCATTTGTCGTAGCGTTGTACCAACTTTCCAGTACCCTCGGCATAGAAGGCAGACAAATCTCTACACTGTCTGCAGTTTGTTGCAGTTGCATGTGCGAGTATGTTTTCTTTATAGCCAGCGGTTCATGTGAGAAGAGGTGAAACTCAGAGGGAGCCAAGTCTGGGCTGTATGATAGATGATCAAACACATCCCATAGAAAACGCTGCAGAAGCGTCTTCATTGCCCCTGCAGTACGTGGCCGAGAATTAGCATGAAGAAGGAAATACGCGATAGTTTCGTTTTATGTGGGCTGCATGAAATCAGGCGAAATCTCTCAGCAGGCACTCATACTTGGCGAGAGATACTATTTTCTATGCGTCTTTACGTATTCACTATGAGCTTGAAACTGAAAACAGCGACGTGACACGATCGACGGGTATACTAGAGACACTGCCCTACACATCTGTGTAAAGCTTCATCGATTTTCACTGTGGTTCCCATTTCGCAACCGATAGGACTTTAATAAACGAATAACCCTCGTATTCATGTCGTCACGACTGGTGACGAAGCAACAACGTAAATTTCCCTAGAGCTTCACAAGCCAGCAATAGTCCAAGTGCAGGTTAAGTGTGCACGTATTCAAATTACACGATATTGTCTTATACAACAATAGTAGGCTTAACGTGCAAAATGTTTGTGCAGTAGACGAAAATTGAAACTTGAGTATGAAAAACGCTTAATTCTTTGTGAATATGTTCAGTTTGAATATATATAATGAAATGTATGCGAATGAAATTAGCATGCAAAACATTGACTTTTATTTGTACGTTTCTTTGGTGGAATACACGATAAGACGCTTTACTACTTGGAACTGTGGAATCTACTGACAAAATTTGGTAGAATGTCTTTATCTTATTTGTCTTGTCTGGCAGCCATCATCTCAGTATTAAACCGGTAGCGCACAAAAGTGTTACTCGATAGCTAAAACCTACGAAATTATGCTACTGATTTTCTTGGGAATACTGCACGAGAACAATTCGTTAACTAAAATGGAGTTTGCGCTCCAAGCAAATCAATTACAATATGCACTCCTTATGTTACTTGTACTAACAAGCGAGTTTTCAGTTGGAAGTATTTTGAAAGTGGGAAGATTTCAGAATGAGAGGAGGCGACAACTAACTGTTTAGGTGTGACTGTAAATTACTTGCTTTTACAGAAAGCAATATTAGTGACGTAAGCCAATCGGTCAAGTCTCGGGAATGGATGTACCATATAAAGATGTGTTGTGTACGTTGCGGCTAGATATCGCGTAACACAACTCACGTCGCCTCCGCACTACCGTTTACTATGAGTCAAATCACCGTCGATTTGTATGTGGGACGACAGGAACCCATCTCCAACAGGACTGCGTGGAGGCAAATGCACCGCATAAGCTTCCGCAGCCGACGACTGACATCACGTCCAGTGACTTCCCATGAGTTTTGATCTCTCACTAGGGGAACCCTCCAGACTAAACTTAGCAGGGTGAAAATAAATGAACACTTATTTTGGCTTCGGTGCCAACACGCAGTAGTTTCCGAGAAAATTACAGTTAAAATTTCAAAATAACTTTTGTCACATATTGACAATGTAATGACTTGTACATTGTTAACTTTAAGGCTGTTGGAAGCCAGCAAGGTTACTCCAAGATAGAAAATCAGAGATACAATGCAGAGGTCAACGGTAACGCTAAACACCTGCAAATTGGCAGGGCAGCTGTACCAGGGGAGGGGTCTCACTTCAGAGAATTACCTGGTAACTCCGTCCACCGCCTAGATGCTGTTGTAATGCGTCACAGTAGAAGATGGTCACAAAAAGGCACCTTAGCAGAAGCAGCAAACTCATTACTTGCTCCTGAGAATTGCAACGTCAGTGGGTTCACAAAGGTTAGAGTGCTACACCAATTACTAAAGGTCTTTGGGCAGGGTCGAATGACGTAAGTCACTGTTGTTGTTGGCCGTAAGAGGAGGGGCAGTGACGTTTAGCTATCAGCTGAACGCTGTTGCTACGAAACTTGAAGATTGTTAGTGTAAAATCCTGAAACATCCCTACCTACCGAGTACGAGAAGGAGAATTTGAATGTGTTTGGGCGCTCTGAAGGTGCAGAGCCATTCGTCGGATTGGCAGTAGCCTGTAAAGTGGCGGTGGATTGGTGGAAAGTCAATAGGATGGGAGAAGTAGTCGCAGCCACAATCCTTTAAAAAAACCACGTTTTTGTATTCAAACGAGAGTTCTCAGTCAAATCGATGGGGCGCCAACTACGTGTTGCTCATCCCCGTCCCTCCAGTAATCTCCGACAATTCTGTCTTTCACTCTTGGATTGCTGCTCTCAAAGTTTGTACTTAAAATGCTGCTAGTGCTCGCTACTTCTGTTAGCGCTCACCACACGGATTCAATCACTGACTTCTCTTGTGCAACCAGTTACCTCCTTTGATTTTTCTGATGTCTAGAATTATCCTTCAGTGCAACAGTTAGTCTGATTGCAAATAAATAGTGTTAATTAAACACCTGGATATGACTGAGTCTCATGCTGCGAGCATCCTATCGCTTATCAAAAACCGCTCATCTCGTATGTGCTTTGTGATAGTGTTTGGCGCTGATCCAAGACATCAGCCTACCTTCACTGGAAGTTTGTCTTTCAGCATTTGTTCCTAGCCGTTTGGAAGTTGCACACTGACCTGTAGCCCCTGTCGTCCATCTATCCTGTGTTAGCACACGATACTTAATCAGTCTCCCCGTGGAGTGTAAGAAAAAAGAGTTGGTAGCGTGGTAGTTAAGGGGGCAGTTTCATATTTTTGCGCCCCATGTTCAAATTTAATCTAAAGTTTTTTTCATTTATCTTCTCGTGTTGCGGAAGTATGCGACTTCAGTATGTTTGTAACATTGTGAAGTACAATGGGCTTATTGACAAAAGAAATAAATATTTCATGTCTTATTAAGCTTAATTGCCTTATACAGTCAACAGTAACTGAAAACGAAAAGCATATCAGTTCTAGTATTTAAATTTCCTCATACTAAGATTTGTTTGTAGATCAACCAGTAATACCGACGTGTTCATTAAAAGTAATTCCGCTAAAGCGTACGCCATTCTATCAACCCTCCGACATATGCTTTTATCGACAGGTAAAGAATTACATTCGCTGATTAGTGAAGTGCCCTACTCTCCATCGCACAGCAAAGAGAAATCAGCAGGTAGAGGCAATACAATATAAAATACACCCCTTGACCTATCATCAGTTGCAAGCTCCAGTATTGGAGGAAATGCCTCGACATGCATGGTGGTTTGCTACGAAATTATCGCCAGATCGCGAGGTATCTAGCAGTGTAAACGAGTTTCCTTTTCCGAATGATATCCAAGATAACATATGTGACTACGGTATTCGTGCCTTTGCACGTTGCTCGTGATACGCCGAATTTATTATACTTTGAATATTTTTGTGATAGATATCGCCATGGGGAATGCATGGTTCCTCTGTGGTATAAATGTAAAAATGAAAGCAATTTCTTCGTTTTCAATTATTGTTAATGATATGAGATTGTATAAGATTTCTGACAACAAAACCTATTTTTAACAAAATTAGAAATAAATTGCTTGAATACAGAGTATTAATGTTCCACAACAATATTTATTTAACAGTTCGTTATGAACCGGCTTTCGACTTCATAGGCCATCTTCAGATAACTTAATACTAAACAGATAGTCCACACAACTTCAACGAGAATTCATAGCTGTACAAAGATTGCTGTACAAAGGTATGTGATATTTTATAACTCTATCGATACTGTGGCCGAGCGGTTCTAGGCGCTTCTTTCTGGAACCGCGCTGCTGCTGTCGCAGGTTCGAAACCTGCCTCGGGCATGGATGTGTGTGATGTCCTTAGGTTGGTTAGGTTTAAGTAGTTCTAAGCCTAGGGGACTGATGATCTCAGATGTTATGTTCCATATTGCTTGGAGCCATTTTGAACTCTATCGATACAAAACACAAGCATAATGTAATACTATAAGAGACTGAACAAATAAATCTTATATTACAGTATATTCAGATATTGAAACTATATGAATGTACAAGTCAAAAATGTTCTACAAGTGAATAATAGCAGAAGGTACTGTGTCATAAGGACAAACTGGTGCACGTGGCGAACAGACCGAATAAAGGGAGGAGGAGAAAGTAGTCTATGGAATGTGTGTGTGGAACCGTTATAAAAAGATAGTTATCTTATGATGCGAAAAATAATAACTGGATACTGCTTTAATGGATGTGAGTAATGGAACTGGTTTTTATTTACGGATTTTTCCGTTACTTCTTGGTAGAACAGTTTCATATTTATGGTTGAATGTCAAGGATACTGTTTTTGTTATACCGATTTTTGTTTATTTCGAACTGTTTTCAGATTATTAGGCCATCTTCAGGGGACAGCTGACTAGCGTCTGGAACAGACACTGGTTCTTAGGTAAACAAACATTATAGAAGAAGATATAATTACTTGCATAGAGTGTTGTGCATCAAACTTGTTTCTTAATGTTCAAAATTACACTTTACCCAATAGACAATGTTAAGAAAAATAAATTATTAAACTGCTCAAATATGACAGGTTAAATGAATTTTTTTCTGAGAGTGTGTAAAGCTGAGTACCTTTCGTTTATGTTGTGCAACAAACACTTTGAAACCAAAAGTCAACTTTGGTTCCAGGTGTAGGTTGCCGGTTCATTTGGTTGCCTGCCTGATGCAGTAGATTCGGTCGCTCGGTTACAGAAATCTGGTACCTGTAAACGTCAAAACTCTGGCTTTTTCCACAACTGCGAGAACGTTCCGAAAACACAATTTTTCAACAGGAATGAGAAAGGCCGCAGTGGCACGGCACCTGCATGCAAGAGCATTTCGGAATAACGATCTGCCTCAACGTTGGCCTGGACGTTAAGTGTCGTACGGATGTCGCACTACACAACAGGCCTCCAAGGTCGCATGATCTCACGCTATGTGGATCTTTTATCTTTTTATGGAGTTATATAAAAGTCTCCGTCTATGCGCGTTGCCTTTTAACAACTCTGGCTGAACTGCGACAGCGCAAAGCATCAAAAGTGGCTGCAGTAACTCCAGATATGCTCGCAAGAGTATGGAACGAGAAGGAATATTCACTCTGCAGCAGAACGTGCGTTGATCTGAAATTTTCTGGCAGATTAAAACTGTGTGGCGGACCGGGACTCGAACTGGGATCGCCGTGAGTCGTGCTCAGTCGGCAAAGGTCACAGGTTCGAATCCCTGTCCGACACACAGTATCTGACGAGTTTATCTATCGTCTCGATGACTGTCGTGCGTCCGATGAATGACACAGTGAACTTATGTGAAAGGTAAACGTAAACTTTGATTTTAAACGCAGTTGGAGAAATTACCCCACAGTTTTATGTGCGTGTATGTAAAGACATACCCTTGTGCAATCGGATATTTCTTTTGGGAAAAAAAACTTTCTAGGTCTATGCGTAAGTTAAAATTTACCGCAAGTTTTATCAGCTCCATGTAAAAGATATTGTCTCGCGAAATCAGATGAATCTTTTTGTAACATCCTTCATTTCGAAATGATGGCGATTATTCCCTGAATTGCAATGTGGCCACTAAACACTTACTCCGTCCGAACAGCTCTCGGAAGGCAGAAAGGTACCGACCGACCGCCGTGTCATCCTCACCCGCTAGACGTCACTGGACGCGGATATGAAGGAGCTTGTGGTCAGCACAGCGCTCTCCCCGTCGTTGCCAGTTTTCGTGACCTCGCTTGCCAACAGCGCTCGGCAGATCCAGATGGTCACCCATCCGAGTGCTAGCGAAGTCCAATAGTACTTAACTTCGGTGATCTGATGGGAACCGGTGTTACCACTGCAGCAAGGCCGTTGAGCCACTAAGCACGTGAATAAATCTAATTGCTGCGTAGCGTGAACAATTTTTTATTTACGAGGGTGAGTCAAATGAAAACCTTAAAGTTTTAATAAAAAATCGAAATTTCGCGCCGTTATCCTGTAAGTTGGTAAGCGTGCTACAACCAGGTTGCAGAATGGCCTGTAGGTGGCAGCATACTGCATATGCACACATACCGTCGCAGTATCACTATAAAGATGGCCGCCCCACTTGCGACCTGCGCCAGGGAAGAACAGCGTTCTGTTATTCGGTTTTTGCGTAGTGAAAGTGTGAAATCTACTGAAATTCATCGACGAATGAAGGTTCAGTAAGGTGATGCATGTTTGTCGCAGCAGCAAGTCTACGAATGGAGTAGTGAAGGAAAACCGCCGAGTGACACTGAATGCCATTGCAGCATGTTTACAGATTAGTCATGGGTCAGCACACCACATTGTGCATGATGTGCACCAGTTTCACAAAGTGTCTGCAAATTGGGTGCCACGGCAACTGACTCCTGAAATGAGAGAACGACGTGTTGATGCTTGTGAAGAACTTCTTCGATGCTTTGAACGAAGAGGTGATGGCTTCCTTGCAAGAATCGTTACTGGGGCGAAACGTGGCTTCACTTCCACCAATCGCAAAGGAAAAGAGCGCGAGCAAAGAATGGCGCCATTCCTCATCACCAAAACTGAAGAAGTTTCGAACAGAACCATCAGCAGGGAAAGTTATGCTGACTCTCTTTTGGGACGAAAAAGGCGTCATTTTGGAGCATTAGATGCTTAGAGGAACCACTGTCACCAGTCCATCATACACAGATCTCCTAAAAAATCATCTGCGGGCTGCAATCAAATCAAAGCGACGTGGATTGCTGTCAGCAGGTGTCCTTTTGCAACATGACAATGTAAGGCTCCACACTGCACGTACAACAGATGCAACAATCAAAGAAGTGCATTTTGAGTGTCTTCCTCATGCACCATACTCACCAGACCTTGCCCCCAAGTGATTTCCATATGTCTGGACCACATAGAGACGCAATGGGAGGAAAGAAGTTCCGTTCTGATGAAGAGGTACGCCACGCGGTGCATGAGTGGTTGCGCGGACTACCAAAAGAATTTTTTTCTAAAGGAATTTATGCACTTTGTAAGCGCTGGAGGAATTGCACTGAGCGGGGAGGGAGATTATGTTGAAAAGTGATACAGCTTTGCACCACTTCTGCACAATAAATAATATTTAAAAAAAAAATATTTAAAGTTTTCATTTGACTCACCCTCGTATTTATTGGCTTTTGGGACGTGAGGATATAAAATGTAGACTGGCAATGGCATGGAAAGCGTTTCTGAAGAAGAGAAATTTGTTAACATCGAGTATTGATTTAAGTGTCAGAAAGTCGTTTCTGAAAGTATTTGTATGGAGTGTAGCCATGTATGGAAGTGAAACATGGACGATAAATATTTTAGACAAGAAGAGAACAGAAGCTTTCGAAATGTGGTGCTACAGAAGAATGCTCAAGATTAGATGGGTAGATCACATAACTATGGAGGAGGTATTGAAAGGAATTGGGGAGAAGAGGAGTTTGTGGCACAACTTGACTAGAAGAAGGGATCGGTTGGTGGGACATGTTCTGAGGCATCAAGGGATCACCAATTTAGTACTTGAGGGCAGCGTGGAGGGTAAAAATCGTAGAGGGAGACCAAGAGATGAATACACTAAGCAGATTCAGAAGTATGGCTCTCAGCACTATGCGACTTAACTTCTGAGGTTATCAGTCGCCTAGAACTTAGAACTAATTAAACCTAACTAACCTAAGGACATCACACACATCCATGCCCGAGGCAGGATTCGAACCTGCGACCGTAGCGGTCACTCGGCTCTAGACTGTACCGCCTAGAACCGCACGGCCACTCCGGCCATTCAGAAGTATGTAGGCTGCAGTATGTACTGGGAGATGAAGAGGCTTGCACTGGATACAGTAACATGGAGAGCTGCATCAAACCAGTCTCAGGACTGAAGACCACAACAATAACAACGGGACGTGACTATAAAGCTATCTCAACTATGACGATATGAAAGTAAGGACAACACAACATGCAACCGACGAACGGAGAAAAACCCTGTCCGGTAATCAAACCCGGACCCCTTCGGTCAGCAGTTCGCCGCGCTGACCGTGCAGCTACCGAGGTGAACGTATACAAGCTTAGAAATCACAATAAGGAGCAGGCCCTGCACGCGATATTTATGTTTAAAGGAGACCTGAAGCAGGATGATAGCTTGTGCATTTTCATCTGCTTCCATCCTCCAGTAGGAAACGAGGTGGCTGAGCAGATGGAGGCGGGCTGTCGCAGACAATGCACAGCAGACGCGCCGCGTATCGCCAAGTAAAACTGTCCTGGCGCGCTGCCGGGCTACGCTTGGCGCCAGGCGTTCCCGCTCGTGCCGCCTGCTGCCGCCGGAATAAACTCTCGAGTGTGGCCACACAGGCAGCCGGGGAAGCACAACCAACTCCTCAATAGCCCGCACTCAGCATTCCCGTGCGCTTCCATTCATAAACGTTGTGTAGGCAGATGAAACGTTCTAGGCATCACAGATACGATACCGATAATTTTGTTACATTACTACACTACTGGCCATTAAAATTGCTACACCACGAAGATGACGTGCTACAGACGCGAAATTTAACCGACAGGGAGAAGATGCTGTGACATGCAAATGATTAGCTTTCCAGAGCATTCACGCATGGTTGGCGCCGGTGGCGACACCTACGACGTGCTGACATGAGCAAAGTTTCCAACCGATTTCATACACAAACAGCAGTTGACCGGCGTTGCCTGGTCAAACGTTGTTGTGCTGGATTCCAACGGCCTCGTATCACTAGCAGTCGCCATGACAGGCATCTTATCCGCATGACTGTAGCGGATCGTGCAGCCACGTCTCGATCCCTGAGTCAACAGATGGGGACGTTTGCGAGACAACAACCATCTGCACGAACAGTTCGACGACGTTTGCAGCAGCATGGACTATCAGCTCGGAGACCATGGCTGCGGTTACCCTTGATGCTGCATCACAGACAGGAGCGCCTGCGATGGCGTACTCAACAACGAACCTGGGTGCACTAATGGCAAAACGTCATTTTTTCGGATGACTCCATGTTTTTTTTACACCATCATGATGGTCGCATCCGTGTTTGGCGACATCGTGGTGAACGCACATTGGCCGGCCAGTGTGGCCAAGCGGTTCTAGGCGCTTCAGTCCGGAACCGCGCGACCGCTACGGTCGCAGGTTCGAATCCTGCCTCGGGCATGGATGTGTGTGATGTCCTTAGGTTAGTTAGGTAGTTCTAAGTTCTAGGGGACTGATGACCTTAGAAGTTAAGTCCCATAGTGCTCAGAGCCATTTGAACCATTTTTTTGAAAGCACATTGGAAGTATGTATTCGTCGTCGCCATACTGATGTATCACCCAACAATGTATGGGGTGCCATTGGTTACACGTCTCGGTCACCTCTTGTTCGCATTAACGGCTCTTTGAACAGAGGACGTTACATTTCAGATGTGTTACGAGCCGTGGCTGTACACTTCATTCGATCCCAGGGAAACCCTACATTTCAGCAGGATAATGCACGACCGCATGTTGCAGGTCCTGTACGGGCCTTTCTGGATACAGAAAATGTTCGACTGCTATCTGGCCATCACATTCTGCAGATCTCTCACCAATTGAAAACGTGGCCGAGCAACTGGCTCGTCACAATACGCCAGTCACTACTCTTGATGAACTGTGGTATCGTGTTGAAGCTGCATGGGCAGCTGTACCTGTTCATTCCATCCAAGCTGTGTTTGACTCAATGCCCAGGCGCATCAAGGCCGTTATTATGGCCAGAGGTGGTTGTTCTGGGTACTGATTTCTCAGGATCTATCCACCCAAATTGCTTGAAAATGTAATCACATGTCAGTTCTAGTATGATATATTTGTCCAATGAATACCCGTTTATCATGTACATTTCTTCTTGGTGTAGCAATTTTAATGGCCAGTAGTGTATATAATGGATATACGAGTACAGGTTGTAGACACGTGGTTGGCGACATTTTGGTCTGGCCGTGAGTCGTGCTCGGCTAGTCAAATTGTAAGACGACCGCTCGCGATTAGCGGGCAATCAGGGTTCGATTCCCGGTCCGGCACAAATGTTCACTGTCGTCATTCCATTATACAACTGATGGTTGTCCGTATTCGCAACTGCGAATACATTTCATGTACTTCATGTATTCCTTGTGAACGTTCGGAAAACCAGAAAATCTAGTTCAGCGTTTATTATTTCAAATATAATCCCCAAAACAGTTAATACGTTTATCCCACATTTTGTGGGAACGAGCGAGGTAGCGCAGTGGTTAGACACTGGACTCGCATTCGGGAGGACGACGGTTCAATCCCGCGTCCGGCCATCCTGATTTAGGTTTTCCGTGATTTCCCTAAATCACTCCAGGCAAATGCCGGGATGGTTCCTCTGAAAGGGCACGGCCGACGTCCTTCCCATCCTTCCCTAATCCGATGAGACCGATGACCACGCTGTCTGGTCTCCTTCCCCAAAAACAACCAACCAACCAACATTTTGTGGGAGTGAGGGGATATCGCCACATGAATTAAGACTCTTGATAATCTCCTGCGATAAGGAAGTTTTCTTCAGGAGACTGCTACTTTTACTCTCAACTCGTCAGGTCAGCGCCGATCCTACGGTACGCTGAATCATATTGTAAACACAGTATCTTTTGAACGTAATCCTGCTTGTCCAACACAGCTGTAGCATTGCCCCTCTCCGCGGGTAAAACAGAAATATCCGGATCCACTCTGGCTGAATGTACAGCAGCCCTCGACACTACTGTTAGATTACTCTTAGGTGAACGTGCCGCAGTCAACATACTACATGCTCCCCTCCTAATCTTCTTTGCAACATCAGGAGGTAGTTTAAAAACAGCATGTTCAACAGAACTTATAAAACCAACGACTGGCCAATGCTTGGGCGTCGGCCCAAAATGTAAACCTTTCCCTAGCACGGATAAAGGTGCATCGACAAAAGCTTTCTCTGTGAGATTGAGAACAGAACGTCGAAATATAGTATTAGACTCCGAACCACAGAAACTCTCAAATTGCGCCGAATGCCTGGTAATTAGAACCCACATGTTGCTAACGTTGTTTCGACTACGCTGCAGAAGTTTCGCTGTGAAGCTCTCACACATCCTCACACAGTCTGAATCCCTCCCCATGCAGTTTTCACATTTTTGGAGCCCTGAAGAAAGATTTTCGCGACCATCGATTTACCTTGCACCAAGACGTGCACACCTGGGTACAATCATGGTTCCGTAAGCAGCCGCAAACATTCTTCCACGAAGGCACTGACCCTGTTGCCCAACAGTGGGATAAATGTGTTAACAGTTTTGGAGATACTTTTGAAATAATAGACAGTGTACTTGCTTTTTCCCGTTTGTCTCGTTTTCATTTGACTGCCCTTTATACTATTTTAACACACGATAAATGAAAAAAACCGGGCTGAAAATATTAAACTGAAAAACTGGAGAAGAGACTCGCCAGTATGTTACCATATAATATACATCTTGCATTTTTCTCCTACGCATGGACAAAACAGCGACATAAGTTACATTTACAAACATGTAACTGCGAAAACGGAAGTATTAAATGATATTATGGACAGTTGAAACAAAACACAGTCAATTATTAAATACGTGATAAGACACTTGTGTTTAAAAAGGTCCAAAACGAAATATTAATTATATTACAAGATGGAAAGTCAGGTATTATTCAAAGGTAAACGGGAAACATGAAACCATACTTGTTCCACAGTCGTTTATATATGAAATAAAATAAATAATACCGGTATTTAATTTAATTTATCCAAAGGACGCTGCAATTAGGAACTAAAATAATGTTGCATAAAACTGGGATTTTACTAATGAAAAAGAATCTTATAAGGAGAGAAAGCAAAGCACAAACTTTCACTAATATTCCCAAACCTAAATATTTGAACAAAGATACTTAGTAAGATTTCATAATGAAATGAAGAAATGTTAACTATGAAACTGATGACCTACCTAAAGTAAATATCATTAAAATACGCCGAAAAAATAACCCTACTGAAATCATTATTATTATTAGAGAAAACAAGTAACTTTAAAGATGATCTGAACCAAGACCTGCAAAATCAAATCCATAACATAAGTGGTTAGTTATTCAAGCGACTGCCTTTACTGTGCGATGTATTCTGTATTTACTCTTTGAAACTGTCTTGGTTTCCACCTTGTAAGAATGTCATCCCCTTGCTGTAACGCTAGGACGTATTTGGTAATTAACCACGTCCACTTTGTGTCTTAGTGACCGGAGACAGTACACACACCAATCAAACAACCTTGTCCCTGGGATAGACAAAGAAGGGAATCTATTTGAACGCCAGGCCTGAAGGTATGTATGCTGAAATGGGGTAATTGTTCAGTTGACTGCCCTTCTATTTGTGATACGCCAATTCTGGACGTCCAGTGTCAGTACAGCCACCCAAAACCGTAGACTGAAAGCATAGAGACATTGCTCCCATTGTGTGGGAGCAACTTACATTTCATATTTCTTTAGGTTGTTTATGTCTTTGCTAATATTCTCTCTTTTCCATAGTTGTGAAGGTTTCTGTATTCATACTGCCTGAATTTAGTGCGAGGCACCTCTATATTTTAAGTTCCTATGTACTGTCACATTACCTTACAGGTGACGACATCAGAGCAGGGAAGTTACAGTTGACGAAAAGGGAAAAGTACCCGAATGGACACTAGGTGCTTTGACTTATCTAGGGCAGTATTCCACAACCTTTTGTTACTCATTGTACATCCAGATTGGGCCACACTGGACACGGCACACCAAAATGTCAGTTCCCTCACAATCGTGTGAATCTTAAGATCGTTACGAATTATTACATAGTTATGTAATCAGTTTTTATTATTATTATTAGGTTAGGGGGTCTCAGGAAACCACAGAAAGGGTGTCCGGCTAAAAGGGGGCAGATAAAACACAGTAAGGTAGTTGTAGAAACGGCCGGTATTGCAGTTCTAAATTGTCGTAGCTGTGTTGGGAAAGCACCAGAGCTCCAAGCCCTAATACAAAGAATTGTAGCTCAAATATTTATAGGTACAGAAATCCTGCTACAGCCAGAAATAAGTTCAGCCGAATTTCTTTCAAACGATCTAACAGTATGTAAGGTGGCAGAATAAATTAAAGCCGGCCGGGTGGCCGAGCGGTTCTAGGCGCTACAGTCTGGAACCGCGCGACCGCTACGGTCGCAGGTTCGAATCCTGCCTCGGGCATGGATGTGTGTGATGTCCTTAGGTTAGTTAGGTTTAATTAGTTCTAAGTTCTAGGGGACTGATGACCTTAGAAGTTAAGTCCCATAGTGCTCAGAGCCATTTGAACCATTTTTAGAATAAATTAATGTCAATTTCGGACCTTACATTAGAGTTTTATACATTGTAACGGGAAGGTGAAAATGACACCTACCTTACTTCGGAGGTAATGAGCAGATTTGCCTATAAGTATTTAATGCAAAAGGGATGACACTCAATGGACGGTATTAACACACCCCTCCTATATAATGTATGCCAATGAGCAGAAGGTGAAACAAGCAGTGAGAGGGAAACGTTTTGTGTGGGAGCAGGTGCGGGCAGAAGCAGAGTCACACCACGGGAGGCACCACGAAAAACTCTTAGGGGGCGTCCCGAGGCGGGAGTCAGAGACCACACAGGTGACACATGCTGGAGAACAAGCAACTGGCCACCAGAAGTAGGACAGAAAGAAGTTTTAGAAAACTGCGTTTTGGAATTCCAAATAGATACGAACAAAACCAGTGACGCAGTTGATCACGTGAACAGTGAGTGGTACACATGTGATGTACACACGTAACTTTTAAGCGTCTGGAGCGGGCACAAAAAGTCCGATTGCTGGAAACGAACTAGGAAGGAGTAAAGTGCCGAGATTTCGATGCAGTTTAATAGTAGGGCCCTTGCGATTGGTAGAGAGAGTTTCCACAAAAATAAGAGGATCGCTCCTATTGGTCAAAAAAAGCCTTGACTTGGAGACTGAAAGAACGCAGGTGGGGAGACAGTTCGGCTACGAGAAAGACAAGAGCGAAATTTTCGGGGACTCTTCTCTGAATGCGGGGTACATAACTCTCTGTACGACGCAGAGGAGACATTTGTGTGAACACTGCGATCACTGTGGCTGACATTCAGGTAGATGTTAGCTGTAGTGTCGTTGAGCTCCAACTGTGGAGAAAAGAACCAGCCGGTTAGTTAATTGTTCTTGTGAGGACTGAGATGGCATTTTAATATGCACGCTGCTCCAGCCATGTGCGTGCATATCGCCATATTCCAAGACCAGGGATGAGTACATGTTTTCTTGCATAACGAGAAACGTAGGGAAAGTTTCTCCTGGAAAAATCAGCAAAGGCTTAGTTAGTTTTTATAGGAATTTCAGAGGATGAGAGCAGCCATGCAGACAACAGCTCATCACAGCTGAGGTAAATACCGTGAGCAGAGGCGTAAACTTGTTGGTTCATCAGCTTGCGTCCACTATAAACTTGAGCGACCTTGGGTAGCCTTTAGCTAAACTTGTCACAAAACTAATCATCCTCCGTAGACTCGATTGTCATCCTAAACAGTACCGAACTTTGAACCAGAGTTGCGTGATTTATTGTAGTACTGGCCAACATCATGACGTAGTCATCAGAATAATTTTCCAAAGAAATTTCTAGTTAAAATTTACCATTGTTGTGTTTATGGTTATTTCACTTTCTGAGGACGAGATGCGTTCGTTTGACAACTGTCGTATCATTGACAAATTGTAAACTGTGTAAATGCATGTATTTCTGTGATAAGCTTGCAACATTAAACCAAAAAATATTTACAGCTTACACAGTTGTTGTTCTGTCCTCAAAACACTACAAGTGTTCAGAAAGGATAGGATGGAGTATTTATTGCTGTCAGAAGTAGTTTACCTTGTAGTGAAATTGAAACTTCCTGGCAAATTAAAACTATGTGCCAGACCGAGACTTGAACTCGGGACCTTTGCCTTTTGCGGGCAAATGCTGTACCAACTGAGCTACCCAACCACGACTCACACCCCGTCCTCACAGCCTTACTTCTGCCAGTACCTCTTCTCCTACCTTCCAAACTCTACAGAAGCTCTCCTGCGAACCTTGCAGAACTAGCACTCCTGAAAGAAAGGATACTGCGGAGACATGGCTTAGCCACAGCCTGGGTGATGTTTCCAGAATGAGATTTTCACTCTGCAGCGGAGTGTGTGCTGATATGAAACTTCCTGGCAAATTAAAACTGTATGCCGGACCGAGACTCGAACTCGGGACCTTCGCCTTTCACGGGCACGTGCTCTACCAACTGAGCTACCCAAGCACAACTCACGCCCTGTCCTCACAGCTTTACTTTCGTCAGTACCTCGTCTCCTACTTTCCAAACTTCACAGTAGCTCTCCTGCGAACCTAGCAAACTGAAGTAGACAGTTTCTGTGAAATAGTATGGGTAGAGGTTAAACCTGACAATCGGACTAAACTATTAATTGGATCGCTTTACCGACCCTTCGACTCAGAAGGTGTAGTTGGTGAGCAATTCAAAGAAAACTTGAGTCTCATTTCAAAGAGGTACCCCACTTATACAATTATAGTCTGTGGCGACTTCAACCTTCTCTCGATGTGCCGGAAAAATTATACGTTTAAAGCAGGCGGCAGGCATAAAACGTCAACAGAAATTGTACTGAATGCTTTCTCAGAAAATTATTTTGAACAATTAGTTCATTAGCCTATTCCAAGCGTAAATGATTGCGAAAGCGTACTTGACCTCTTAGCAACAAATAATCCTGGACAAATAGTGAGTATCGTCAAGAATACAAGGATTAGCGACCACAAGGCAGTTGCTGCTAGGCTGAATGCCGTAACATCTACAACCATCAAAAAGAAACGCAAATTAAATCTATTTTAAAAAGCTGATAAAAATGCTCTTAACGCCTTTTTAAGAGACAGTCTTCACTCCTTCCGATCGACCATGTAAGCGTAGAAAACTTGTGGAATGATTTCAAAGAGATAGTATCGACAGCAATTGAACGAAATACACGACATAAATTAATGAGTAATGGCACTGATCCCCCATGGTACACAAAACGGGCCAGATTGCTGTTGCAGAAGCAGCGAAAAAAAGCATGCCGAATTTAAAAGAACACAAAATCCCCAAGAGTGGCAAAGTTTTACAGAAGTTAGAAATATAGCACGTACTTCAATGCGAGATGCTTTCAATAGTTTCCACAACGAAATTCTGTCTCGAAATCTGGCAGAAAACCCAAAGAGATTCTGGTCATACATAAAACACACCAGTGGCAACCGCTCGCTCACAGAAAGATCCGTACCTAAAGACTGGAAAATTGCTTAAGTCACACCAATACCCAAAAAGGGAAGTAGGAGTAATCCCTTGAATTACAGGCCCATATCACTAACGTCGATGTGCAGTAGGGTTTTGGAACATATACTGTATTTGAACATTATGAAGTACCTCCAAGAAAACGATTTATTGACACATAGCACGGATTCTTAAAATATCGTTCGTGCGAAATACAACCAGCTCTTTATACTCACGAAGTAATGAGTACTATCGACAGGGGATGTCAAGTTGATTCCACATTCTTAGATTTCCAGAAGGCTTTCGACACCGTTCCTCACAAGCGTCTTCGAACCAAACTGCGTGGCTATGGAATATCGTCTCAGTTGTGCGACTGGACTCGTGATTTCCTGTCAGAAAGGTCACAGTTTGTAATATTAGACGGAAAGTCATCGAGTAAAACAGAAGTAATATCTGGCGTTCCCCAAGGAAGTGTTATAGGCCCCCTATTGTTCCTGATCTATATTAACGACATAGAAGACAATCTGAGTGGCCCTCTTAGATTATTTGCGGAAGATGCTGTCATTTACCATTTTGTAAAGTCATGAGATGACCAAAGTGAATTGCAAAATGATTTAGAAAAGATATCTGCATCGTGCGAAAAGTGACAGTTGACCCTGAATAAAGAAAAGTGTGAAGTTATTCACATGGGTACTAAAAGAAATCCGCTAAATTTCGATTACGCGATAAGTCACACAAATCTGAAGGCTGTAAATTCAACTAAATACTTAGGGATTACAATTACAAATAACCTATATTAGAACGATCACATAGATAATGTTGTGGGTAGAGAAAACCAAAGACTGCTATTCATTGGCAGAACACTTAGAGGGTGCAAAAGGTCTACTAAAGCTTACACCACAATTGTCCGTCCTATTGTGGAGTGTTGCTGTGCAGTGTGGGATCCGCATCAGGTGGGACTGACGGATGACATCGAAAAAGGCCGGCCGGGGTGACCGAGCGGTTCTAGGCGCTACAGTCTGGAACCGCGTTACCACTTCGGTCGCAGGTTCGAATCCTGCCTTGGGCATGGATGTTTGTGATGTCCTTGGGTTAGTTAGGTTTAGGTAGTTCTAAGTTCTAGGGGACTGATGACCTCAGAAGTTAAGTCCCATAGTGCTCAGAGCCATTTGAAACATTTGAACATCGAAAAAGTACAAAGAAGGGCAGCGCGTTTTGTATTATCGCGAAATAGGGGAGATAGTGGCACAGACATGATATGTGAATTGGAGTGGCAATCATTAAAACAAAGGCGTTTTTCGTTCCGACGCGATCTTCTAATGAAATTTCAATCACCAGTTTTCTCCTCCGACTTCGAAAACACTCTGTTGGCACCCGCGTACCACGTACATATGGAGAAATGATGAACACGATAAAATAAGAGAAATCAGGACTCGCACAGAAAATTTTAAGTGTTAGTTTTCCCGCGGGCCGTTCGAGAGTGGAACGGTAGGGAGACAGCTTGAAGGTGGCTGACTGAACCCTCTGCCAGGCACTCTATTGTGAACTGCAGAGTAAAGATAAGATGTAGATTATTATTATAAAATAGGAATAGACACGTGCATTTATTAACAACTTATTAACTTTAATTCACTGTAGGAAACAGGCATTGCTAATACGAAATTTAATGTAAATAACTCTACACATCCCTCCAATTTGATGTTTGAGCCTGCTTAGCTGCACACAGACGGCTGATTCGTGGAGGAATCGTTGATAAAGCAAGCATTTCTTCGCTGATATATCCGAGGCTCTCTCTCTCTCTCTCTCTCTGTTTTAATTTCAGGCAAAGTCGAGAAGCCCCAGATCACACACATATGTAGCCGAAAACGGTAATAACACATTAACTGCCGTCTGAGATATAGCTGGGTATTCACTGCTTATTGACAACCAAAATGTATCCAAAGAGACTTCGAGAAATTTTGGTATCAAAGTTCTGTCTGCTTTCAAATCTGGCAGTTTCTCTTCTGAGCCTAAACCTAAATTATTAGAAAGATATTTCGGATCCACGAATGGATCACGAACCCAGTCAAAATATTCAATAGTATCTCCAAAACAATTTTTTTTAAATTCTGCTGTAAGCGTACTAAACGTTCTTTAATTAAGTCAATCAGCACCTTGTTATCGTCAGTAAGTACCATAGAGTTTCGAACATCCCACACGGTCCATTTTCAATTGTCTTTATCCGCATATTTACCTTATTAATAAATCTACTTCTACACGATTACCCTACAAAATGGTTCAAATGGCTCTGAGCACTATGGGACTTAACTTCTGAGGTCATCAGTCCCCTAGAACTTAGAACTACCTAAACCTAACTAACCTAAGGACATCACACACATTCATGCCCAAGGCAGGATTCGAACCTGCGACCGTAGCGGTCGCGCGGTTCCAGGCTGTAGCGCCTAGAAACGCTCGGCCACTCCGGCCGGCGATTACCCTACAATTCACAATTAAGTGCCTAGCAGAGGGTTCATTGAATCACCTTCAAGCTATTTCTCTATCGTTTCACTTTGAACAGCGCACGGAAAAAACGAACACTTAAATCTTTCCGTGCGAGCTCTGATTTCTCTTATTTTATTAGGTGATATTTTCTCCCTGTGTAGGTGAGCGCCAACGAAATATTTTCACACTCTGAGGAGAAAGTTGGATATTGAAATTTCATGAAAAGATCCTACCGTAACGAAAAAAAACTTTTGTTTTAGTCATTGCCACCTCAATTCGCGAATCATATCTGTGGTACTGTCTCCTCTACTTCGCCATAATACAATAATACAAAACGAGCTGGCCTTCTTTGAAATTTTCCTAGGTCCTCCGTCAATCCTATCTATGGGGTTCCCAAACCGCAAAGCAATACTCCAAAAGAGCGCAGAGAAGCGTAGTGTAAGCAGTTACTTTAGTAGACCTGTTGCGTTTTCTAAAATCCTTGAATCCACACGTTTCTACCTTTCATTTTTCTGTTTAGTTTCTTTAAGCGTACGGATATATTAAAAGATATACCAACATAGATATCCATTAATAAGCTGCAAGTAAATCCGCATACTCATGCTTGTCAATAGTAAAAAAAGCATCTATCTTACCTCTTAGTTCAAACATACGCTTTAACAATTTAAATCGTGATAACCGTCGTACTTCTGTACGTAGCAGAAGTGTAGTGTGCTGTGCTCTCGTTTCTTGACACACAACATTAAAAAGCCACATATTTAGAGGTCGCGATCTGATAAAGTTCACTGCTTTTACTGCTTTGTCCATTGCAATTTTCAGAGGAGATGCCAAAGATTTAGCAACTGTAGCTTCGCGGCGAATGAGGCAATGGTCGATTCGTAAGTTAGGATTTACTTCGCATACTTAACCCACGAATCCTTTCAATTGGCCTGTATACAAACGGCTTCGTTTGTGCGAGGGTAATCCCAAAAGTAAGGTCTCTGATCTTTTTATGAGTCAGAACTCTGTTTGTGTGGCAGTTGGTCACACTGTTATGCAGAGTGCTTCAATCGCAGTGTGTAAACATGAGCACGCCGCGCTGAGGCGCTCAGTCTTGGCTTGGCAGCCGCTCAGAACGGAGTTCCCGTTGGATGTTACCGCCACGTGCGGACTGCGCTCAATTATTCGATTTTTGAACGCAAAGGCCACTGTGCCGATTGAAATCCATCGCCACGTGACGGAAGTGTATGGTAAGTCGTGCATGGATGTCAAAAATGTTCGTAAATCGTGTAGAGAGTTTGCAGCTGGTCGGACCGAAATTCACTATGAACAAAGGAGCGGGAGACCTTCAATTTCTGAGGAGAGAGTGTTGCAGGTTGAGCAAAGCATGCGTGAACTTCGGCGGATCACCCTGTATGATCTCTGCACGTTTCCCGAAGCACCGCTAACAGAATTTTAACGGAAACATTGAAGTACCGGAAGGTGTGCGCAAGATGGGTGCCACGTATGCTGACTGAGGACCACACGCGGCAACGAGTTGATGCTTCCCGCGCATTTCTTCACCGCCTTGCAGCCGAACAGGACAACTCTCTGGACTCAATTGTCTCGGGTGACGAAACCTGGGCATACCACTTTATATCTGAGCCCAACAGTCACGCCAGTGGCGGCATCCTTATTCGCCAAAGCCACGGAAATTCAAACAATCACAGTCTGCCGGTAAAGTCATGACAACCGTTTTTTGAGACCGAAAAGGGGTATTTTTGGTCGACTTTTTGCCCACAATTAACGCTGACAGGTACTGTGAGAGTCTGAAAAAACTCGAACGGGCAATTCAGAACCGAAGAAGAGGAATGTTGAGCAAGGGCGTACACATTCTCCACGACAACGGTCGCCCACACATCGCTCGGCAAACCGTTGCTCTCCTGCAACAGTTTCAGTGGAAAATAATCACCCACCCACCCTATAGTCCTGATTTAGCGCCCAGTGACTATCACCTGTTCCCTAAGTTAAAAGAACATTTGACCGGAAAGCGATTCAGCTCCGACGACGAGGTAAAAGAAGAGGTTCATAACTTTCTAAACGGCATGGCGGCGAGCTGGTATGACATGGGCATACAAAGACTGCCACAGCGTCTACAAAAATGCATCGAAAGAAATGGTGATTATGTCGAAAAATAACTAAATGTTCAATCTGTAAACTGATGTAAACCATTGTAGAAATAAACAGGTCTATATACTTATAAAAAATAGGAGATCTTACTTTTGGGATTACCCTCGTACAAACACTAACGCAATGCTCCCACTTTAATTCATTACGAACCTGTTATTCATTAGTTTAACGAAATATTTCTTCACTGGTTGCTTGTTCGGCTAATTCTTTGCAAAAAAAGAAATTACTTACAATTACATCCTATCAATATACCTTTTATAGGAAGGAAGTTGTGTGTGACCGCCAATATCGGTGAACTCTTCGATTTTAAGTGAGAAATTACAACTGCTCTTTATTTTCTCCTTCAAAATGTTTTCGATGTCACTGGACATGTCATTAACGTGGCGGCTGAATGTATCAGCAGACGAAAATAATTAACATCCTTACTTAGCAGAGAGGATTGTTTTGTCGACAAATGTCGTTTCAATTTCAAGTTTTTCACCACAGAGAACGCACTTGGGGACTGGGCATGTTTTGTCTGCACACGAAGAAAAAGCCCATAAGATAAATAATTCTCACTATATTAGCTTTGAACTGCTTCCTGTTCCTTTTTTTTTTTTTTTTTTTTTGGGGTTTCTGTGGATTCACTACCTGCACTTGAGAATGGACCATTCCATAACAATGAACTTATCGGAAAAAAATAGTTTAATGCCACTGCAATAGAAAATACTGGTTTAACTATCGCAATATTCTCACTACAGCAGATCACAGCTGTGATAAAACTGAACTGAAATACTCAAACAATGGAAAGTACAGGATGGAATACCAACAGTATCCCTGAACTGAAATACTGTATGTACTGCGACAAGACAATACCACCACTCGGCTGATCACTCGAAAAGATTTCTTCATTGGAATCTCCGAGGAAGCCTGCAGTCACATAAATCAGTTGTCTGACAATGTTTGGTGGCGAATGAAAAGAGCAATAAACTTAAAGAATGTGCTACATACTGGAACAAATGTCAACACAAGGCAATAAAAGTAACAAGAAAGGGACATTTTTCTGATCCTAGGAATTTTAGGGAAAAGCACGTACAGCCGGCCGTAAAATAAGATATGGTGTTACAAAGTTCTCTCACCCTAGCGGCATATCTGCTGCAGTGCTACAAGTGAGAATACAGTTAACTTAAGATAGGCAAAGTGTAACAATAATATCGAGTAAATGAATTAAAATTAATGTCTATGGAAATATAACAGTTATCAGGATGCACTGAATAGTTAAAGAATAAACAAGAATCTTCTTATCTAAAATCTAAGGAAATAAATTAGAGTTAATCTCTGTAAAAACATAAAATTTCGCAGTATGTCTAATATCGAAATCCCTTAGTTTCTTCAATAATCTATAAACGTTAGCGTCACTTCCTTGACATTGTAGCGGCCCACCGGTTGGGGAATACTGATGTATAGAGTCAGCCTGAAATGTTTTAATATGAAACTAGATGGCTGTTTTAGAAACTTAATTTTTCTCTCAGCTGTGTCTTGAGCTAATTGCTAGAACTTATGGATTTTGTTTGTTCTGCTCAGGATCTGTCTTCGACGACGAGAACGGAGTAAATGAAATAAGTTGCGATAGTGAAGGCATGTTATTTAAAGACCGATCGGCTCGCCGACAATCAATACGACTGGCCGCCAATAGCGCAACTAATATTCGTTTCTACACTTAACTGTTCGCCGGAACCGGTCCGCTCCTAAAATGTAGCGTCCATCAGAGACATCATGTAGTTTTGGTACGCAAAATTCCACCATTTCAAACAAACTGAAAGAGATTTCAGGCGATTTTTCTCAAACATCAAGGTCAGTTGTAACGAATTTTACCTCACCTTCATTTTTCATAAACCTGTACACGTAAATGTAAACGTAAACCCTGCAGCCGGCCGCTGTGGCCTAGCGGTTCTAGGCGCTTCAGTCCGAAACCGCGCTGCTGCTACGGTCGCAGGTTCGAATCCTGCCTCGGGCATCGATGTGTGTGATGTCCTTAGGTTAGTTAGGTTTAAGTAGTTCTAAGTCTAGGAGAGTGATGACCTCAGATGTTAAGTTCAAAAATGGTTCAAATGGCTCTGAGCACTATGGGACTTAACATCTGAGGTCATCAGTCCCCTAGACTTAGAACTATTTAAACCTAACTAACCTAGGACATCACACACATCCATGCCCGAGGTAGGATTCGAACCTGCGACCTTAGCGGTCGCGCGGTTCCAGATTGAAGCGCCTAGAACCGCTCGGCCACTGCGGCCGGCAGATGTTAAGTCCCACAGTGCTTAGAGCCATTTGAACCATAATCCCTTCATATGGACCAGGAACTTACGTGCTCGCTTTGCGCTCTTGAGGGCTGTATGAAATAAGCAGACTTTCTTTACAAAGACTTCCATACTGAAAAACTTAAGTTCTTATTTAAATATAGATTTACCTTTGCCAAGTTAATACTTATCTCGTTAAGATGGGCTAAGATCACATGACGAACTTTGGGTTCCGAGAGGCCATCGCCCACTGCATTCTTCGAAATGTGTTAATGGAGTTGATTTTCTGCTTCGTCCCCTGACCAATGAGTGAAATTTTAAGTGTATATCAGTCCGGTATGGACAGTGATGTTTTTCCAGAGTGCGTCCACGCTCCTTCATGTACGCTAAGAGTATTCGGAAGTGTACGTTTCAGGCTCGCGATTGCACTGTTGATTTATCGGATCCGATTACTGCAGTGGTAAACCAGTTCTGACGTCCTCCTTCTGCCAACATCTACATCTGCATTTACATCCATACTCTGCAAAGCACTGTGAAGTGCATGGCAGACGGTACTTCCCATTGTACCAGTTATTAGGGCTTCTTCCCGTTCCGGTCACGTATGTAGAGCAAAAAGAATGAATCTACAAATATACAGGGTACGTCACTAACTATTGCCACCTAGAATAACTCCGAAAGTATGATAGTAGCTGAAAGTTTGTGGGACAAATGTTGCATCGGTCAACGGGGGCCATAATATGACGGTTTTTTGTTGCTAGGCGGGGTCGCGTCAGAGATGTCAACTTTGTTTATTTTAAATAGGATGCAATAGTTTGGTTCTTATTTTCTGATAGCGGCTGTCGAGAAGAATCCAATGATGTGCAACAGTAAGGTCTTTGAAGGTCAACGAAGGTCACAAAGGTGGCTTGAACGTCCATTTACAGAAGGTGTTCGAAGAGATGACAATTGGTATCAATGCAGTGTTGCAATCTTAACATGGATTGAGTGGTATTCCTTATCACTTCGGCTCTTACCGAAGCACATGCTCTGACAATTGTCTCTCGTATATCGTGCAAATAGTAAATATTCGCTGAAAACGGCGTATCCATCTAACATGCCATTGACATGTAAACACCATTCGACGTTTTCGCGATACAACACTAATAGCAACGGTAAGACTAGTATCGTCGAATCAAGCGAATCTGAATAATGTATGCCTTCGAAGAACAAGTCGGTATGCTTCTCATTTACGGAGAATGCCAACGTAATTCAGCGAGAGCTAGATACTTACACGCTGAAAGATATCCACAATGCACTCACCCTACTCGTCGTACATTTAAATATGCGTATGATAAACTGAGAACAACTGGATCTTCAACGCATCGGAAACATATTCGGCAAAGGAAAGTTACAAACGAGGAAACGGAAATTGGTTCAAATGGCTCTGAGCACTATGGGACTTAACATCTACGGTCATCAGTCCCCTAGAACTTAGAACTACTTAAACCTAACTAACCTAAGGACATCACACAACACCCAGTCATCACGAGGCAGAGAAAATCCCTGACCCAGCCGGGAATCGAACCCGGGAACCCGAGAGCGGGAAGCGAGAACGCTACCGCACGACCACGAGCTGCGGACACGGAAATTGGTACTCATGCCACTGTGGTTCCAGATCCTTGTGTTAGTTTGCGTCAAATCGCAAGGGAATCTGGCATGAGCCAGAGTAGTGTTCTTCGTGTTCTGCATCGCCATAAATATCATCCTTACCATATCAGTCTCTACCAAGAATTAATTGGTACGGATTGTATGCGTCGCATTGAATTCTGCCGATGGGCTCAACTTCAGATTAAGGGGGAAAACGCATTTTTTTTTATTTTATTTGCTGACGAACCACGGAAATATTAATTTGCATAACATGCATTATTGAGCAACTGAAAATCCATGTTGGCTGCGGCAAGTTGCACACCAAAAATCGTGGTCGGTGAATGTATGGTGTGGGATTCTGGACGACAGAATTATAGTTCCCTATTTCATCGAAGGAAATCTTAATGGTAGGAAGTACACCGCATTCCTGCAAAAAACATTAGGTCTGTTATTGGTAGAACAAGGAACAGAAAGTGGTATCATCACTATGGGTGTCCGGCACATTTTTCGCTGACGGCTAGAAATTAGTTGCAGAGACAGTTCCTAAATCATTGGATTGGACGCGGAGGAGCTGTGTCGTAGCCGGTTCGTTCGACAGACTTGACGCCTCTGGTTTTTTTCTTGTGGGGATTCGTAAAAGACATTGTTTATAAAGACGTTATAACTACACCTGAAGATATGCGAGAGAGAACTGTCAGAGCAAGGTCTTCGATAAATGCCGATCTGATAAGGAATACCATTCAATCCATGATAAGAAGATTGCAGCACTGCATTGATACCAATGGTCATCACTTCTAACACCTTCTGTAAATGGACGTTCTTGCCACCTTTGTGACCTTCGTTGACCTTCAAAGACCTTACTGTTACACATCACTGGATTCGTCTCGATAGTCGCTATCAGAAAATAAGTACCAAACTATAGCATCCCGTTTTAAAAAAAACGAAGTTGACCCTCATATCTCCGACGCGACCCCACCTAGCAACAAAAAACCGTCATATTATGGCCCCCGTTGTCCCTTGCAACTTTTGTCCCACAAACTTTTCAGCTCCTATCATACTTTCGGAGTTATTCTTGGTGGCAGTAGTTAGAGACTCACCTTGTATATGTTGTGTCTGTTCTTTCGGACATGTCTGAACAAGCAGACACCACATATATAATCAAGGCGAGGACAGCCAATGCTCCCTTCAGTGTAGATGCCCACCTACCTCGAACTCTTACGGGACTCGGCGAAATGTCGCGTCTAATGAGGATAATAGGCGAGGGGCGCCACATCAGTAGTTTGCGGGTAAGTAGAGAATTTGGATTTGGCGGAAGGCGTGCTAGCGTAGACCATGTAGTGGCGATGAGCACCGTGTCCGGATGGGGCAGGGGTCAGCGCATCTGCCTAGCAAGCAAGAGACCTATGTTCGAATCCCGATCCAGCACAAATTTTCAACTTTCCCCATTGATTTACATCAGTGCCTTCTGGCACCTAATGTCCTTAATCCCTTTGTGTCTTGACTCTATAAATGCTTCTGTGCTCGTTGTAATTAATCCTCGCATTACCAAGTGTGTGTGTGTGTGGGGGTGGGGGGGGGGGGGGTGAGGGGGACGAGGAGGGTACTATATGCACAACTTTTGAAAATATTGCCTATCTAGCCAGGTACTTTATATCTTAAAATTAAAAAAAAGCTTTTTGTTTTTAATGAAGTTTCTACAGAATTCCGTAAATGCTTTAAAATTTCCACTTAAACGTAACCCAGAATTTAAGTCTTAGTAATAGATGTGGCTTTTGACAACGAATATCATATTCAGTATTTTCAGGTTTCTTTGAAATGTATGTTGTGAGTAAAAGGTAATAACAGTTAACCAAATTTATATTTCTTAAATTTTTTGTGATGTTCGTAAAGTACCCCAGACCCCTTAATAGTAAACTTTAATGAAAGTGCGTTGGTATTGCTGGGGTTAATCTAATCTTGTCCTTATGATCCATACAGGAGCAATACCTAGGGGGTTCTAGTATGCTCATAGAGTCATCATTCAAAGCCGTTTCTTGAAACTTTATGTTGATGAAGGACCTTTTTTCTCTACTTGGATTCATTAGCACACTAAAGTCCGCGTCTTGTAGGACGGCGGCCCTATTTTCAGCCGTTCTGCGCATCCCCTCCACTAGCCACTGGCAGCCAATGATATTCAATGTCTTTTCGAGCGGCTAGCAGCGAGTTACAGCTAGACAGCGAGAATCTCTTTCCTACATGCTGTACTTTTGCCGTACTTCGCGACAACCGAATTATTCATTCAATTGTCAGTTTCTTTTTCTTTTTTTTTCTTGTAGCAGTATAGCTGTGAACGTGTATCTGTAAATATTGAAGTGCAATTTAAAAAAGTTAGTTGACGGCAACAAATGTGAAGCACTTCACAAGCAGGCGAGGGTGATTATTTACTGCATTTTTAACGTTTTCAAATGTGAATTTGAAAGCATGTCTCCTACTGTTGACTTTTGAAGACACAAGAACGGACTCCAGAACCATGTGGTGTCGGCAAGATAACTATAAATAGAACTGTAAACGAGAATGTCAGAGCTGTAGGAACCGTAGAAACGGTTGGTTTCGTGTCGTTGGAAAGCATAGAAATCGCAAGGAACCTGTGACACTAATGGATGGTTTTAAAGGTGATATTTTAAAGTGCTCCATGTGAATGATGAATGCCCGACATCACAAAAAGTGTTAAATTTGTGCAGGAGAAAATTGGCTTCAATGGTAAGCGCCTCGTCAAAATGTAAAGAATTTTAAAACACGTAGGTTCCAGATATGTTAAGAAGACAGTTTTTAGTTCAAAGAACTGACATAGGTGCAACAAAAACTACATCCCATATAAAGATTCACGATACAAGAGAAGGAAGTAGTTCAACAGTGTATTACGTTGATGAAACATGGGTCAATTAGACTCATTCCAGGAAGATCTGCTGGAAAATGAGTGATGGTACTGGTGGTTTTCAAATTCACATAGGGTTAGGTTCTCAGACAATTATTCTGCATGCTGACTCTTCTGGTTTTGTTTCTGAGAATAAACTTGTATTTAGGTGTAAGAAAAACAGCAGTGACTACCATTCGGAAATGAACGCTGTCAGTTTCGTGACGCGCTTCCCAATTCTTGCCATATCTTGCTTCGAAGTCGGTCATTGCCAGTTATAATTCAACTGTTACAGCGAAAACACGAAGTACAAACACCAGAAAAGCGAATATTTTTTTCTGGCTTAAAAATAAAAATATTAAGTACAGTGTAAACCAGACTCGTGCCGATATCCTGAAACTCACTGATTTATACAAGTCACGTGACAGAATGTACAAACTAGACTTCCTTGCACGTGAATGGATTCACACAGTTTTGAGTTTATCCACGTGTCACTGTCAGTGTAACCCCATGGAACTAATTTGGGCAAAGGGTTAAAGCTTTGTTGGAAACAAAAACAAAACATTCAAGATAACATACGCTCAATCGCTTGTGCGTGAGGTAGTAGAAAACATCCCACCTGTAGCGTGGGCACAGTCAGTGCGGCATGCTGAAAAGCTTCAGATAGAAGAATTTGACAGGGATGGTAAAGATGTTTATGAATGATTTCTTGAAGCCTTCAGCTGCCATTTTCTTTATTTCCTGTACGACTGTACAATTTCGGCCTTAGGCCATTTTCAAGTATCTAAAACGGAAGTTTGATACACTGGATACACTAGTGACATTTGTGATTTTGATGTAGGAACAAGTCATATCTGTAGATGTACTAGGCGCATTATAACTTGCTTTATGGATGATTTTTTGGTAACAGATCATGTCATATACGTCGCTGCTCCTGAATTAGTTGCTCATAAGTTAGGTCGAGGTTTTCACGCTATTTTAGGAGCACGTTACTTTCGAGCAGTTGTTGCAAAGCTCTTATATATAACGTACTTAACACTAGGAAGATTATAATTATTTTACAGAATTTTGCTACTTAAACTGCCGCGCGGGATTAGCCGAGCGGTGTAGGGCGTTGTAGTCATGGACTGTGCGGCTGGTCCCGGCGGAGGTTCGAGTCGTCCCTCGGGCATGGGTGTGTGTGTTTGTCCTTAGGATAATTTAGGTTAAGCAGTGTGTAAGCTTAGGGACTGATGACCTTAGCAGTTAAGTCCCATAAGATTTCACACACATTTGAGCTTTTTTTTTTTTTTTTTTTTTTGCTATTAAACTGCATATGCTTTTGTTCTCAGTTATATTTAATTATCGTTCATCATTGGTGTAAATATGATTGTGTGTAATTTCTTTAAAGTATTCTGTAAATATTTGTGTCGGCAGATGGAAATGATGTTTCTGGAAAACTGATAATGTGTTGATCAAAGTCAGCGTGTGCGATAAAGTGAGCGAACAGTCTTGCTACTGGATTCGATACTTAAGAAGATGAGATCAGTTCATTCATTTCTGCAGAGGTAGGCGAGTTGGTTGTTTTTGACGAGGAGAAAAATTCAATCATGTGTTAGAGACAGGTCAGGGAAACGTAGTGAGAAATTGTAGAGAAACTGTCGATTTAGGATCCGATATTAACAAATGGCTCTGAGCACTATGGGACTTAACATCTATGGTCATCAGTCCCCTAGAACTTAGAACTACTTAAACCTAACTAACCTAAGGACAGCACACAACACCCAGCCATCACGAGGCAGAGAAAATACCTGACCCCGCCGGGAATCGAACCCGGGAACCCGGGTGTGGGAAGCGAGAACGCTACCGCACGACCACGAGATGCGGGCCGATATTAACACTGAATTCTGTATGAAAGAGGAACTTTAATATGGTATTGATGACTGGAGATCGTACGGGAAGGTATTAAAAATTTTGTTACCTCAGTTGTGGGCAACAGATAAACGCAAAGTGGCAAGGGAACTTGAAGGGATAAGAGAAGAAGTGGGTGCAACAGAGGCATATGATGATTTATTTGATGGCGATAATGAAATTAAAAGTGTATCTACAGTTGATATATATGAGATAAATGGGAAATAAAAGAAGTATAGTGTGCAGGTGATTCACGTCGAAAATTATGCGCTAGGTAGAGAGGCAGGCGTAAGTTCAAAGTTGATGGAAATTGAGTGTACAGAGAATTCCGAGGGAGAACTTTGCATTAGCTACAACGATCTTAGTGTGGGTGAAGAAAGGTTATTAAGTAATGTCTCTGAAAACGACTAACCTGTAGTCTCGCCAGCTGGAGATAATAATTGGGTTGTGTCGACGAAAATCAGTGAATTGTTGATCGGGAGAGACAGAGCTATTAATTTAAATTATGAAGTTATACGTGGGGAGGTTGAAATTACTGGAATAAATATGACAGAGGAATGTATTTATGCTTTTATTTCTGGTAAGGAGGAGGGGGTGAACTGCATATTCTTGACACATATGTGGGATTAGACTGAAGGTCGAAAGATCTGTGCGGATATACTATAGAGGACTGGAGGTCGTGCAGCTTAATTTATAAATCGCATACATCTACGTGGAAATATTTAAAATGTCAAATAGCTATGGAGATTGAGAAGAGGAGAAGTGAACCGGGGTGATAGACGTATTTAACGAATTATTTGGGGAAAAATATGGTGTGGTAGATTTCTGAGTGCTTAACATGTGTGCTATGGAAATGGGCTATAGAAGAAGGGATAGGGAAAACAATTTGCTAAGAGAGTGAGGTTTGGAGAGGAAAGTGATTGAAATCGTGCAACCAGTAGTTGAAATTGATGTTTATGATGAAAATGTATGGACCTTCTCGATTCAGGTAGTGATTTACAGCCATATCGGAAACTTTTATAAACAGAAACAAACACAAGAAACTAGTAATTTTGCCGGTCACTGGTGTCAAGATTAAAACCACCACAGGTAGGTTAATCAGGCCAATAAAGAATGAACTGTTGTTAAATTTTAAGGGTGAAGATAGTCATTTTAATATGAGTAAATTGAATAATTAAAGGTGTTAGGCACAGATTTCTTAAGTACATCTACATCTACATCTACATGACTACTCTGCAATTCACATTTAAGTGCTTGGCAGAGGGTTCATCGAACCACAATCATACTATCTCTCTACCATTCCACTCCCGAACAGCGAGCGGGAAAAACAAACACCTAAACCTTTCTGTTCGAGCTCTGATTTCTCTTATTTTAGTTTGATGATCATTCCTACCTATGTAGGTTGGGCTCAACAAAATATTTTCGCATTCGGAAGAGAAAGTTGGTGACTGAAATTTCGTAAATAGATCTCGCCGCGACGAAAAACGTCTTTGCTTTAATGACTTCCATCCCAACTCGCGTATCATATCCGCCACACTCTCTCCCCTATTACGTGATAATACAAAACGAGCTGCCCTTTTTTGCACCCTTTCGATGTCCTCCGTCAATCCCATCTGGTAAGGATCCCACACCGCGCAGCAATATTCTAACAGAGGACGAACGAGTGCAGTGTAAGCTGTCTCTTTAGTGGACTTGTTGCATCTTCTAAGTGTCCTGCCAATGAAACGCAACCTTTGGCTCGCCTTCCCCACAATATTATCTATGTGGTCTTTCCAACTGAAGTTGTTCGTAATTTTAACACCCAGGTACTTAGTTGAATTGACAGCCTTGAGAATTGTACTATTTACCGAGTAATCGAATTCCAACGGATTTCTTTTGGAACTCATGTGGATCACCTCACACTTTTCGTTATTTAGCGTCAACTGCCACCTGCCACACCATACAGCAATCTTTTCTAAATCGCTTTGCAACTGATACTGGTCTTCGGATGACCTTACTAGATTGTAAACTACAGCATCATCTGCGAACAACCTAAGAGAACTGCTCAGATTGTCACCCAGGTCATTTATATAGATCAGGAACAGCAGAGGTCCCAGAACGCTTCCCTGGGGAACATCTGATATCACTTCAGTTTTACTCGATGATTTGCCGTCTATTACTACGAACTGCGACCTTCCTGACAGGAAATCACGAATCCAGTCGCACAACTGAGACGATACCCCATAGGCCCGCAGCTTGATTAGAAGTCGCTTGTGAGGAACGGTGTCAAAAGCTTTCCGGAAATCTAGAAATACGGAATCAACTTGAGATCCCCTGTCGATAGCGGCCATTACTTCGTGCGAATAAAGAGCTAGCTGTGTTGCACAAGAACGATGTTTTCTGAAAACATGCTGATTACGTATCAATAGATCGTTCCTTTCGAGGTGATTCACAATGTTTGAATACAGTACATGCTCCAAAACCCTACTGCAAACCGACGTCAATGATATAGGTCTGTAGTTCGATGGATTACTCCTAATACCCTTCTTAAACACTGGTGCGACCTGCGCAATTTTCCAATCTGTAGATACAGATCTATCGGTGAGCGAGCGGTTGTATATGATTGCCAAGTAGGGAGCTATTGTATCAGCGTAATCTGAAAGGAACCTAATCGGTATACAATCTGGACCTGAAGACTTGCCCGTATCAAGCGATTTGAGTTGTTTCGCAACCCCTAAGGTATCTACTTCTAAGAAACTCATGCTAGCAGCTGTTCGTGTTTCAAATTCTGGAATATTCGATTCGTCTTCCCTGGTGAAGGAATTTCGGAAAACTGCGTTCAACAACTCCGCTTTAGCGGCACAGTCGTCGGTAACAGTACCATCGGCATTGCGCAGCGAAGGTATTGACTGCGTCTTGCCGCTTGTGTACTTTACATACGACCAGAATTTCTTCGGATTTTCTACCAAATTTCGAGACAATGTTTCGTTGTGGAACCTATTAAAGGCATCTCGCATTGAAGTCCGTGCCAAATTTCGCGCGTCTGTAAATTTGAGCCAATCTTCGGGATTTCCCGTTCTTCTGAACTTCGCATGCTTTTTCCGTTGCCTCTGCAACAGCGTTCGGACCTGTTTTGTGTACCACGGGGGATCAGTTCCATCTCTTACCAATTTATGAGGTATCAATCTCTCAATTGCTGTTGCTACTATATTTTTGAATTTGAGCCACATCTCGTCTACATTTGCGTAGTCAGTTCGGAAGGAATGGAGATTGTCTCTTAGGAAGGCTTCTAGTGACACTTTATCCGCTTTTTTAAATAAAATTATTTTGCGTTTGTTTCTGCTGGATTTGAAAGAAACGGTATTGAGCCTAGCTACAACGAGCTTGTGATCACTAATCCCTGTATCAGTCATGATGCTCTCTATCAGCATTGGATTGTTTGTGGCTAAGAGGTCAAGTGTGTTTTCGCAACCATTTACAATTCACGTGGGTTCGTGGACTAACTGCTCGAAATAATTTTCGGAGAAAGCATTTAGGACAATCTCGGAAGATGTTTTCTGCCTACCACCGGTCTTGAACAAGTAATTTTGCCAACATATCGAGGGAAGGTTGAAGTCCCCACCAACTATAACCGTATGAGTGGGGTATTTATTTGTTATGAGACTCAAATTTTCTCTGAACTGTTCAGCAACTATATCATCGGAGTCTGGGGGTCGGTAGAATGAGCCAATTATTAACTTAGTTCGGCTGTTAAGTATAACCTCCACCCATACCAATTCGCACGGAGTATCTACTTCGACTTCGCTACAAGATAAACCACTACTGACAGACACAAACACTCCACCACCAATTCTGCCTAATCTATCTTTCCTGAACATCGTCTGAGACTTCGTAAAAATTTCTGCAGGACTTATTTCAGGCTTTAGCCAGCTTTCTGTACCTATAACGATTTCAGCTTCTGTGCTTTCTATTAGTGCTTGAAGCTCAGGGACTTTCCCAGCACAACTACAACAATTTACAACTACAATTCCGACTGTTCCTTGATCCAAGCACGTCCTGTATTTGCCATGCACTCTTTGAGATCGTAGCCCACCCCGTACTTTCCCGAGGCCTTCTAACCTAAAAAACCGCCCAGTCCACGCCACACAGCCTCCGCTACCCGTGTAGCCGCCAGCTGAGTGTAGTGAACTCCTGACCTATTCAGCGGAACCCGAAACCCCACCACCCTATGGCGCAAGTCAAGGAATCTGCAGCCAACACGGTCGCAAAACCGTCTGAGCCTCTGATTCAGACCCTCCACCCGGCTCTGCACCAAAAGTCCGCAGTCGGTTCTGTCAACGATGCTGCAGATGGTGAGCTCTGCCTTCATCTCGTAAGCAAGACCGGCAGCCTTCACCAAACCACATAGCCGCTGGAATCCAGAGAGAATTTCCTCAGATCCAAAGCGACACACATCATTAGTGCCGACATGTGTCACCACCTGCAGCTGGCTGCACCCTGTGCTCTTCATGGCATCCGGAAGGACCCTTTCCACATCAGGAATGACTCCACCCGGAATGCACACGGAGTGCACACTGGATTTCTTCCCCTCCTTAGCCGCCATATCCCTAAGGGGCCCCATTACGCGCCTAACATTGGAGCTCCCAACTACCAATAAGCCCACCCTCTGTGATTGCCCGGACCTTGAAGGCTGAGAATCATCCTCTGAAACAGGGCAGGCGGCTGCATCTGGCTCAGCCAGAGACAGTGCCTGAAACCTGTTTGTCAGACGCACCGGGGAGGTTTTGTGATCAGCCTCCGGGGACGTCTTTCGCTGCCTGCCACGTCTTGGAACGACCTTCCAATCAACCACAGGCGTGGGCTCAGCCCCACTGCGGGCAGCAACCGGGGCAACCACAGCGGCAGACCGATCTGGGGACAGACGGGACGAGGTTGACATCCCCGTGATACCCAAGTCCGGCTCCCCACAGTGGTGCCCATTGGCAACAGCATCAAGCTGTGCGACCGAAGTCAGCGCCGCTTGCAGCTGTGAGCGAAGGGATGCAAACTCAGCCCTCATCCGAACACAGCAATCACAGTCCTGTCCATTCTAATCGATGTTGAACAACAGTTACTGAAACACGAGTCCGTGCCTAGATAACGCAAGGGAAACACAGAAAGGATGTATTAACTAACCTGTACAAATGCCTGACGACTGCGCTACAATCTGCCTGAATTTACGATTACAGTAACTAAAACTCGAAATTACACCTCCTATACGAAACTCACACGCAATTTAAGTAAGAATCTACGAAGTAAACGAATTAAACAATGCAAGTACCCAAAATCACGCAAAGAAATTAAGAATCAAACTATGTAACAAATAAGTAAACTGGGGGTATACGACTTGCTGCTGCAGCTGCACCAACGGCGGCAGGGAGCACACTGGCTGTGACCAACCGACACTGGCCGTTCGAAGCAAAAACTGAAGACAGACGACTACGCGAATTTACACTATTCAGGTACTAAAGCGCGATGTTACAACTCTCAAATGCTATAATACGCCCGAAATTTATGAATTAAACAATGCAAGTACCCAAAAACACGGAAAGAAATTAAGAATTAAACTATGTAACAAATAAGTAAGCTAGGGGTATACGACTTGCTGCTGCTGCTGCTTATCCAACGACGGCAGGGAGCACACAAAGTACAAAGTCTCGCCAAATTGTGAAAATAAATAATATGAATTCGGCTTTGAGAATACGAGGCGAAAAGTAAAGTCCAAAGATATTTTAATTGGGAATGGCGAGTGGCCTAGACAGAAATCTCTGAAGGCTGGTATGATGTTGAATCTTCAAATGATCAAATTAGGGAAATTATAGAGCCAACTGATAATATCTCAACTACGCAGAAAGATTAACTATGTCACTTCTTAGGCAGTTATGAGGATGTTTTCGCAGAAAAACCATGCAGGTTGGTAGATTTAATGTGGTACCACATGAGCATATCAAAGCAAAACTTCACTGTACGGCATTAACTAGATCGGGAAGCTGTGCAGGCTAGATTAAAACAGTTGCTGGAACGGGATGTTATATAGCGAATACTGCAATCCCATTGTAACTGTGAAGAAAGAGTTTGACTCTGTGAGGATAGTTATAGACGTATGTAAATTAAGAAAAGTACTTGTAATGAAGCATAACCAAACGGGCAGTGTGGCAGAACTATCACAGAATTTCCAAAATGTTAAACTATTGTCGAGTGTAGATCTTACATTCGGCTTCTGGCAAATTCGGTTGACAGAAGAAATTAAACAATATACGGCTTTCCTCCTTGAAGGACGAAGCTATTGTTTTAAAGTTGTTCCTTTCAGGCAGACCACCTCGGTCGCAGTGTTCGTGAGGGCACTGAGTCATGTGTTAGGAGCTGAATTAATGCTCAGGCTTTTGGTCTACGTTGACGATATATTAATTGCAACGGATTCTTGCCGTTAGCATTGCGAAATAATGGAGAAAGTTTTCGTGGCCCTAAGATGAGGAGGCAGGACCCTAAAACTAGCAAAATGTGAATTTGTCAGGGCTGAAATACGGTTTTTAGTGCATAAGCTCACATCCATGGGTATACTGCCAAGCAGTGAGAAGCTAAAAGCTCGCTGTAGCTGTATGCAAGCGACCGACTTTGAAGAAACAACTAAAGTCATATTTGTGTCTAACCGGTTTCTACCAAAAATTTTTGGGAGATGGGACCTTGACTGCACCAAACTTATACAAATTACTGAAAAGGAAATTCACGTGGATATTGAGCAACAAGTGTGAATGTGAATTTAATATTTTGAAAGGTAGTCTATGCAGTAGAAAGATGTTATATTACCCAGATACGTTGTTCCCATTCGGTCTTGCGACGTAGAGTTCAGATTACAGCGTAGGATGTCAGATATTTCAGAAAAAATGGTAGAAGGAAAGTTTGTACAACGAAGCATGGCTTTTGTAAGTAGGCTGTTTATGTTTTCTTATTGGCAACGTTACGTAGCGTTCTGTATGAAAATCACCGGCTGTGCTGTGTGCAGTCTGTGGCTAGTTTGCATTGTTGTCTGCCATTGTAGTGTTGGGCAGCTGGATGTGAACAGCGCGTAGCGTTGCGCAGTTGGAGGTGAGCCGCCAGCAGTGGTGGATGTGGGGAGAGAAATGGCGGAGTTTTGAAATTTGTAAGACCGGATGTCATGAACTGCTATATATATTATGACCTTTGAACACTATTAAGGTAAATACATTGTTTCTTCTCTATCAAAATCTTTCATTTGCTAACTGTGCCTATCAGTAGTTGGTGCCTTCCGTAGTTTGAATCTTTTATTTAGCTGGCAGTAGTGGCGCTCGCTGTATTGCAGTAGTTCGAGTAACCAAGATTTTTGTGAGGTAAGTGATTTGTGAAACGTATAGGTTAATGTTAGTCAGGGCCATTCTTTTGTAGGGATTTTTTAAAGTCAGTTTGCGTTGCGCTAAAAATATTGTGTGTCAGTTTAAGCACAGTCATGTACAAGGGGACGTTTCACTTTTACCATACGAATGCAGAGTAAGCACAGGTCTAGTTACAGTATATCAGAGAAGGATTTAGTCGCTATCGTGTGCGGCTTTCAGAAGTTCTGTATCTATCAGGAGGGTCACGAGGTGACTGTACTTTTTGATCATAAAGCACTTAGCTTTCAACAGAATTGTAGGTTAATGAATCAATACTTATGCGTTGGGCCACGTTTTTCTAACAATTTAATTACACTGTCAGATATATTAAGGGCAGCAGAAATTGTATCCCATTTACCTGTCGGGGAAGAAGAGAATGTTGATGAAGAGGGAATGAAGAATTTCAACTCTTGTATATGAAAGGAGCAGAAGAGGAAAAGGATAATCGTGATGCCTGCGGAGACATGCGAAGACTGGAAAATGAAGACCCATTACTGAAACTAATGAAGATAAATGCTGACATTAAAGACTTTGAAAAGATACCACCGTATTATAATATCTATAAGGGAATTACGTTTAGGGGGAAAGTTGAAAAAATGGAACTTTGGAGGCTGTGTTTTCCAGAGAAGTATGTTGAGGATCTTATAGACTAGTTATGGCATTACGGATCACAAAAAAAGTACCGAGCTTTTAAATGAATATGTACACATAAATAACTTGGCGCGATGGTACGTAAACAGCTGGCTATATGCGGTTAATGCCAGTGGGTGCATCATCGCACTGTGGATTAACAGAGATAAATGCAGAGTATGATTCCTAGTAAGGTAGGGGAACTGTTAGCAGTGGATAATTTTGGACCTATTGCAACCGTCTGCGGTGGAATGAAATAGATATTCCTAGCTCTGAATGTATTTTCAAAATTTATCGGTCTGTATGCGATACAGAAAGCAAATATCAAAACTTTCATCGCCAAACTGGAGAAGGGATACTTTTCTAAAGTGATGAAACAAGAGAGGCTGTTGTCTGACAACTGATCACAGTTCATTTTAAATATTTGGAATGATTTTGTAAACAAATAAGGCATCAGACACACTAAAATATCAGTTTACCGGCCGACAAGCAACACTTCTGAGAGCTACGTGAAGGAAACTGCACACTTGTGCAGGACTTCTGCAACCACTAAGCAATCAAAATGAACATAGTTTGTGAAATCATTTGAGGATGTATTAAATAGTGTATAGAGCAGTGCTTTGTGCTCCTCACCGTATGAGGTGGTGATGAGTAGTAAGCCAGAATCATTAAATTTCCAGCGAGTAAAAAATCACGACAGACGAAAGAGAGAAAACAATAAAGACTCAAATGAAACAAATGGCAGACGAAAGGTGAAGGAAACATGATGGACGATTTAAACCTATAAAATATAAAATCGAGGACCAAGTGGTAATGAAAACTAACGAGGAATCGAGTGATTTAGACAAAAAAAATTTTTCGTGCTATGGTCCATTCATTGTTGCAGCAAGTCCGCATCCAAAAGCATACAAGCTGAAACATCTGATGTCAGAAAAGGTACTCATACTGAGAACTTAGAACTACTTAAATCTAACTAACCTAAGGGCATCACACACATCCATGCCCGAGGCAGGATTCGAACCTGCGACCGTAGCGGTCGCGCGGTTCCAGACTGAAGCGCCTAGAACCGCTCGGCCACACCGGCCGGCAACAGTTGTTGCTTACATCCTGTACGTCTACAGGGTAAATCCGAACCACATCACAAATAACGTCGGAGGTTATTTGATGTGTTGGCGAATGTGCCAACACCTTGTAGATATAGGAGGCCGAAATGCACGCTATCTAACGCAGACGGGCGTGAATTCTGGAACAGGATAAGTAGTGAATTCTAATAAGAAAAGTATGCAGCTCCTCGAATACTTAACTTTAATCTATCCTTGTTGTATACATCGTTCTTCTTGAGACATTTATACGATAACTATCAAACTATGTAAGGCTAATGGCGCCTTGCTAGGTCGTAGCCATGGACTTAGCTGAAGGCTATTCTAACTGTCTCTCGGCAAATGAGAGAAAGGCTTCGTCAGTCTAGTCGCTAGCAATGTCGTCCGTACAACTGGGGCGAGTGCTAGTCCGTATCTCGAGACCTGCCTTGTGGTGGCGCTCGGTCTGCGATCACACAGTGGCGACACGCGGGTCCGACATGTACTAAATGGACCGCGGCCGATTTAAGCTACCACCTAGCAAGTGTGGTGTCTGGCGGTGACACCACATTATTCACGATGCTTTACTGAGTATTTTGGTAGCAACGACCCGTCGTATTGGGTGACTCGTTACAGGGTAATAATGTAATTGTGATTTATTCGGGTTGTTGTCCCTATTACCTTCGTTTCTGTAAAAATACCTTCGCAACTGTGAAAAAGCCTGGCCGAGCGGTTCTAGGCGCTTCAGTCTGGAATCGCGCGACCGCTACGGTCGCAGGTTCGAATCCTGCCTCGGGCATGGGTGTGTGTGATGTCATTATGTTAGTTAGGTTTAAGTAGTTCTAAGTTCTAGGGGACTGATGACCACAGATGTTAAGTCCCATAGTTCTTAGATTCATTTGAACCTTTTTTTTTTTTTTTTTTTGTTCGTCTGATGTGGAGCTCCATGTTCAACAATGGCCTTTGAACGGTGAGCTCCGAAACACTTGTGCCTGCACCAGCATTGTACTCTGTCGTCAGATCTGCCACAGATCGCTACCTGTCCTGGTTTACACAGTGGGGGATCCTCCGACATCTACGTTTTGTGATGAGGCATGGTGGTCCAGTATCATACAGCCTATTCGTTATTTCACCACTCTTCAACCACTTTCCATAGGTGCTCACGACACTAGTATGTCAACAGGCGACCAGTTTCACCGTTTCAGATATTCTCGTTTCCAGCCGCAGAGCTACAACAATGTGCTCTTTGTCAAAAGCGTTTACATTAGTAGATTTCCGCATTTGCGGCCCTTTATCTTCTCTATACTGACTGCCTATTCGAGTCTCTTCCGCCGGCTGCTGTGGCCGAGCAGTTCTAGGCGCAACAGTCCGGAACCGCGCTGCTACTGCAGTCCCAGGTTCGAATCCTGCCTCGGGCATGGATGGGTGTGATGTCCTTAGGTTAGTTATGTTTAAGTAGTTCTAAGTCTAGGGGACTGATGACTTCATATGTTAAGTCCCATAGTGCTTAGAGCCAATTGAACCATTTTTTACTCTCTTCCGCTTACATTCTTTCCTTACTGCGTCACGTGCGCGCAACACCACCGCGAGGCATTCAACCCCGCGGTGGGCAGTGGTCATATTGTTTTGGCTCATGAGTGTCAATGTCTCATGTCTCGCACCACCCGCGTTCAAGCCGATATTTTTTTCTGAACGCTTGCCCATCTAGAACCAACGGCCTTGCCGCAGTGGTAACATCGGTTCCTGTCGGATCACCGAAGTTTAGCGGTGTCGGGCTGGGCTAGCACTTGAACGGGTAACCATCTGGTCTGTCGAGCGCTGTTGGCCAGCGGGGTGCACTCAACCCTTGTGAGGCAAACTGAGGAGCTACTTGATTGAGAAGTAGCGGCTCCTGTCTCGGAAACTGACATACGGCAGGGAGAGAGGTGTGCTGACCACATGCCCCTCCATATCCGCATTCAGTGACGCCTGTGGGCTGAGGATGATACGGCGGCCGGTTGGTACCGTTGGGCCTTCTACATCTACATCTACATCTATACTCCGCAAGCCACCCAACGGTTTGTGGCGGAGGGCACTTTGCATGCCACTGTCATTACCTCCCTTTCCTGTTCCAGTCGCGTATGGTTCGCGGGAAGAACGACTGCAGGAAAGCCTCCGTGCGCACTCGAATCTCTCTAATTTTACATTCGTGATCTCCTCGGGAGGTATAAGTAGGGGGAAGAAATATATTCGATACCTCATCCAGAAACGCACCCTCTCGAAACCTGGACAGCAAGCTACACCGCGATGCAGAGCGCCTCTCTTGCAGAGTCTGCCACTTGAGTTTGCTAAACATCTCCGCAACGCTATCACGCTTACCAAATAACCCTGTGACGAAATGCGCCGCTCTTCTTTGGATCTTCTCTATCTCCTCTGTCAACCCGACCCGGTACGGATCCCACACTGATGAGAAATACTCAAGTATAGGTCGAACGAGTGTTTTGTAAGCGACCTCCTTTGTTGATGGACTACATTTTCTAAGAACTCTCGCAATGAATCTCAACCTGTTAGCCGCCTTACCAACAATTCATTTTGTATGATCATTCCACTTGAAATTGTTCCGTACGCATACTCCCAGATATTTTACAGAAGTAACTGCTACCAGTGTTTGTTCCGCTATTATATAATCATACAATAAGGATCCTTCTTTCTATGTATTCGCAATACATTACATTTGTCTATGTTAAGGGTCACTTGCCACTCCCTGCACCAAGTGCCTATCTGCTGAAGATCTTCCTGCATTTCGCTGCAATTTTCTAATGCTGCAATTTCTCTGTATACTACAGCATCATCCGCGAAAAGCCGCATGGAACTTCCGACACTGTCTACTAGGTCATTACTGGGGTAAATTTGTTCCCAAACAAGACACAGAGCATCTACTGTCGACGTTTGCACATTTGTGTAGATATTGTCAGAGCAATACAGCCTTCATGGCCTGTTCGGGCGGAGTTTTGTTTTTTTGGCCATCTGGAGCTCCCATTTCTGGCACTTCCATTTCTAGCCAAGCCTTGCACATACCATAAATTTAAACTAAATCGATGATAGCAAGTACGCGCGGTCGCCTTGTTCGACTATGCTGAAGAATTCTGCAGCAAACCGAAGTTAACGATATCTGCAATTTTCCGGGTCCATTCTTTTACCCTTCTTATCTACGACAGTCACCTGCGCTTTTTTCCCAGTATCTTGGGACTTTCCAACGGGCGAGACATCCGCGGTGAATGCAAGCTAATTATGATGCCAATTCCGAAGCTGTGAACTGTAAACAGCTAGGTAAACGTTAGGAAAGAGTGAAAGGGTACAGTACCGACCGACTTTGAAAATAGGTACAACATTCTTCGTTATTCTTGTCAGAACAACATATTTTTTGTAATAATAACTCAATTTCACTTAATACACCGAAGCCGGATACCAGTGTAGGAAATAATGTCAATTTATTTATTTAATTGATCACATGTGCACTCCCACAAAATAAATCCGTACATCCAATTTTGGTGAGATCTGCGAAATGAATGAATGTATGGTGGTCTGCTAACCACAGATAGTGAATGTGCAATATATGATCATCTTTGAGACGGTCCTTTGGTCACCTTTGGTGGAACCAAAGAGATGAAATTTACCTGCGCTTTGAGCGCCTGAAATGTGGCTGACCAATACGGTAGCAAGGTGCTCCCCCACTTCGGCAGAGGTGCGAGATGACCTGAAGAACGGCCATGTTTCAGCACTCTGGCGCTGGGTCTTGTGTTGGTAAGACCTGCATTAGGTGTGCTTCTTAAAGACAAAAGAGTGGAGAGAATGTTATGCATGTAGAATACTTAAGAGTAGTTTGGAATAATATTTCTCTATTTCAGGAACTTTTGGGGGGAGAATTAAACGACAGGCAGGTAATATTAAGGGGATCGTAGTAATCTTTGGAAGTGACCAACGGTCACAATGAAACCACGTGCAGCAATAAGTTGAAATACTTGCCAGTGCTAGTACTAAGTGCTAAAGTGAAGCTGAATTACTGGCGTGTGTACTATAAGTTGGAAATATTTAAGAAATGGCGTGTGCAGGACATGAAATTAGAGACTAGTACTTCCACGTGGTGAGTGCTGTGTGAGTCTCAATCTGTGTATGAGACAAAGGACAAAGAGAAGTACTCGTCCATGGTATCAGTTGAGGACTCGCGTGTGTGATGAATATGATTTTAATACTACTTTGCGTGTTACGTTTCCGTGTGACGCTAGATTCAAACTCTAATACTCTGAGAGAGAAGTAAGGTGAGTCAGGCGTCTATCCAGCAACGCCACGGCTTGCATTGCACAGGAAGACGTGCATATATCCTCCAGAGTTCGTAGTAGGGAAGAAAAGTTACGAAGTGGGGCAGTGTCGTGTGAAACTGGGATGAATACTAATTGAAGTGGGAAAGCTGAAAGTGATGTGATTCTAACGTTGTGGCTATTCTTTGTGTTGTATTCTATGTTGCCAGTGTGATGTATTTCATGTAATTTAAGTATGTGTGGTTTGCATGGGAGAGTAGCAAGATAGGTTCAGAGGCAGTGGGTTATGCATGTTCCTTTTTGTACCACTCGGTCTGGAGGAAATTTTCGTGATGAAGGGTGTGAGAGTCGAAGTGTGAGATATAGCAAAAGATCCACCATCCTATCCAGAAAGTGCACTGTAGTGTTAGATAATTACGAGACCATAAGATAGAGAATCACCAATGTAAAACCATGCCCACTGGGCGGAGTTTCTCATGTGTAATTGTATAAAATGTAATGGTGTGTTTAGGTTATAGAATTTATCGGAATAAAAAAGGTAGTGAAAAGAAAAAGATTGGTGGCCTTGTTCTTCGAATAGTGTGTAGTCATGATATCCGGAATTTATAATGTGTGTGCCATTCATATTCAATGCGATGGCCACGTGTTGATCAAAGCCGTTGAGTAAGAAAGAAAATGTGGTATTACCAGTGCGTAGTGAACAATCAGAGTTGTGTAAATTACTAATAGTCAGGATTGCGTTATCCGTTTCCGTTGCGTAATATTCAAACAGGAGAATAAATTGTAGCTTAATTGTGAGTACTAGAGCTCATAATCAGTCACTGATGTTACTCGATAAATAAGAATAAATCCACACGCTTGGCAGACCACTTATCTTGCAGGGGTGACTGCTTGATGCCACAGTATGAGCAAGGCATGTGGGTACCTCTCAAGAGGAAGAGAGACAGTAACTGCATCTCTGAATTAGTTGTGATTGGGATGAGCAGCGAAATTAGGAGGAGGCAGAGGTGGTGGCGTCGGCGTTTGGCGTTTCTGTGGGGACGCGATCATGTGAGCTGCTATTTCTGGACGCCGGGTCGCGGATGGCCGCAGTCCGCTCGTGGTAGCCGGCCGGAAGGGACCGCCGAGGTACGTCGCCACCTCAGCTCGGCGTCCGCAAGTCGCGAAGCGCGGCTACCGCCCTACGTTTCGGCTCCGTCCGTTTCTGCCACGAATCGGAGTTCTTCCGCAATACGGACTTCCGTGTACATAAGCTGTCTTCGTTTCTCTGTGACGATGTCTGCAGGCGCTGTGCTGTCGCATTATGTGACCGACACGGCAGTGATGTTTTAGGCTGTTGAGTGCACTGTGGGAGAAACAATTTCGTGTTTCTACGTTCTTTAACTGTTGAGCTAAAACTCCACTTTTGTGAATTAACAAACGCCGCTGCGTGCAAAATGTAACATCTCGTTCTGTTTCTTCTCTGAGCATAATATTTTTATTATGTACAGGGTACAAACGGTAACTGTTTACAACGTACCACAGTGGTGTAGGGGGAAGTCGAGACTAATAAATGGGTACAGCGCCCTTTTCGTCTATGAAGCCGGGAAACAACCTCAAACTGTCTTACGAAAGCCGCCGCAGCTAAAGCGCATGCACGTAGCGCGAGGCTTTGAATATCCTCTCGTCCTCTTACGCCATCAACTTGAGCAGTCATACCCGTTTGAAGCTCGTTTCTTTATTTCGCTAAAATCGTCCTTGAATATTAAATATTCGTTCTTGTTGCACTTGTAACTGCAAAACTGACATTAGTACAAATTTTACCTCAAAATTTTGTAAATTTTTAACGGTGTTAAATTAAATATTAAATCGTTTTATGTCTCTGGTGTTCTTACGACAAGACTATTGTTCTTTTAAGGGTCAACTTTAGGTCTAACTGTAAACGTAATTAGTTTTTATAGTTTCCGTTGTTGTATTCTTCTGCCCGAAAACTGGCCTTATCCATAACTTTAGCAAAAGTCTTTTTTCGTTTAATATCACTACTCTCACGCAGAATTTTTAATTACTACTGTTAACGAAATACAAAATTTCAAATACTGAGTGACTAAGCCGATTGCGTAAGTGTACAAGAGTAGACCACAAGTGTGCTACATCAAACTGTTCGTCCCAACTTCATCTACACCACTGTAGTACGGTGTAAACAGTTGTTGGTTCAAAATGGTTCAAATGGCTCTGAGCACTATGGGACTTAACATCTGAGGTCATCAGTCCCCTAGAACGTAGAACTACTTAAACCTAACTAACCTAAGGGCATCACACACATCCATGCCCGAGGCAGGATTCGAACCTACGACCGTAGCGGTCGCGCGGTTCCAGACTGAAGCGCCTAGAACCGCTCGGCCACACCGGCCGGCAACAGTTGTTGCTTACATCCTGTACGTCTATAGGGTAAATCTGAACCACATCACAAATAACGTCGGAGGTTATTCACAATCCTTTACTGAGTATTTTGGTAGCAAGGACCCGTCGTATTGGGTGACTCGTTACAGGGTAATAATGTAATTGTGATTTATTCGGCTTGTTGTCCCTATTACCTTCGTTTCTGTAAAAATACCTTCGCAACTGTGAAAAAGCCTGTAATATGCACATATCACACGCACAACAGAGAACACAGAGTAATGCAGCACAGCTTGAAAACAGATAAAACGGAGCTGTATTGAATGCAAGTTTGTCGGCTAAGAGTAAAGTGCGCATCAACAGATAGTACCATGATTAACTGGGGTAAATTTGTTTCCAAACAAGACGCACAGCATATACGGTCGACATTTGCACCTTTGTGTAGATATTGTCAGGGCAATACAGCTACAAACTAAGTAGGGGTAAGAAGACAAACGAAATGCAATTACGCTGTAATAAAATTGCGGGATCCACAGGTCTCTCATACCAAAATATTCAATAAATATCTCTGAAAAACTCCGAAATTTTATCTGTGCAGCTCGACTTCCACAATAACAATCTCAGCGTTTCATACATACGAGTTACGCCAAAGTTATCTCACCTGCATTTTGTGCGACATGCAACAAATGAGTGCTAATTATATTAATTCAGTGTTCTTTAATGCTTTGTATAATAAATTATTATTTACGAGAGAGAAACGCAAACTGTAAATGTTCCAGCGTATATATTTTTCTTTTTGATCTGTTTTCGACTTGTAAGGCCATTATCCGACAATAACAGACTACCACTGTAAAAAACGATTGTCTATAGGTAAACAGCTTTGAAAAAATTTATGGTAGCCTAAAGACGTTCAAAGAAACATGCAAAGTAAAGTTATCTTTTACAATGCAACGTTGAATCTAAGCGTACAGTAAATATAAAGGGTATCGGGTGACGGGGGGAGGGGGGGGGGGACGGTGGGGCAGGGGGAAAACGAAATATGATAAATAATATTGTTGGCAAGTATCTGCGCTACAGCTAAACTGAAATCTGTAACTAACAATTTGCCTATTGTTTTAAGATTCATATATCAGGGTAGCTTAGTTTATACGAATAATAACAAATATCAACAGAAGAATGTTCAGATGTTAAAAAAGTAGGGTATTTGGAAATGTAGTACATTGAAAAATTAAATAAATACGAAACAATATGAATGTGAGACTTTGTTTAGGTGCGTGTTGAGCGAAGATCACAAGTACCAAATACAGTCTAACGGACCTTCTTCAGGCGAACAGAGGGCGAAGGGTGAACCTGCTGGAAGACATTGACACCAATAAAAATTTAGCACACTGCCCTCCGTTGATTTTAGATGCAACACAGTATAGCAGCTTACAACTGCAAAACTTTACGTAATTCCTTAAAATAGTTCCCATTCTTCCAGACCGTTCATCTCGCCCTATTCATTCATTTTCTTCTTTATTAATTTAATAATTTTCAGTGCATACTAAATATATGCATAACTTGCTGGTTTAATATATTTACTACGGTTATGCGGTATTTTTCGTATGCGGAATGTTCCAGGAGGAATGTTCTACATTCAGTGATATGACAGGAACGATCATTCGAAGCAAAAAGTCTAGTAAACATAGACTCTAAAATGCATACTTAAGAGCTAAGAGCACTTCTTCAACTTAGCTACTGTGAAACACATCTCTTCCACTTAACAAATGCGCTTAGCTCTTAAGGTAAACCTTTTAGAGCTCATGTTTACTAGATAATTTTTTCTTGTTTTTGTCCATATTGCTTCCTCTCAAAATATGGAAAGCAAGGAGCTTACAGTTTCGCAGTATCGAAGACGAAGAAGTGCTCATAGCTATTAAGGTATGCATTTTAGAGCCCACATTTACTAGACGTTTTTGCTTCGAATGCTGTTCCTGTCATATACCTGAATACTGACCATTCCTGCTGGAACACCCCGTATAGAAACCTGGCCTGATATATGTAACTTATTACAATACTTATAAATTTCAATTTTGTTATGCCACGGTTTTTAACAGGTAGCCAAATTTTTCTCATCTCTATACACCCGCCCGCTTGCATTCCATTATCTTGCTTAGTTTTGACACCGTCTGATATTTGTTACTGTTGCACTGTCAGAGACCGCTGTTACTCTGTGATTTACCCTCCACACCTTCCGGGGTTAATACCTTTTCCTAAAGTTATTCAGCGATATACAGAGGCAACGATAGTCATTTGATGCCAGTTTGTGACTTCCCATGCCGAAAACCAATTAATAAGAAAAATAAAAACTGAAGAACAATCACTGGTTGTGTTTGATAAAAACAGTATATACTTAATTTATGCTTTATTATGTTGTTTTAAAAGAAACTAAAGTATTTATTAAAGTTTCAGATACTTTTTTTGCGACACTGATTAAAATATTCATTTTAACGAACAACAATACAGAATCTGTTTGCCGAAATATTTTCTGATGTGGTGATATGAAAACGGTAGCAAAATTTTCTGTTAAATTTATGGAAAAGGTGACATACAGTTGTGGCTATTGGAGTATGTTTCCATCACTGTAATCAACACCTAAGCTCAGGGAAAGGAATCAAACGAAAAGCAAATAACTCCGAAACGAGCCACCAAAGACCCTGTGTCCGTTGTAGCGAAGAACTCAGAAAATATTCCGGAACAACCTCCGAAATTTTGTCGATGGAATTCGGGTTCATCGTGTCTATTAGTAGCATCAATGCTCAGGGAACAGGTGGTCACACCTTAACAGCGTAATATAGAAGTCATTCTAATTAGTTCTTGTGATCGGTCCTACTATCCCATTATCCGTGCTGAAATTACAACTTGCTCTTTACAAGCCAGATTGATCATTGTTGTGAATTTCACTGTCGCGCTATGCCACGAGGAGTGTTCAAATAGACAGACATTCCGGCAGTTGTTTTGACTCCGGTATATATAAAAACTCTCATTTTATATAACTGGATTGCAGCTCACAGAATTAGTTCATTTTTTCTCCTAAGAGCCGTGTGAGAAAAACGGATTGTCTACGTCTCACGAGGGTTATTCGCAAAGCAACATCCGATCGGTCGCGAAATGGAAACCAGAGTGAGAACCCGATGAAGCTTTGCGCATATGTATTGGTCAGTGTCACCAGAACGCCCGTTGGTGGCGTCGCGTCATTCTTTTCAGTACTGAGCTCACAGTAAGCATGTAAAAGTACCTAGAAAATAATGTCACCCGCTAAGTATGGGTGTTTGCTGAGAGATTTCCTTGATTTCGCGTAACCCTATGTAACAAACTGTCATACATGTCATTTTTCATGACAATTCTGGACCGCACACTGCAAGGGCAATGAGGACACGTCTGCAGCGTTTCGGATGGGAAGTGTTTAATCACGCACCATACAGCCCGGACTTGGCTCCCTCTGATTTTTGTCTCTGCTGACATGAATCACTGGCTCTGAGGACAATATTTTGGCACAGACAACGAGCTTCAGACCAGAGTTGAGAATTGGCAGAAATCATAGGCAGCTGCCTTCTATGTCGAGGGCATTGGAAAGTTGGTACAAGGCTACAGTAAACGTCTAAGTCGGAGCGGCGACTATATAAAGAAGTAGCTGGAAGGTCTAGCTAACTGTTGCAAATAAAATATTTTTGAGTTTAAGTGTGGTGTCGATTTCGCGACCGATCGGACTTTACTTTCCGAACAACCCTCTTACTTTTAGGACCCTATTAAGAGCGTGTGTCACGTAAAAGACAATCGTAGCGTCCAAACTATCTCACAAGGGGAGGCCACGACATTTGGAACGCGGATTTACTGTAAACTTCGTACACTCGCAGTACTCCATGAGGACAACAAAATGTGTAAGCAGTAGCGCGTACTTCTCAAGCGTTATTGAGAAAATCGGAAGATAATTTCGGTCGTCGAATATATATATGTGTGCGTGGCCATTTTAACCATGAAGCGGCTGCATCCGAGTGGTGCCGGCACGGTAGCTCAAATGCCGGCACGGTAGCTCAGCATGTTCGGTCAGAGAGCTGGTTGGCCTCTGTAATAAAAAACTGAGTGGAAGGATCAACAAACGAACTTTAACGGGTGTCATGTGACGTCCGCAACGACCAAACACAACGATCAACAACGAACAAAATGCACCAAAAAACAAAAAAACGTGTTCGGTCAGAGCGTTAGATACCCTTTCTAACAAAAAAACTCAGCGAACGGATCATCGACAAACTGAATGGGTATCATTGGACGTCCACCCTGAAATAAATTCAACGAACAATATAGAACAAAATGTTTTTTTTTTTAATGTGTTTGGCGTTCAAGCCGCTGGATCGCTGGATCGATTTGCGTTCGTCAGTTTTTTTTTTATTTTCAACACAGTCATTTTCTTTATTATTTATATTACAACTGACATAAGGGGGAAAGTACGTCTAATCGGATGAAATTTTATTAAATTTACAATGTTATTTGGCAGTCTACTAATTTTTATTATCGCAAATAATGTAATATTCGTAACTGTCGACTAGTAAACGACCAAATGCATTAAGTCATACTGAAAATGTATGCTTGTCCGTGATTTCTCAATCCCCTATACCTGGAAGGAGCCCGAAACGACTTGTTACCTTCAAGTTTTGACCGGCACAGACGGCTTTCGAAGGATGTACAATTAATCGTCGCTTTCGACATTACGAGTACAAGTTGCAGGATGGTATTTTTCGTAAAAACATGGAAAACATAAAGTTAAACGGCACCAGCTCCATTGAATAAATGCTATGTTTCCGCATACGCAAGGTCTTTTGACGTTTTCTGTGGAAAAACAAACCTTGTTGACATTTTTAAAAAACCTCTCTTTCAGACGATGGTTTGGAAGCAAATCATGCATAACGCAGTATTTCCTCAAAAATCGGCGCTGATAATTGGTTATGCAGTATCGAGTGTATTTTAATAGCGTTTAAAAAAACATTTTGTTCTATATTGTTCGCTGAATTTGTTCAGGGCCGACGTCAGATGACACCCGTTCAGTTTGTTCGTTCATCTGTTGGCTCAGTTTTTTTTTTATTAGAAAGGGAAGCTAACGCTGTGACCGAACACGCTTTTTTTTGTTTTCATTCGTTCGTTGCATCTGATCGGGGCGGACGTCGTAAGACACCAGTTTAAGTTCGTTGTTGATCGATTAACTCAGTTTTTTTTTAATTACAGAGGACAGCTAACCGTCTGACCGAACACGCTGAGCTACCGTGGCGTCACCACTCGGCTGCAGTCGCTTCATGGTTAAAATCGCCACGCACAGATATATATATATATATATATATATATATATATATATATATATATATATATATATGTTGTTGTTGTGGTCTTCAGTCCTGAGACTGGTTTGATGCAGCTCTCCATGCTACTCTATCCTGTGCAAGCTTTTTCATCTCCCAGTACCTACTGCAACCTACATCCTTCTGAATCTGCTTAGTGTATTCATCTCTTGGTCTCCCTCTACGATTTTTACCCTCCACGCTGCCCTCCAATACTAAATTGGTGATCCCTTGATGCCTCAGAACATGTCCTACCAACCGATCCCTTCTTCTGGTCAAGTTGTGCCACAAACTTCTCTTCTCCCCAATCCTATTCAATACTTCCTCATTAGTTATGTGATCTACCCATCTAATCTTCAGCATTCTTCTGTAGCACCACATTTCGAAAGCTTCTATTCTCTTCTTGTCCAAACTATTTATCGTCCATGTTTCACTTCCATACATGGCTACACTCCATACAAATACTTTCAGAAATGACTTCCTGACACTTAAATCAATACTGGATGTTAACAAATTTCCTTTCTTCAGAAACGCTTTCCTTGCCATTGCCAGCCTACATTTTATATCCTCTCTACTTCGACCATAATCAGTTATTTTGCTCCCCAAATAGCAAAACTCCTTTACTACTTTAAGTGCCTCATTTCCTAATCTAATTCCCTCAGCATCACCCGACTTAATTAGACTACATTCCATTATCCTTGTTTTGCTTTTGTTGATGTTCATCTTATACCCTCCTTTCAAGACACTGTCCATTCCATTCAACTGCTCTTCCAAGTCCTTTGCTGTCTCTGACAGAATTACAATGTCATCGGCGAACCTCAAAGTTTTTATTTCTTCTCCATGAATTTTAATGCCTACCCCGAATTTTTCTTTTGTTTCCTTTACTGCTTGCTCAATATACAGATTGAACAACATCGGGGAGAGGCTACAACCCTGTCTTACTCCCTTCCCAACCACTGCTTCCCTTTCATGTCCCTTGACTCTTATAACTGCCATCTGGTTTCTGTACAAATTGTAAATAGCCTTTCGCTCCCTGTATTTTACCCCTGCCACCTTCAGAATTTGAAAGAGAGTATTCCAGTCAACATTGTCAAAAGCTTTCTCTAAGTCTACAAATGCTAGAAACGTAGGTTTGCCTTTCCTTAATCTTTCTTCTAAGATAAGTCGTAAGGTCAGTATTGCCTCACGTGTTCCAGTGTTTCTACGGAATCCAAACTGATCTTCCCCGAGGTTGGCTTCTACTAGTTTTTCCATTCGTCTGTAAAGAATTCGTGTTAGTATTTTGCAGCTGTGGCTTATTAAACTGATTGTTCGGTAATTTTCACATCTGTCAACACCTGCTTTCTTTGGGATTGGAATTATTATATTCTTCTTGAAGTCTGAGGGTATTTCGCCTGTTTCATACATCTTGCTCACCAGATGGTAGAGTTTTGTCAGGACTGGCTCTCCCACGGCCGTCAGTAGTTCCAATGGAATATTGTCTACTCCGGGGGCCTTCTTTCGACTCAGGTCTTTCAGTGCTCTGTCAAACTCTTCACGCAGTATCGTATCTCCCATTTCATCTTCATCTACATCCTCTTCCATTTCCATAATATTGTCCTCAAGTACATCGCCCTTGTATAGACCCTCTATATACTCCTTCCACCTTTCTGCTTTCCCTTCTTTGCTTAGAACTGGGTTTCCATCTGAGCTCTTGATATTCATACAAGTCGTTCTCTTATCTCCAAAGGTCTCTTTAATTTTCCTGTAGGCGGTATCTATCTTACCCCTAGTGAGATAGGCCGCTACATCCTTACATTTGTCCTCTAGCCATCCCTGTTTAGCCATTTTGCACTTCCTGTCGATCTCGTTTTTGAGACGTTTGTATTCCTTTTTGCCTGTTTCACTTACCGCAGTTTTATATTTTCTCCTTTCATCAATTAAATTCAATATTTCTTCTGTTACCCAAGGATTTCTACTAGCCCTCGTCTTTTTACCTACTTGATCCTCTGCTGCCTTCACTACTTCATCCCTCAAAGCTACCCATTCTTCTTCTACTGTATTTATTTCCCCTATTCCTGTCAATTGCTCCCTTATGCTCTCCCTGAATCTCTGTACAACCTCTGGTTCTTTCAGTTTATCCAGGTCCCATCTCCTTAAATTCCCACCTTTTTGCAGTTTCTTCAGTTTTAATCTACAGGTCATAACCAATAGATTGTGGTCAGAGTCCACATCTGCCCCTGGAAATGTCTTACAATTTAAAACCTGGTTCCTAAATCTCTGTCTTACCATTATATAATCTATCTGATACCTTTTAGTATCTCCAGGGTTCTTCCATGTATACAACCTTCTTTCATGATTCTTAAACCAAGTGTTAGTTATGATTATGTTGTGCTCTGTGCAAAATTCTACCAGGCGGCTTCCTCTTTCATTTCTGTCCCCCAATCCATATTCACCTACTATGTTTCCTTCTCTCCCTTTTCCTACACTCGAATATATATATATATATATATATATATATATATATATATATATATATATATATATATATATATATATATTCGACGACCGTAATTATCTTGCGATTTTCTCAGTAACGCTTGAGAAGTACGGGCTACTGCTTACACATTTTGTTATCCTAATGGAGTACTACGAGTGCATAAAGTTTACAGTAAATCTGCGTTCCAAACACCGTGGCCTCCCCTTGTCAGTGACATACAAGAGTCTCGAAAGGAGAGGTCGGCAATTGTGAATCACGGATTTTGACGAAATCTGGCATAGGTAAAAGAACTGACTTCTATTTAGGTTTGTTGTTGCGCATACTGTAGTTGCCGGCCGTTGTGGCCGAGCGGTTGTAGGCGCTTCAGTCCAGAATCCCGCTGCTGCTACGGTCGCAGGTTCAAATCCGGCCTCGGGCATGGATGTGTGTGCTGTCCTTAGATTAGTTACCTTTAAGTAGTTCTAAGTCTAGGGGACTGATGACCTCAGATGATAAGTCCCATAGTGCTCAGAGCCATTTGAACCATACTGTAGTTTTTGAGAAGATGACGAAGAAATTTTACTTTGTCGCCTAAGTACTAATGTCTGTAATTGGTTGACAACCTGATCCGTTGGGCAAGGGTTGGATGCACTACACTCCATTCAGAATTTCATTCAGATCTGCGCCCGACAGTTACCTGCTCTGCTTGTTAGTTTCATCATCTGATCGGATGCGTTTCATATGGTTCTAGCAGCTCCCCGTTACACTTCTGGTCGAGCCACCAACGTATTCATGTATGTGTCCCATCGCAGAGTCCGCCCCGATAGCTGAATGGTCAGCGTGACGGACTGCCGTTTTAAGGGGCCCGGGTTCAATTCCCGACTGGGTCGCGGAGTTTCTCCGCTCAGGGACCGGGTGTTGTGTTGTCTTCATCATCATTTTATCCCCATCCAGCGGGCAGGTCGCCCATTGTGGCGTCGAATGTAATAAGACCTGTACCAAGGCTGCCGGACCTGCCTCGGAAGGGGCCTCCCGGCCAATGACTCCAAGCGCTCATTTCCATTTTTTCCCATCGTAGATATACAGGGTGAACATTAATAAAATCGACAAACTGCAGGGACGGATTTCTGACTGGAAATGGAGGAAAAAAGGTCCTATGAACACGAGTCCGGAATTGCATCGTTGCCGCGGTAGATGACGCTTATACGAATGAAAGTTCTTCTGACAACGTGCAGTGTATTCCTTGTATGTTGCAGGCTGTGTGATTAACGCATCGTACTGTAAGCAGCGGAATGGTTCGGGTCAGGAACAAACTGGAATGGTGTTTGTGTACGACCAAGCCGGCCACAATGCTCGAGCGGTTCTAGGCGCTTCAGTCCGGAACCGCGCTGCTGCTACGGTCGCAGGTTCAAATCCTGCCTCGGGCATGGATGTGTATGATGTCTTTAGGTTACTTAGGTTTAAGTAGTTCTAAGTCTATGCGACTGATGACCTCAGATGTTAAGTCCCATAGTGCTTGGAGCCATTTGAGTTTTTGTACGGTCAAGCAGATGAAAACGGTCGAGAGGCAACACGGCTATAGCAAAACAAGTTCCCTCACAGGCACCAACCACATCACACAACATTTGAATCACCTCTCTGCGCGTTCGTCTGTCTGAAAGGACCCATGGTCACACAAACACCCAAAACGGACTTGAAATATTGTGAGATGTCGTTGGTGTCTGTGAGGGTACTAGTTCTGGTATAGCCGTGCTGCCTCTCGACCGTTTCCATCTGCTTGGCCGTACATAAACACCATCTCGGCTTGTTCCGACATGAACACCGGACCATTCTGCTGCTTACAGTACGCTGCGTCAATCATACAGCCTGCAGCACACCGAGCGAGGTGGCGCAGTGGTTAGACACTGGACTCGCATTCGGGAGGACGACGGTTCAATCCCGCGTCCGGCCATCCTGATTTAGGTTTTCCGTGATTTCCCTAAATCATTCCAGGCAAATGCCGGGATGGTTCCTCTGAAAGGGCACGGCCGACTTCCTTCCCTAATCCGATGAGACCGATGACCACGCTGTCTGGTCTCCTTCCCCAAACAGCCAACCAACCAACCAGCCTGCAGCACACAAGAAACACACGGCACGTGGTTCAAATGGCTCTGAGCACTATGGGACTTAACATCTGAGGTCATCAGTCCCCTAGAACTTAGAACTACTTAAACCTAACTAACCTAAGGACATCACACACATCCATGCCCGAGGCAGGGATCGAACCTGTGACCATAGCAGCGGCGCGGTTCCGGACTGAAGTGCCTAGAACCGCTCGACGGCACGTGGTCAGAGGAACTATTATTCGTCAGCGCCATCTACCGTGGCAACGATGCATTTCCGTTTACTTGTTCATATGACATTTTTCTTCCTCCCAGTCAGGAATCCTTCCCTGCAGTTGGTTCACCCTGTATACGTATGCTGCTTGGATGTCACTGCCTAATATTAGTCTTGCCTCCGTCTTGCTCCGACAGGAAAATCATTTGAGCGCCGTGCATGTACCAAAACAGTTGGACACCTTTTCTAAGCTGCCTGGCGTGTGTGATCCTCTGCAATTCGTGGCTGTAAGGACACTTTAAATACAGGGTGATTCAAAAAGAATACCACAACTTTAAAAATGTGTATTTAATGAAAGAAACATAATATAACCTTCTGTTATACATCATTACAAAGAGTATTTAAAAAGGTTTTTTTTCACTCAAAAACAAGTTCAGATATGTTCAATATGGCCCCCTCCAGACACACGAGCAATATCAACCCGATACTCCAACTCGTTCCACACTCTCTGTAGCATATCAGGCGTAACAGTTTGGATAGCTGCTGTTATTTCTCGTTTCAAATCATCAATGGTGGCTGGGAGAGGTGGCCGAAACACCATATCCTTAACATACCCCCATAAGAAAAAATCGCAGGGGGTAAGATCAGGGCTTCTTGGAGGCCAGTGATGACGTGCTCTGTCACGGGCTGCCTGGCGGCCGATCCATCGCCTCGCGTAGTTGTCGTTCAGGTAGTCACGGACAGATAAGTGCCAATGTGGTGGCGCTCCATCCTGCTGAAATATGAATTGTTGTGCTTCTTGTTCGAGCTGAGGGAACAGCCAATTCTCTAACATCTCCAGATACTGTAGTCCAGTTACAGTAGCACCTTCGAAGAAAAAGGGACCAAAAACTTTATTGGCTGAAATGGCGAACAAATGTACAACTAAATGAAACTTTATAGCTCCCTTAATTCGCCGACAGATAGTGCTTAGCTCTGCCTTTTGTCGCTGCAGAGTTTTAAATTCCTAAAGTTGTGGTATTCTTTTCGAATCACCCTGTATTTTTCACGTGGCCCGTAAGAGTAGTTCAACAACAGGTACCTGTTTACGAACTGTGTCACAGGGCAGAAATGTGCATTAATACAGTTTCTGCACTGTAGCGAGACTGAACAAGTTTTGTCAGTATTTGTTTTCACTGAGGAGATTACTGAATGATTCTGATGTACGTTTCTTGCTACATAATGTTCCACGGATCGACGACATCTCTAATATTTCACAAACCGATGAAAAGTTTTGCATGTCAGAAAATGCAAATGGCTGAGTATTTTCGTGTATACTTCGTATCTGTACCATTTTTACCTGTCGAGATATTGTGTTTTTAGCTTTTTTAGCAACATTCTGGAGCTCTTAATAAAAAAAAGAGAGTACTGATATAATTCCCATTGAAGACTACAGGGGAAACTATCGAAACAAGACTGCAATGTGGTAAATAAAACCGGCACGGTGTAATTTTCTTCCACATTATCTCATGTCTGCGTGGACAATACAGCCTCAGCTCAGTTATGCTGGCAATCTTTACCGTCGCATTTACCACATTTAATCCCTCTTTTGCAAATAAAGGTGAACTGCTCGTGTTATCAAGTGTTATACCATTATACTTCTTCGTTTTAAAAACTCAAATGACCTTAAGAGAAATATTTTGTTCAATTTAAAAGAAAATGTACTTTGACTGTTAACTGTCAAATCTGTCAATTTTCTTACAATAGCTTATTTCATTTCGCAATGTATATTTCGAATCATAGCTTTATCTTTATTATTTAAACTGTCCTATGAAAGATTTACACCGCGCTGGGTTCCGATGGAAACATGTATCTGCGAATGCCACTGCATTTATGCGTACAGCATGCTAAATGTCTTTCTCCATGAATCAACTTACATGTAATGTCATGAAATACAATACAATAGCTTATTTCATTTCGCAATATACATTTAGAATCATAGATTTATCTTTATTATTTAAATTGTCCTATGAAAGACTTAAATTGCCCTGGGTTGCGACGGAAACATGTATCTGCGAATGCCACTGCATATATGCGTACACCACTTTCTCCATGAATAAACCTACATGTAATGCCATGTAGGTAGGTATTCGCAGCTTGGTATATAAGTGACTGGAAACAAACGAAAATTTGCGCCAGAACGACTAATTTTAATAGTCTAACAGTGCAGACAATTAATCCGATTCCGCCAGTAAACTGTGGTGCATTGCGTTGCGAAATTTGTCTCGCGCAGCATATCGCTCAGACAATGTGTCGCTACCGTCTCAGCCTTTAAAACTGCAACCGAATCTTGTGGCAGATAGCGTCTTATGGGGCAATTTTCTCCCCCGAGGTACGTGTATTCATGATGCATACAAAAGAGCTAATTCTTCCTCAACCTACATGCCTGACAAAAAAAAGTGAAGCACGTGGAAGTGGAGGAGAAAACTAGACGAAACCGTTTTCGTGGTTTGAGAGGTTATGTGATGTTATTTCAGTGATTACAAAATCGAGTTACATTTACAAAGAAATTGGCACTATGAGCACACTATCAATTCGACGTTGCATACTCTGTGGCCTGGATGCATGGACTGATTCGGTCGAAATGGGTGTCATTAACAAATTGTCACCTCTCCTGAGGCCAACTTACCCACTACTGTTGCAACTGGTCCTTGATATCGTGGATACAGTTGGCGTCCGAGATGGTCACACACACGTTTTGTCAGGGACAGATCTAGGGTCCCAGCTGGCCACGTGTGTACGGCAACATCACGCAGACAGCTCATAGAGACACGTCATGCGAGGACGAGCATTGTCCTGTTGAAAAGTGGCACCACGCTACTGTCGCACGAGAGGTAACACGCGAGGACGCAGGGTGTCTGTGACATATTGTTGTGCCGTCAGAATTCCCTCGATCACTACCAGCCGTGACCTGAAGTCATACCTGATGGATACCCACACCATGATGTTAAGCGTAACACTGATGCGTCTTCTCCAAATGATTGAAAGAATGGGACCTCTCCCAAGGTTGTCGTCATACTCGCCTACGACGGTTATCCGGCATACTTCATCTCGCTGAAAACAATGTGATGCCATTCACCAGCAGTCTACGCGCGCCGATCATGGCGCGTCACTCCGTACGTAGCCGCTTGTTTTGTGCTGTCAATGGCAGCTTATGAAAGGGGCGGTAATTCCCTAGCCCCAGCTGCTGTTGGTGTCTGACCAATCATACAGAATGACTCAGAATGTTGCAGGTAGTTATGTACTTGTTCTCTACTAGCAGGCACAGACGAGAAGGAGTTCAATGTTTTTAGTGCACAATACGGCGATTCTCCCTTGTGGAGCAATACGTGGTCGACTGGGACCTTGACGACGAGTATTTCTGCCCTCACGTTCCCGCACAGACCAACATCGGGCCACGGTCAGTTGCGAGTGCCTCACAGATCTGGATATTGAGACAATTCGATCAGTCGGTCAAATGAAGATCTTGAATGAGGACCCTTTCAAACTAGGTCAGGTCCGGATAACTCTGTCTGACACAAGTACACATCTTCGTGTCCTTCACAGCGATCATTCAACATCTGACGCTGTTCACGCTCCTATATGCACTCCCAGGCCTGATAAGAACACAAAACACGGACAACACTAATGCACTCCAGTGGCCATCTTACCTCTCATAGGGTATTGCACTTCAAATTGTTTACATACCCGCCGATGGCCCTCCCGGTTAGCCGAGCGGTCTAACGCACGGCTTTCGGGGGAGGGAAGGAGCGCCTGGTCCCCGGCACGAATCCGCCCGGCGGACTTGTGTTGAGGTCTGGTGAGCCGGCCAGTCTGTGGATGGTTTTTAGGCGGTTTTCCATTTGCCTCGGTGAATGCGGGCTGGTTCCCCTTATTCCGCCTCAGCTGCACTACGTCGGCAGTTGCTGCGCAAACAAGTTCTCCACGTACGTGTACACCACCATTACTCAACCACGCAAACATAAGGGTTACACTTGTCTGGTGTGAGACATTGCCTGGGGGGTCCACTGGGGGCCGAACCGCATAATAACCCTGAAAGAGTGGTTCGGTGTGGGGTGGCGGAGGGGTGAAGTGGACTGCGGTAGTCGTCGTGGGGTTGTGGACCACTGCGGCTGCGGCAGGGACGGAGCCTCTCCGTCATTCCCCAGTTAACATACAATGCAATACAATACAATACATACCAAATGGTTCAAATGGCTCTGAGCACTATGGGACTTAACTTCTGAGGTCATCAGTCCCTTAGAACAGAACTACTTAAACCTAACTAACCTAAGGACATCACACACATCCATGTCCGAGGCAGGATTCGAACTTGTGACGTAGCGGTCGAGCGGTTCCAGACTGTAGCACCTAGAACCGCTCGGCCACCACGGCCGGCCAATACATATCCGCCGATGGTACGTACGTTGACATCCGACCATGTCTTCTGGGTGCTTTACATTTTTTTGTAAGGCAGTGTATTTTGAAGAAACTGTTACGTTAAAGATACCGGTCGTTTAAAATCTCACAGTCTCACTTCGCTTCGTGATAATGAACTAATTATCTTTCTTTCTATCATTAGCCGTAATTAATATAATGTTTCGAATCTAAGTAACCCAGGTTTAGAGTCTGCACAGAAAAAAGAAGTCGCCGACTATTTCCCGTCTGCTGCACTTTAGCTCGTACATTTCTGTGAAAGAAATGGGGCTAATATATCAAAGTCACTACGTCATGACTGACTCGTTTTTAAACAGCTGAGGAGTATGCAGAGTCGCGCTGCGTTCATATGGTATATTTATCTATACGACAGATATTCCATCCTGTTCACTGCATTATGACCACTGCCACCGCGAGCCGTTCGCGTGTTGCTGTAGTGAGCATCCACGGTAAGTGGTATTAAGACAGCGAAACCACGAGTAGGCGAGAAGGTGTTGGACGTAGAAATCGGAAACTTACCCTCTCTGTAAAGCAACATATACGGCGATGTATAGCAGATCTAACGACGCAGTACAAAACTCCAGGAGGCAAAAATATATCAGAGCACACCTTTCAGCGTACTTTGTTGAACATGGAGCTCTGCGCAAGGCGACCTGCGACTTAGTGGTTATGTTGACCCTTCCTACAGAAATACTGTTCACTCACCGTGCGGTGATTTCTTCTTCTGCAATCCGGTCCACACGCCTTCCCTGTTCCTCTACTGGAAAAGATATAGTAGAAACAGTAGTATTAAATCCAGTGGGTGCAACCATTTTTTTTTTTTTCAGTATCAAGTTAACTGAGCGACTGATTGAAAGGCAGTGTGTGACTGGAAACTTCGATATAGTGGCACTTGTTTGATACAAAAAAGAAAAAAAAAAAAAAAAAAAAACATTGCGAGCCGGTGCTAATCTTAATTTCTAGTTTGAACACTCACATGCAATCAAAGTCACTTGTAATAGCCATGTTATGGTAATTAACCAAACCCGTTAACAAAAATATTACGGTACCAAACGGAATAACTATGACAGAATACTCGCTCAAGTATTAGACAACCCGACCACTACGCCGGCCGGAGTGGCCGTGCGGTTCTAGGCGCTACAGTCTGGAGCCAAGCGACCGCTACGTCGCAGGTTCGAATCCTGCCTCGGGCATGGATGTGTGATGTCCTCAGGTTAGTTTGGTTTAATTAGTTCTAAGTTCTAGGCGACTGATGACCTCTGAAGTTAAGTCGCATAGTGCTCATAGCCATTTGAACCATTTTTCCACCACTACGCATTTTCATTTTGCGGTCACGGCTTGTAAACATGAAACGCTGATTTTGGTTATTCAGAAGTCACAGTTGAAGTATTAAAATCAGAATTTCATGTGGTCGTTTTTCTCATACGTTCGCATCCGCTTTTCAGCAATCCGTGGTCAAGTTTTAATCGTTCCTCTGCAAAATTATCCCACCTATTCAGAGATCCTTATATCTGCATCCGAACATGATGACGGCAGAGCTACTTCACAAAGCAATTCTTTAGCCCATCCCATAATATAGAAATTCCGTAAATATGAAACTAACTCCTTCTCTAAATAACAGAATTACTCTAAAATGTTTCTTGTTTTGCTAGTTCCCTAAACTCGCTAATTGTAAATTACAATATCCCTTCAGAGTATAACTCACTTTCTCTGTACAATCACAGTTCTCACACTAACTTGTACTCAGTTAATAAACATAATAATATTCATTTAACATCTTATTTTTTATTCACACCATCATTCACATCAATAAACAAACTAGCAATAATTAAATTGATCAATTACTTACCCCCATCCACGCCCATCCCCACCCCACGCCGGATGAAGTCACATGTTTTCCTCAACCTGCACGTGGGTCCTCGTACCCTCCCCCTCCCCACCACTCCCCATCCCCCTCTCCCATCTACCCTATTGGCGGGAGTTTCGAATTTTGGCGGGAATATTGTCTAGATTGTCCAGTAATAGCAACAAACCATGGGATCCTGCTATCACGCCTCCTTTTACACTCTTAAAGATCCATGATGACATAATCATAGCAATTCCGCTATTTTGTGTGCCAGATGTCCATCGGAAGGACGGAGACAATTCTTCGTGAGTATTATTCTTATGTACGTTACAGAACAACACATTAGTTGTGTAATTTGGACCGACCTGTGTGATTAATTACGTAATTAGGACCGATCTTTACTTCAGTTACCCAACCAAAATAAATAAAGTGCACTAACCCAATCTTCCTCTCCTGCATCTGGGCAGTTTCCCTGTGTTGGGGAGTACACTTGGGCTTTCCGTGCAAAAGGAGGTTTAGTCCCAGAAAAAGCACCGCCATTTTTAAGATCCCACCAATTCCAAGAGCCTCTGGTGATATAATTGTGTTATAGAGGAGCACTTGGGATTTCTGTCCAGGAGACCAAGGTTTGAGTCCTGAAAAGGGCATCGCCATTTTTAATTTCCCGCCAATCCTCGGGTGGAGGATGGGGTGGGACGTCAGCACAGCCAAGGGACAAAGAAATTCACACCATAATTCGAAATTCCCGACAAAATTAGAATTTCTTGTACAATAAGGTAGGCTGGGGTAGGGGATGGGAAGGTGGGAGTGCGGAGGGTGTGAGGACAATGTGCAGGCTGAGGAAAACATGACGTCATCTGGGAGTGGGGTGTGGATGGGCATGGTTGGGGGTATTTAATTGATCAATTTAACTAATTTGCATAACAATTTGATATCGAAATTGCACCAGGATCCCCATTACCCTACTACTAGTGAGTATTTCCATCGTCTGCTCCATAAGGACTGTGCATGTCTGCCCTTCCCTCCCAAGAATAATGCTCCAACTCCTGTCCGCTCCACACAGTAACAAACATAAGAGTGTTCCCATTCGATGACAAAGTGAAGCAAGGCAAAAAGGCTCTGCATTGTGCTAAGGTGCTGCCCTCTATGCAACACCTATCAAACAGGCATTTTCACAGCTAAACGCAACACTTTCACGTCCCAGTAATAGGCGGAAAACCCGTAGTGTTGTCCCACCTGGCATATCCACAACTATACTGACTACAGCGTTTGCAAATGAAGGTCATAAAACTTCAACTCGACTCTCTTTCACCTTGCAGGCGTTCTACCATGACGGCTTGGGTGCCATATTGTGTGCCTACCCTCTTGGCAGAGCGTGACACTGTTCAATAACGTTTAGCACCGTACGCTAAGGGATGCAGACATGGGCTGCTATGTGAAATATGCGTGTTATGACCCAGTCTACAAGCGCTCTCATTTTTCACACTCTTTTTAGATACACCATATATATATATATATAAAGAGCTGTGCTATTTACTCTGGTACAAAGCATCTGAGCATGGCTGACCAGGAATGTTGCTAAACCTCCGTCTTTTCTGCACATGTATTTTCGAACTGAGAGTCTTGTATGAGAACTTCTAGTGCATAATGCGATTGTTTTTCAGCAGTTACATTCACAGTATAACTAAATTATGGCCCATCAGAATAATCAAAGCCCAACGTTTCTAAGGATTTTGATAGATATAGAGGGGTAACGTGTCACAAGAAACCTGAGCCTCACAAACAAAAACTGATTTCATTTTTTGACTATACAACTGATAATTGCTCTAAAAGTCATTCGCAATATTTTACCCTCGATATGTTGGGGAAAATACATGTTTTATTCCGGAGGTATGCATAAAATTATTATGCGAAATTGTGCTAAACGCATTCTCTGAAAATTATTTCGAGCAGTTAGTTCATGAGCCTACGCGAATAGTAAATGCTTGTGAAAACACACTTGACCTCTAAGCAACAAATAATCCTGAGTTAATAACGAGCATCAAAAGCGATGGAAATGCCGTGTGACTAGGGCCTCCCGTGGGGTAGACCGTCGCCTGGTGCAAGCCTTTCGAGTTGACGCCACTTCGGCGACTTGTGTGTTAATGGGGATGAATCAAAACCGATACAGGGATTAGTGAACACAGGGTTGTCGTAGAGAGACTGAATATTGTAATCCCCAAACCCTCCAAAAATAAACGAGAAATATATCTATTCAAGAAAAGCAGATAAAAATTCAATTGACGCCTTCCTGAGAGACAATGTGCACTCATCCCAAATAAATAATATCAGTGCAGACAAGATGTGGCTTGAATTCAAAGAAATAGTATCGGCAGCAATTGAGAGATTTATACCAAATACATTAACAAACGACGGAGCTGATCCTCCTTGGTACACAAAACGGGTTAGAACACTGTTGCAGAAACAACGAAACAAACAACCCAAATTTAAACAGACGCAAAATCTCCAAGATTGGCGATCTTTTACAGAAGATTGAAATTTGGCGCGGACTTCAATGCGAGATGCTTATAACAGTTTCCACAACGAAACTTTGTCTCGAAACCTGGCAGAAAATCCAATGAGATTCTCGTCGTATGTGAAGTATGTTAGCGGCAAAAAACAATCAGTTTCTTCTTTGCGTGATAGCAATGGAAATAGTATCGAAGATAGTGCTGCCAATGCACAGTTACTAAACACAGCCTTTCAAAATGCCTTCACAAAAGAAGACGAAGTAAATATTCCAGAATTCGAGTCTAGAACAGCTGCCAACATGAGTAACGTAGAAGTAAATATCCTCGGAGTAGTGAAGCAACTCAAATCACTTAACAAAAGTAAGTCTTCTGATCCAGACTGTATACCAATTATGTTCCTTTCGGAGTATGCTGATGCATTAGCTCCATACTTAACAATCATATACAACCGTTCGCTCGAAGAAAGATCTGTATCCAAAGACTGGAAAGTTGCACAGGTCACACAAATATTCAAGAAAGGTAGTAGGAGTAATCCACTAAATTACAGGCCCATATCGTTAACGTCGATATGCAGCAGGATTTTAGAACATACATTGTGTTCGAACACTATGAATTACCTCGAAGGAAATGGTCTATTGATACACAGTCAACATGGGTTTAAAAAACATCGTTCCTGTGAAGCACAACTAGCTCTTAATTCACATGAAGTGTTGAGTGCTATTGACAAGGGATTTCAGATCGATTCCGTATTCCTGGAAGGCTTTTGACACTGTACCACAAAGCCGCTCGTTGTAAAATTGCGTGCTTATGGCATATCGTCTCAGATATGTGACTGGATTTGCGATTTCCTGTCAGAGAGGTCACAGTTCGTAGTATTTGACGGAAAGTCATCGAGTAAAGCAGAAGTGATTTCAGGCGTTCCCAAGGTAGTGTTATAGGCCCTTTGCTGTTCCTTATCTATATAAACGATTTGGGAGACAATCTGAGCAGCCGTCTTAGGTTGTTTCCAGATAACGCTGACGGTTATCGACTGATAAAGTCATCAGAAGATCAAAACACATTGCAACACGATTTAGAAAAGATATCTTAATGGTGCAAAAATTGGCAGTTGACACTAAATAACGAAAAGTGTGAGGTAATCCACATGAGTGCTAAAAGGAATCCGTTAAACTTCGGCTACACGATAAATCAGTCTAATCTAAAGCTAAATACCTATGTATTGCAATTACGAACAACTTAAATTGGAAGGAACACACAGAAAAGTATGTGGGGAAGGCTAACCAAAGATTGCGTTTAATTGGCAGGGCAATTATAAAATGTAACAGATCTACTGAGGAGAGTGCCTACACTACGCTTGTCCGTCTTCTTTTAGAATAATGCTGTGCGGTGTGGGATCCTTACCTGATAGGACTGATGGTGTGCATCGAAAAAGTTCGAAGAAGGGCAGCAAGTTTTGCATTATCGCGAAATAGAGGAGAGGGTGTCAGAGAAATGATACAGGATTTGGGCTGGACATCATTAAAAGAAGCGTTTTTCGTTGCGACGGAATCCTCTCACGAAATTCTAATCACCAACTTTCTCCTCCGAATGCTAAGATACTTTGTTGACACCGACCTGCATAGGGAGAAACGATCACCACGATAAAATAAGGGGAATCAGAGCTCGCACGGAAAGATGTAGGAGTTCGTTCTTTCTGCGCTGTAAGAGATTGGAATAATAGAGAATTGTGAAGGTGCTTCGATGAACCCTCTGCCAGGCACTTAAATGTGATTTGCAGAGTATCCATGTAGATGTAGATGTAGAATATTTATGATATAAATGGCGTTGACTAGTCTTATAGAGGTCTTAGTCAGAGAGAGTGTGATTATGACAAACTGCACAAGATACCCTGATGAGCCAAAACATTGTGACCAGTGCCCACCCAGTGAAAGGAATGTATGCAAGGTGTTAAAAAAAGAAGTTCATACTTTGAGAGGTGGCAGTATGAACCAAGAGAAGACAAAAATGTCCAGTATACAATGGCTCTAAAATGCGTACTTGATGAGTTATAAGCACGTGTTCATATTCGCTAGTGTGAAACACAGCTCTTCTACTGCAAGCTCCATTGTTGTCCATGGACACATCATGCAGTAAAAATCTGTTAGTGTTATTGTTTGTTAACCGTATTCACAGTTTGTGGTAAGTGCTACGCATATATTAATTCTAGTTGATAAATTCAGGAAATAATTTTACATTGTAGTTTTATCTTTGCACTTACCAACATAATGGAAGCCAGTTATTCCACGCTAGTAATGACAAACATGATCTGTTATGCCCTGGCAAGTGGGAGGAACCGCCGATCCCGTGTCCTCTATGCTGAAGAATGTTCAGAACGCAGGGTACAATCTGCACAATTATACAGCAATCTTTTCCAGCGTGATTCCCTAAGAGGTCGAAAAGAAGCATGTCTTACTATGAGCGGACACCATATGGAGGACCTACTTTAGCAATGGCTCACAAGTGTAGGTGGTACGTAATAGCAAGCAGATTACATTAGAAGCCCTGCTGGTTTGCAGTAACAGAATAACGTGTTCTTATTTGGTTACTGCATTCTGTAGGTCATTCATAATCGGAAAGAGCTTGCAGTAGAAGAGATGTGTTTCTCAGTACCGAAGATGAACAAGTTTTCATACCTCGTAGGGTATGCATAAAAACCCATGTTTACCGGACATTTTTTTCTTGTCTTGGTCCATACTTCCACCTCTCAGAGTATGGAATACATTTTTAAGACACTATATAAGCGGAGCAGAAATGAATGAGGATTCATTCTAGCGACGGTACGAGCCGCTAATGAGAGAATCCACTGACATTCGCAACTGGCATATTGGTATGGCGCGGAACCTGGTAACAAGCGTCTCGTAAACGGCCAGCTGATCGGCTGTTCGCATGCTACTTCCGTGAGCATTTCTGGAAAGTGGTTGAAGTGCGGTGAAACCACGAGTGTCAGTTACGAATGCAGTGGGTACGAAATCATCGAGATAGGACTGTGGAGCAATGGAAAAGTGTCGTGTGGTGACATGAACCATGTTTATTCTTACACCAGGTCGATAGCCGTGTCAGGATATGCCGTCACTCAGGCGAACGACTGCTCGAGACATGCACTACACCACGGACGCAGGCTGGCGAGGGCGATGTTATGCTATGGAGGATTTCCTGGTCTTCAATGGGACCTACGGTAGTAATCTAGTGCACCATGATAGCCGCCAACTGCGTGAACATTATTGTAGACCACCTGCATTTCTTCATGCTTGATACCTTCCCCGACAGCGATGGCATCTTCCAACAGGAAAACTGTCCTTGTCACAAGGCCAGAATCGTGCTACAGTGGTTTGAGGAGCATGATAGTGAATCATGATATCTTGGACACCAGATTCGCCTGTCTCTACCCGACGGAGCATATCAGAGACGCGCCAACTCCACGCTCACTGCCGCCGGTCCATAATTTACGGGAATTGCATGGCATGTATGTAGACATCTGGCGCCACGTACACATGAAAACAAACCAGAGGCATGTCGAATCCATGCCACGCAGAACAGCTACTGCATTGCTTTCCACAGGTGGACCGACATACTACTAAGCGGATGGACATAATCCAGAATGAGATTTCACTCTGCAGCGGAGTGTGCGCTGATATGAAACTTCCTGACAGATTAAAACTGTGTGCCGGACCGTGACTCAAACTCGGGACCTTTGCCTTTCGCGGGCAAGTGATCTACCATCTGAGCTACCCAAGTACGACTCACGACCCGTCCCCACAGCTTCAATTCAGCCAGTACCTCATCTCCTACCTTCCAAACTTCACAGAAGCTCTCCTGCAAAGCTTGCAGAACTAGCACTCCTAGAAGAAAGGATATTGCAGAGACATGGCTTTGCCACAGCCTGTGGGATGTTTCCAGAATGAGATTTTCACTCTGCAGCGGAGTTCGCGCTGATATGAAACTTCCTGGCATGTTAAAACTGTATGCCGGACCGAGACTAGAACTCGGGACCTTCGCCTTTCGCGGGCAAGTGATCTACCAACTGAGCTACCCAAGCAGGACTGATGACCCGTCCCCACAGCATTAATTCTGACAGTACTTCATCTCCTACCTTCCAAACTTCACAGAAGCTCTCCTGCGAACCTTGCAGAACTAGCACTCCTGGAAGAAACGATACTGCAGAACCATGGCTTTCTCACAGCCTGGGGGATGTTCCCAGAATGAGATTTTCACTCTGCGGCGGACTGTGTGCTGGAATGAAATTTCCTGCTAGATTAAAATTGTGCGCCGGAACGAGACTCGAACTCGAGACCTTTGCCGCCCGCGAAAGGCAAAGATCCCGAGTTCGAGTCTCGGTCCGGCACACAGTTTTAATCTGACAGGAAGTTTCAGATGGACATAATGTTTCGGTTCATAAGAGAATGTGGCTATGGGTCACAAAATCCGGCAAGTTCGTAAGCCTCAATGGCGAATTTCACTCTGTTATGAGGCACCTGATCAAACTGCACCGTCACCAATCTGGTACCGCTGCAGGAACGGTGTGCCATGGATACTCCAGTAAGAGACGAAAGGAACATTTCTCTTTCCAAAGAAAGTAAATTTTTTAACACACGACATTCGTGATTCCCAATTTGAACGTAACATACACACTATCTGATCAAAAACATCTGGACATCCCCATGTAATGCAACACTGACCACCAGGTGACACGAGGGGAGGACCCGCCAGTATAAAAGGCGGCAGGGAATTCCTGTTTTCAGTAAACAATCAGTAACAGCGGAATGGGTCTGTGAGGAGAGCTCAGTGACTTCGAATATGGAGTAATCATTGGATGTCACCTGAGTAACAGATCCATCACGAACATTTCAACCCCTGTAAAGTTACCGAAGTCGACTGTTGGTGATGCAAATGTCAAGTGGAAACGTGAAGGTACAGCCACAGCTAAACAAGACCAGGCAGATCTCATGTACTGACGGACATGGACCATCGAGAGGTTGTAAAGTGTCGCATGAAGTCAGAGGAAGGAATCATTCATGAATTTCAAAGTGCTACCAGCAGTTCAGCTTGCACAATGACCGTGTGTAGCGGGCTGAAAAGTGTTCGAGCATCTCCTTGTAAGTCATACAATTCTGTAGTCAGTAGTAACCAACACTTGAGATGATGTAAACAGCGAAGCCACTGGATAGTGTACAATTGGAAATGAGTGATTTGTAGTAACGAATCACGCAGTACGCTCTGACAATCCGATGGAAGGTTTGGGTTTGACGAATGCATGGAGAACATTACCTGCCGTCATGTATAGTGCCAACAGTGAAGTACAGAGGAGACAGTGTTACGGTATGGGGGTGTTTCTCCTGCTTAATATGTAGTCCCCTCGCTGCGCTTAAGAAAACTCTAAATTCGGAAAGAGATGGACACGTTTTACAACAGTGTGTACTATAAACAGTAGAGGAACCGTCTGGAGAGGATGATTGTTTATATCACCATGACAGTACATGCCATAATACAGCACACGTGAGGTAATCGTTTGTGGACAATAACATTCCTGAAATAGACTGGTATGTCCAGAGTCCCGACCTGATTCCAGTGGAACACATTTAAGCTGAGTTAGAACGTCGACTTCGCTCCACACCCCATCACCCAACATTACTACCTTCTCTGGTTTCAGCACTTCAGAGAGAGTGGGCTCCATTTCCTCCACAGACATTCAGCCACCACAATGAAAGTGTCTCCAGCAGAGTTGAAGCCATCGTAAAGGTGGACAGTGGATAATACACTCCATATTAATGTCCACCAATACGTGTCCAAATACTTCTCATCGGATAGTGTTCAATTCGGCTACTTCAAAATGCTGTATAAAGAAAACCATTTCACCTATCTGGCTATCACGATACTTACATTACTGATGAACATGTAAAAAAAATCATTGACCTTAACTTAATACACTACTGGCCATTAAAATTGCTACACCAAGAAGAATTGCAGATGATAAACGGGTATTCATTGGACAAATATATTATACTAGAACTGACATGTAATTACATTTTCACGCAATTTGGGGGCATAGATCCTGAGAAATCAGTACCCACAACAACCACCTCTGGCCGTAATAACGGCCTTGATACGCCTGGACATTGAGTCAAACACAGCTTGGATGGCGTGTACAGGTACAGCTGATCATGCAGCTTCAACACGATACCACAGTTCATCAAGAGTAGTGACTGGCGTATTGTGACGAGCCAGTTGCTCGGTCACCATTGATCAGACGTTTTCAGTTGGTGAGAGATCTGGAGAATGTGATGGGCAGAGCAGCAGTCGAACATTTTCTGTACCCAGAAAGGCCCGTACAGGACTTGTAACATGCGGTCGTGCATTATCCTGCTGAAATGTAGGGTTTCGCAGGGATCGAATAAAGGGTACAGCCACAGGTCGTAACACATCTGAAATGTAACGTCCACTGTTCAAAGTGCCGTCAATGCGAACAAGAGGTGACCGAGACGTGTAACCAATGGCACCCCATACCGTCACGTGGGGTGATACGCCAGTATAGTATAGCGATGACGAATAGACGCTTCCAGTGTGCGTTCACCGCGATGTCGCCAAACACGGATGCGACCATCATGATGTTGTAAACAGAACCTGGATTCATCCTAAAAAATGGCGTTTTGCCATTCGTGCACCCAGGTTCGTCGTTGAGTACACCATCGCAGGCGCTCATGTCCGTGGTGCAGCGTCAAGAGTAACCGCAGCCATGGTCTCCGAGCTGACAGTCCATGCTGCTGCAAACGTCGTCGAACTGTTCGTGCAGATGGTTGTTGTCTTGCAAACGTCCCCATCTGTTGACTCAGGGATCGAGTCGTGGCTGCACGATCCGTTACAGCCATGCGGATAAGATGCCTGTCATCTCGACTGCTAGTGATACGAGGCCGTTGGGATAGAGCACGGGGTTCCGTATTACCCTCCTGAACCCACCGATTCCATATTCTGCTAACAGTCATTGGATCTCGACCAACGCGAGCAGCAATGTCGAGATACGATAAACCGCAATCGCGATAGGCTACAATCCAGCCTTTATCAAAGTCGGAAACGTGATGGTACGCATTTCTCCTCCTTACACGAGGCATCACAACAACGTTCCACCAGGCAACGCCGGTCAACTGCCGTTTGTGTATGAGAAATCGGTTGGAAACTTCCCTCATGTCAGCACGTTGTAGGTATCGCCACCGGCGCCAACCTTGTGTGAATACTCTGAAAAGCTAATCATTTGCATATCACAGCATCTTCTTCCTGTCAGTTAAAGTTCGCGTCTGTCCCACGTCATCTTCGTGGTGTAGCAATTTTAATGGCCAGTAGTGTATTGTGTCAGGGTGAAACATTGTCTGCTCCTGATCGCACAAAAGAATCTGAGTTGCTCGCAGCGCAAGAAATGTTTTATTTTGCTTGACAGAAGTGTTGTTTTGCAGATGGACTGGGAACCGGACGCAGTGCTGGCAGCGGTGCGCGGCCTGCCAGAGGCGGCGCAGCTGGCGGAGGAGCTGGCGGCCATGCGCACCGACCTGGACAGGGTCGCCCGCGTGCTCAGCCTGCCCTGCCTCGCCGACCTCCAGTGCGTACCAACAGCGCTGCAGCCTACATCTACATCTACATCTACATCTACATTGATACTCCGCAAGCCACCCAACGGTGTGTGGCGGAGGGCACTTTACGTGCCACTGTCATTCCCTCCCTTTCCTGTTCCAGTCGCGTATGGTTCGCGGGAAGAACGACTGTCTGAAAGCCTCCGTGCGCGCTCTAATCTCTCTAATTTTACATTCGTGATCTCCTCGGGAAGTATAAGTAGGGGGAAGCAATATATTCGATACCTCATCCAGAAACGCACCCTCTCGAAACCTGGCGAGCAAGCTACACCGCGATGCAGAGCGCCTCTCTTGCAGAGTCTGCCACTTGAGTTTATTAAACATCTCCGTAACGCTATCACGGTTACCAAATAACCCAGTGACGAAACGCGCCGCTCTTCTTTGGATCTTCTCTATCTCCTCCGTCAACCCGATGTTTGAGGGCGTTGTTGCAGCGCGTGTGCGACGTAATGCAACGTCGATGCGGCTGTACACTATGTGATCAAAAGTATCCGGACACCTGGCTGAAAATGACTTACAAGTTCCAGCCCTCCATCGATAATGCTGGAATTCAAAATGGTGTTGGCCCACCCTTAGCCTTCATGACAGCTTCCATTCCCGCAGGCATACGTTCAATCAGATGCTGGAAGGTTTCTTGGGGAATGGCAGCCCATTCTTCACGGAGCGCTCCAATGAGAAGAGGTATCGATGCCGGTCGGTGAGGCCTGGCACGAAGTCGGCGTTCCAAAACATCCCAAAGGTGTTGTGCCGGATTCAGGTCAGGACTTCGTGCAGGACAGTCCATTACAGGGATGATATTATCGTGTAACTACTTCGCCACAGTCCGTCTATTATGAACAGGTGCTCCATTGCGTAGAAAGATGCAATCGCCATCCCGAACTGCCCTTCAACAGTGGGAAGCAATAAGGTGCTTAAAACATCAACGTAGACCTGTGCTGTGATAGTGCCACGCAAAACAACAAGGAGTGCAAGCTCCCTCCATGAAAAACACAACCACACCATAACACCACCGCCTCCGAATTTTACTGTTGGCACTACACACGCTGGCAGATGACGTTCACCGGGAATTCGCCACACCCACACCCTGCCATCGGATCGCCACATTGTGTACAGTGATTCGTCAGTCCACAGAACGGTTTTCCACTGTTCAATCGTCCAATGTTTACGCTCCTCACACGAAGCGAGGCGGCCTTTGGCATTTATAGGCGCCATGTGTGGTTTATGAGCAGCTGCTCCACCATGAAATCCAAGTTTTCTCACCTCCCGCCTAACTGTCATAGTACTTGCAGTGGATCCTGATGCAGTTTGGAATTCCTGTATGATGGTCTGGATAGATGTCTGCCTATTACACATTACGACCCTCTTCAACTGTCGGCATGTACGCTTTTGTGCTGTACGTGTCCCTTCACGTTACCACTTCACTATCATATCGGAAACAGTGGACCTAGCGATGTTTGGGAGTGTGGAAATCTCACGTACGGACGTGTGACACAAGTGACACCCAATCACCTGACCACGTTCGAAGTCTGTGAATTCCGCAGAGCGCCCCATTCTGCTCTCTCACGATGTCTAATGACTACTGAGGTCGCTGATATTGAGTACCTGGCAGTAGTTGGCAGCACAATGCACTTAATATGAAAAACGTATGTTTTTGGGGGTGTCCGGATACTTTTGATCACATAGGGTATAAACATTGACATGTAGGCAGGGTGTTGGTGTGCTATTCGTGTCCTTCCGACATGAGTACGGTAAATGCAGAAACGTGATCTATAATGACGCTGTCACCAAATGCGTCCAAACGCTGCTGTTATTGTTTTCTTACCTGACGAAGAAAAACACAGGTAGACAACCATTGGAAAATGAAGAATAAGTCTATCGAAGAAAAAAAAACGCTGTGGAATAGTGCACCAACTTCCTGCTCGTCGCGATTCGGCACAATACACTGGTCGATCTGGGAGGCCAGCCTCATCCATTACACTAACTCAAGTGGGAAACACTCGAGCACCCGCCCTATAGTCTTGATCTCTTCCCATGGAATTACCATGCATTCGGCCCCTTAAAAAAGGCTTCTTTACACCGCAGGACATGTTGTTTTACCAAATGGTTATCTTAAGCCTGGTAAGTCGGTGGGATGACTGCCTCAATGTTTACAGCGATTATGCCTGATTGACATACCGGTTCTGGACTGTACGGCCTTCGAATGGAAACTTTTTGATCACCCCTTATACCAGGCGCAGATCCACAGGGGTTTCATGAGGGTCGTCACCCAACCCAAACACTATTTTAATAGAAGTGTTTACATATATATTTTTCATACACCACTTTCCAAATTTCGACTTCCTCGTGTAGTGCAACATGCAGCGCATACATATTGCGAAACATGGAGGTGAGACAGACCCAGATGGAATTCGCGCGGCGCATTAAGAACCGTGGGTTTGTACACTGGCCAGACTGAGTGTAATTTTTAGGGGTTTCCATGCTCTTGTAGATAAATGGTGGGCTTGTCTCCGAAGTCTGCCTTAGAAAATGCGATGCATAATCTGTTAAAGTACGGAAATACACAAAACAAAGTTTCCGCGTTTCGCACCACTCCCGTCCTTTAGGTTACCTTGGCGACTGTGACTCTAGAAAGGGCGTCCAGCCACGATGCTACATAATACAATAAAAATTTGTCAATTCTTAACAAAGCGGACCTTATAGTAGAAGATACCAACGCCAAGAAAAAGAAGAATAATTTCCAAATTTCATAGCTAGCTTCTGGGGAATAAAGCATCGCGAAAATAAAAGTGTCTTGAAAATGGGAAATAATTTTAGAAATTTTAATCTACAGGGTGTCCCAAAAAATATATACACTCATTACTCATATTTATAAAGATACGGAAACAATTCAAAATCAAAAATAATGTGAAAAATATAGAAACCAACCGTTTATCGAAATTGTTCAAATTGTTGACCATTATGGTCTAGACACTGATGACGCTGATAGATGGAACTCAGCACGTTCCTAGTCATTGAAATTGGTATTTTGGAACATTCGTTTTCAGTAGCTGCTTCCAACTCATTGATTGTAGCTGATCTTGTGCTATAAACATTGTGCTTCACATTCCCACATAAAAAAGAATCCGTAGGGATCAAATCCGGTGAGCGTGAAGCGTAGTCGTCTCTGCCTCTTCGTCCTATCCATCTATTCGGTATGTTTTCATCAAGGTAGGCCCTTACGTCGCGATGGTAGTGGAGAGATCCTGCTTCCTGCTGGAAGTACAATTCTCCATCCCGAAACATCTCTTCGTTGCGTGGCATGGTGTATTCCTGTAGTAGGCTCAGGTAAGCTTCACCAGTCACTGTACGCTCAAAAAAGAAAGATCTAGTCAAACTAAATATTGATGTACCACACCACACTGTAACTACTGGTAGGCTCACATGGTATTCCACTGTCACGTCAGGATTCTCAGCTGTCCAGTAGGTACAACTGTGACGACTAATCGAACCATTTAACTTAAAAGTGGCCTTACCACTCCAAAGAATCTTGTGTTGGAATTTTGTGTCCCGCGCGCACCTTGCTTGATACTACGCACAAAATTCAGTTCTCCGATCATGATTATCCTCATTCAGACCGTGGAGTAATCCAGGAATAAAACTTTTCCATTGAACACGCTTCTAAAAGCGATGGACGCTCGTTTTTGGAACTCCTGTTTCATGACGCGCTTGCAGCACAGACTTTCCAGGAGATTACTGAAACCTTTCGGTGGCTTCCCTTTCTCTTGCGGAGCCGGTGGATGATGGTGCTCCTCCGGAATGGTTCCTATGGGCATTCTGAACAGTTCCCTCTTCCTCAAACTTATCTCACAGACAAGTAATGATGAGTCGCGTTTATGCATCTCGATGAAACTTCATTCTGAACTGTCTTCGCGCTTCACTTGCGTGGTGGTGGTGGTGGTGGTTAGTGTTTAACGACCCGTCGACAACGAGGTCATTAGAGACGGAGCGCAAGCTCGGGTTAGGGAAGGATTGGGAAGGAAATCGGCCGTGCCCTTTCAAAGGAACCATCCCGGCATTTGCCTGAAACGATTTAGGGAAATCACGGAAAACCTAAATCAGGATGGCTGGAGATGGGATTGAACCGTCGTCCTCCCGAATGCGAGTCCAGTGTGCTAACCACTGCGCCACCTCGCTCGGTTTCACTTGCGTTCTCAGTCTTCCAGCAGCACTACAGAATGAAATTCCTTTGCGCAAGGTTCAGCTTCCCTGCAGCCATTTCTTCAAACCGTCGCATGTGAAAAAGAAAAAAAAATGTACTGTAGCTATGAGGTGTAAAAGAGTGTGTTCATTTTTTGGGGACAACGTGTATATTTAACAAAGGATAGTTTTCATTTTCTTGACTGAGGGCCTAACCACGTGGATGGGCCTTCGGCCTGACTCGCAACATTGCAGCCAGATATCTACATCTACACCTACATCCATACTCCGCAAGCCACCTGACGGCGTGTGGCGGAGGTTACCCTGAGTACCTCTATAGGTTCTCCCTTCTATTCCAGTCTCGTATTGTTCGTGGAAAGAAGGATTGTCGGTATGCTTCTGTGTGGGCTTTAATCTCTCTGATTTTATCCTCATGGTCTCTTCGCGAGATATACGTAGGATGGAGCAATATACTGCTTGACTCTTCGGTGAAGGTATGTTCTCGAAACTTTTACAAAAGCCCGTACCGAGCTACTGAGCGTCTCTCCTGCAGAGTCTTCCACTGGAGTTTATCTATCATCTCCGTAACGCTTTCGCGATTACTAAATGATCCTGTAACGAAGCGCGCTGCTCTCCGTTGGATCTTCTCTATCTCTTCTATCAACCCTATCTGGTACGGATCCCACACCGCTGAGCAGTATTCAAGCAGTAGGCGAACAAGCGTACTGTAACCTACTTCCTTTGTTTTCGGATTGCATTTCCTTAGGATTCTTCCAATGAATCTCAGTCTGGCATCTGCTTTACCGATGATCAACTTAATATGATCATTCCATTTTAAATCACTCCTAATGCGTACTCCCAGATAGTTTATGGAATTAACTGCTTCCAGTTGCTGACCTGCTATTTTGTAGCACATTACACTTGTCTACATTGAGATTCAATTGCCATTCCCTGCACCATGCGTCTATTCGCTGCAGATCCTCCTGCATTTCAGTACAATTTTCCATTGTTACAACCTCTCGATACACCACAGCATCATCTGCAAAAAGCCTCAGTGAACTTCCGATGTCATCCACAAGGTCATTTATGTATATTGTGAACAGCAACGGTCCTATGACACTCCCCTGCGGCACACCTGAAATCACTCTTACTTGGGAAGACTTCTCTCCATTGAGAATGACATACTGCCTTCTGTTATCTAGGAACTCTTCAATCCAATCACACAATTGGTCTGATAGTCCATATGCTCTTACTTTGTTCATTAAACGACTGTGGGGAACTATATCGAACGCCTTGCGGAAGTGAAGAAATACGGCATCTACCTGTGAACCCGTGTCTATGGTTCTCTGAGTCTCGTGGACGAATAGCGCGAGCTGGGTTTCACACGACCGTCTTTTTCGAAACCCATGCTGATTCCTACAGAGTAGATTTCTAGTCTCCAGAAAAGTCATTATACTCGAACATAATACGTGTTCCAAAATTCTACAACTGATCGACGTTAGAGATACAGGTCTATAGTTCTGCACATCTGTTCGACGTCCCTTCTTGAAAACGGGGATGACCTGTGCCCTTTTCCAATCCTTTGGAACGCTACGCTCTTCTAGAGACCTGCGGTACACCGCTGCATGAAGAGGGGCAAGTTCCTTCGCGTACTCTGTGTAATATCGAACTGGTATCCCATCAGGTCCAGCGGCCTTTCCTCTTTTGAGCGGTTTTAATTGTTTCTCTATCCCTCTGTCGTCTATTTCGATATCTACCATTTTGTCATCTGTGCGACAATCTAGAGAAGGAACTACAGTGCAGTCTTCCTCTGTGAAACAGCTTTGGAAAAAGACATTTAGTATTTCGGCCTTTAGTCTGTCATCCTCTGTTTCAGTACCATTTTGGTCACAGAGTGTCTGGACATTTCGTTTTGATCCACCTACCGCTTTGACATAAGACCAAAATTTCTTAGGATTTTCTCCCAAGTCAGTACATAGAACTCTACTTTCGAATTCATTGAACGCCTCTCACATAGCCCTCCTCGAACTACATTTCGCTTCGCGTAATTTTTGTTTGTCTGCAAGGCTTCGGCTATGTTTATGTTTGCTATGAAGTTCCCTTAGCTTCCGCAGCAGTTTCCTAACTCGGTTGTTGTACCACGGTGGCTCTTTTCCATCTCTTACGATCTTGCTTGGCACATACTCATCTAACGCATATTGTACGATGGTTTTGAACTTTGTCCACTGATTCTCAACACTATATGTACTTGAGACAAAACTTTTGTGATGTGCCGTCAGGTACTCTGTAATCTGCTTTTTGTCACTTTTGCTAAACAGAAAAATCTTCCTACCTTTTTTAATATTTCTATTTACGGCTGAAATCATCGATGCAGTAACCGCTTTATGATCGCTGATTCCCTGTTCTGCGTTAATTGTTTCAAATAGTTCGGGTCTCTTTGTCACCAGAAGGTCTAATATGTTATCGCCACGAGTCGGTTCTCTGTTTAACTGCTCAAGGTAGTTTTCAGATAAAGCACTTAAAAAAATTTCACTGGATTCTTTGTCCCTGCCACCCGTTATGAACGTTTGAGTCTCCCAGTCTATATCCGGCAAATTAAAATCTCCACCCAGAACTATAACATGCTGGGGAAATCTACTCGAAATATTATCCAAACTATCCTTCAGGTGCTCAGCCACAACAGCTGCTGAACCAGGGGGCCTATAGAGACATCCAATTATCATGTCTGAGCCTGCTTTAACCGTGACCTTCACCCAAATTATTTCACATTCCGGATCTCCGTCAATTTCCTTCGATTCTATTGCGCTTCTTATCGCTATCACGCCTCCCCCTTCACTGTCCAGCCTGTCTCTGCGGTATACATTCCATCTGAGTTTAGCATTTCATTACTGTTTACGTCTGGTTTCAGCCAACTTTCTGTCCCTAGTACTATATGGGCGTTGTGACCGTTTATTAATGAGAGCAGTTCTGGGACCTTTCTATAGACGCTCCTGCAGTTTACTATTAGCACATTAATATTGTTATTCCCTGTTGCATTTTGCCTACTCCTACCTTGCCGCGTCTCAGGAGGCGTCTTGTCGGGCCTAGGGAGGGAATTCTCTAACCTAAAAAACCCAGATGTGCACTCCACACGTACTCCGCTACCCTTGTAGCCGCTTCCGGCGTGTAGTGCACGCCTGACCTATTCAGGGGGACCCTACAGTTCTCCACCCGATAGCGGAGGTCGAGAAATTTGCACCCCAGATCTCCGCAGAATCGTCTGAGCCTCTGGTTTAAGCCTTCCACTCGGCTCCAAACCAGAGGACCGCGATCGGTTCTGGGAACGATCCTACAAATAGTTAGCTCTGATTCCACCTCGCGAGTGAGGCTTTCCGCCTTCACCAATTCCGCCAGCCGCCTGTACGAACTGAGGATGACCTCTGAACCCAGACGGCAGGAGTCATTGGCGCCGACATGAGCAACAATTTGCAGTCGGGTGCACCCAGTGCTCTCTATCGCCGCCGGCAGGGCCTCCTCCACATCTCGGATGAGACCCCCCGGCAAGTAGAGAGAGTGAACACTGGCCTTCTTCCCCGACCTTTCCGCTATTTCCCTAAGGGGCTCGATCACCCGCCTAACGTTGGAGCTCCCAATAACTAATAAACCCCTCCCCCCGTTTGCCTGCTCGGACCTTGCTGAAGGAGCGGCCACATGTCCACTCACAGGCAGAGCGGGCGATGCCACACGGCCAGCCTCCACATTGACCCTCCGCCTCGTGCGCCGCGAACGCCGCTGAACCCGCCACGCCCTTTGGGGAGAGGGTGGCCCATCCGCGCCCGGTACCCGCGAAGATGTCTCGACAGCAGGGACAGTGGGTGAAGCATGTAACACCTGGGGTGTACCATGCGACGCACCAGACTCGCCACTGCCGCTACACTCCGAGGCAGCAGCCTGAAGACGGCCGACCGCGGCCATCAACACGTTCAACTGTTCGCGAACAGTGGCCAGCTCCTCCTGCGTCCGTACACAGCAGTCACACATCCTATCCATCCTAAGAAATCAATTTACTGTAGAGAGTTAATCAACTTTTAACTAGACTGCTAATTCAATAAAGGCGGCTGACTAAACTGACTAAACTGTGGTTAGTAGCCACTTCTTGTGGAAAACAATGAAAATAGCACTACCTGTCTCTGGACTGTATTGAAAACAAACACTAGCACTACTGGCACTATGGTTGACTAAAGGGACTCTCTCTGACTCTATTCAAAACAAACACGAAATCTATGGAACACTATTACTAGCACTCGACAATTAAAGCTTCCTAAAAGCAAAAACACACGGAAGAAGAAGTGACAAGTAAGAAAAATACAGTTAATACTTAAATTAAGGTAGCTCGCTGCACAGCAGACGTGGAGCAGACGGCGTACATTAACAGACTGACCATAGCTACACTCAACAACAGATTTTACGCGATTCATGAGTCCACAGGTAGAGCCCCCAGACCATAGGAAGTTGATTAAGGCATAACAAAATGGGCAAGACGCTCCAGCAAGAAAACAAAAATAACAGAGAGTCTAACTTCGCAAGCGCTATACGACAAGGTAAAAAAGTCGCATTCCCATCATTTATAAGCGCACAGAACCGTAGTCTGCAGGCCTCTGTTTACAATAGTAGTACTAATTGAAATAGTGAGTACACTCTTCGATTTTAAACCGCGTAAATTATGACACCGTCAACGTTGTGAGAGTTTGTTGCTAATATAATTCTTAATTTAATCACATATGCACTTCTCAAATTTTCGGAAGAATGCATTTCAGATACCGTACTTCTCTGACTTACAATTTTCTGGACATTATGCTTAAGTGATGTTCTAAACACTGATGTTAAAATTATTACTACTATTATTATTATTGTTATTATTATTATTATTATTATTATTATTTTAATACAAATGTTGATCGTGTTAGGACAGCAACCAGCCACAAATTTACTTTGGGTTCCTTTATTCAAAGGAAACCGTTACCGGTTTCGAATCGTTGCGATTCATCATCAGACGGTTTACACGCTTTCTTTCTACATTTGGTGTGTTTTTTACAGATTAATTTAGGACAATTAATCTGTAAAAAACACACCAAATGTAGAAAGAAAGCGTGTAAACCGTCTGATGATGAATCGCAACGATTCGAAACCGGCAACGGTTTCCTTTGAATAAAGGAACTCAAAGTAAATTTGTGGCTGGTTGCTGTCCTAACACGATCAACATTTGTCTTCAAAAACAGCCACGGTATCCAACATGTCATCATATGACAAAATTGTATTATTTTAATGTTTGAGTCATCTAAGGCCCACGCGCCAATTTCGATACTTCCTCCTTTGTTACTCTTTCTTGTTCCTCCAGTTTTCTTTCATTTTCTCATTATGTATAGTTTTTCTCTCCTCAGACCATTTTGATCCTGTCTTCTTCTCCCTCCTGCCTTCGAATCCTTCCATTTCCAACACTTTCTTCTTAGAAATCTCTCTTTCTGTTGAGTCTTTTCCACTTATGGTGTTTCTTTCTAAGTCTTTCCTAACTTCTTGAATCCAGGATGCTGTTGACTCCTTGTCACACAAATATTTAAAAACCTGTTTGATGAACCTGTTGCGAGGCTCGTTCTGTTTAAACGTCCAAAAAATAGCAGTCGCCTCTTCTGTAGCGTTTCAGTTATGTTTTCTGTGTTGCGACATACTTCTTCATTACTTCTTAATTTCCATACCTCTGTATTTCTTGGCGAACCGAGTGTTTTTAGAGTGATTCTTCTTTCTAGGACTTCAAGTTTGTGAAATTTATAATTCACTTGCATAAAGATATTGTGGTTTTACTACTGTGCTGTAGTGCTGTCTTTTCAAAACTTTGGACAGAGACCCTTTGTTGTAAATGTTCCTGATTATTATTATTATTATTCTCGAATCAGAAACATACAAATTTACAGTTGCCATACACATCAATAAATATATACACACAAATTGAATTTATATTACATGTGCCCAGTACTTTGCAACCTCCAAGGCGCTTGGAGTGGCTTGCAGGAGATCAATCTTCGTGCAGGATGTAGGGCACAAAAGGCACTGGAGCATGTGGCTTGTGGTTTGTTCATGTCCACAATCACAGGACGTATCTTCTGTTATGAAGCCGCATCTCTTCAGGTTGTCTCTGGATCGTCCAACTCCTGATCGTAATCTGTTTAAAGATTTCCACAGCAGCCAGCTCTCGTTTTGTCCAGGTGGTAGTTCTTCAGCTTCTGGCGTCTGCAAGTGAGGCGTCGACTTCTTCCATAACTCCAGCCTTGCCTTCTCTGGTGAAATGGTGAGCTTCTCGGATGTTCTCAGGAAGCCCTTTCGCGATCTCAGCCGTTGCTGTGGTGGATTATGTCCGTGCAGTGGATGGGCACTGTCCTGTTCCACTTTCAGTCTCTCCTTGTTGGCAGCCACTGTTCTGCGTTTCCATGGTGGCGCTATTCCAGCCAGGCAGTAGAGCTTATCAGTTGGGGTAGGTCTTAAGCAACCTGTGATCAACCTGCAGGTTTCGTTCAGAGCAATGTCTACTTGTCTGGCATGAGATGACCTGTAAAAGACTGGAGAAGCATATTCAGCAGTAGAAAAGCACAGTGCCATTGCAGAACAGATAATAGTTTGTGGATGTGATCCCCACTGTGGCCCCGCTAGTTTGCGAATTAGGTTGTTTCGAGCGGAGATTTTCATTTTGGTGTTCTTCCAGTGAGTTTTGAATGTCAGAGTTCTATCGAGAGTGACTCCCAAGTATTTAGGTGCGTGATGATGCTGGAGTTGGATACCTGACCATGCAATATGTAGCTCACGATTAGCTTCCCTGTTCCTTAAATGAAAGGCACACACGTGTGGCTTCGAAGGGTTTGGTCTGAGTTGGTTCCGATTGTAGTAGCTTGACAGTGTTCTAAGTGCTGTTGTCAGGTTTCTTTCCACTTTTTCAAAGCATGAGCTCTGTGTAGCAAGGGCTAGGTCATCTGCATATAAGAATCTCCTTGTGCCTGGGGTCAGTGGCTGGTCGTTGGTATAGATGTTGAAAAGAAGTGGAGCCAAGACGCTTCCCTGAGGTAGACCATTTTCCTGCGCTCTCCAGCGACTGCGTTGTCCTTGAAATTCAACAAAAAATCTGCGGTTTTGGAGGAGGGTGCTGAGTAGTCTAACGCGGTGGGCGTTGTTGATCATATTGCATAGTTTTGCAAGGAGTAACCGATGATGGACAGTATCGTACGCTGCCGTGAGATCCACGAAGACCACGCCCGTTACTTTACGGGTTTCAAAACTATCCTCTATAAACTGAGTGAGATTCAGAAGTTGCCCTGTGCAGCTTCTGTTTGGTCGAAATCCTGCTTGTTCGGGTATGAGAAGAGGGTCTAATACTGGTAGGATTCTATGCAGGATCATACGTTCGAACAGTTTATAAAGGTGACTCAAAAGGCTAACTGGTCTGAAATTCTTTGGATGATTTGCTCCCTTTCCAGGTTTCAGAAGAACTATCACCCTGCTCTTTCGCCAGATCTTTGGTATTTGGCACTGTTTCATGCAGTTGTTGAAAAGCTGCAGGATACAGATTATGTTCCTGATTATACCATATGCTCTCTTCATTTTTACGTACACTTTCTTCTACACCGATTTTTTCTAAGCCATTTCTTGAATAATTTCTCCCAAATATTTAAATTTATTGACTTTCTTTATCTGTCTAATACCTGTTATCACGATTTCTAGGGCATTTTTTATGTTTGCCACAAATTTTGTTTCTTCTACAGAAATCATTATACCTGCTTTGTCAACTATTTCTTCTAAGAGATCGATTTGTATTTCTGCATTTGTTAGTTTTCAGAAAGAATGGCAAAATCATCCGCAAATGCTAGACAGTGAATTTTAGAACAATTGTTCTTAGCCTCCAGTCTTATTGGTGATGGCTTATGTTCTTCTAATTTTTGTTTCCATTCTCTTACTACTTTCTCGAGGACACAGCTGCCTTGCACCTGTTTTTGTTTTGAATTCCTTAGATATTTCACCCCGAAACTTTATTTTTGAGTTGGTGTCTGTGAACGTTTCACTAATAAGGTTTGCTAGTCTAGATTTAATGCCAAATTCTCTGTTTCCTTATCAACCGAATCAAATGCCTTTTTAAAATCTATAAATGATCCAACCATGTCTTTAGAGTTTGTAAGTCTGTAACGGATTGTGGACTTGAGATTGAAAATCTGTTCTGAGCAACATCTTCACTTTCTAAATCCACTCCGAATATCTTCCACGTGGCTATCAAGTGTTGCTTCTTCCTGGTTGGTTCAAATGGCTCTGAGCACTATGGGACTCAACATCTTAGGTCATAAGTCCCCTAGAACTTAGAACTACTTAAACCTAACTAACCTAAGGACATCACACACACCCATGCCCGAGGCAGGATTCGAACCTGCGACCGTAGCAGCCTCGCGGTTCCGGACTGCAGCGCCAGAACCGCACGGCCACCGCGGCCGGCCCTTCTTCCTGGTTTAGTAATATTGTTGAAAATATTTTGTAACCCACTGGCAACAGAGATACATCTCTGCAGTTACTTGAATCATGCTTACCGCCCTTGTTGTGCAAAGGATGGATAAGAGCCACAGTCCAGTCTTCTGGAATATTTTTGTTTCCTACATTTCTTCTGAAGGTTAGTTATAATTTTAGCTGACACCTCTTTATAAGTTCAGCTGTAATACGGTCTTCTCCACTGGCTTTGTTGTTTTTCAGGATATTTATGGCTTTTTAAAAAATTCTTTCAGCTGTAGTAGGTGGGAGATATGCTTCTGGGTTTCATGAAGATCCAGAAATTTTAGCTTACAGTTCGGTTCTTCAGAGTTCAACAATTGTACAAATTACTTTCTTAGTATTTAACAGTTTTGGGTATTGCTTAGGCGTATTTTACCATTTTCATCTCTGAAGCAAATACTTGGCGCTTGGAATCCCTTTAGATGATTTTTAAACATCCAGAGTTATTTTTAACACATCTGTTTTGTATGTCAAGAAGTGGTGACTTCTCAAAAGATCGCTTAGTACTCTTTATTATTCATGCTGTTTTTTTCCCTTGCAGTTTAAACTCATCAAGGTACTCAGTCTTTTCAGGACATTTCGATGTTTTCCACTGTTCGTTCTTTCTGCATCTGCTTTTTCTCACGTTTTATTCCACCAGACTTTTTTTATAATTTTTTGGATCCAAATACATTCTTCGCTGCCTGTTGATTTCTTTGGATAATTCTTCCCATTTTTCTGATTTAGCTATTTTAATTTCTTCTTGAAACTGTTTTATTGACTCTTTTGTTATGTTGAGCATGTGTGTGTTATATTTAATCAATTTTTGCTACCTCTTTTGGAATTTTCAGTTTAATTTTAGTCAGGTAATGCTCAGAGTCAAATTCCCTGTTTCCTGTTACTTTTACATTCATGATTTCTTTAATATTGCTTTGAGAAATAGTCACGTGATCTAACTATAACTCCCCTAGTATTATATTTGGAAATATCCATGTTTTTGCTTTTCTTGGCAGTTTTTTGAAGGAAGTTGATATTAACTTCAACTGAAAAGTCTTACAAAGATTCCATTTTTGTTCGTTCTTTTATGGGCTGGATAGTTTCTCTTCTGAACAGGAGTCCATATGAGCAGATCAGCTGCGACTTTGCCTGATATTGCTCGTAGCTTAGGCACTTGGGTTAAGCACGGCTTCGTTTAAAAATAATAGCCCCATGTAGTCATAGGCTCAAGTCCCGCAGCTAATTTGCTGCAAATAATAACCTGTAGCTATGATCCTGCAGTCAGATAATCTATGCATTGGCTAGAATGGCGAGCTAGTGAAATGCACATAACTATAAAATAATAAATAAACGAGTAATTTGATAAAAAAAGGTTCTGTTCTAACGTCTGTAATTGATGAGGACAACAGAGAATTATGTTGAATAATGTTTATTCAAGAAAGAACATCTCAGACAAACGAGAAGTGGTCCTACCATATTCAGTTAACATACAGACAGAAAATACCCTTATCAAATGCAGTAAAGTTACAGTGGTCGCCTTATGGGAATGGTAGCGAAATCTCCAAACCGAGCAGTCATCAAAGATACGCGAAAACTAAGTCCATTTCGTGATCACAGTACACGAAGGATTCACCAGCTCAAAATAGTTCAGAGCTCAGCATAATGATTCATAAACTGTCACACTCGACACGAAGAATAGTAACTCATATTCTGTCTATTCACAAGCGGAAGAAGTTAAGAGGCCTTCTCTGAAGTACATTCAGACCTCTCGAACTATAAAGTCCCTTAAAAAGTATGGTAGTGACCGTTCACAGCCCAGAATCAAACCCCTCTACGATTGAATCACGCTCGTTGTCACAGGCAGGTCTGCCTTCTTCCAGCACTCGACAACAAGTGTCCAGAATCACTCACTTGAGCGCTCCCCTCGGAAATTCCAGCCTCCATTTGACTCCAGCAGTGTTCCGCCACTGTCCAATTCTCTTTGGCTGAAGGCCATCCCCACCAAAAATACATCGTGCTCAAGCTCTACAGATATGATGTGATTCAGGTTGACCACTTCCCGGACTAACCTAATATATTACAACAATATTTAAATAAGGAAATGCAATAAACATTCTGTTATACTCAGGTCATTTACAATAAACGTAAGTAGTAGTTGGTTCATAAATAAACAAAGCAGTACTCTTTCGCAAGTGCGCTCACGTTAAATGACTACAGATTACCGCGAAGTATTGTTTAAACAATTGTTTATGCCTGCTTGACAGAGGTGTCTTTTGGCACTCTTTAAAAAAGTGGTGTCAGCCTACATAAGCGACTCTCCCATATTTCGCGATAATACAAAACGTGCTGCCTTTCTTTGAACTTTTTCGATGTACTCCGTCAGTCCTACCTGGTAAGGATCCCAAACTGCGCAGCAGTATTCTAAAAGAGGACGGACAAGGGTAGTGTAGGCAGTCTCCTTAGTAGGTTAGTTACATTTTTTAAGTGTCCTGCCAATAAAACGCAGCCATTGGTTAGCCTCCCCAACAACATTTTCTTGGTGTTCTTTCCAAATTAAGTTGTTCGTAATTGTAATACCTAGGTATTTAGTTGAATTTACGGTTTTTAGATTAGACTGATTTATCGTGTAACCGAAGTTTAACGAGTTCCTCGTAGTAGTTTTCAGCACGCCCTCTTACAATAAACACCCTCTCAACGTGTTGTTGATACACTAAACAGCCTGAATCATCCTGCAATTGATGGATACGCTCACTGGACAAAATATCAGACGTCCCCTTCAAAGAACACACTGGAGGTATTGGGGCGCTGACGATGGTGTGGATCTGGTATCAGAAGGTCACGTGATCCTCCACCGCTGGCTGAAGTCAGGACAGTGATGCAGTGTGTCTGTGCCAGCCGGGATCAATACACTGAGATAGGCCGACGTGGGGACGTGACAGAATGCCGAAGAGAAGTTGTCGTATTTGGAGATGTCCATGGCCGCACTGTGATTGAAATTGCCTGCTTTGTTGATGCATCGGTACATATTCTCCAACGTGTCTATAATAAATGGTGTACTACTCGCAGACATGTAACACGGCATACGATGAGTTGTCGTGAAAGGTTCTTAAGTGATAGGAACTGGAGATGAGAGTCACGTGTTTGCAATGGCCACCGGTTAGATGCAAGACAGGAATTGCTGTTATCCGTCCCATCTTACTCAGTAACCGAGAGAACGTTGCGAAGGGATCCCCCTCAAATAGCCATTCTGAGTCGTACACATAAAGATACAGGTCTTGAATGGGCTAAACAACACAGAAAGTGGACAGCAGTAGACTGGAGGCATTCAGTGTGTTCCGACGAGACACTATTTTGCCTCTTTTTCAAATGGTGCTAAGCTTCAAGTGAACCGACGGTCTAATGAAACGTTTATCCTAAAGTGGCGGAAGACATAGTTCATGCCAGAGATGGGTCTGCTATGTATTGGAGGTGTTTTATGTACCATAATACGAACCAGGACGTATACATCAACATTCACAATAACCAAGTGTTGGCCTATCTTCTACATCTTTATCATGAGTATGCTGTCTCCAAATGCCAACAACCATTTTTAGAAGGCTGCACACTTACATTCCTAGTAGAATGAATGTTAAGGCATCCTATCGCATGTAAGCTGGCACGCTAATTTACTCGATCGTAATCCCATAGAATACGTGTGGGACTATTTGAAACTGCAGGTAAATGGTAACAATCAACATCTCCACAGTTTCGTAGCTCTGAGCATTCTAATTATCCATGAGTGGCTTGATGTAGATGTAACATACGTGAATAAACACGCGGACTCTCCTTTTCACCGAAATGAGGCTTTTGTCGAGGTTACAGGCGACGTTATACGATATTAGAGTGATGTCTCCCAGGGATGAATAATTTGTTGTAAATACTGAAAGAACAGAAATAGCAATTATCAAATGTTAACAGTAGTATAGCTAACAAGGGGAGGCCGCCAATTGTGAAATTCAGATTCAGTTCATACTGCGCATAATAAAAGCTCATGGCCAGAGGTGTAATGTGACAAAGCACCAAGATGCACTTCTCAGCCGTTGTCGAGAAAATCGACAGTTAAAAGAAACCGTTACGGTGAAATACCCTCTACGTTTAATAATTTCCTACAGCGTCGTGGCGCAGCGGTAAGCGCTCGGGTTCGTAATCCGAAGGTCGCCGGATCGAATCTCGCGCCATACAACACTTTTTTTTTATTGTTTGTTTTTTGTAATTCAAATGTGTGTATACACACACACACACACACACACACACACACACATATATATATATATATATATATATATATATATATATATATATATATATAATTCCCGGCAATCAGTTGCATCAATTATGCATATAATAAGTTGTTGAAAGTCGTTTGTCGTGGAAAAACTGGCGACTTCGAACATCATTATGTTTTCCGCAAACAAAGTTGTATTTCACAAATGTTATTAATTGTCTTCATAATGTTAACCACGTATAGTTAACGGAAGACGTAGAAACGATATTCCGAAACGAATACGTATAGCGTAAGTCAAACGTTCGAATTAGAATAGAAACCCCACGAACACAAATTTGCTGTGGCAGGTATGAAATATAAACTCCGATACCCGCTCGTTACACTTGAACGACAGATGTTGAATGGGCCGAAACGAGCCGCCGCATAACAGCGTAGTTGCTTGCTAACTTCGAAAGAAGGTAGATGCGGTCCCTAGCGCAACTTATAACATCGTCGAAAATCAGTGCGGACGTGAGAGCTTTGGTACACCCTGTTAAACAAACGGAAAAATGGAGGCGGTACAATTGGAGATCGATCCGCCTTCACCAACATGCATAAGTAATTCATTAATAGTTTAGGTATATATATATATATATATATATATATATATATATATATATATATGAATTACAAAAAGCTTATAATAAAAAGAAAAATGTCGCATGGCGCGAGATTCGATCCGGCGACCTTCTGATTACGAACCCGAGCGCGTACCGCTGCGCCAAGACGCTGTAGAAGACTATTAATCGTAGAGAGTATTTCAGCGCAACGGTTTCTTTTAACTGTCGATTTTCTCGACAACGGCTGAGAAGTGCATCTTGGTGCTTTGCCACATTACACCTCTGGCCATGAGCTTTTATTGTGCGCAGTATGAATCGAATCTGAATTTCACAATTGGCGGCCTCCCCTTGTAAGTTGTTTCTCATCCACATTGGTTGGTTGATTGATTTGGTTCAAATGGCTCTGAGCACTATGGGACTCAACTGCTGAGGTCCCCTAGAACTTAGAACTAGTTAAACCTAACTAACCTAAGGGCATCACAAATATCCATGCCCGAGGCAGGATTCGAACCTGCAACCGTAGCGGTCTTGCGGTTCCAGACTGCAGCGCCTTTAACCGCACGGCCACTTCGGCCGGCGGTTGATTTGGGTGAAGGGACGAAACAGCGTGGTTAACGATCCCTCATCCACTTTGTTTGCATTCGTAACTTCACTCGTTCACATTCAGTGCCCTACCCATGACGTCACAAGCCACTCCTCCTTATCTTTTACACGACTAGTCACCTCCCCCCTCTTATCTCTGACTCCACAATCCAAGATGGCGCTAAGCCACGCCACTTTCCTCCAATCACAGTGCAATATAACACCACGAAACAGCCAATCACAGCCGAGTGCTTAACAGGTCAATCAGTATACAGCCACCATGTTCAAAAGAATCCGAATTACCTTTAATGTCTATCAAAAGTACGAAAAAAATGTTTATGTCAAATACTGTACCTATCAAGTCAAGTGAGCACACACGGCATTCCAAAATTACGTAAAGGATGTAATGTGCAGCGTGTCCACATCTAAAATATGTAAGCTTCGTCATCATCAAAACACACTTACACAATTTTTGTGCAATGAACTTACGCGTTGAGGATCACTAGTTCGATCACTGTACCACACTTATGTAAAGCGAACGGACGCTCAAATTACATGTTTTACACATCTAAGTTGTTCTGTGATGTTTATCAAGTGCTACAATGTTAATTCAACATCTAAAACGTCTGCGGAATCGTCCATCAAAATTGATATTTAAAACATGATTGTAGACTATCTAATTAACTGCTCCAAAACTATTTCCATGTCTAAGCTGCTACAAAACACGTCCGGCTAAAAAGTAACGTCCTAAGCGAGTAGTTGGTATTTAATTTTTAGGCCTATGTTGTTCATAGTAGGACAAAGATCGCTTGAACTGAACACTTTCGCTGTTATTCTCAGTCTGTGAATACGTCATAGGTAAGAATTTAAAGACTTGTTGTACAGCGTATTTTCATTAGTTGGTAGTTCAGGATTTGTTATCTTTGCAGCACCGAGGTATAGTTTCTGCTTTCGCCTTAGTCGTATCGCACCTGCCTTCATACACAATGTACAGTAATGACAATGATAAAATTACATAGAGTGTGACACATTAAGAACTATACAAATGTCGTTTTTCCTTTACATCATCATGAATCGAATAGGAATAAGAAAAAACATAAGTGAGATGGTAATACTGATGCAGACACTGTCCACCATTGTTGTTGCTAGTGGATGTAAATGTAAATTCGGTGTAGCTGTGACAATTTTAGAATGTAAACATTCCAATAAAATTCTTCAGAGCCTGTGACAATTGCTTTTTAATTTGATCCTGGAGAAAAAGAGGACGCAAAGCGTGAAGCTAAATGAAAGAATACAGTCATTGGGATATGCAGACGACACTGCAGTCACAATGAGTCAGGGGAAGAAATAGCAGAAACTGTAGCGGACATGGCAAAAAAAAAAAAATGGTTCAAATGGCTCTGAGCACTATGGGACTTAACATCTGAGGTCATTAGTCCCCTACACTTAGAACTACTTAAACCTAACTAACCTAAGGACATCACACGCATCCATGCCCGAGGCAGGATTCGAACCTGCGACCGTAGCGGTCGCGAGGTTCCAGACTGAAGCGCCTAGAACCGCTCGGCCACTCCGACCGGCGGACTTGGCAAAGACTGCCAGTGAGACTGGACTGTGGATTAACACGGAGGACACCGAAATGATTGAAGGTTCCAGAGAAGCCCCAAATAACACCATATTACAGGTAGGAATATAGAACATATCAGAGTGGAAAACTAAACAGCTTGCCACATTGTTCAACAAGCATAATAACTTAAAACAGGAAACTAACCAACGTATTGTCAATGGGTCTAAAGTTATTTCAGTGTGAAGCAGATAATTTCATCAAAAAATTTATTAATTCATATCAAATTTAAAGTATGCAATGGAGTGCTAGTGCCAGGGTTGTTATTTGGGCAGAAACCTTAAGCACTACAAAGAAAGATGAAGAGAACCTGTTGATCCTGAATCATGAGAAAAAACTTTGGGGCAATCAGCGAATATAATATCTGGAGACACAAAAAGAACCAAGAACTACACGACATGATGAAACAACCAAACATCGTACAGAAGATGAAAGCGCAAAGAATAAACCTGGGAGGGCACTTTCCCAGGAAGCCAGACACCTGCCGTATTAAGGCTGTGTATACTGAAATCCTGATGGTATTCGTCCAACCGAACACCAAGGAAGCGATGGGAGGATGAACTGCAGAAGGACCTTGAGCAGTTGAATGTCCACGAGAACTAAATCGAAAGCGCAGAAGTTCTCCATCTATGGAGGAACACTGTTGAGATCAGTGCACTATCTTCAGGGTCCCTAATGGCTGAAATGTATGTATGTATGTACGTTTGACTGGGTCTCCTACAAAAGTACCGTCGTTTCGGCTACTCCTGCAGGAAACCTTCATCAGGGTGAACACTTCTGGCCAGTGGTACTTCTTTGCGTATACTACTTCAAAACAGGTATGTGCCTGAGCGTACTTTGTACAGACTGAGTGAGAGGATCAACGGGAAGGGTTTTTAGATGCGGTTGCTGGGAATATTTCATTTAAAATTTTACTGGTTGCAACCGGCAATTCCAGTGGATTTTATCAACTTGACGTAGTGCTGCACGCGTATTAGCTGAGTTATCAGCTACAGCAGGTCGGCGAGCCGTCCCTGCTTGCGAGGATGTCCCATTCTGTGGCGTAAACACCACACCGGAAGCACTCACAGGCCTAAGGTGCCACCGGATACTACGCAAGCATCACTAGTCACGATGGTAGTTCCCACCAGATTCGCTGATAACCAACAAAAATTAATGTGAGAGATACATAGCAATAGAATCTGATGTCCTTGCCCGTATATTCTGTCACTCAAACGAAAAACATACACTAATGGCCATTAAAATTGCTACACCAAGAAGAAATGCAGATGATAAACGTGTACTCATTGGACAAATGTATTACACGAGGACTGACATGTGATTACATTTTCACGCAGTTTGGGTGCATAGATCCTGATAAATCAGTACCCAGAACAACCGCCTCTGGCCGTAATAACGGCCTTGAGACGCCTGGCCATTGAGTCAAACAGAGCTTGGATGGCATGTACAGGTACAGCTGCCCATGCAGCTTCAACACGATACCACAGTTCATCGAGAGTAGTGACTGGCGTAATGTGACGAGGCAGTTGCTCGCCCACCATTCACCAGACATTTTCAATTGCTGAAAGATCTGGAGAATGTGCTGGCCAGGGCAGCAGTCGAACATTTTCTGTATCCAGAAAGGCCCGTACAGGACCTGCAACATGCGGTCGCGCATTATCCTGCTGAAATGTAGGGTTTCGCAGGGATCGAATGAAGGGTAGAGCCACGGGTCGTAATACATCTGAAATGTAACGTCCACTGTTCAAAGCGCCGTCAATGCGAACAAGAGGTGACCGAGACGTGTAACGAATGGCACCCCATACCATCACGCCGGGTAATACGCCGTTATGGCGATGACGAATACACGCTTCCAATGTGCGCTCACCGCGATGTCGCCAAACACGGACGCGACCATCATGACTCTGTACACAGAACCTGGATTCATCCGAAAAAATGACGTATTGCCACTCGTGCACCTAGGTTCGTAGTTGAGTAGACCATTGCAGGGGCTCCTGTCTGTGATGCAGCGTCAAGGGTAACCGCAGCCATGGTCTCCGAGCTGATAGTCCATGCTGCTGCAAACGTCGTCGAACTGTTCGTGCAGATGGTTGTTGTCTTGCAAACGTCCCCATCTGTTGACTCAGGGGTCGAGACGTGGCTGCACGATCAGTTACAGCCATGCGGATAAGATGCCTGTCATCTCGACTGCTAGTGATACGAGGCCGTTTGGATCCAGCACGACGTTCCGTATTACCCTCCTGAACCCACCGATTCCATATTCTGCTAACAGTCATTGGATCTCGACCAACGCGAGCACCAATGTCGCGATACGATAAACCGCAATCGCGATAGGCTACAATCCGACCTTTATCAAAGCCGGAAACGTGATGGTACGCATTTCTCCTCCTTACACGAGGCATCACAACAACGTTTCACCAGGCAACGCCGGTCAGCTGCTGTTTTTGTATGAGAAATCGGTTGGAAAGTTTCCTAATGTCAGCACGTTGTAGGTGTCGCCACCGGCGCCAACTTTGTGTGAATGCTCTGAAAAACTAATCATTTACATATCACAGCATCTTCTTCCTGTCGGTTAAATTTCGCGTCTGTAGCACGTCATCTTCGTGGTGTAACAATTTTAGTGGCCATTAGTGTAATATGCCCAGACGCTCAGTCATTTTCAAATAATATATACAGGATGCTCCAAAAGTCCCCTTACAAATTTCTAGGACTTGTAGTGCGGCTGACTAGACAATATTTTGTACTGGAACCCATATCCAGAAACGTACCGTTTCTGAGCTACAGCCGTTTGAAAATGTGTGCCAGATAGGTATGCAACTGGATAGTCATGCTGGGCGAAGGGAGGAGGGGTTACGTCGGATCGGCTGATGCCATTTGACGTCTGTCATGCCTCTCTGACATTGTTCTAGCCTCATTGACGTAAGTGTCAGAGGAACATGGTTGAGTCACGTTTGCAGAATATACCGAAGTGATTCTTCTGTATGGCGAAGCTCAAGGTAACGGGAGTGCTGCTCGTCACCTTTATCAAGATCGTTATCCACAACGTCAGACTCCATAGCATATCATTTTCACCTTCGAGAAAAGGTACCCCGTCAGCAGGCGTGACTGTGGTGCCGCACACCCGAATTGGAAGACAATGTCTGTGAGAAGTAATTAAGTTTCCATTTTGTTTCTTTGGTTGTTAATGAGTGGAATTGTAAAACAAGTGATGTACTGGGTCACGGCTAATAAACACCAGTAAAAGTGGTCGCGTAACCAATATGTTTTAAAACGGTTGTGTACATGAGTTCCAATGTAAAATATTATCTGTTCAGTCCCGTATACAAGTCTTAGAAGTTTGTAAGGGGAATTTTAGAGCACTCTGTATTCAGCACAAACCACAAACAGTCATTCTTATAATATCTGCCAGCAATACTAGCCGAAAACTAGTTTTCTAATATCACAACGCGGTCTCAACCCCAGAAGAATTTTACTACACTGTGACAGTACAAATGAGGTGGTTCAAAATGGTTCAGATGGCTCTGAGCACTATGGGACTTAACAGCTATGGTCATCAGTCCCCTTAGAACTACTTAAACCTAACTAACCTAAGGACATCACACAAATGAGATGTCTGCAATAGAGTTTCGTGTTATGGTGAATTACAACAACCTAATTTATCTGTCTGTCTTTTATGTTCGGTATGTTCATTGCAGTAAACAAGTAGCTCTGAGAAGATTTATCAAAGTATAAAGAATTTTGTAGAAACATTATTTAGCTTTCACTATGTGTGCAGCACAGGTAGTACTTATTTAATTATTTACAGGCGCACTCAGTGACATACCGTCAAATGAAATGTAACAAAACGTGGTGGATAAATTTTAAATTTTGACTTTTTAAGGTGATAGGAAACTTGAGAGTGCATATGTCAGATTTCGTGCACGGAGATTTTCATTAGCAGTTACTTTTCGTAAACTTATTAATATTTATACAAACTTGATTGAAATTTCTCATAATTAGAGATACGAAGGAGAGCCCTGTAATTGTTTTGGAGAAGATTTAATAGCCAAGATCGCATTCATTACTATTTATCCCTGGTTACGGGTTTCAACAGTTAAGATGTCATCTTATGACCTTTAAAAATTTTTTGCTATGCTTCCTGTTCCATTACGAATTTATCACGCATGCCATGTTGATGTTCTATTGGGTATTATGTAGCCCATTACACACAGGTTTCTTAAAAATAAAAACCGGTTTCACAAATAAAAACAATACAGTTAAAAAGCCCCTTGTGTTACTAGGGATGTCCGCACATATAACATTCCACTGATGCCTATTGGATGTTGAATTGCGTAACAGTGCACGTTTCTGTACGTTTTTACGTTTACATCATGAGTTAAATACATCATGGGCCTACATTCATTGATGTACACAGTTCAACTGAACTGGATTGTGTACTTCAAAGAATGTCAATCCATGATGTATTTAACTCGTCATCTAAATGTGAACAAGTGCAGAAATATGCACTGTTACACAATTCAACATCTAATAGGCATGAATTGAATGTTGTGTGTGTGACATCCCAAATTACACTATGGGCTTTTTAACTGTATTGTTTTTATTTGTGAAACCGGTTTTTATTTCATTTTGAGAAACCTGTGTGGAATGTGCTACGCAATATCCACTAGGATGTCAACATAGTATGTATGTGATACAGTCATAACGGAAGGACGTATAACAACAAGTCTTTTAAACATCAGATGACGGCATTTCTAGCCGTGGAAACCAGTAATCTGGAATAAATAGTACTAAATGCGATCTTGGGTACTAAATTTTCTCCAAATCTTAGATAACCTGTTCTCAAAATATTACTTTCACCCGTAAATAAATATTGTGTGTCTACTAATTACTAAACGGGTGTCCCAAGGCACAGTCACAGTTGCAGGTTGCCTACCTAACGTCTTCCAGGGGCAACAAAAATTTTATTTTCAATTCTCCATACAGTTGACGACAGAATTTTAAAATTTAATGTGCTGTCGTAATCTGCTCATAAGAGGAATGATCTTATGTTAAAGTTTTAACACAGTAAGACAAGTATAACACCTAGAAACTGCGTATACGTTCGGAGGCAGCGTAACTGGCGGCACGCAAATTACCCAGAATATATTCATACAGTATTTGTCAATAAGAGCACTTAATGACGTACAACAGACTTCGTGCAAAATTTAAAGTCTTTACAAACATTTTCTCGCTGATGCCCCCACAAAATGATTAAACGAAAAAAAAGTTTATAGCTTACTACACTGTCGGTGCTCATGTAATAAAACTCCAGCATCAGGTATGACGTTTCCATTTATTACTTATTTAACACTAACTCAATACGCAACTCATTCTGCAGACAATATTCACATATACCACTGAAAGCACCTGCAAAATTATGTCATTAAACAACACATAGTTCACGAGATAGGACGTCATAAACATTGAAATGTCTGAAAAACTACCTTTTGCTTAAAACAGAGCGCAAATTACTCGCACTGTGCCCATCCAGTGCTTGATGAGAGAACTTAGCGACATCCAATAAATTTTAAAAATAATTTCAAATATTTTCTAAACTTTTTTTCGCTTACATGCTTAACGTCAAACATTTAACATATTAAATCACTTGTAAAGTAATCAGACTCTGAAGCTGTTTTATGCATATGAGTTCGGTTATTTATAGAATCAGGGTTGTCAGTTTGTGTGGGTATTTATCACGTAATTTAACTACCCATTGAAAATGAATTATATGTGTCAATTTCAATTGTTTTGCAGCATGCATTCTGAAAACCACTGTGTAAGCTGTAGACACTAAGTGTGTGAGGAGATGCAGAGTGTTTAAATGTGATTACTGTAACAGACTTTCTATCTTCTTCTCTAAATTTAACAAAAAAGTTCGTTCACTTTACAGCACTCGGACGAGTGAAAGGGGTTCATTACATCAGCCACACAAGTGGCTATTATTTGAACTGTGGGTCTAGACCAACCTGCATAAGGCTTCCTCTATGTATAATAGACTATAATTAATAATTTTCTTGATATGATAACAGTCTCACAAAATTAAACATAGATTATTTTTCACTTTTAGCCAAATCATGGTCCCTCATCAGATTCCCTCACTCGAACGGCACTCAGCTAGCTTAGCCACAGATGCCGGTTTCTTCCAACTATCTCACGATGCGAAAAATTCAGTCGTTTAGTTACTGCAACAGATATTCAGCCTATGTTTACTACGTGCTAAATGTTTTGTAACATTCCGCGATCTTCGAAAATACTCGAGAGTCACGATTCTACGTACTTCGCAAAATTACTTGCTCTGAATATACACCACAAACACGACTCATATTGTAACTCTTCAGGCTTTCCCGGCGATCTAATGACATTTTGGGTTGTCAGGTGTTCTGCCGGATATCAGCGTCATACTTGCACGATATTTCGGTCACGTAGCTCGTGGCCTTCATCAGGTGCGACCTGAGACTGCTCCTCGAGTGGACCTGGTCCAGTATTTATGCCTATGACCTTCCCCCTACACCAACGGCTGCAGGCGCTTCCTCTGTGGTCCGCGCCCATTCCCTGCGACCTGCTGGAGCGTTGCTGCTCTGTTTTCCGTCCGCTGCGGTTCTAGGTGTTCCCTCTGCGGTCCGCGTCCACCAAACCCGCTTCTGGGGGTTTCATCTACGGTCTGGGGTACCAAGCGTTCCCCCTGCGGTCCGCGCCCGCTCACCACGACCTGTTGGAGCGTTGCCGCTCCGTTTTTCGTCCGCTGCGGCTCTGGATGTTCCCTCTGCGGTCCGCGCCCACCAGTCCCACTTCTGGGTGTTCCATCTTCGGTCTGGTGCACCTGGCAGTCCGTCAGGGGCTCGTTTACCATCTCCATGTCTCTGGTTCTTCTGTTTGTGTAGTGTTGCAGCTGGCCCCGTTGCTCCTTTAACAATTCCAGAGCCGGATCCCAGGCTCTGCTTAGCTGGTACCCTGTGTCACGGTTCACAAGATCGTCAGTCATTTTAATTTCTATCGATTCTCTTATAACACTGTCCCAAAATCTGGGTGTTTGTGCTAGAATATTGGTATCCTCATATGTCATGGCATGATCTAGTTTTAGACAGTGTTCAGCAATGGCTGACTTAGTCACCTGTCTGTCACCTGTCACGGACGGAAAACGGAGCAGCAACGCTCCAGCAGGTCGCAGGGAATGGGCGCGGACCACAGAGGAAGCGCCTGCAGCCGTTGGTGGAGGGGGAAGGCCATAGGCATAAATACTGGACCAGGTCCAATCGAGGAGCAGTCTCAGGTCGCACCTGATGAAGGCCAAGAGCTACGTGACAGAAATATCGTGCAAGTATGACGCTGATATCCGGCAGAACACCTGACAACCCTAGATGTCACGACTCTTTTTTTTTTTCTTTCCTCTATTAGGCTCAACATACCTCAGAATTAAACGTTTGTCTACGCCTCTGGGTCGCAGTCCAACCAATATCCGTGGTCACTCGCCATCGACTGACGCTTTCACGACTGGAAAGCGCCTACCTGTGACTTCCAGACTTTCTACAACTTAAACTATATTGCAGCCGCCGAGAATGAGCTGCTGATATCGGTATTTTATTAAGAATATCAATAATGACACCCTTACGTTACACACACCTGTCCTTAAGTTACAGGATCTTACAGATCCAGGAAATAAAAGACGACGGAAATAACGTGCGCAACTGAAAAGAAAGGTACTTGGGCAACACTGTGACCTGTGACACACCTTTGGCACCACATTTCTGTTTATAATTGTCTTACGCTTTCCTTCCCATATATCTATCTGTTAATTATGTTCAACTGATAACAAATCAAATTTTGATATTTATTATAGAAAGATACAAAATAAAAAGTTATTGGATTCCGCAATGACAAGATGACAGCTGCGTTTTCCACTACAGGTGGGAGCACCAGCAACCCGCAGATACTGACGAGCAACCAGAAAATGATGGCGACAGTCACGCACATATCGACGACATCTCTCATGTAAGTAACGCCCTCATAGCTGAAACTATAAATTCATTTTTCATGTCAGAGCTAAATAATATAATGGCTAACAATGAACCTGCACTGTCGTTTTCTTTCCACACCACTAATTATGAAAATGTAAGTAAATCACGGAAAATAATAATAATGATTATGTTTATTATTAATACAACTACTGTTTTATATAAATTCGTCTTTTCTTGAGACGCTCACCGTCATTTGAGTCTTTTTCTTTCTTGCGCTAGCCAGAAATGTGCTGCCTGTGACCACAACAAGATAGTGACAGCTGCATTCAGTCTGGGATCTTTAAAGAAGTGCAAGCGTCTTCATAGTGAAGCTGATGTCCTTTATTCTCACGTCATGAACCTATATCGTTAGTTCCTCAGTATCTTTTGACGTTAGCCTTCATTACAATTGATCGTGAGCTTTTCACGCCCTCAGAACTTTCGTATAAACCTCTAAACCAGTGATGAACTGATTCTCCCATCCACTTAAGCCTTACAAGTTTGATGGTGATTACGTGCTACTGTCATGTTTCGTGCATACGAAAATCATGCAGCGACCATTTTGCCAATTTCAAATCTATAAAAAAGCCGCTTCCTACGCACAATTCATACTGACGTCAACAGACGTTGCCAGGTGTATGTGACAAATCGCACTCGCAACATGATGTTACCAAGATTCTCATCATTGTGACTTGGTTTACAACTTTCATATTGTATGAGAGTAGGTAAATGCAAAAGGTGGCATTAAACTGTATACTTCAGAAAAACTTGTGGAGCAGGTAATTCTTGGATTTTTTGACAAAGGCAAAATATTTAGAAAAAAAATTTGACAAGAGAGTAGTTTAATATATGCTTTTTTAAAATACATATACTGAAATTTTCAACTTTCTGAAAAGGATTATCAGTTTGTCATAGGTCTACTAACACGAGGCCAGCACCCGATATTTGTAGTAAATAACATGCACTGAGGTGATAAAAGTCATTGGATACCACCTAACATCGTGTCAGACATCCTTTTGCTCGGCGTAGAGCAATACCTCGACGTGGTATGGACTTAACAAGTCGTTGGAAGTCCCCTGCAGAAATACTGAGCCATGTTGCCTGTATAGCGGTCCATAATTGCGAAGGTGTTGCCAGTCCACATCGTTATGGAGCCACCACCAGCTTGCACAGTGCCTTGTTGACAACTTGGGATCATAGCTTCGTGGGATCTGCGCTACACTCCAACCTTACTATCAGCTCTTACCAACCGAAATCGGGTCTCATCTGAACAGGTCACTGTTTTCCAGTCGTCTATGGTCCAACCCATACGGTCACGAACCTGGGAGAGGCACTGCGGGCGATGTCGTGGTGTTAGCAAAATCACTTGCGTGGGTCGTCTGTTACCATAGCCCATAACGGCGCATTTTCCAACGGATACTTTTGTCGTACGTCCCACTTCGATTTCTGTGGTTATTTCTTGCTGTGTTGCTTTTCTGATACCACTGGCAGCTCTACGACAACGTCACTGCCCTCTGTCGTTAAGTGAAGGCCGTTGGCCACTGCGTTGTCCGTGCTGAGAGGTAATGCCTGAAATTTGGTGTTCTCGACACATTCTTGACACTGTAGATAGCGAAATATTCAATTCCGTAACGATTTTCGAAGTGCAGTGTCCCATGTGTCTCGCATCAACTACCATTTCGCGCTGAAAGTCGTTCGGGCATAATCACGTAGGAAATCTTTTCACGAGAATCTCCTGAGTACAAATGACAGTTCTGTTTTTTTTTCCTTTATTGTAAATTTAAAATCTCTACAGAAAGGTAGGCCGGCAGTGGCCTATCTATGCCGCTCTTCGGCCACAGAAAAAACATACATGAAACAGGAAGACATATAAACAAACATACATGGAGGATAAAAACAGGAGACGTACATATTAAAATAAAAGAAGGCGTTCACGGATGCACTGTTTGTATAAAAACGTTCAGCACTGTACACAATGGAGACACATAGTTTCATATGTGAACGGAAGAGCACTGAAGAAGAAACACTGAGTAACTGACGGGAAGACAAACACTAGCACGGTGGCGACGATCTCCGGCGCACTAAAAACATACTGCGCACACGAAAAAGCCGGGGGCCTGCCAGAGGGAAGAGGTGAGGGTAGGAGGGAGGGGGAGGAAGGTGCCAGTGGGAGAGAAGAAGGGAGGGGCGAGGGTAGGGGGTGTGTGTGGAAGCCCAGAGAGGGGGAAGGAGAGGGAGGGAGGAGGGGGGAGGAAGTGAAGAGGGAGAGAAGGGAAAGAGGGTGCCCTGGACACAGCTCTGCCAATGTTCTGTCCTGTTATATCTTGTGTACGCGACACGACCTCCATCTGTATATGAGGATATCGCTATTCCGTGACTTTTGTCTCCTCACTGTAAGTGCCTGACAAAGAAAGTGAAGCACCCAGAACAGGTCGAGGAAACGAAATAAAACTATGCGGGTTGAGCAGGTATGTGGTGTTATTGAGGTGATTATAAAGTCGTACCAAATTTAAAAGAAGTTGTCGGTTTTAGCCCCTTTATCAGTATGATGTTGCACCCCCTCTGGACTGGTTCCATCCACTGATACGGTTGGGAAGGCTGTCATAAAGCTGTTGTAAGGCAAAATAACCCACAAGTGTTGTAATTGGTCCTTGACATCCTTGATACTAGCACTGGGATGGAACTGACACACTGGTTGGTCCCCCATATGTCCTGTCGGGGTAGATCTGGGGATCTTATTGGCCATGGGTGTACCTCAGCATCACGCAGACAGTTCATACTATGTGTGGATGAGCAAATAGCACCACGATAAGGTTGCTCCAGAGGTAGTAAGCGAGGATGCAAATTGTCTGTGACATACTGTTGTGTTCCCTCTCTCACTACCAGCAGTGACCTGAAGGCATGCCCCACGCCATGAAACCAGGAGTAACAACGCTGTGCTTCTCCAAAACATTGGAAACCTCTCCCCAGACCACCGCCATCCTCCCTGGCGATTGTTATCCGAGTTACAGCAAAACATCGCTGGACACAATGCAGTGCTATCTATAAGCAGTCCATGCTTCTCGAACACACTACTATTCCAAACGCAGGCTTGTATGTTGTTGTGTTAAATGCTGCATACACATGGGACGGTAATTCCATAGCCTGGCTGCCGTAAGTCTCCTACCGACGGTGTGGGATGACACAGAATGTTGCAAGGAGTCCATTACTTGTTCTCAGATGGCAGGCGTATATGTGAAGTGGTTAAGATGTGTTTAGCACTCACTATGGTGATCTTCCCTGGTGGTGGTCAGACGTGGTCGACTGGAACGTTGACGATGAGTATGCATGTCCTCACGTTCCCATGCAGTCCAACATCTTGCCACTGTCAAATCCGAAAGCCCCACAAATTTTGATATTTCACTATTAGACTAGCCAGTCAAATGGGGACCCACAATGTGGCCCCTTTAAAACTCTGTTAGGCGCTGATAACGCTGTCTCACACGAGTATGCGGCATCTCCGTGTCCTCTACAGTGAGCAATCAACGTCTCACGTTGTTCATGCCCCTTATATATCCTACCAGATCTGGTAACAGCGCTAAACACGAACAATATTAATGCACTATGCCACGGAGTGTTGCAATTCTAGCCGTTTACACACTCGGACCTGCTGTTCTGCGAGCTTCATTTTTTTTTCTTTTTTTTGTCAGACAGTGTACTTATTCTACACTACGTAAAGTCTACACTAAGTAAATGAATGGATCGTAGACATTCACGAAACTTTATGAGGAATGGTGATAGTGTATGCAGATATAGATGCCGTGGCAACATTGTAAGTCGTGACACAGAGATACGAAAACAATGTTTACTAGGAAGCTGACGATGGACCGTGAGTAATGCCATGGCTGAAGTTACCTCCGCCGGTAGCTTACAAAGCAGCAATGCAAGGCGTGACTTTGTTGTGAGGCAGTATAGGATGCACAACGCATCACATGCTCTAGACCAGGCCGTTCAGCATGTCTGCCGATAATCCTTTCCTTCGACCGAAACTTCCCACTCACTTTCAATTGGATGTAAGCTCGTGGAGCTGGTTATTCTTGATGTGTGCGTGGATGTATTCATCCGAGAGACCAGCCCCGTGTGCATATGATGCTTAAGATGAAAACCAAGCTCACATGCTCCACTTCAGGAACCAAGATACCACTGCAAGGTGTCATCTTTACAGATCTGCTGCTACAGTAACTCTAGGAAACAAATGCAGTACCATTTGTACTCCTAACCTGATTGCACTGGAGACAAAACCACAGCTGCTACCATATTGGGCCTTTCCACATGAATGATACGGTTGTAACGTGCCATAACTGTGAGCTAAATGAACGGAAGACAAGGATCACTTTCCAAGCTAAACTGACATTCTTGGGTGAACAGGACAAAAAAATGGTTCAAATGGCTCTGAGCACTATGGGACTTAACATCTGAGGTCATCAGTCCCCTAGAACTTAGAACTACTTAAACCTAACTAACCTAAGGACGTCACACACATCCATGCCCGAGGCAGGATTCGAACCTGCGACCGTAGCGGTCGCGTGGTTCCAGACTGAAGCGCCTAGAACCGCTCGGCCACACTGGCCGGCTGAACAGGACACTTTCCTAATGTTCCTAGATGCTGACGGGGGCAACACACTACATCCGCTGAGACAATCTGTGTCTTTGTACAAGGGGAAGGCATATGGCGGCTCTCCGAACAGTATGAGCAATCACTCGAAGCAATCGAGGTAGTCAAACGTTCGTTTACATCTATGCAACTTTCTGTGCGCACTAGGTAGGTACGTGCCGCCGTTGCACGAACGGGCAAGTGGACGTATGCAAAGGCCCGAAGTCACGCATGTTTCTAATTTGTGCGCACGGGCCACTTTGCACAGGTTCCCCCAATCCCTGTCGGTGAAAAACGTGCAATAGTCCGTTTAGTGCTTTGTTTTACTACACCTTACTGTTAAACAATTTAGTTTTTCGCGCACATTCTAATTTGTCTTCGCGTTTACGCTTTGGTCGAACGGTACAACGAGAAACACATGGAATTTGACGCGCATTATCACGTATTTTCTTGTTTTTGCTTCGTTAATTCGGCGAATTATAAAGACAGAGTGAAACTAAATGACTGCCTACTATTCCTCACAAGTAAGAACAACCGAGAAACAGCAACACCAAGTCTGAACAAAATAGGAAAACTTCGTTCGTACTGCCAATGAATACCTGTTGAAGAAGAGGAATGATTCTGGTGCCCTTGGTGTGCCAAAACCGTCTTGGTTCCTTTAGGGGCGGCTTTGATTCATCAGTAGTTTGCGCCGACGATAGAAAATAAAAGAACACTGGTACCGTGCTTGCAACTGGAATAGCTGCTGACACTGTTTTATAGGTATGTTTGTTGTTCAAAACCCCCAAACAGTGCGACACCCAGCCACTCTTCTCTAGTATTTGGAAGCTGAAGGTAAACAAAAAACAAACACACACCAAAAATAAATCCCGTGATGGGATTTGACTGACGTACATGTGAACGGAAATGTGTTATCCTTCCAGGGCTTCCATTTTGTATACCCTCACAGTGCTGCATACTCAGAAATAAACGCATATGTGCATATTGTGGAACTATCGAGCGTAAATGCTAAGCGTCAAATATGTCTTTCGTTTTTCAGAAAGAAGAAATTTTAAGTGCCCATCAAGTTACTTAATGTAGTTTTCTACGGATTTCAGCAGATCCTGGAAAACTAGGACGACGTTAGTTTTCGATGCAGTAGATTCCTTAAACTGGAACTTCAGACAGGGGTAATTGTCTCCGGTAGCAAGGATTCTAAATGTCAGAGCTAACATTGTCGCCACAGTATAACGTTTCCGCATTTTGCATTTACCTTCGCCATAAGGAGCCAAGCAAGATGAAGTATTACTTCGACATCTCGAGAACAGTTATTAATGAGAATACTATTGCCGCCCGGGGAGCTGTGGTCGCGTTGTGTGTAGGAAGCCGGGCGCGTTGTGCAGAAGAGTGGTCCAGAATACGTCCGGAGGCGTTAATGATACAGCGGTATCTGCAATAATATGTATTTTCCAGGATGAGTTTACAGTGTTACAAAGTGTCTGAGTGCGTCGGACGGCGGCCGGGTGTAAGCGACACCCCCGGGATAACAAGGCCGCCCAGCAGTGTTAGTGACGTCACACTAAGCGGCCCATAGCCGACGCAGCAGTCCACGGACACCTCCGTACAGACGCGCCTGATGCTAACCACCTTCTGTCCGTCACACAGAAAGGAGCCAACTATAATTCGAACCAAAGACCAAATTATATATATTCTTGTAAACAGCATAAAGGTTCATAACGAAATACCGATTACATATACGGGCAGGAATGAGTTTAATCGATAGAGGAACTTTGCCACTATTTTATAATTGTCAGAACACTATTTAGCTTTAAAACTCGCATACACGTGGTGACAAATGCCAACTGACAGCAGGACTCAACATTTTCAAGCTATTACACTGAAAGTAAATTATCTTAAACACTGTCATACGTAGCAAAGCCCTCACAACTTTCGTTTACAATAAGGTAACAAGAGTTCGCTTTATCTCATAAAACACATGACTGTTGTGAATTTACTCATATGTTCATGGTGACAGCTCTTTTCAAGAATTTTTACAAGTGTATCCCCAGTAATAAAGAATGGAAACAAAAGATACACTCCTGGAAATGGAAAAAAGAACACATTGACACCGGTGTGTCAGACCCACCATACTTGCTCCGGACACTGCGAGGGGGCTGTACAAGCAATGATCACACGCACGGCACAGCGGACACACCAGGAACCGCGGTGTTGGCCGTCGAATGGCGCTAGCTGCGCAGCATTTGTGCACCGCCGCCGTCAGTGTCAGCCAGTTTGCCGTGGCATACGGAGCTCCATCGCAGTCTTTAACACTGGTAGCATGCCGCGACAGCGTGGACGTGAACCGTATGTGCAGTTGACGGGTTTTGAGCGAGGGCGTATAGTGGGCATGCGGGAGGCCGGGTGGACGTACCGCCGAATTGCTCAACACGTGGGGCATGAGGTCTCCACAGTACATCGATGTTGTCGCCAGTGGTCGGCGGAAGGTGCACGTGCCCGTCGACCTGGGACCGGACCGCAGCGACGCACGGATGCACGCCAAGACCGTAGGATCCTACGCAGTGCCATAGGGGACCGCACCGCCACTTCCCAGCAAATTAGGGATACTGTTGCTCCTGGGGTATCGGCGAGGACCATTCGCAACCGTCTCCATGAAGCTGGGCTACGGTCCCGCACACCGTTAGGCCGTCTTCCGCTCACGCCCCAACATCGTGCAGCCCGCCTCCAGTGGTGTCGCGACAGGCGTGAATGGAGGGACGAATGGAGACGTGTCGCCTTCAGCGATGAGAGTCGCTTCTGCCTTGGTGCCAATGATGGTCGTATGCGTGTTTGGCGCCGTGCAGGTGAGCGCCACAGTCAGGACTGCATACGACCGAGGCACACAGGGCCAACACCCGGCATCATGGTGTGGGGAGCGATCTCCTACACTAGCCGTACACCACTGGTGATCATCGAGGGGACACTGAATAGTGCACGGTACATCCAAACCGTCATCGAAGCCATCGTTCTACCATTCCTAGACCGGCAAGGGAGCTTGCTGTTCCAACAGGACAATGCACGTCCGCATGTATCCCGTGCCACCCAACGTGCTCTAGAAGGTGTAAGTCAACTATCCTGGCCAGCAAGATCTCCGGATCTGTACCCCATTGAGCATGTTTGGGACTGGATGAAGCGTCGTCTCACGCGGTCTGCACGTCCAGCACGAACGCTGGTCCAACTGAGGCGCCAGGTGGAAATGGCATGGCAAGCCATTCCACAGGACTACATCCAGCATCTCTACGATCGTCTCCATGGGAGAATAGCAGCCTGCATTGCTGCGAAAGGTGGATATACACTGTACTAGTGCCGACATTGTGCATACTCTGTTGCCTGTGTCTATGTGCCTGTGGTTCTGTCAGTGTGATCATGTGATGTATCTGACCCCAGGAATGTGTCAATAAAGTTTCCCCTTCCTGGGACAATGAATTCGCGGTGTTCTTATTTCAATTTCCAGGAGTGTAGATATCAAATATTCTCCTTTTAACATAGACATCACTGAACACAAGATTCTGTCCTGCACTGTGATACTAAGGGACTGCTCTTTCCTTTAAGAAAAGCCTGACAATTTGAAGTTCACTCTGCTATTGAAGATACACTTCTTGAAACAATATTAAAAATGTTATGAAAGGTAAGGAAATGAAAAACAACCAAGTGCATTACATGTAATAATGTGAGCAAAAGGCTAAGGCTCTCTTTACTTACCATTTTCAATCTCTCTACAGCTTATTTCCTTTTCCACGTAGAAATCACCAACTGCAAGTCTCATTATTGCTGTCTGTTACTAACAAAGTGCTTTTCTATTTAGAAAACCTGACAATTTGATGTTCATTCTGGTACTGAAGATAAACACTTTTCAGAGGAGTTCTAGAACCTATTCCTGCCCGTATATGTAATCGGTATTTCGTTATGAACCTTTATGCTGTTTACAAGAATATATATAATTTGGTCTTTGGTTCGAATTATAGTTGGCTCCTATACGGACAGAAGATCAGGCGCGTCTGTACGGAGGTGTCCGTGGACTGCTGCGTCGGCTATGGGCCGCTTAGTGTGACGTCACTAACACTGCTGGGCGACCATGTTATCCCGGGGGTGCCGGGTGTAAGCATGAGCCACGAAGGAGTGCTGATACGCCCCATCAGCGAGTCGTGACGTCGGAGCTGCCGCAGTGTGTATTGCCGGTGGCGGCGTGGGCCGGTAGGCTCGCACATCCAGAAGTTCCTTAGTACAGTACGGCCCACACCTCAGCGCTCTCGTAGACAGCCCGTCGCTGGCTCAGGTGAGAGCAGCTGACTGTGTGGTTCGGGTTGTCGTTTGTCATGAAGACTGGGCGCTGGTCAGCCATCGTGGATCAACCAGGTGTTCACGAGTTGGTCAGGTGGCTGCGCAAACACATCACGCCTGGACGGTGTGGAAAGGACAGCTTGTTGTTCACGTGTGATTGACCCTCAGTGGAGAAAGGTTGGCCACACACCAGGAGGAAACAACGAAACAAACATGCCCAATTTAAACAGAAGCAAAATCCCCAAGATTGGCGATCTTTTACAGAAGCTCGAAATTTAGCGCGGGTTTCAATGCGAGATGCTTATAACAGTTTCCAACAACGAAACTTTGTCTCGAAACCCGGCAGAAAATCCAAAGAGATTCTCGTCGTATGTGAAGTATGTTAGCGGCAAGAAACTGTCAATGCTTTCTCTGTGCGATAGCAATGGAGATACTATCGAAGACAGTGCTGCCCGCTACGGTCGCAGGTTCGAATCCTGCCTCGGGAAGGATGTGTAAGATCTCCTTAGGTTAGTTAGGTTTAAGTAGTTCTACGTTCTAGGGGACTGATGACCTCAGATGTTAAGTCCCATAGTGCTCAGAGCCATTTGAACCATTTTTGAACAGTGCTGTCAAAGCAGAGTTACTAAACACAGCCTTCCGAAATGCCTTCACCAAAGAAGACTAAGTAAATATTCCAGAATCCCAATCGAGAACAGCTGCCAACATGAGTAACGTAGAAGTAAATATCCTTGGAGTAGTGAAGCAACTTAAATCACTTAATAAAAGCAAGTCTTCTGGACAAAGACTGTATACCAATTAGGTTCCTTTCGGAGTATGCTGATGCGTTAGCTCCATACTTAACAATCATATACAAACGTTCGCTCGAAGAAAGATCCGTACCCAAAGACTGGAAAGTTCCACAGGTCACACCAATATTCAAGAAAGGTAGTAGGAGTAATCCACTAAATTACAGGCCCATATCGTTAACGTCGATATGCAGCAGGATTTTGGAACTTATATTGTGTTCGAACATTATGAATTACCTCCAAGAAAACGGTCTATTGACACACAGTCAACATGGGTTTAAAAACATCGTTCCTGTGAACACACAACTAGCTCTTCATTTACATGAAGTGTTGAGTGCTATTGACAAGGGATTTCAGATCGATTCCGTATTTCTGGATTTTTGGAAGTCTTTTGACACTGAACCACACAAGCGGCTCGTAGTGAAATTGCTTGCTTATGGAATATCGACTCAGTTACGTGACTGGATTCGTGATTTCCTATCAGAGAGGTCACAGTTCGTAGTAATTGACGAAAAGACATCGAATAAAACAGAAGTGATTTCTGGCGTTCCCCAAGGTAGTGCTATAGGCCCTTTGCTGTTCCTTATCTATATAAACGATTTGGGAGACAATCTGAGCAGCCGTCTTCAGTTGTTTGCAAATCACGCTGTCGTTTATCGACTAATAAAGTCAGCAAAAGATCCAAACAAACTGCAAAACGATTTAGAAAAGGTATCTAAATGGTGCGAAAAGTGGCAGTTGACCCTACATAACGAAACGTGTGAGGTCACCCACATGAGTGTTACAAGTAATTCGTTAAACTTCGGTTACACGATAAATCAGTCTAATCTAAAAACCGTAAATTCAACTAAATACCTAGGTATTACAATTACGAACAACTTAAATTGGAATGAACACATAGATAATGTTGTGGGGAAGGCTAACCAAAGACTGCGTTTTTTTGGCAGGACACTTAGAAAATGGAACATACCTACTAAGGAGACTGCCTACACTACGCTTGTCCGCCCTCTTTTAGAATACCGCAGCGCGGTGTGGTATCCTTACGAGATAGGACTGACGGAGTACATCGAAAAAGTTCAAAGAAAGGCAGCACGTTTTGTATTATCGGGAAATATAGAAGAGAGTGTCACAGAAATGATACAGGATTTGGGCTGGACATCATTAAAAGAAAGGCGTTTTTCGTTGCGACGGAATCTTCTCACGAAATTCCAATCACCAACTTTCTCGTCCGAATGCGAAAATATTTTGTTGACACCTACATACATAGGGAAGAACGATCGCCACTATAAAAATAAGGGAAATCAGAGCTAGTACGGAAAGATATAGGTGTTCATTCTTTCCGCGCGCTATACGAGATTGGAATAATAGAGAATTGTGAAGGTGGTTCGATGAACTCTCTGCCACGCACTTAAATATGATTTGCAGTGTATCCATATAGATGTAGATGTAGATGTAGACCTTGTCATCCGGGATGTCCCACTAGACGGCAGTGGCAGGCCACGGCTGTTGTTTGCATCAAGTTAGTTGCATAGCAGGCTACCACCATCGATCAGCTTGTCGTGGGTTTACTGAAACTGAATAGACCACCTTTCTCTCTGGTTAAAGTGACACGGACGGAATGGCAGCACAGCTGTACGTGCCATTGATCTCCAAAAGCCTCGTTATTTAAAGAGCCGAGGCTGCACCTTTGACTAGATGGCTCTGGGTCCGATATCAAATTGACCCTCATTTATTGTTCTCATCAGCAGTTCTTGCCCCGCTACGGTAGTTCAATAATTATTCTGTGTTTCCGATCTCGGGTCTTTCTGCAGCATTTTACTACTGCAGTGGGAACCTGACGCTGAAGTGACGTAGTGTTACTTCCTACCATCCTGTTACGTAGGGCTGAGGCGTTTGAGCTTCTGCTTTCCTCGCTCAGAGGTTGTGTGGCAATGCTCACTTGGTGCCCTGTCTTCCACTACATAGGCGACACGCCTTGTTGAAATTCCTATTAGCACACCGGCCCTGAGCTAGCCTTCTGAGCTCTGAGCTCGCCGGGTAGAACTTTAAAAATTTATGCGTCTACAACCAAATTATTGCGCGGAGTAGTAATACTCCTTGCCATCATTCTCTCTACCGCCACACTCACACATGTGTACCTCAAAAGGTATCAATGATCCCACTACTCGCACTTTTTCTGCGATTTCCTCGTCGTCTCAAGATTTACCAGCTATGGTGACAGTTGCTGCTAGAAAAGCGCACGTCTTGATTACTGGATCTTGCACAACTTTGTGCTTTAAACTGTAAGTTCATAAGAGACTAAGGCTCCGTTTCCTTACTGCCCTGAAACATTTCCCCTTTGTATGAAATCTGACCCATAAGTGAATAAACGCAAACCAACTAACTTTTTTTGTTAATTTCGTAGCAGCAAAAACTTTTTAATACTGCAACCGAATGATTAACGATGGGCTTCACAGGAGTTTCATCAACACAAAACTGAAACTGTACTCCCCACAACAGATCTCAAACAGCTACGTACATCTTACACTAAAGAGCCAAAGGAACAGGTATACCTGCCTAATATCGTGTAGGGCCCCCGCATGCAGCCAGAAGTGCCGCAACACGACGTGGCATGGACTCGACTGATGTCTGAAGTAGTGCTGGAGGGAACTGACACAACGAATCTTGCAGGACTGTCCAAAAATCCTTAAGAATACGAGGAGGCAGACACCTCTTCTTCTGAACGGCACGGTTCAAGGCATCTCAGATATGCTCAATAATGTTCATACCGTCCGCCCCCGGTAGCTGAGTGGTCAGCGCGACAGACTGTCAATCCAAAGGGCCCGGGTTCGATTCCCGGCTGGGTCGGAGATTTTCTCCGCTCAGGGACTGGGTGTTGTGTTGTCCTAATCATCATCATTTCATCCCCATCGACGCGCATGTCCCCGAAGTGGCGTCAAATCGAAAGACTTGCACCAGGCGAACGGTCTACCCGACGGGAGGCCCTCGTCACACGACATTTCATGTTCATACCTCAGGAATTTGGTGCCCAGCGGAAGTGTTCAAACTTAAAAGAATGTTCCTGGAGCTACTCTGTAGCAATTATGGACGAGAGGGGTGTCGTATTGTTCTGCTGGAATTGCCTACGTCAGTTGGAATGCACAATGGACATGAATGGATGCAGGTGATCAGACAGGATGCTTATGTACGTGTCACCTGCCAGAGTCGCGTCTAGAAGTATCAGGGGTCCCACATCACTCCAACTGCACACACCACACACACTTACAGAGCCTCCACCACCTGAAATAGTCCCCTGCTGATGTGGATTCATGAGGTTGTCTCCATACCCGTTCACGTCCGTCCGCTCGATACAATTTGAAGCGAGACTCGTCCGAGCAGGCAACGTGTTTCCAATCATAAGCCGTTCAATGTCGGTGTTGACGGGCCCAGGTGAGGCGTAAAGCTTTGTGATGTGCAGTCATCAAGGGTACAAGAGTGGGCCTTCGACTCCGAAAGCCCATATCGATGATGTTTCTTTGAATGGTTCGCTCGCTGATACTAGTTGATAGCCCAGCAATGAAACCTGCTGCAGTTTGCGGAAGGGCTGCACTTCTGTCAAGCTGAACGATTCTCTTCAGTCGTCGTTGGTCCCGTTCCTGCAGTATCCTTTTCCGACTGCAGTAATGTCGGAGGTTTGATGTTTTACCGGATTCCTGATATTCACTATAAACTTGTGAAATGCTCGTGCGGGAAAATCCCCACTTAATCGCTACATCGGAGATGCTGTGTCCCTTCGCTCGTGCGCCAACTATAACACCACGTTGAAACTCACTTAAATCTTGATAACCTGCCATTGTAGCAGCAGTAACCGATCTAACAACTGTGCCAGACACTTGATGTCGTATATAGGCTTTGCCAACCGCAGCGCCGTATTCTGCCTGTTTACATATCTCTGTATTTGAATACGCATGCCTATACCAGTTTCTTTCACGCTTTTGTGTATATATACGAGGGCGTGCTGAAAAGTAATGACTCCGATTTTTTCATTCTGATCTCAACACCGGTTGCATTCTACTCCGTCGACTTTCCCACTTCGCTTACGCAAGCGGAAATGGTTAAAATGGCTCTGAGCACTATGGGAGCATCTGAGGTCATCAGTCCCCAAGAAATTAGAACTACTTAAACCTAACTAACCTAAGGACATCACACACAGCCATGCCCGAGGCAGGATTCGAACCTGCGACCGTAGCAATCACGCGGTTCCGGACTGAAGCGCCTAGAACCGCTCGGCCACAACGGCCGGCTTATGTGAGCTGCAACCATCTCTCGCTAGAGGGCTCCGAATTGTAGCGTGTAACATGACGGTGTGTGACGTAACTACGGCGGTATGTGAGAAATAGCGTCCTGCAATCGAGTTTCGAATTCGAAGAGTTCATCCACACATGGAATACCCTCCCCTTCAACGTGACAATGCCACATTCAGTAGTAACTGTCTCAAAAAACTGGTCTCTCGTAGGGAGAAATGTGTTTGTCGTAAGGGTGACTATGTTGAGAAATATATATGTAAAAATGAAGAATAAAACTGTAATGATAATAACATTTGTTATATTTAAAAAGCATTAAGAGTTCCCATATAAAATATTCGTGTCCGTTACTCTTCAGTACTCCTTCGTAGATGTAATTCGTGCGATGCAAATGTGTTTGCAGTTTGTGTCCTACAATGCGTAGTAAATGGAAAAGGTCTGAGATAGTATGATAGCAGAAGTCTCTGTCCCTACAAGCACCTGCCTGGAAGTTCACCCGAACTTACCTGGATAGCTGAAAGTTTCAGTTAAATAAAAATCTCATCTCTGTTGAAGACAGTTTATTCCGTCTCGGCTTTAAAATTAGTTACGGGGATCGTATTATGTCCGAAACTTTAGATATAAGAATAAAACCTCAGAGGAGAGAGAAATAAGTTCACAGAAATCCCAGATTATATGAACACTTAATATACTGTTCAGAAACTGAATACAATATATCGTTTTTTATATACAAATCTCATTCAGCGTATCACATGTTTTTATACGACGATGCACATACAAAAGACAAAGAAAACCATCATATATTTATATTAAAGACCAAAATATTACGTGATGAATGGAAGGGCAACGATATAAACAACCTGAATGATGGGATCAGTGAATAAAAATTGTTCTAACAAAGTTGTGATCTCGCACTATCTCACGGAAAGAAATCTACTATTTCACAAACTGAAAAGACACTTAACGTACAATTATACAAGGAAGCAGCCAGCAACTGTCTCACTATAATCCAGAATATAGTTGCTTCTACGTGCCTATTTCATTATCACGAGACAAAGCGTCTGTACTAAACACATCAGCACATCCTCATGGCACAAGGCGGAAGCCGCTGACCATACGGCCACGTTAAAGCATTCTACTGCCAAGCGTAAAGCTAATGTCAAAGTTCAGGTGACTTCTTGAGACATGAAATCATAGTCGTCCTCCAAAGACAGGCAACCCCAGTAGATGGAGAAGTGACTACAGATTCTCTGAGACAGACAAGTGGCTACCGACGCGCAAGAAAACTCGACATGAAACGTCTCTGACAGCGGACGACCTTCAGGGGTGAGCGGTTCTATACAGGTGTGAATGGAATCACGCATGCGCACGTGCTGAGGTAGAGGGTTGCCACCTACATGCATGCCTCTTCTTGCGTGTGAAGCAAATACAGGCAGACGCTGACGAGGCGCAAGGCTTACTGATGTATAATGCAAGATGAGCAACCCAGACGCTGCCACGAGGTTTCTAGCCAGCGCGAGTGCTGTGTGGTTGGACGTCTACAGATATTTACGACAAGATAACAATCCTAGTGTTGGGATGTAGCACACGGTCGACGTTACTCGCACTGCGTTTTATGCCTTCTTTCTCGATGCTTTTTTTTCCACGGTCGTAAAGTGACGCCACAGGCGACATTGAACGCCTGGCATACATCTCGACGACTGTGGCTAGCCACCAGCCTCTCAACTGTCCGAGCACGCAAACTGTCACCCATGCTATGCCATCCTGCTTCCCAACGATTCCAATAGTGTGTGCCAAACGCACATGTCATGCAGTCAGAACTACAATGCACAAGCTCTCTGCTCACACATACATAACAGAACGAGGCGGTTGGCGTGATCAAAGCACAGGACTGGGATTCGGACTGATCGGGGTTCAGATTCTCTTTCGGCAATCGATAATTAGGTTTTCCGTAGTTTTCGTAAATCAATTACGACGAATGACGGAATGGTTCCTTTGAGCTACTCGAGCTGGTGCTCCCTATCTAGTGCGTTCGTAGCGACGTAACTTTAAACCTTGATTTTTCTCCGTTTTACATTTTTCGTTGCAGCAGAGTTTCCTACAGGCATGACTTTTATGTCATCTGTGTTCGCGTTATTCCACCAGAGTTATAACCAGACTGAGGCGCCACTAAACACTGTTATTTTGTTGACCGCGAAGCTCGGTTATCTTACGGTCGTGAGTATAGTTGAGCACGTATTAATAGCCCCTGATACAATATTATGATCGCTGATCATATGATTATGGACGCCACTGAAGCATAATGCGACCCAAATAAAAATGTAATGTGTATACGAAACCAAGCAACCAGCAATTAATCATATTATCACTTCTGGCTACAGGAAATTCATCTGCGTCGACGTTCTTGCAATTTACTTTCCAGTTTCTGTGGCAGCTAAAAACATAGATGGAATTGTTAGAAAAAAAGTCAAATGTTCTATAGCGTGACCGTCTATATTATTAATGGAAATGATGTACTCTAACGTCGTAACTTGCATACGACTATCGTCAGCATCACAATTCGCGCTATAATTTTTAATCAACTAACTCCATAATTTTTAATCTGCACGTCAGTAGCATGAAAACTAGTTATTGACAGTCTTGTAAGAAGGCCAGTACTCTTACGAATTTTGCGTATCAGACGTCCAACAAACGATTACCAAATCGAATCTAAGAAATTTTACCGAATCAATTTACATAAACAAGAAATCGCAAAAATCCTCCGACAGTTCTCTAACGAAGTCAGACTTTGACATAACATAAATATCATGCAGTGCCAACATTGATTACGACCCCTATGCCGACCGCTGTGGCGCTTCAGTCTGGAACCGCGCGACCGCTACGGTCACAGGTTCGAATCCTGCCTTGGGCATGGATGTGTGTTATGTCCTTAGGTTAGTTAGGTTTAAGTAGTTCTAAGTTCTAGGGGACTGATGACCTCAGATGTTAGGTCCCATAGTGCTCAGAGCCATTACGACCCCTATTACATCGCACCTCTCAGGATTCACAACAATTATGAAAAGAATATAGAGAAAAGCTGGAATAAAATCACACTAACATCTATGCGGATAATCAATTACACGGCAAAATCGACCTCAACAAGGACTCTTTATACACAACACATAACACTTACTAGTTACGTCTGGATGCTGTAATGAGGCATAATAGTTGTAAAATTTTAATTAGAGATTTCCAGTTCAAATACACACAGCAAAGAAAGTTTTGCATCACCCCAGTTCCCAGAACTCCTGAAGATAGACGTTGACTGTGGATATTTTATCACAGACACAGACCCTTTGACTGTTCAGAGATGTCACTAAACCGCCCAAAGATGTAACAACCATGCGTGAGCGGCGCCTATTAGACGGAGGGGTCCGACAGCCGATCAGTTCCAGTCATTCCACCAGGAAAGAGGTACACGGGTCGTGTTGTCTGTAGTTCAACCATGCCTAGACTTCCAATACCGCAGTTCGATCGCGTCCGCATTGTTAGTTTGTGCCAGGAATGACTCTCAAAAAGGGAAGTGTCCAGGTGCCTCGGAGTGAACCAAAACGACGTTGTTCGGACATGGAGGAGATACAGAGAAACAGGAACTGTCGATAACATGCCTCACTCAGGCCGCCCAAAGGCTACTACTGCAGTGGATGACCGCCACCTGTGGATTATGGCTCGGAGGAACCCTGATAGCAACACCACCATGTTGAATAAATGCTTTCCGTGCAGCTACGGGACGTCGTGTTACGACTCAAAATGTGCACAATAGGCTGCATGACGCGCGACTTTACTCTCGACGTCCATGGCGAGGTCCATCTTTGCAACCACAATACCATGCAGCACAGTACAGATGGGCCCAAAAACATGCCGAATGGACCGCTCAGGATTGGCATCACGTTCTCTCCACCGATGAGTGTCGCATATGCCTTCAACCAGACAATCGTCGGACACGCGTTTGGAGGCAACCCGGTCAGGCAGAACGCCTTAGACACTGTCCAAAGAGTGCAGCAAGGTGGAGATTCCCTGCTGTTTTGGGGTAGCATTATGTTGGGCCGACATACGCTGGTGGTCACGGAAGGCACTGTAACGGCTGTACGGTACGTGAATGCCATCCTCCGACCGATAATGCAACCATATCGGCAGCATATTGGCGAGGCATTCGTCTTCATGGACGACAATTCGCTCCCCCATCGTGCACACCTTGTGAATCACTTCCTTCAGGATAACTACATCGCTTGGCTAGAGTGGCCAGCATGTTCTCCAGACACGAACCCTATCGAACATATCTGGGATAGATTGAAAAGGGCTGGCCGGACGGAGTGGCCCAGCGGTTCTAGGCGCTACACTCTGGAACTGCGTTACCGCTATGGTCGCAAGTTCGAATCCTGCCTCGGGCATGGATGTGTGTGATGTCCTTAGGTTAGTTAGGTTTAAGTAGTTCTAAGTTCTAGGGGACTGATGACCTCAGCAGTTAAGTCCCATAGTTCTCAGAGCCATTTGAACCATTTGAAAAGGGCTGTTCATGGATGACGTGGCCCAGCAAACACTCTGAGGGATCTACGCCGAATCGCGGTTGAGGAGTGGGACAATCGGGACCAATAGTGCCTTGATGAACTTGTGGATAGTATACCACGACGAATACAGGCATGCATCAATGCAATAGGACGTGCTACTGGGTATTAGAGGTACAGGTGTGTACAGAAATCTGGACCAAAATCAAATGTGTGTGAAATCTTACGGGACTTAACTGCTAAGAGGTCATCAGTCCCTAAGCTTACACACCTAAATTATCCTAAGGACAAACACACACACCCATGCCCGAGGGATGACTCGAACCTCCGCCGGGATCAGCCGCACAGTCCATGACTGCAGCGCCTTAGACTGAATCTGGACCACCACCTCTGAAGGTCTCGCTGCATGGTGGTATAACATGCAATGTATGGTTTTCATGAGCAATAAAAATGGCGGAAAATATGTTTATGTTGACCTTTATACCAAATTCCTGGGGCCGGCCGCGGTGGTCTAGCGGTTCTGGCGCTGCAGTCCGGAACTGCGGGACTGCTACGGTCGCAGGTTCGAATCCTGCCTCGGGCATGGGTGTGTGTGATGTCCTTAGGTTAGTTAGGTTTAAGTAGTTCTACGTTCTAGGGGACTTATGACCTAAGATGTTGAGTCCCATAGTGCTCAGAGCCACTTGAACCACTTGAACCAAATTCCTGTACCGCGTTGATGCAATTTTTTTTTTTTTTTTTTTTTTTTGATGTGTGTAAATTTTATATATCGTAAGTTAATATTAGAAAGTAATCTATTACTGCTGGGAACAAAACAATTTATTTTTACTAAAGTGAAACTATGGATTTTCAAGATACAACGAAAACTGGAATTAGAATTCAGATGAATAATTCTTCCAACAACTGAGCTTGAAGGAAGACAGACTCTCTTTTCTGAAAAAAGACTCTCTTTGAACGAAAAGAGTGCAGGTCGTTATAATTCTAAATGAAGTCAACTTAATCGATGCTGTTTCACGCCTATTGCGACTAGGGTTTCCACCTGTAGTACTGTACGTTATTTCGGGTAACTGTCCTCTGTAATTTATGAGAACAATAAAGTACCTGAAAATACAATGACGGAAAAAAATTGCAACACCAAGAAAGAGTTGTGTGACATAAACTGTGGTGTCACCGCCAGACACCACACTTGCTAGGTGGTAGCCTTTAAATCGGCCGCGGTCCATTAGTATACGCCGGACCCGCGTGTCGCCACTGTCAGTGATAGCAGACCGAGCGCCACCACACGGCAGGTCTAGAGAGTCTTACTAGCACTCGCCCCAGTTGTACAGCCGACGTTCATAGCAATGGTTCACTGACAAATACGCTCTCATTTGCCGAGACGATAGTTAGCATAGCCTTCAGCTACATTTGCTACGACCTAGCAAGGCGCCGTATTCAATTGATATTGAGATTCTATTAATGTATCATCAAGAGCGATGTTCTACAAATGTGGATTAAAGTTAAGTATTCCAGAAGCTACGTACTTTTCTTTATAGCATTCATTACGTATCCTGTTTCAGACCTCACGCCAGCCTGCGTGAGTTTAAGCGCGTGCCTTTCGGCTTCCTCTCATTGTGTCTAGGCTGTCTTGTCTAGACACAACATAAACGAAAGTTGGTAGGCGTGGTTCTACATCTGAGAGATGATATCTGATCAGATTTTGCTCCAGTCGTGTAACAGGGGCACTAGTAGCACCACTATGAGGTTGCGAATCAGGTTTGTATTAAATGCACGCTGCAACAGTCGTGAGCGTTAGTAACCTTTCAGATTAGACGTGGTAGTTAATATTAGTCAAGAATGCCTGTAAGGCGACCAAGACACCATTATCAAAACCTCACTCAGTCTGAAGGAGGTCGTGTAATAGGGCTAAGAGAAGTTGGATGGTCCTGCGACACTGCAGAAAAACTTGGCAAGAATGTAGCCACTGTGCATGATTGCTGGCAGCGGTGGTCACGAAAATGTACGGTCGCAAGAATCACGAGAATTTACGGTCGCAGAAGACCGGGCACCGGGTGGTCTCGTAGCACTACCGAGAGGGAAGAGCATCGTTTTCGGCGTATGGCTTTGGCGCATTGTACTGCATCTGCAGCTGCAATTTGGGTAGCAGTTGGCATCACTGTGACACAATGAACAGTTACGAATCGGTTACTTCAAGAACAGGTCCGTGCCAGACGTCCTGTAGCGTGCATTCTACTGACTCCAAACCACCGCCATTTGCGACTTCAGTGGCGTCAAGCGAGAGCTCATTGGAGCGTAGGGTTGAGGTCTGCAGTGTTTTCCGATGAAAGCTGATTCTGTCTCGGTACCAGTGATGGGTGTGTATTAATTAGAAAGACACCAGCAGAGGGCCTGCAACCAACCTGCGGCGTGGCTAAAAATGTCGCTACGGTAGAACTGAGTGAAGCAAGATGCGAATTATTGTACACCTACCTCAGTACAGCGTCCATTCACCATCCGTTGCTCTGCATTCGTAGGTACTATGTAGACGACGTTAAAAGCAGCGTTGAAGAAAACCATCGTCCATTCTTACGATTGCATAGTCCGTGTAACTCACGTAACAAAGTAAATCTGTCAGTCTCTAGTAATAACGGGCAAAAGTGGATGCTTCCTTCCTTCATTGAAAATCTCCACTTCCCGATACTCATGTTTTTTATTATCTTTTAGTTTTGGTCTCAACAAGCCCACATTTATGTCGATAGCACATCTATTGCTAGTTGATGCAGCTTATATCACACCCAAGACAACCTGCTAAGTCCAACCCGAAATATTACGAGATTAATTCAGTCAATACTCTGCTACGAAATGAGTTTCACTCGCGTTCCTTTTCAGTGTATTCTTCAAAGAAAGATGCTCGCCAAAAAATGTTCTGTAAATGCATATTGAACACGCCACACAGAATTCTTCACAAAGGCCGATAGTTTCACATGCAGTTTTCTCTACAACAAACACTCCAAAATCTCCCAAACTTCATCGAACTGTCTGTAAATACCTCTGCTTGCACGGCGACATAAACCGAAAGCGAAATAACAGTCACTTCTTCATTTTACAAACAACTTTTTCGCACACATCTAACATGACCTTCTCGTCCGGCAGTTAGTCTCTCTGAATGCCGCTGCTCACAGGGCATGTGCTACTTGATAGAGCTCAGGAGAAACTTTACTCTGATTGGTTGATCGGAACGAGCAGCCAATCAGATCAATCTTTCAAGATCATATTCGCGCTTAAACTGTTTTACTCCAATCAACATTCGCAGATGCATTTACGTCATTTCATGCTGCAAATATTAACAAAATGTTCTACCAAACCAAACAAAACGAAAAAAAAGAGAAAACTATGCTTGAAATATACTTTAGAACTGATTATCCTCTTATTACCTTTCTGGCTGCCTTATTACAAAATCAAAGACTCGTAGACATACGTCATCCGCTAGTTAGGGGGATTTACAGTTTTCATGACACCCTGGTGGTGTAGCACTTGCTAGTTACGTAAGGCGTAATACGATACAGGATTGAAATTTGACGTATGTCCCACACCCACACACACACACACACACACACACACACACACACTCATATTCAGTCTCATTTGCCGGCCGCGGTGGTCTAGCGGTTCTAGGCGCTCAGTCCGGAGGCGCGCGACTGCTACGGTCGCAGGTTCGAATCCTGCCTCGGGCATGGATGTGTGTGATGTCCTTAGGTTAGTTAGGTTTAAGTAGTTCTAAGTTCTAGGGGACTGATGACCATAGATGTTAAGTCCCATAGTGCTCAGAGCCATTTCAACCATTTTTTCAATCTCATTTACTCTCACCCTAACACAAAATATAAATATTAACTTTTAAACTGTTATTTTTATTATGAAAGAAAGATTATCGAAAGTTTAGAATTGAAAATCTTTATGAAATAAACCGGCACACTGAGAGTGCTATTACTGTTTCAAAAAACAAAAGAAATATAAACTGTTATTGTTCCTATCTGGATTTACTTTCTTAAGTGTCGGTTAAGTACTTTTTGAATGGGTTTTTTATATTTCGGAAACTATTATAGGTAGCGGTATAAAATTTTGACACGAAGTTCGTCCGAATAACAAAAGGTCATGTAGGTTCCAAATTTAGAATAAAACATACAATTTTTAACATAGTTATTTAGTTTCTTAGGTGAGGTGAATAAATGATTTTAGTATACGCCACAGTGAGCATTCTCACCCTCCGTTGTAGCGACACGTGTGGCTGTGAGGCATACGGCGGACCACAAGTCGGCCGCCGCCGAATGCTACTATACTGCAGGCTTCCAACACAGTTTGCCATAACGTAACAAAACTTATTGCAAAAAATCTGCAGTCGCGTAATAGCTGCGACGCTACAAACCTGTCTGCGTGTTAGGCACACTGGACCTACAACTAGAATTATGGCATGGGGAGCGATTTCGTATGACAGCAGGAGCAGTCTCGTAGTTGTCCCACGCAACCTGACTGAAAATTTGTACGTCAGTCTGGTGATTCGACCTGTTGTGCTGCCATTCATGAATAGCATTCCTGTTTTCCAACTGGTTAACGCTCGGCCACACACCTCTGATGTAATCCAACACGCTCTACAGAGTGTCGACATGTTGCCTTGGCCTGGTCGATTACCAGGTCTGTCTCCAGTCGAGCACATGTGGGACATCATTGGACGACAACTCCAGCATCATCTAAAAGCAGCACGCACAATGCACGCACGTTTGCATTCAATATTCTGAGGGTTACACCGTTTACTAATGTACCAGCATTCCACATTTGCAATGGCTCGTCTCACGATTACATAAGTCTGTGCCTTTTTTTTAAAACAACCTATCCTCAAATGTCGATGTTGTTGTTGTGGTCTTCAGTCCTGAGACTGGTTTGATGCAGCTCTCCATCCTACTCTATCCTGTGCAAGCTTCTTCATCTCCCAGTACCTACTGCAACCTACATCCTTCTGAATCTGCTTAGTGTATTCATCTCTTGGTCTCCCTCTACGATTTTTACCCTCAACGGTGCCCTCCAATGCTAAATTTGTGATCCCTTGATGCCTCAAAACATGTCCTACCAACCGATCCCTTCTTCTAGTCAAGTTGTGCCACAAACTTCTCTTCTCCCCAATCCTATTCAATACCTCATTAGTTACGTGATCTACCCACCTTATCTTCAGCATTCTTCTGTAGCACCACATTTCGAAAGCTTCTATTCTCTTCTTGTCCAAACTAGTTATCGTCCATGTTTCACCTCCATACATGGCTACACTCCATACAAATACTTTCAGAAACGACTTCCTGACACTTAAATCTATACTCGATGTTAACAAATTTCTCTTCTTGAGAAACGCATTCCTTGCCATTGCCAGTCTACATTTTATATCCTCTCTACTTCGACCATCATCGGTTGTCTTACTCCCTAAATAGCAAAACTCCTTTACTACTTTAAGTGTCTCATTTCCTAATCTAATTCCCTCAGCATCACCCGACTTAATTTGACTACATTCCATTATCCTCGTTTTGCTTTTGTTGATGTTCATCTTATACCCTCCTTTCAAGACACTGTCCATTCCGTTCAACTGCTCTTCCAAGTCCTTTGCTGTCTCTGACAGAATTACAATGTCATCAGCGAACCTCAAAGTTTTTACTTATTCTCCATGAATTTCAATACCTACTCCGAATTTTTCTTTTGTTTCCTTTACTGCTTGCTCAATATGCAGATTGAATAACATCGGGGAGAGGCTACAACCCTGTCTCACTCCTTTCCCAACCACTGCTTCCCTTTCATGCCCCTCGACTCTTATAACTGCCATCTGGTTTCTGTACAAATTGTAAATAGCCTTTCGCTCCCTGTATTTTACCCCTGACACCTTCAGAACTTGAAAGAGAGTATTCCAGTTAACATTGTCAAAATCTTTCTCTAAGTCTACAAATCCTAGAAACGTAGGTTTGCCTTTTCTTAATCTTTCTTCTAAGATAAGTCGTAAGGTTAGTATTGCCTCACGTGTTCCAACATTTCTGCGGAATCCAAACTGATCTTCCCCGAGGTCGGCTTCTACCAGTTTTTCCATTCGTCTGTAAAGAATTCGCGTTAGTATTTTGCAGCTATGACTTATTAAACTGATAGTTCGGTAATTTTCATATCTGTCAACACCTGCTTTCTTTGGGATTGGATAGTGTTCATAAATTTAAAAAGCAGTCCTGAATTTGTCCAGTTTGCCAACATACCGGTAGTTCAAAATTTAAAGCTGCAAAAATTCCATTTCAAATGTAGATTATCTTTATGGGGAAATCATATTACCAAACAAGTTTTAATATTAAGTATATACTTTTGAAGATTTAACCACTGCACAAATATTTATTAAGACAAATGGTGGTTTTACATATTTGCACAAATTAATTTCATTTCTGTTGTCGATTCCTGTCACTTCAGCATTCACAGAGTGTGTTTCTTTCTGTGATAAATATGAAGCTGTGCGACGAAAGAAACAAAGCATCTTTGAATTTTATGGAAAATGAATTATTTATATATCTTAAGGATAGACTGTAAAGATGCTGTAAAGCTGTTTAGCAGTGACAAATATTTGTTGAATACTGCTAAAAGCAAAATAAATAATACTTTGATAAAATTGCCAACGGTTTTGCCGCAGTGGTAACACCGGTTCCCTTCAGATCACCGAAGTGAAGCGCTGTCGGGTTGGGCTAGCGCTTGGATGGCTGACCATCCGGTCTGCTGAGCACTGTTGGCAAGCAGTGTGCGCTCAGCCCTTGTGAGGCAAACTGAGGAGCTACTTGATTGAGAAGTAACGGCTCCGGTCTCGGAAACTGACATACGGCCGGGAGAGCGGTGTGCTGGCCACATGCCCCTCCATATCCGCATCCAGTGACGCCTCTGGGCCGAGGATGACACGGCGGCCGGTCAGTACCTTTGGGCTTTCATGGCCTGTGCGGGAGGACTTTTTTTTTTAATAAAATTACTTTTTCCCCTACCTTGAACAACCAATGTACTTTCTTTGCTCCAAAAAAAGGTAGCAACCCTAATTGCAACGTGCAGATCGTAGGCACGGCCGTCTCGATTTCAGACGTCAGGTCACCGTACAAAATACTGGTCATCTCCTTAAAAGAACACACTTGTTACTTTTATGCGCTATAGATGGCGTAGATGTGGTAGCAGAAGTCCATGTGACCCTCCACCGCTGAAGCAAGTCATGGCAGTTGTATGAAATCATCGGAATACGATCGATCGACCTGGAGACGTGGCATAATGGCGGAAAAGGGCTATCGTATTGGGATGTTCCCATGACCACGCCGTCAACAAATTTGCTCGATTTATCGGTGTATCAACACTGACTGTTCGCCGTGTCTAGAAAGATAAGTATACCAATCACAGCCACGTAACTCGGAGCAATGACAGTGGTCATCTAACACCCTAGCCGCCAGAGACCGGAGACGAGAGGCACATTGTGTGAATGACAGTCGGTTTCAAACGCGAGGGTACCTGCTGCTGTCAGTGAACCCAGGTTCCTCATAGCAGCGCATGAAGCTGGGGCAAGCACACAAAGACTCGACAGTATCTGACCGGAGACGTGTAGTGTGGTCGATTGAGTAGCGATTTTGCCTTTTCAAACGACGCGAGATGTCGAGAGCTCCGACGGCCCTGTGAGGTGTTCATCCTCGTAGTGTGTGGAGTGTGTCGTTCAGGCTGGACGTGATTATGTGATGTTTTTTGGGTGTTATCGTACCATGACTTTAGCCCACTCAGTCAGGTTACCGTGCTCTTGAACAGGGGTGTACGAGGGCTATTCGTGGCCCGATCGGTCGCGAAATGGAAAACACAGTGAAAATCAAAAATGGTTTATTTGCAACAGTTAGTTAGACGAGGGTTGTTCGGAAACTAAGGAACGATTGCTCGCGAAACGGAAACCACAGTGAAAATCAAAACTGTTTTCTTTGCACATTTAGCTACACCTTCCAGGTAATTCTCTATATAGTCGCCGCTCCGACTTAGACATTTGTCGGAGAGTTACACCAAAATGGCCAACACCGTCGTCATAGAAGGCAGCCGCCTGTGCTTTCCGATAATTCTGTACGCTGGCCTATAGTGCGTAGCCTGTGCCCGAGTGTCGTCTTCGTATCCAGCGTTTCATGTGAACAGAGATGACACTCAGGACGAGCCAATTAGGGCTGTGTTGTGGGAGATCGAACACTTCCCATCGAAAAAGCTGCAGAAGCGTCTCCACTGCCCCTGCAGAGAGCGGCTGAGAATTGCCATGAAGATGGAAGTGCGTGGCAGTTGTGTTAGGTGGGCTGCATCCATTAAGGCGAAGCCCCTCAGCGGGCCCTCCTACTTGGCGGGAGACATCGTTGTTCTAGGCACCTTTACTCGCTCACAGTGCCCTCACAACTGAAAGGAGCGTCCTGATGCGATCGACGGGCATACTAGAGACACTGCCCAAAACGTCTGTGAAAAGCCTCGTCGGATTTTCACAGCGGTTTCCATTTCGGGACTGATCGTTCCTCGCTTTCCGAATAGCCCTCGTACTTCCAGCAACTTCTCTTCATAGTCGCCGCTCCAACTTACGTATTTGTCGTAGCGTTGTACTAACTTTCCAATACCTTCGTCAAATAAGGCAGCCGCCTGTGCTTTCTGCCAGTTCTCTACACTGGTCTGCAGCTCGTTGTCTGTACCTAACTGTCGCCTTCATAGCCAGCGGTTCATGCGAGCAGAGATGAAACTCAGATGGAGCCAAGTCCGGGCTGTATGGTACATGATCGAACACTTCCCCTCGAAAATGCTATAGTAGCATCTTCATTATGCCTGCAGTGTGACACTGAGAATTGTCATGAAGAAGGAAACGAATGACAGTTACTTTATGTGGGCTGTATGAAATCTGGCGAAATCTCTCAGCAGGCACTCATACTTGGCGGAACACACGATTTTCTAGGCATCATTGTGTGTTCGCTGTGCGCTCAGAACCGAAAAAAGCGACGTGACGCGATCAACAGGCATACTTCCCAACATATCTGTGCAAAGCTTCGTCGGCTTTTCATTGTGGTTTCCATTTCGCGACCGATCGGACCTTAGTAAACAAACAGGCCTCGTATATACAAATAAAACCGCCTTTTCTTGCTGCCACTTAATTTACTTTTCCCAGACGCTTTTAGCCTTTTTCTTGCTCTAAGGCATCATCAGTGGGATTATTTTCTGTGATCTGCGTTTCCTCTCATCTGGTCTGGAGGTCGCACTACCACTTTATTACCGACATAGAAGCACAATTTTGAGTTCCGACCCCTTTCACACTGTTCACCAGGTTTCTCCTTTTTTTATGGTGTACTATTATTCTTCTGCCACTCGATATAACTATTTCTTCGGACAATGTGCTTTTAACAACATAAATATTGAAACACGTAACGACCTTACAATATTTACGTTGTTAAAAGCACACTGTCTGAAGGAATAGTTATATCGAATGGCAAATGAATAATGATCACCACAAAAAAGATTGAGAAATATAGTGAACAGTGTGAAGGACGTGGGAACTCAAAATAGTGCTTATACGTCAGCAATAAAGTGGTAGTACCACCTCCAGACCAGATGAGAGGAAACCCAGATTACAGGAAATCATCCCACTGCTGATGTGTTAGAGCAAGAAAAAGGCGAAACATGTCTGGGAAAAATAAATTAAGTGGCAGCAGGAAAAGGCGGTTTTATTTACAAAGCAAGTAATTTTGTTCTTGCTGCGGAGGCTGGCCACGCAAACAAACCTGTTAGTCCTCGAATATTTCAAATTTCTTGGTGACGAAGCGTTGCCCTATCTTCAGCATCTTCATGATGAGTATGCTGCCTTCCAAGATGATAACAGCCGTGTTCATAGGGCCGGCCGGTGTGGCTGTGCGGTTCTAGGCGCTGCAGTCTGGAACCGCCTGACCGCTACGGTCGCAGGTTCGAATCCTGCCTCGGGTATGGATGTGTGTGATGTCCTTAGGTTAGTTAGGTTTAAGTAGTTCTACGTTCTAGAGGACTGATGACCACAGATGTTAAGTCCCATAGTGCTCAGAGCCATTTAAACCATTTGTGTTCATAGGGCTACATGCATACGTTCCTGATTTGAGGAAAACTCGGGACCGCAGCGCATCTCGACTGGCCCATTACATCATTCGATCTTAATTCCACAAAAAATGTCTGGGACCATCAGGAACATTGGATGAAACGCAACAATATACGTCCCAGAAATTTGGCGGTTCTACGGTATCTAATCATCAATGAGTGGTTTCATCTGGATATGGCATACCTGAAGAAACGTGTGGAGTCTTCCCCGCCGATATGTGACCATTTTCAAAGTTAAAAGCATGGTTGTGTCCCAAAGGTGACTAATGTTTTGTCCAGTGTGCTTATCTACAATGAGCCGGCGACGTAGCTTTGCTTTGGTGGTGTGTGCAGATGCAGGCACAGCTGCTGGGTGGGCGCCACGCGGAGGTGCCCTGCATGTCGGCGGCTCTGCTGGTGCGTCGGGACCCGCAGCGTGGTCTGCACCTGGTCGCCGCGCAGGACATCCCAGCAGGTTTGTTCCGCAGTCGCCAAAGCCGCGCGTCCACATACTGACAATATCGAAAATCTTCACCACACAGGTTCTGGCAGCCTCTTGCGGTTGCTCGACTACCTCCCAGTGATTACGATCAATGACAAGAAATGAGGTGGTCCTCCGCAGAAGGGACGAGTAGCGGAACATATAGAAAACATCAAGAAATAAATTCAGTAGGACTTGAGAGAACTATAGAGGGTAAAAACTGTTGGAGAAGACAAAGATTGTAATACACTGCCAGCCAAAAATGTGAAGCACGCAGAACACACCACTCGATGACAGTATACAGGGTGTAAATTTTAAGTTGACAAACCAGAATATCTCGAAAAATAAGCTTCACACGAAAAAATGTGTAGAATCCAAAGTTGATTATTTTCGAGGGGGACGTCTGCTGGTGCTAAAATTATCCCGCCACCCAAGCCCCACTTTATTGTCTTAAACATTTGTTTTGATTCTTGGTAGTTGGCGCTATAATTCAAGAAAATCAATGTTCTAATTTTTGCGTGGAAAATGGTTACAGATAAATAAATAATACTTATTTACTTCGTAAATTTTGATTCGCTAAAACTAAAACTCTCCCTCTCTCCTCATAGGGTGGGGTTTCAGAGCCCAAATATTTGGGTCAACATTTGTAAAACTCTAAATCCCAAATATTTGAGTCAACATTAGTAAAACTCTAATTCCCAAATATTTGGATCAACATTTGTAAAACCCTAATCCCCTCACTCAAACCCCACCCTATGGGGAGAGAAGGAGAGTTTTAGTTTTAGTAAATCAAAATCTACGAAGTAACTAAGTATTTTTTATTTATCCGTAACCATTTTCCACCCAAAAATTAGAACATGGATTTTCTTGAATTACAGCGCCAACTACCAGGAATCAAAAACTTTGTGTCGACAAAATGTACGTAGTTTTTTATGTAGAATCTACTTCTGCAATAAGAAATGGGGGTTCCCATTTGAAATTTTAAAATTGCCTTCCGCGCCACCCCCAGGGGGCTGAGGTGACCGGCTAATTTTAGCACAAGCAGATGTCCCCCCTCGAAAATAATCAACTTTGGATTCTACACATTTTTTTCGTGTGAAGCTTATTTTTCGAGTTATTCTGTTTTGTCAACTTAAAATTTACACCCTGTATACTGAAGTCAAAGAAACTGGTACACCAGCTTAATATCGTGTAACCCCCCCCCCCTCCCCCCAAAAGCACGAAGAAGTGCTGCAACATGACGTGGCATGAACTCGACTAATGTCTGACGTGACGCTGGAGGGAACTGACGCCATGAATCCTGCAGGGCTGTCCATAAAGACTTAAGTAAAAGGAGGGTTGTGGGGACCTCTTCTGAACAGCACATTGCAAGTCATCCCAGATATGCTCAATAATGTTCATTTCTGAGGAATTTGGTGGCCAGTGGAAGAGTTTAAACTTAGAAGACTGTCCCTGGAGCCATTCTATAGCAATTCTGAAAGTGTGGGGTGTCGCATTGTCCTGCTGTAATTGTCCAAGTCCATCGGAATGCACAATGGACATGAATGAATGCAGGTGATGAGACAGGATGCTTACTTACGGGTCACCTGTCGGAATCGTACCTAGACGTATCAGGGATCTCATATCACTCCAACTGCACACTACCCACACCACTACAAAGCCTCCAGCAGCTTGAACAGTCCCCTGCTGACATGCAGGGTCCATGGATTCATGAGGTTGTCTCCATACCTGTACACGTCCACCCACTCGATACAATTTGAAACGAGACTCGTCCGTCCAGGCAACGTGTTTTCAGTCATCAACAGCCCAATGTCGGTGTTGAGGGCCCAGGCGAGGCGTAAAGCTTTGTTTCGTACAGTCATCAAGGGTACAAGAGTGGGTCTTCGGCTCCTAAAGCCCATATCGGTGATGTTTCGTTGAATGGTTCGCACGCTGACACTTGTTGATGGCCCAGCATTGAAATCTGCAGCAATTTGTGGAAGGGTCGCACTTCTGTCACATTGAACGATTCTCTTCAGTCGTCGTTAGTCCCTTTCTTGCAGATTTTTTTTCGGCCGCAGCGATGTCGGAGATTTGATGTTTTGCTGGATTCCTGATGTTCACGGTACGCTCGTGAAATGGGCGTACGGTAAAATCCCCACTTCATCGCTACCTCTGAGAAGCTGTGTCCCATCGCTCGTGCGCTGACTATAACACCACGTTCAGACTCACTTGAATCTTGATAACCTGTCATTGCAGCAGCAGTAACCGATCTAACAACTGCGCCAGACACTTGTTGTCTTATATAGGCGTTGCCGACCGCAGCGCCCTATTCTGCCCGTTTACTTATATCTGTATTTGATTACGTATGTTTATACCAGTTTATTTGGCGATTCAGTGTAAATTCAGTACGACTTGAGAAAACTATAGGGGGTAAGAACTGTTGGACAAGACAAAGACTGTAATACACTGCCAGACAAAACAGTGAAGCACCCAGAATACAAGGTCCGATGACAATGTAACCTCGTACACGTACACAAAATCGACTGGTATGTACATTATTAAAATTGCAACTTTTCGTCACAGGTAGAAAGGCCACCAGAGTGCATTAATGTAGTTCGTGTCTAGTGTTGTTACCAGGCTTGGTAGGATGTTTTAGTAGCGTGAATAGCGACAGCCTGCCGGGGTAGCCGAGCGGTTGTAGGCGCTACAGTCTGGAACCGCGCGACCGCTACGGTCGCAGGTTCGAATCCTGCCTCGGGCATAGATGTGTGTGATGTCCTTAGGTTAGTTAGGTTTAAGTAGTTCAAAGTTCTAGGGGACTGATGACCTTGGAAGTTAAGTCCCATAGTGCTCAGAGCCATTGGAACCATTTTTGAATAGCGACAGATTTTGAGTAGTCTTTGTGAAGGACAAGGACATGCTGCATACTCTTGTGAGACAGTGTTATTGACACTTGACAGAGTTGCAAAAGTGCCTCGTTTCGGGTCTCGATTTGGCCGGCTGGTCGATTCGTGCAATATCCAGATTTTTAGGCATTCGGATGTGGCAACAGCCCGTTGTTGGTTTGTATGAGAACGTGAGAGCTGGACTACTTGTCGTCAAGAATCCGGTCGACCAGGTGTGATCACAAGGCAGGATCGCCGTATTTTGCACCCAGTTCATCGTAACCCGTAATATCTAGGCCTGCTATCCGAGAACAAGTAATGGATTCCCTGAAATATTCTGTGTCATTCCGCCCATTGGTCAGAGTCTAAAAGCGGCCGGACTATGGAATTACTGTCCCATGCAGAGGCTGCCATTAATACCACAACACAAGCGGTTGCAATTGGAGTGGTGGCGTGACTGGGATGTATGGGCTGCTAATGAATGGCATCGAGTTGTGTTCAGCGATGAACCGCGGTTATGCATTACCTCAAAGGACCATCGTCAGGGCGTATGGCAGCGACCACGAGCGACATTCCATTCTTCCAATTTTTTGGAGAACCACAGCGGTGTCACTCCAGACGTCATAGTGTGGGAAACCATCGGTTATGGCTGGTAGTGATTGTAACCCGGTTAAGGAACACCAAAAATGGTCGAATATGGGACAAGAATCTTCTGTCGTCAAAAAAATTTTTATGGTGGTAGGTGGTAGTGTAATAAACAACGTATTAAAATCGACTGGTGGATTGTCAGCGTGGAGGCGGGGGTGGTGGGAGAGGGAGACGTTTAAATGTCATTTCCTTACGTTTTTCTTAAATATCTCGAGAACCGTGGTTTCTAGCAAAAAATGTTTCTTGATGCAAAATTAAACCACATTAAATTTCCTGCAAAGAAGATCATATTCAGTTTTCTCTAAGACTAACAGTTTCCGTGTTACAGCGGATGGAGAAATCGCTAATTATTAAAAATAGTGTTTTAATGTCATAAAATTAATGTTTATTGTTAAATAAATTGAGTTAAGTATATGGCTCAAATGGCTCTGAGCACTATGGGACTCAACTGCTGAGGTCATTAGTCCCCTAGAACTTAGAACTAGTTAAACCTAACTAACCTAAGGACATCACAAACACCCATGCCCGAGGCAGGATTCGAACCTGCGACCGTAGCGGTCTTGCGGTTCCAGACTGCAGCGCCTTTAACCGCACGGCCACTTCGGCCGGCCAGTTAAGTATACGTATTAAATATGTGTACCATACACAAATGCAGTAAAAGCGTATTTAGGGATAAATTGTGTCGTGGGGGTGTAACAAGGTGGAAATGGTGGGGGGAGGTGGAGGATCGATGACTGAGGGAAGGAAGGTTGCCGGATTGTGGTCATCCACGCCCTCCTTTGCAGGCTGCAAACTGAAGAGCGAGCAGGCGGGTCCCCCTTTCTCTAACCCACTATGTCACAAAAAACTACTAAAAGGTATTTCACGAAGTTGTTCGACCATTCCGCAGCTCGCGTTATGAATCACTGGCGACGCATTGCACAGATACTCCTGAGGGAGGGGGGGGGGAGGGGGAGGTTTATTTTCTTCAAAGTGTATTAACACTACATTGAATTCAGTTATGAGTTGCTAATAATACTTGTTATGATGACGACGAACGAGTCGTCGCCAATGTTGACTGGTGGCCAATGCTAAATAGAAACATATAAATCACAGCAGGCTTGTCAGTAACGTCGATAAGGTGCTGGCTGCATGGTCTGGATCTGCAACGACTAAAATAATTAGAAGTCGTTGTTAAAAATAATATATATTGTACTTAAATAGGTGTACAGGATTCTTCTTGGCTGCATACATATAATTACAAACAGGTAGCTATTGAGGCCTTGCTTAGGTCATATGTTACTAAGCGCCTTGTTAGAGGTTGCTTCCTATCAGCTGAAGGCTATGCTACTTTACTACTTGACGTCCCGAGCAAGAGTGGACGAGAGCTCGCTAGAAACTTATTACAAGCCGCGGAGCGGCGCTGGTCGTGACTCGCGGGTCCAACGATACTAATCCGGACCGCGGTCGATAACTGCAAACCCCAACAAGTGTGGTATCGAACTTTGATACCACAATACTAATGCAAGCAAATTGTATAGACAGATTCTAGGTAAATATCTCCGCACTGTTCTACACTGCCAGAGGGAAAACTGATTCTTAGTCGTCCTGTATGGTCGTTGTAGGGTTCTCCCGGGAGAGCCGACTTCCTCGCCACGAGTGCTGCTGGCTTTTCAGCTTACCACAGACTATATCTCTCCAGCATTTCTTGTCCAGTTCTCTTAAACAGTAGACAAAATAACTTCAATGCAATGAGCTCGTGTTTATGTAGTGGAGTTAAGCGGGCACTTATTTGCAGTTGTTAACTGAGCTTTTATGTACAATACGTTGCTATAATAAATGGCTGAGAAGTGCTTAATTTGTAAGTTTGCTGTTGTTACTGACCTATGTAGTGCTGATGGAAAAGAGATTGGACTGGTAAATGTGGCATCTTGCTACTGTCTGTCGGTGACAGCATGTTGTGAAGGCGTGTAACCGTGTTGTAGTCATTTGGTGCTGAATTAATGAATGACCAGAAAGTTACTGCACTTCTCTCAACATTGTGTTACTGATAGACTGCATAAATCTCTTCTATTCAGGAACTGCTGGCATTTGTAGAGTGGGCTGGACTGAGTGGAGGCACTAACCACATATCCGCAGTATATCTTGCAATATGTCAGATAGAACAAGACTGGTCATGTTCAAATCTAGAACAGTAATCTGCTGTAATGCATTGCTTGACTTACGTTCAAATGTCTTAAGTTTCATGGCACCTTGATGATCTTCTTCTGTTGCACAGGGAGCCAATTCAGGACTCTGGGCTTCTCAAGATGTTGCGAGAGTTGAGACTGAGTTGATGCATTTGATGCCCTCAAGCCATAAAAACTATTCCAGTCATTGGGAGTGGAGATAATGAAATCAACATTATCGAATACATATTGCCAGTATGTTAAACTCGGGACAGGCTCTTCATTGTGGTGGACAGTTGACATCTCCATAGTGGCTTTTTTACGTAACAGCTTACTTGACAACCGCAAATAATTACCCGTTTAATAAACGAAAAACAACTCCACTATATACTCACGAACCCAGTGAAGTTATTTTGAATACGCACAAAAGAATACTAGACAGAAAACACAAGAGAGGAATAGTCTGTTTATAAACTGAAAAGCGAGCAGTGACTGTAGTACGGAGGTTGCCTTTCCCAGAAGAACACTGCAGTTCAAATGGTTCAAATGGCTCTGAGCACTATGGGACTAAACTGCTGTGGTCATCAGTCCCCTAGAACTTAGAACTACTTAAACCTAACTAACCTAAGGACATCACACACATCCATGCCCGAGGCAGGATTCGAACCTGCGACCGTAGCAGTCGCACGGTTTCAGACTGCGCGCCTAGAACCGCGAGACCACCGCGGCCGGCAACACTGCAGTTGTCGTACAGGATGACTAAGAATCAATTTCTAGCATAGAAATGTAGAACAATATGCAGAGATTTACATCCATATAGTCCATATGCATTTCTAGTTTTAGTATTATTAGTGACTGACATATGTATTACATATAGTGTTAACGCACTTTGTAGAAAATAAACACCCCCGGACACGTCTGCGCGCTGCATCGCCAGGGATTCATAAGGCAAGCTGTGGAAGGTGTAACGTCCCTCTTCCCTTCTATCGACAATGTTAGAAATACATGACCGTGTAAGCATGTGCTTAAACAATTGGAATAAAATTTTGAAAAGGCTATAGTCCCGAAGATTCAATATTAAGTCGATAAATGAGGGGGAGGTTACAACAATATGCTTTCTAGGACAACTTAATTACTGTAAAATTTAGTGTGGTTGTTCGAAAGGTTTGTGCTATCATTCAGGTACTGTGCCAACGAGAAGAGGTACCACGTGGATCGGAACAGAATAATAGGAGTTACTGAAATAATTATAGCTAAAAGAAACACGGTCGCCAGCCCAATTGGGCAAAATTTCTGTTCGGTAGGTGAATTAATGAGCCGAACAGTCAATGTCAAGAATTACTCGAACACGCGCGGCAACAGAGCGCTGCGTGCACGTTAGCGAAAACAATTGAAACATTTACTTAATAAAGCGAGAAAGAAAATAGTTTGCACTCGAAATATCATTAACTAATAGAGCTGAAATTTTGAAAACATACAAGATAACACTTAGATTAATGGTTACTTATTGTTGTAAGTGACAATGGCGCTACCTCACAATTACGTCTGCTATTTTCATACGAATTTTGGAAAATGGTTTAAAAATAATTAAAAGAAACTCTGTTGACTTCTGAACAGGGAAGTAGAAATTGATAATTACTGTATCAAAAGGTAATTATTATAGTTTAGCACGACTGCAAGTCAAAATGTGAACCAGAACTTTACTAACATCAAATTACAATAATCACTGATATTTGCACTCACTCATTAATTCTAGTAAGTGCTTTTGTTCATAGTGCCAGGAATCATTTTAATTTGATTAGTTTAGCAACAATTAGATCGCCTCAGATTAAAGTTCAAATTTAAAGCTAGTGAGACTGAAATTACTGAATGCTTTACGTTCAAATCTTTAGTCTAACTGAATCATTTAGTTCATAAACAAAATTAACTGGCACTGCAATTTTCATTTTTCATAAACGGTACTCGGATTGTTGTAACAATAGGACAGGACAGGAACCTACTTGGTGAATGATTTTAGGAGAATCACGGGTAAACAGTTTTGATTGAATGGTAATTATTCACTCGCAAAACACCACAAAGCTGAGTAACGCCGTTACAAAACTAGTTGACAATAAGCTGTGATGCAGCAATCTTACTTCAGTCCATTCTCGCCGTAACGAAGTTTCTGACGACGATACTGCTGCTGGCTCCTTTCCATGATAATTAGCGAGCACGGGAGTTATTGGCAATGATATTGGCGTGGCGGGTTCTAGATGTTGCTGCAGCCAATATTTCCACCGCCCACGCTCATCACTTGCCACGAGCCGCTAAACAATCACTCCTCCAGTACAGTGCACGCCATCCATGCGTCCGCACTTCACCAAGTCTAACACCCGAGTTCTCTCTCTGTGTAGCGCGCGCTCTGACGTAACGTCCTCCCGCGTCGAGAGACGCCGCTACTCCAACGATACTTATTCGTTGACAAAAACCTAACGTTTCCCTAACATTTCCGCAGCGATTACTCACGGATATTTACATAATATACATAATTGATTATACAGCAAAAGGAACAAATTAATTCATACATCGTGTACATATAAATTTACATAAAGATAAAAGCAAGTATATATACAATAATAAATGGTCAAAGAGCACATCGGCATGAAAGTGTTACAAAGGGTCAGAATAACTTTGTGAAAAACCCCGTAGTTGCTTTTTGTGAAGTAGTGCAGTATACAAGATGGGGAATTAAACTGCGAGTTTTGCATTCCGTGCAACTCGGGAACTATTAGTCTCAGAGAAAAAATGAATGAGACATTATTCTGTACGAAAATTAACGTACCTTAATTTTTTACAGAGAAACATTACCGCTAGAAGCCGCAGTTTTCGAGTTATTCAAGAGAAACTTAAAAAGTTACCTTTAAACGCCCCCCGTCCCCTACCCCAAGTAACCGCTCACAGGATTTTTAGTATGTTGTTCGTGAAATTCCCTCCTATCACTATACCAAAAAATTGAGACTACATGAGTTTCTCCCTCCAATTTTCCTTCGTTGATTAGACTACTGAGGGAATTCTGATGACACAACGATATTTCACGGACATCGTGCGATCCCACGTGTACCTCCCATGCGATAGTACCGAAGTTCCGTTTTTCAACAGAACAACGCTCGTACACACATGGTAACTGCCTATATGAACTATATGCGTGATGTGGAGGTACAGCGAGATACCCAGATCTGTCACCAATAGGACACCAGTGTAAGTATCCAGGACATCAATAGCCAGCTTGCCTCAAGAGATGATACAATGGCTCTATGTCACCCTTCCCATAAGAATCAGTGCATGCATCCAGGACAGAGGGTCTGCAGCGTCATATGCTCATACTGCCAAACTCTTTGTAAATTTGATTTTATTCTCTGAAAGAACATCACAGGAGACGAATTCGGCACCAACTTCATTAAACCGATCAGAAGACGATGCCAAAACTAATAAATCAATAAAAATGCAAGCTAAACAGCGTCAGGCTCCATTCCATTTGAGCAGTTCTTCAATGAGGATTTTGCTACATTCGATGTCATATAGATTCACCAATTCAAGAAGGAAGATTTAAGGTTTAACTTACCGCCACCGACTATGTCATCATACATGGACCACAAGCTCTGATTGAGGGAAAGATGGGAAAAGAAATAAGCCCCGCCTTTTGAAGGGAATCATCCGGACATTCACCTAAAGGTGATCCCTAGAAATCATGGATTATCCCAACCAGGAGAGATGATCGGGGATTTTAATCACCGTCTTCCCGAATATGAGACCATTGTCTAACCACCGATACACTTCTTTCGGCTAAAATTCGACGAGGCTGCAATTACGTTACTTATGGTCCCTCACCATCCACCCCTCATGTTGCGTCGTTGTCTTCCTGTGGGGAAAATCTGATTTGGTGTCAATAGTCAACACAGCACTATATCATAATCCAATATGAAATTGATTATTTGTACTGTATAAAAAGTGGAGAAACTGTGAAGTACCGGTACGTCTATTATGCTATGATAAAATGGCGCTGCATTTTCGGTGGATAGGCGTGCTGTATCATGTCTGAACTTCAATGTGTAGTCACAATTAAAAAATGTTGCCAACCGGGAGTCGAACCTGAATTTTCTGCTTTTCGCGAGCGGAGGCTTTAACCCCTGTTTTTATGTGAGCCCTCCTTCTTTCCCTACGTCCCTTCTTTGCTCTCGGCAACTGACCTAGATTTAAGCTTGGTGTGTTTTCTCAAGAAAGCCTTCCTGGGATATACGCTGGTTCTTCCATCAATACCGCGAAATGCTGCCTTCAGATGAGTACAAAAATTCTTCATTGACCCTTGTAAAGTAAACACCTTCTTCATACTATAGTAGTGCGCCCGCATATTCAGTTGTGGAATGAAGTAATAAAATTTCAAATTAAAGTAGCTGGTAAAATAAAATGGATAGACATGAAAGGAAGAGATCTCTTTCTCTAAAGGTTGAAATGAAGGGGGTGTCACTTCCGCATGCTGCAATGACCTTGACCATCAGGTTATCTGTTAACGGCTACATACCTGGATCTAATTTCCAGTTTCACTGTGGCTTCCGCCTTTAATTTCCGAACACTTCTACCACAATTGATCTCACTGCAGCCTCATTGATCTTACACCATAGATCCATTTCAGTGCACTTAAATCATTTCACATACATTCCTTGTGGCAGAGTAAGCCACAGTCCTATTCCTGCAATTCCTATTTTCTGCTAACACATCTTCGACATTAAAAATTAGCGTCACTTCAAGTGGCACTGTCAGATAGTGAAGGGTCTGGCTCAATTTTTCAACTGTCACCACATTTTTATTACAGTGAGCATTCAACATATATCAACTGTTTGCTCTGATATCATTTTATGTCACTTCGTTTTCACTGGTTTTATAGCCATTCATCAATTTCAGTGCATTTAATTCATCATTTCATCCCCATCCGCCGCGCAGGTCGCCCAATGTGGCGTCGAATGTAATAAGACCTGCACCAAGGCGGCCGGACCTGACCCGCAAGGGGCCTCCCGGACAATGACGCCAAACGCTCATTTATTGTTTGAACTTGTTTTGCCCCAACACCAGTGGGTTTTAACCAGTTCTTCAACGTCATGTCGATCTCCAATGTATTTCAGTACCACAGCGTACTCTGCAGGCCTTAACAAACTCTCCAAGATCACTTCCGGACCCCAGAGCGCCAATACTCCTCCTTCGTATCCCCCCCCCCCCCCTCCTCTGTGCCCTTAAGGTTCAGTGGAGGAATTACAAAATAACTTCTCTTGACAAGTCTGGCAAACAGTGTGCGAATTGTGATTCCACAGGTAATGTAATTCATAGGGAATCTCAACTGAAGAAACATTGCAAGCACTTGCTTGTGTTGCTCCATGGTTTTCAGGGCGCCCAATGAGGAAAGCACAAGTTGAGTTTCCCATGAGCAATCGCACAACCCCTACGGTCGCAGGTTCGAATCCTGCCTCGGGCATAGATGTGTGTGATGTCCTTAGGTTAGTTAGGTTTCAGTAGTTCTAAGTTCTAGGGGACTGATGACCTCAAATGTTAAGTCCCATAGTGCTCAGAGCCATTTTGAACCATGAGCGATGTTTCCGGAATCCATGCTAGCTGCATGGAAGTGGTCAATCTGTTCGAGAAATATCATTCACCTGAGCTCAGAATTAGATTCTGTAACAGAAGGATGTCAAAGATATCGGACGGAAGTTTCATGGATCACTCCTGCTACCTTTCTTGTACTCATGTTGTGGTGTCACCGCCGGACACCACACTTGCTAGGTGGTAGCTTAAATCGGCCGCGGTCCATTTAGTACATGTCGGACCCGCGTGTCGCCACTGTGTGATCGCAGACCGAGCGCCACCACAAGGCAGGTCTCGAGATACGGACTAGCACTCGCCCCAGTTGTACGACGACTTTGCTAGCGACTACACCGACGAAGCTTTGCTCTCATTAGGCGAGCAGACAGTTAGAATAGCCTTCAGCTAAGTCCATGGCTACGACCTAGCAAGGCGCCATTAGCCTTACATAGTTTGATAGTTATCGTATGAAATGTCTCATCCAGAATGCTGTATTCACAACAAGGATAAATAAAAGTTAAGTATTCGAGGAGCTGCATACTTTTCTTAGGAGAATTCACTACTTATCCTGTTCCAGAGTTCACGCCCGTCTGCGTTAGATTTCGGCCTCCTCTATCTACAAGGTGTTGGCACATTTACCAACACATCACATGTGAAGTGTGGTTCCTTCCAAATACCAGGCAAAATATTTTTATCGACGAATCTACGATACGCTTTTGTTAAAAGAGGGGCGAAATAAGACGAAAATTCTGTATAGACTCTGATAATAATTCCATTAAATCCTGAAAATCTGAGTTCAACAGATATCATCTGTTTGTCAACCGCACTGCCACTAATGTCTACAAGGGGCAGTCAAATGAAAACCGAACACCCGCCACAATGTGACCAAGGAATGGTTCCATTCAAAAGTAATCACCACACGCGTTAAGACATTTATCCACCTGGGAGGCGAGACGATCCATTCCTGTTTCGTAGAACGTGATCGGCCGCTGTCGGATCCACAACCGCACCACCAAGCGAGGTGGCGCAGTGGTTAGCACACTGGACTCGCATTCGGGAGGACGACGGTTCAATCCCATCTCCGGCCATCCTGATTTAGGTTTTCCGTGATTTCCCTAAATCGCTTCAGGCAAATGCCGGGATGGTTCCTTTGAAAGGGCACGGCCGATTTCCTTCCCCATCCTTCCCTCACCCGAGCTTGCGCTCCGTCTCTAATGACCTCGTTGTCGACGGGACGTTAAACACTAATCTCCTCCTCCTCCTCCACAACCGCACCCACCCTTGCACTTCCTCGTCCGACTGAAACCAAAGCCCAGGCATGTCTTTCTGCGGGTCGCCAACATGAAAATAAAAAAAAGAAAAAAACGGTTAACGATCCAGGCTGTTACAGAGGATGTTGCAGTGTTTCCCAACCACATCGCTGAAGTGTAGCCTCTGTCCGATTGTAGAGGGGGAAGGGAGGGCAGGTGTTATAGTGCAACAGGGCGATTCCGTACGACAACAGTCCTGGACGTTTTGACTTCATGGTGTGTCGCAGTTTCTGCAAAGTGTCTTAATAGCGCTGTACATTGGTTGTGGTTCCACGCTCGAGGTACTCATCGAGCAAACGGCCCCTGCAGTCGAAGAAGAAGGTCATGATGTCCATACCGGAACTTGTGTGAATAACTCTGTATTTCGTTGGAGAAGGAAATGTGGGATGTTTCGACCGTTGGCTTCGCCGTTGGCCCTCGGGCTGTCGGAATGCTGTCGGACGGAATTGTCCTGTTGCACTGCCTGTGAGACGAAGCGTATGCTCTAGCGGTTTGCTTGAGAAACAATGCATCTTGCTCCGTACAGCCTGGGTCTTTCACCGTTTGATCTTTACATCTTTGGCAACCTGAAGAAAGACGCGCGTGGCCGTCGGCTTCGGTCGGATGAGGAAATGCAAGAGTGGGTGAAGTTGTGGGTCAGTGAGCGGCCGACTGCGTTCTACGAAACAAGAACTGATAGTTTTGTGGATAGATGTCTTAATGGGTGTGGTGATTACTTTTGAATGGAACCATTCCATGGTCTGATGCGGTGGGTGTTCAATTTCATTTTGCTGTTTCTCATATATCAATCAACTTAGCAGTGATTCGATAATTAAAATGGGGCAGTACTACTGCATTTTCATGTATCAAGGAACATTGCATTTCTGCTTTCGCTTTGCTACTATCAGTTTCAGTTGCTGTGTCATCACTGATGTCTGGACACTAACACTGATGTTACTGACAGCTTTACATACGACCACAATTTATTTGGGTTTTGTCACAGATCTTCCGATAAGATTCTGATACGGTAGTCACAGAAGCCGTCACGCACTGTGTATGCCTGGTGGACTCATTCAGCCTGTTACAGAGCCAATGAAATGATAATTAAATCAAGACCCTAAGCTGTCGACAGGCGTTGATATTCATCAATGGGGACAGTTGAAAATGTGTGCCCCGATTGGGACTCGAACCTGGGATCTCCTGCTTACATGGCAGACGCTCTATCCATCTGAGCCACCGAGGGCATAGAGGATAGTGCAATTGCAGGGATTTATTCCTTGCACGCTCCCCGTGAGACCCACATTCCCAGCTTAATGTCCACACACCACATTCGTAGTGCCCCTGCCCATTACACTCATTACTCGCGGCAGACAATCTTACCGAGTTCCGTAAGAGTTCGGGCAATGCGTGTGCATCCAGCACAGATGAAGAAGGTCAGTGGCCGGTTAGCCTTAACTACAATGTCCTAAAGAACAGATACCATCTTCATATATGTTACAGAGCCCGTTTCGACAGCCATTCAGAGTACAGTTGGCAACTAGTTGTAGGCTGTTCTGCACTTTCGAACGAACGATGTCTGTCGTCTGGGCTCCAATACCATTCTGGCGACTGACTGAGAGAGTTTAGAAGACTATCCTCATTTTCAGAATGTCAGCATAGACCCCACTGGTGAATGTGGCCCCCTGATTCTGAGTCAAATAGAATGCTAACACCTGTGACTTCGAAGGTTCTGTGACAAGCTAGGCTGCGACTTCCTACACTTGCGCCACAGGAGCTGATAACTATAGGGACTCAGTGGTACAGTACACATCAGAGGCTATTACTCTGGTAGGAGTGCATACAAGGTTTTTTTTCCATTAGGCAACTTCCCATGCAGTTCGCATAATGACAGCCACAGGAAACCCCGAAGTACAGGGTGTCCCACTCAAACCTCCCTGATTTCGAGTACCCAGGGGTAGATACGACAATCAAAAATGCACCATGTTGTTTAGCATCTTAAAGGATTTGTATTCCCGCGTCAGAAGTGCCAAGTATCGTCGCCAGAGTGCAGCCTGGTCGCATGAAGTGAAAATGGCGACGCCACAGCAGCGCGCACAAGCAGTAGTGTGGTTTGCAGAAACAAAATCGCCGATTACTGTGCAAAGAAATTATCTTCGTGTGTATTAATGTGATCCACCTCAAGTGAAAACAGTTAAGGAATGATATAGGAAGTTTCTAGCAACAGGAAGTGTTCTGAAACATTGTGGCGGTGCACGCTACGGAGTTTCAGAAGAGAGAGTGGAGGACATCAGACAAACGTTTCTCAGAAGCTCACGTAAGTCAATTCGTCAAGAATCTAGGCAACTTGATGTACCTCGATCAACATTGCATCGTGTAGTTCACCAGCGTCTTTGTATGTGTTAATAGGCATAATGTTCGGATTTTGGGGTTCGCAAAATCCGCACGTTGTCATTGACCATGTTCGTGATAGCCCTAAACTAAACGTCTGGTGCGAGATGATGCACGACAGGGTTGTTGGACTGTTCTTCTTTCCGGAACAAACAGTGAATGGGACAGTGTATCTGGACATGTTGGAGCAGTTTGTGCATCCTCAGTTCAAGCGCATGTCATTATGTCATGACGTAATGGCATTCGCAGTGAACAGTAACAAAAAAATATAAAGGACACTGCATAGCTAGAACGCACCATTAGACACAGAAGAAGGCCGCTGCAACCGTGGCCGAAACATTGGTTTTTCTCCAGCAGCAGTAGTTTTATACATTATGACGCGGTACCATACCCAGAAAACTTTGATGTCGAATTAGGCAGTTTGTCACTAGGATTGGAGAGGGGGGGGGGTTGCAACACTTCATTGGCTTTTGCACAAATACTGCGGGGTCTCGTATGACCTTAGCGTTATCAGCCCTTAACGGAAGTCTAGGAAGTCGCAGCCTAGTTTGTCACAGAACCTTCGAAGTGAAGTGCGGTCCAAACCTTCTACTCGACTCAAAACCACGGGGCCACAATCATTTCTGGGAACAATGCTGTAGATTGCGAGCTTCTCCGAAATTCCAGAAGTGACACGGGTCTTCTCAGCCTATTGTGCCAGTCATTGTAATAGTTTTGGAGCCCAGGCTACAGACATCAGTTGTTCGAACGTGCACAACAACCTTCAGTTGCTTGTACCCTGTACCCTGAATGGCTAGCGGAACATGCTCTTTAACTTGTTCAATGACGCCTCCACTCACAAACTGAATGCATAATGTGATCGTTCTCGACTCTTACTATCATTTTCCTAAGGAGTATCATTATCTGTCGTATGTTCGAACTTGCAACGACTGACCAGAATTCCAACGCAACTGGAACACCTATGTGTGAGTCGATAGTATTATACCGCTTATTCGCATCAAACACCACACGTTAGTTGTGCAGACGAAAAAAACGTTGTACTCCTGATGTAGAGGAAGGTTACTGCATGCATTTACTACGAATACAACACACCCAAGCGCCAGAGAAACTGGTATAGGCAAGCGTATTCAAATACAGATATATGTGAACGAGCAGAACGTGGTTCTGCGGTTGGCAACGCTTATATAAGACAACAAGTGTCTGCCGCAGTTGTTAGATCGGTTACTGCTTCTACAATAGCACATTATCAAGATTTAACTGAGTTTGAACGTGGTGTTATAGTCGGTGCACGAGCGATGGTGTGGGGCGGCGGATAGAATTTATTGTTTAACTGTTGCATAAATGTTTGAATGTTGAAACACTTCCCGGCCGATGCACCATATGTGGGGCGGCGGATAGAATTAATGTTGTTAAATGTTCCTATTATTTAGAATGTTGTTTATGCTGTCTTTCGCCGTTCTCAACACTGGCTCTCTAACTACAATATTGGCAACCAGAAAGTGATTAGCAAAACGTGAAGCCTGTAATTAGAATTCCTAGTGCCCACTTCATCTGAGAAATATACTTATAGCTACAGCTTATAGCTCTGAGGACTTAGGAGATTGTCTGGGATTCATAATCAAAAACGATCGTGAAAAAAAAAAACTTCGTTATATTCTGAAAGTCACAGATGAAAAAAAACAAGTCCACACAATCTGACTAACAGAGCAGTTCAGAGTCTAATGCGCTGATGTAACTATAACTGTCCAAATTAAATGTTTAAATGAATGCTCGCCATAATTTGATGATAAGGTTCATCAAACGCCACGCTAAACTAATGGTAGAATGTCTGTCCCGCGACGGCACGTGAAAATACGACAATACGCAAACTGAAGACCGATAATTAAAGTCAACCCAGAATTAACACTTCACTCGAAATGATTTCATGGTTACGCGTATCTCGAGTAACTTAATACGGCATCCGAGGCTGTTTGTAGCAATGATACCGACGCGACGCGACTCCCGACACAGATGGCGTGCTATTCAGCGTCTGGAGAGAAGTGGGGCCTTGCTTCCTCGCGCAGCGTTCTTATATATAATGCCGCGGTGCGGAGGACGGCTAAGGGAACGCCTGATCAAATCGGCTCTCCCGACTAGCCGCTGGGCTAGTAATGCACCACTTTAAGTCATTGAATAAATCATAGCTTCTCTTGCTGATGGCCGATGAAGCTCTTAATTTAAATGTGCATTCAGCACGCAGGTAATAAAATTTTGACGTGGCTAAGTTAAATATTTTGGGCGAGAGAATTAATTTAATTACACTGCACACAGTAGACGAGCTCTGAACTGGCCCTTTGGAGATACGCTATCGCTATAGTTTTATAGGTATTCAAATGAAACTTCTCACATCCTTATGGTGATAGCGGATCTCCATTCTTAAATATAAACATCCTAGCCTTATTTATTAGCCTACTTAATCTATCTTGCTTCCTTAAGTTTTAAGACAAAAACCCGAAAATCATGGATTTCCACTAAAATTTTAATTTGTGAAACCCAAAGTACTGTTTTTATTAAATTATTATGAAAGATGAATCTAATTATAAATTTTTAATTTTCTAGCTCTTTTCTGTTGCGCCAATGATTTTTACAGAAAAACGTCAAAATTTCGAAAATGGCTAAAGTTATCGAACTGATATTCAACACATGTTGTTTTGATATTACTCCTGACATCCTAGAAATGTTTTAGGTTATTTGCTTGATTTTTAAAGTATTGCGCAACATTTATGACGTCAGAGCTAGTTACAGCAAACTGGCTGGCACACAATGGAAAGACTGATGTGAATTTACTACAGCGTGAGTAGGCTGCTTCCCTACATCACCCTATACTTAAATTTTTTGTTTTTGAATGTTAATGAATGAAAAAAAAATTAATTACAAAAAGGGAAGCAAGAGTACAGCTTAACTTCCTATGAAAAATTAAAATTGAAATGTAAACATGTAGAAACATTGAAAGAAAACCGATTATCTACATTAATTATTTAAATTGCGGCATGTTCACTGCCTCTTAAGCAACATTATTACTCAAAATTTAAGCAAAGTCAATGAAACACTTTGGCATACATATTGCCTTAGACAAACAAACACATAAAAATATGTAAAATTATGAAAATCTTAAATCCATTAAATACATTTTTACATACACAAATTCAAATAAAATAACATGATACATAAACATATGATTACCTCTTATCAGTCTTTTCTAAACCTGAAAGAAAATTTCACAAATAATTTTTACACACGTTGTTGTAGCCGCTTTGGCTGGCGTCCTACACTTCCATTCACAAAGGTAGAGGAGGGGAAGTTGCTATGGTGTGCGTCCTTCACGTTCACTCTAAATTACGTGGGGAAAGGGGAGGGGTCACTGTGAGTTGTGTCCAAGTCACTCCACGCTTTCACGCAGCTACCAGGCTGCCATTATCTGGTTTGTCCTGTAGAGCAAACAAAAAGAGTGCCTCAGACTCTGTTCACTTAACATCTAAGGGTGGGTCACAATGAAATGGGGATATATACATTTTATCCTTCAATATGTTGCTGGAACAAAGTTAACAGAATCTTTTTCAATATTACTCTCGTGGTTACTTGTCATAAAATCGGTAAACAATTGGCTCAAAACGCCGTTAGTCACGTACTAGAGAAAATCTATGCTCAAGGCATACAATCATGAATCCTATTTAACACCAATTTATTATTTCTGGGCCGGAACACTGAACCGATGCTCGGTACATTCCTGACAAATCTGTATTTTATTTACTTAACTGACTCATCTTTGATTACCTTATTCTTAGAGATAGTATGAGTATATTTGATTAGTGGTTGTTTTCTCAGCTTCTTTGTACATGTGAGTAACTTTTGGCAATAGTACAGTTCTGAGTGTTCAAAACACATTACGTTTAGTTGACTACAAAATCCACTTATTGGTCCTCTGCTGCTGTGTCGGTTCCACATCTGCAATTATGTACTTACTTCATCGAAGTGTATTTATGCTGAGCTATAAATAATGTTTCACGTCTGTCATTATGTGCTTACTTACTTTGCTAGTGTATGAACTTAAGTAATACTCACTCTATTAACATTTAAAGCATAGAATAGCATATTTATTTCATATCTATAGTGTATTGCAACTGATTAGTTTGCTCACGTGGCAATCCATTTCCACTCGATCGGACGCTGAAACCACAGGTAGTCTCTCTCGACCTACCACTAAAGTGCATCAAGTAATTATGGACGAGCGTAATGCTAAATTCCTTAAACCTGTAGGACACCATGAGCTGCTCTGTCTCATCTAACATAAGGGTACCTATGGTCCTCCAACTCATAACCTCAATACGCGTAGGTGTATCCTGTCACACACTACACCAAATAACGGCCAGCTCCAACCTTATAAATACTTCAGGGACGTGTCCTTCACGTCTCAACCACAAACACTGTTCAATTCTATTACACTGCCTTTCCTTGCTACACCAGGTGAGTTTATTCTTACAACTTGTCTGCATATTTTTCATAACACTAAGCAATCTCTTTTACTATTAATTAGTTATCTCTACAGCATACAATAGGTTTCACTGCCACTTCAGATCCTGCTTATAAACGACTTGTATATCTTTTTTAAATATTGTTGGTGGACCATTTCCAATTACACAACACTTTGTACTTACAATATTACCAGAGTTCTATAGATACTTGTTTCTCAAATACATTTATATCTTAATTACGTCATACTTCTTTATTGTTTACGTCACTGTTAGGTTTGTCACAATAGGTATTTTCTTTTTTCACTAATCGGTGGATAGAATGGTTACAGGACTCATGGCTTGTTAGCCATGACGGAAAGTTTTTGTATTAGAGAGTAAGTGTCGAAATTTTTGGGGACAGGAAAGACGAAGAATGAGTGAGACCTGAAAAGGGAAAGATGATCTCACACAGCTGGGACTGCACAGCTGCCACACTGTGTAGAGGTTACAGAAAAACCTCCTCCCTACAGCATTCATTTGTTTAATGCTGGCTTGATAGTCATGCTGGAAGATTTAGTATTTGAGAATAAGAGCCGAAATTTTGGTGGATAGGAAATATGAAGAATGAGTGAGATCTGAAATGGGAAAGAAGATCCCACACAGCTGGGACTGCACAGCTGCCACACTGTGTAGAGGTTAAAGAACAACCTCCTCCCTATAGAATTCATTGGTTTCAGAAATTTTCGTAATGGAAAGAAGGGGTCGAAATTTTAGGTGGATAGGAAAGATGAAGAATGAGTGAGACCTGAAAAGGAAAGAAGATCTCACACAGCTGGGACTGCACAGCTGCCACACTGTGTAGAGGTTACAGAACAACCTCCTCCCTACAGAATTCATTCATAACCTTTGACCACGCCACGTCGATCTGAAAATACCTTATGATGCCTTTTTAGAACCTGTCTCATGTCTTCCTTCTGATTAGCTGAAATTTTATCGATTTCCTGCAATTTAGCTTCTATTTTGTCCAAAATAATTGCTTCTTCTTCTTCTGTGTTTAGCTTATTTTTACTAAGATTAACACCTTCGTCCCAATACCTCCTATTTTTCAGAACTCGTATAGGCAGCTCCCAATTGTCATCATTAATTACTACATGTTTATCAACAAAAGGTACCGTAATTACTCCGGTTATCGGCAAGACCATTTTTAACTGGCTTCTTTCAAAGTCAACAACACTCTGATATTTTGACAAGAAATCTATGCCAATTAAAACTTCAATACTCAGATTGTTTACAATTAAACATGGATGCTCAATTAAATTACCATTAATGTTAAAGGGCAGCAAAGCTTCTTGCTTTACCGTTTTTGACACCTTGCCAGTAGCACCAATTATTCTTAGTCCTGATACCCTCATTATTGTAAGCTTGTCTTTACCAGGTAATGCATCAAAGAAGGACTGAGATATTGCACTCACCTCACTTCCACTGTCTAAGAGACAACGTACATTGATGCCCAACATATTCACTATTATTATTATAGGGTGGCTGATTCTAATTTGTACAGGTGGTTCCTCAAACTCATCCAATAGTTCCTTTTGGATTTGTCTCCAGCTAAAGTGATCGACATCTGTCTTCATTACATTTAGGTCAAAGTGTGTAGGGGTTTCCTGAATTACATTTTCAGCTGCCTTTTCCAGTCAGTCTATAAATTTCAAATCGAAACACCGCACGACTTCATTACATTTAGTTTGCTGAACATGACCCAAATTACTGTAGTCTGAGCGATTCTGCGCCTCCAGACCGGGCATAACACTAGTTACAGCTAAACCACTTTCACCATTATCGTCGGGTCCCTTCTCAAGTGACAACTGGTCACAGCTACTGGGTTCATCGACCCCCAACAGGCTACCCTCTACATTCTCACTTATCTCCTGTCCTAAATCTATTAGTATATTATCAACATCCTGCACAGGCACTTTAGATAACAGTACATCATCCTCATCGTAAATATAAGCATGAATTTCTTCTGCTTCTTCACCTGAAAATTCAGTATTTTGTGGCTCCTCCCTATCGTTACACTGCTGCGCCTTCTCTTTCTCTTCCCACTTAGAAAGCGTCTCTAACACGGTATCTATCAAATACTGTGAGTGATCTAATATTTCTGTTGTATCCTTGGATGCTACCGACACTTCATCCACATGTTCAGTTTGAGTATTCTGATCTGTCTTACCAATTACCGTAACTACTGGCTTAGGAAAAGTAACCGCCTGGTGAGCGCCAGTGTCCTCATAGACGGGTACTAGTTTTCCTGCCTCGGCCTACTACTGTTTCCTGTATTTACATTATAGTTAACTGGCACAGCATTGCTTTCCGCACTGTTGTTTACCTGCATAATTTTGTTCGGAACAAAATTATTCATTTGGATGCCATTGTTGGTTCTGATAATTATTTCTCCAATTCCTGCCTCTCTTAGGATGGCGAACACCTACTGTTCGGATGTTTACATTGCCATTCTGCTCGTTCTTAAAATTACTACTATTGTTATCAGCATTTCTGTTATTACGTGCTTGCTCCTCATTGGCAGCAACACGTTCTACACGTTCCAAATATTCAATGAAACGATCCAGATTGTCTCTAGGGGCAGATATAATTCTAGTTTGCCAATACCATGGCAGTTTACCTTCAAGACCTAGTATTATCATTTCCGGTTTTAGCTTTTCGCCCAAATGTGACAAACGTGAGATCCATGACCTAGCAAACTCTTTAATAGATTCCTTGCCTGCATTGAAGCGTTTTCCACTCCAAAATTCTCTCAACACTTCATTTTGCTTATTGCTAGATCAATACTCATTAATGAAAGCTGTTTTAAACTCCGCTAATGTTTTACACTTCAACATAACATCAGCTGACCAACGCATGGCGTCATCTGCTAAATGGCTTCTAATAAATGAGATTTTCTCTGGTTCAGACCAAGTTGGTGGAATCACATCTTCAAAATCGTTCCAGAAATCTAGCGCGTGGATATTTTTATCTGGATCGAACCGCAAGAACTGCCGACACCCGATAAAAGCGGCGTTTGCAGCTACAACTTGTTGCATACTACCATTACCAGAAGTTACTGAAGCTACTTTACTCTCAATGTTAGCAATGTTAGTACTGATATTTTCTACTCTCATTTCAACATTATCTACTCTTTGCACAATATGGGTAGTATCAGTTTTGATTGCATTTACTTCTGCTTGACATATGTTTACTTTTATATTAACATCTTTAAATCCATCTGAGCACAGTTCAGATTCTGCCTCGAGCTTTTCTGTTAACTTGTGCTCCAGCTTCGCATCTTCCATTTGGAAGTCTCTGCGAACCTCAGCAACTTCGGAATTTACTGTTTTATACATATCAGAAAACTGTTGAGCAACCTTTTTCTTAATATCCTCATGGTTGTAATCAATTTTATAATTCAAACTGTCTAGATCCTCTTTCAACTTATTGCAACCAGCCTTGAAGGTATCGTCCATTACCTCCAATCGTTTATTAAAATTAGTTTGGCTGGCCACAATTTCAGACTTTAATTCAGCATTGCTGGTAGCTATTGCTTGTAATATAACATTTAAATCAATAGCCCCAGTGTCTTTGGGTTGCTCACTAGCTGGCTTTTTATCACACTCAGGTGACAAAAAACTAGCTCCAACACCAGAATCATCAAAACTAAATGATACTTCTGATTGATTAGTCATATCTAACTTCTCCTTCTTAAACTCTACCATCTCTGATGACTGTTACGTTTTTAATTCATCAGATAAACTATCATCCCATAAATTAACAATTTCTGATTTCTGCTTTACTACAGGGGTCTCTATTATTGAATCATTGCCCCTTTTTACACTACTGTCAGGAGACAATACTTCATATTTCACCTCAACATTACTACTTTTATGCATATTTACACTTGAACCGTTGTCTGGATTTACAGTTCCCTCAACAGACATAGGTTCTGAAATAAGATTAACCTCAGTTTCTTTTGGCGGTTCCATCGCCGACAGTCTTTTAGTGCAGGTTAGTAAAATTTTTAACAGCTTTTCACTTAACTTAGTTCCTTCTGCACGACGTATGGCGTTGTCTGCGCGGCGTACCGGGATTACTGATGCGCCGCAGCGCTCTGAACTGCCGACGGCACGCCGACGGCTGTTGTGTGATTGCGTGGCCCGCAACTGCAGGCGCGGCTCCGGCTGCTCCAGCGGACGACTGCGGTGAGGCGAAACTGGCTGCTCTCGATGCCGGCAGCGCCGCTAGACTCAGTGCCAGCTCCGTCACTCCAGGGGCGTTGTTAATCCAATTGCGTCGTCCACATACACACGTAACACATTCACTGTTCTATTCTCAGCTGCGTGTCGCATTTCACTCACGAATCCGAATATTTAAAAATCACTTTCACTTTTACTCAGTTTGTTTCCCGGCCGATGCACCATATGTGGGGCGGCGGATAGAATTTATTGTTTAACTGTTGCATAAATGTTTGAATGTTGAAACACTTCCCGGCCGATGCACCATATGTGGGGCGGCGGATAGAATTAATGTTGTTAAATGTTCCTATTATTTAGAATGTTATTTATGCTGTCTTTCGCCGTTCTCAACACTGGCTCTCTAACTACAATATTGGCAACCAGAAAGTGATTAGCAAAACGTGAAGCCTGTAATTAGAATTCCTAGTGCCCACTTCATCTGAGAAATATACTTATAGCTACAGCTTATAGCTCTGAGGACTTAGGAGATTGTCTGGGATTCATAATCAAAAACGATCGTGAAAAAAAAAAACTTCGTTATATTCTGAAAGTCACAGATGAAAAAAAACAAGTCCACACAATCTGACTAACAGAGCAGTTCAGAGTCTAATGCGCTGATGTAACTATAACTGTCCAAATTAAATGTTTAAATGAATGCTCGCCATAATTTGATGATAAGGTTCATCAAACGCCACGCTAAACTAATGGTAGAATGTCTGTCCCGCGACGGCACGTGAAAATACGACAATACGCAAACTGAAGACCGATAATTAAAGTCAACCCAGAATTAACACTTCACTCGAAATGATTTCATGGTTACGCGTATCTCGAGTAACTTAATACGGCATCCGAGGCTGTTTGTAGCAATGATACCGACGCGACGCGACTCCCGACACAGATGGCGTGCTATTCAGCGTCTGGAGAGAAGTGGGGCCTTGCTTCCTCGCGCAGCGTTCTTATATATAATGCCGCGGTGCGGAGGACGGCTAAGGGAACGCCTGATCAAATCGGCTCTCCCGACTAGCCGCTGGGCTAGTAATGCACCACTTTAAGTCATTGAATAAATCATAGCTTCTCTTGCTGATGGCCGATGAAGCTCTTAATTTAAATGTGCATTCAGCACGCAGGTAATAAAATTTTGACGTGGCTAAGTTAAATACTTTGGGCGAGAGAATTAATTTAATTACACTGCACACAGTAGACGAGCTCTGAACTGGCCCTTTGGAGATACGCTATCGCTATAGTTTTATAGGTATTCAAATGAAACTTCTCACATCCTTATGGTGATAGCGGATCTCCATTCTTAAATATAAACATCCTAGCCTTATTTATTAGCCTACTTAATCTATCTTGCTTCCTTAAGTTTTAAGACAAAAACCCGAAAATCATGGATTTCCACTAAAATTTTAATTTGTGAAACCCAAAGTACTGTTTTTATTAAATTATTATGAAAGATGAATCTAATTATAAATTTTTAATTTTCTAGCTCTTTTCTGTTGCGCCAATGATTTTTACAGAAAAACGTCAAAATTTCGAAAATGGCTAAAGTTATCGAACTGATATTCAACACATGTTGTTTTAATATTACTCCTGACATCCTAGAAATGTTTTAGGTTATTTGCTTGATTTTTAAAGTATTGCGCAACATTTATGACGTCAGAGCTAGTTACAGCAGACTGGCTGGCACACAATGGAAAGACTGATGTGAATTTACTACAGCGTGAGTAGGCTGCTTCCCTACAATGGGATGAACTTGGAATTTTCCCGTACGACCATTTCACGATTGTACCGTGAATATCAATAATCCGGTAAAACATCAAATCTCCGACATCGTAGAGGCTGAAAAAGATCCTGCAAGATCAGGACCAACGACATCTGAAGAGAATCGTACAACGTGACAGATGTGCAACCCTTCCGCAAATTGCTACAGATTTCAATGCTGGGCCATCAACAACTGTCAGAGTGCAAACCATTCAACGAAACATCATCAATATGGAACCGAAGGTCCACTCGTGTACCCTTGACGACTACAAGACACAAAGCTTTATGTCAACACCGACATTGGACTCTTAATGACTGGAAACAAGTTGCCTGGTCGGACGAGTCTAGTTTCAAATTGTATCGAGCGGATGGATGTGTCGGGTATGGAGACAACTTCGTGAATCCATGGACCCTGCATGTCAGCAGGGGACTGTTCAAGCTGCTGGAGGCTCTGTAATGGCGTGGGTTGTGTGCAGTTGGAGCAATATGAGACCCCTCATACGTCTAGGTATGACTCTCACAGGTGACACGTACGTAAGCATCCTGTCTAATCACCTGCATCCATTCATGTCCACTGTGCATTCCGACGGACTTGGACAGCAGGACAATGCGACACCCCACACGTCCAGACTTGCTACATGATGGCTCCAGGGACAGTCTTCTGAGTTTCAACACTTCCGCTGGCCACAAAATTCCTCAGAAATGAACATTATTGAGCATATCTGGGATGCCTTGCAACATGCTGTTCAGAAGAGCTCTCCACCCCCATGTACTCTTATTCGTTTATGGACAGCCCTGCAGGATCCATCGTGTCAGTTCCCTCCAGCACTACTTTGGACACTAGTCGAGCCCATGCCACTTTGTGTTGTGGCAATTCTGCGTGCTCACGGGGGCCCTACACAATATTAGGCGGGTTTACCAGTTTCTTTGGCTTTTCAGTGTAGGATTAAAACATGAAGTAGATAACGTACGGTCGATTGCTGTCTTGTCGAAAGTTGGCATTGTGAGAATCGTGGCTGCAGCACACGTACAAGATTTGTAATTTAACATAGCAACCAGACAGAAGTATTGTTTCTGAATGTGCGGCTGTTGTTTGGCAGGCAGTGTGCTGCTGGTGGAGGAGGCGTTCGCGTGGTCCCTGACGGCCGAGGCGCTGGCCGACCACTGCACACACTGCGCAACGCCTCTGCGAGCCCGCGTGCTGCCCTGCCCCACATGCCAACAGGTGAGCGTCCTTTCACTACAACAGAACGCCAAAATGAAGTAATCATAAATTCTACGAAACATTTCAAAAATAGACACAGACAAATGGCCAAGAAATGGCAGAATTTTTTTATTTTTTAATGTTCTATGTGTCGACTATCCGTCACAGGGCACACATCTGATTGGTAGTCCAGATCTGCCCATACCCGATCCAGCATATCAAGAGTGACGGTAAGAACAGCTGCTGCAATAAGTTTTGAAGGTTCTGTGGTTCGACAGCTACATCTACATACTCCGCAAGCCACCGTGTGGTGCGTGGCGGAGGGTACACTGTATTGCTACTAGTCATTTCCGTTCTTGTTCCACTCGCAAGTCCGCCCCATTAGTTGAACGGACAGCGCGTTAGAATGCCACGCACGGGGACCCAGATACGATTCCCGGCTGGGGTGGGAGATTTTCTCCCCTCAGGGACTGTGTGTTGTGCTGTCCCCCTCCTCATTTCATCCCCATTGTCGACGCGCAAGTCACCCAATGTGGCGTCGCACTCAATAAGACTTGCACTTGGCGGCCGAATTTACCGCGTGGGAACTCCATGCCACTGACGCCATACGATCATTTCCATTGTTTCCACTCTCAAACAGAGCGAGGGAAAAACGACTATCTATATGGCTCCGTATGACCCCTAATTTCTCATATCTTATCTTCGTGGTCCTTGAGCGAAATATATGTTGACGACAATAGAATCGTTCTGTGGTCAACTTCAAATACACGTTCACTAAATTTTCTCAATAGTGTTCCTCGAAATGAACGTCACCTCCCAACGAGGGATTCCCCTTTGAGTTCTCTAAGCATCTCCGTGATGCTTGTTGTTCGAACCTACCGGTAACAAATCTAGCAGCCCGCCTCTGAGCTGCTTCGATATCTTCCTTTAATCCGACCTGGTGCGGATCCCGAACACTCGAGCAGTATTAAAGAACAGGTCGGACTAGTGCCTTATATGCCGTCTCCTTTATAGATGAATCACACTTTTCCAAAATTCTCCCAATGAAACAAAGTCGACCATTCACCTTTCCTGCCATAATCTTCACATGCTGGTTTCATTTCAAATCGCTTTGCAACGTTATGCCCAGATATTTAAACGACGTGACTATATCAAGCAGGACACTAGTAATGCTGCATCCGAACATTACAGGTTTGTTTTTCCTATTCATCCGCATTAACTTACATCTTTCTACATTTAGAGCTAGCTGTAATTCATCACACCAACTGGAAAGAATGTCTAAGTCATCTTGTATCCTCCTGCAGTCACTCAACAACACCACCTTCCCGCACCTTCCCCCTTATGGTTGTTTACTGATGGTGCTGTGGTGTGCGGGAAGGTGTCGTTGTTGAGTGACTGTAGAAGATACAAGATAACTTAGATACTATACAGGGTGGTCCATTGATCGTGACCGGGCCAAATATCTCAACTAAAACATTCATATTTCTTTACGTACTACACGAATATGTAATAAAGAATGGGGGTTCCTATTTAAAAAAAAAACACAATTGATATCCGTTTGACCCATGGCAGCGCCATCTAGCAGGCCAACCATAGCGCCATCTGATTTCCCCCTTCAAGCTAGACAAGTTTCGTTCTTTGTAGCTTTTTCGTTTGTCACTTATTTCGTGAGATATTTGGCCCGGTCACGATCAATGGACCACCCTGTATATACTGCGGTCTAACACGAGCTGTACCATGGAGCCTTATTTACAGTATGCGTGGTTTCCTCCTAGAGGGGTGGTACTGTTCCTCATACATCATGCCGTAGCGCCCTCTCCTACCATAATAATTGGTAATGTTCTGTCCGATTCACTTCTCTTGCTGACTCACCTTGTAGGTGTGACACAGCGTAGTACACAATGGTTCCTTATTCGAATCGAGAGCTTGCCGACATGGTGTTTACTTACGGAAAGGCAAATGGCAACGGGTGGTGGGCAGCAGGGTTGTACCAGGAGACCTATCCCTGCCGACAACAATGACAGCGTTCGATGATTGCAACAGTGCTTCGCCGTTTGTCTGAAAATGGTTCAAATGGCTCTGAGCACTATGGGACTTAACATCTATGGTCATCAGTCCCCTAGAACGTAGAACTACTTAAACCTAACAAACCTAAGGACATCACACAACACCCAGTCATCACGAGGCAGAGAAAATCCCTGACCCCGCCGGGAATCGAATCCGGGAACCCGGGCGCGGGAAGTGAGAACGCTACCGCACGACCACGAGCTGCGGACCCGTTTGTCTGAGACAGGGTCATTTCAGGAAGCAGGAAATCATTAAGGACATTCAAAAATGTGTGTCAAATCTTATGGGACTTAACTGCTAAGGTCATCAGTCCCTAAGCTTACACACTACTTAACCTAAATTATCCTAAGGACAAACACACATACCCATGCCCGAGGGAGGACTCGAACCTCCGACGGGGGAGGCCGCGCGTAACGTGGCAAGGCGCCTTAGAGAGCGAGCCGTGGCAAAGCGCCTGAGACATCGCGGCTACCCCGCGCGGTGAAAATGTGATAACACTGTGGAAGGCGACTACCGTGTCAGTACCAGGTAGTTGACCCGATAGTACAGGGAAAGCCAGACGACCGTGTAGAATATTCTCCACGATAATTGTTACTCCCTTATCGATTACAGCGTGTGCAGGGCTTACTAGCGACAGGCTTTCCACATCGGGAGCAATTTTGTCACTGGTTTCTTCACCAGGCAACCACGATTTGTGTCATCCATCCTATCCACAGATGAAGCCACCTTTACACAGTGTGGTATCTTCATCTTTCACAACAGTCATCCTGTGGGATAGTATGCAGAATCCCCACAGTATGGTGACAGCGATTCATCAGCATCGGTGCAGCCGGAATGTGTGGACCGGAATAATTGGCGAAGGTATTTTGGGACTAGTCTTCCTTCCACCTCGCCTAACAGGCCGGAACAATTTGTGTTTCTTGCAGATGACTTTGCTTCCTGCTGAAAGAAGTGCCATTGGTGATATGAAGGTTTATGTGGCTGATCCAGTCCACTTCGCTGTTAACGTCTGGACGCATCTCAATCGTGCCTTCCCTAGCCGATGGATCCAGTTGCACGGCCTGCTAGTTCACCGGATCTCAACCAGTGCGATTTCTGGTTATGGGGCCATCTCAAAAGTATCGTGTACGCAGAGACCCTTCCAGATGTGGAGACACTGGAGCACCATATTCATGCTGCCTTTTCGCAGGTTTGAATCCTGCCTCGGGCATGGATGTGTGTGATGTCCTTAGGTTAGTTCGGTTTAAGTAGTTCTAAGTTCTAGGGGACTGATGACCACAGATGTTAAGTCCCATACTGTTCAGAGGCATTTGAACCATGCTGCCTTTGACACTGTTCAGATGCAGCCTGAACGATGTGAATGTGTGAGATAGAACATGCTACAGCGCGGACACGCATACGTAGAATCATATGGAAACCATTTTCAGCACATACTGTGACTGTGGCTGCATGGTACAGCGCATATTATACTGCAGTCACTGTAACAATGCGTGATGAAATAAATGGTCCCTAGCTGAAAACCATGTATTTCTGTACATGAGTTCAATAGACCTTTTTTGTTGCTTATCATCTCAGCGATCGATCCCTGGAGTTTGTACCCGGTGGAAAAAAAAGAGAACTCATCTGGAAGTAAGGTCCGATAGGTCGCGAAATGAAAACCACTGTGAGAATAAAAAATGTTTTATTTGCTACAGTTACGTACACCTTCGAGCTACTTCTCTAAATAGTCGCCGCTCCAACTTACACATTTGCCCTAGCGTTGTACCACCTTGCCAGTACCCTCGTCATAGAAGGCACCCGCTTGTGCTTTCCGCCAATTCTCTATGCTTGTCTACAGCTCGTTGACTGTGCCAAAAGTTGTCTTCAGAGCCAGCGGTTCATGTGAGCAGAGAAGAAACTCAGGTGTATCCAATTATGGGGTGTATTGTGGGTGATCAAACACTTCCCATCGAAAACGCTGCAGGAGCGTCTTCATTGCTCCTGCAGAGTGCTGCCGAGAATTATCATGAAGAAGAAACCGCATGACAGTTCCGTTATGTGGGCAGCATGACATCAGGCGAAATCTCTCACTTGGCCCTCATACTTCGCGGGAGACACTGTTTAGCTCAGCATCTTTATGTGCTCACTGTGCGCTCAGAACTGAAAAGAGCGAAGTGACGCGATCGATGGGCATACTAGAGACACTGACCAACATATCTGTACAAAGCTTTATCAGATTTTCACTGTGGTTTCCATTTCGCGCCCGATCGGACCTTACTTTCCGAAGAGCCCTTGTGTATACAGGGTAGTCCATTGACCGTGACAGGGCCAAATATCTCACGAAATAAGCGTCAAACGAAAAAACTACAAAGAACGAAAGTTGCCTAGCTTGAAGGGGAAAACCAGATGGCGCTATGGTTGTCCCGCTAGATGGCGCTGCCGTAGGTCAAACAGATATTAACTGCGTTTTTTAAAATAGGAACCCCCATTCTTTATTACATATTCGTGTAGTACGTAAAGAAAGATGAATGTTTTAGTTGGACCACTTTTTCCGCTTTGTGATAGATGGCGCTGTAATAGTCACAAACACATGGCTCACAATTTTAGACGAACAGTTGGTAACAGGTAGGTTTTTTAAATTAAAATACAGAATATAGGTATATTTGAACATTTTATTTCGGTTGTTCCAATGTGATACATGTATCTTTTTGAACTTATCATTTCCGAGAACGCATGCTGTTACAGCGTGATTACCTGTAAATACCACATTAATGCAATAAATGCTCAAAATGATGTCCGTCAACCTCAATGCATTTGGCAATACGTGTAACGACATTCCTCTCAACAGCGAGTAGTTTGCCTTCCGTAATGTTCGCACATGCATTGACAATGTGCTGACGCATGTTGTCAGGCGTTGTCGGTGGATCATGATAGCAAATATCCTTCAACTTTCCCCACAGAAAGACATCCGGGGACGTCAGATCCGGTGAACGTGCGGGCCATGGTATGGTGCTTCGACGACAAATCCACCTGTCATGAAATATGCTACTCAATACCGCTTCAACCGCAAGTGAGCTATGTGTCGGACATCCATCATGTTGGAAGTACATCGCCATTCTGTCATGCAGTGAAACATCTTGTAGTAACATCGGTAGAACATTACGTAGGAAATCAGCATACATTGCACCATTTAGACTGCCATCGATAAAATGGGGGCCAATTATCCTTCCTCCCATAATGCGACACCATACATTAACCCTCTAAAGTCGGCTGATGTTCCACGTGTCACAGCCATCGTGGATTTTCCGTTGCCCAATAGTGCATATTATGCCGGTTTACGTTACCGCTGTTGGTGAATGCTTCGTCGCTAAATAGAACGCGTGCAAAAAATCTGTTATCATCTGTAATTTCTCTTGTGCCCAATGGCAGAAATGTACACGACGTTCAAAGTCGTTGCCATGCAATTCCTGGTGCATAGAAATATGGTACAGGTGCAATCGATGTTGATGTAGCATTCTCAACACCGACGTCTTTGAGATTCCCGATTCTCGCGCAATTTGTCTGCTATTGATGTGCGGATTAGCCGCGACAGCAGCTAAAACACCTACTTGGGCATCATCATTTGTTGCAGGTCGTGGTCGACGTTTCACATGTGGCTGAACACTTCCTGTTTCCTTAAATAACGTAACTATCTGGCGAACGGTCCGGACACTTGGATGATGCCGTCCAGGGTGCCGAGCAGCATACATAGCTCACGCCCGTTGGGCATTTTGATCACTATAGCCATACATCAACACGATATTGACCTTTTCCGCAATTGGTAAACGGTCAATTTTAACATGAGTAATGTATCACGAAGCAAATACCGTCCGCACTGGCGGAATGTTACGTGATACTTATACGTTTGTGACTATTACAGCGCCATCTATCACAAAGCGAAAAAAGTGGTCCAACTAAAACATTCATATTTCTTTACGTACTACACGAATATGTAATAAAAATGGGGATTCCTATTTTAAAAAAACGCAGTTGATATCCGTTTGACCTATAGCAGCGCCATCTAGCGGGCCAACCATAGCGCCATCTGGTTTCCCCCTTCAAGCTAGACAAGTTTCGTTCTTTGTATTTTTTTCGTTTGACGCTTATTTCGTGAGATATTTGGCCCGGTCACGATCAGTGGACCATCCTGTATATGCTATCCTTGGTGTAACCCTACAAGAAAATTCGCAATGTGTTAAGTCCAGAGACCACGGCTGCTACTCAAGTGGTGCCAGGTCAACGACGCAACACGACTTATCCAGCTACGTTGCAACGTCTCATTCAGGTAGTTTCTTACACTTCCTGTTTTTTCCTGGCCTTCTCCCGTGTCTTCTCAGGGTCGCTTTGTTAATCTGGTTTTGGCAATATTAGTGGTAGCGGGTGGCCGCCACTCCGTCTACCCTGAAATGGAATTTGTGCCCCCCATCTGTCTGCGTCTGGTGTGATCCCATGTGAAAGTGTGAGACTCCGAAACGTTTGCGAATCGCGCAACTGACGCGGAACGTAGGTACCAGTCCGGTATTCTCCTAGTTAGGTGTGGGAAACCAAACCAATTAAAAAACTTCATCCAAGCTGAACAGCACATGAACCCTCGTCGTTAATCCTCCGGGTGAATTTGATCCGGGGCCGGCGCTCTCACCGAATCACAGACGCGGCGTGCTAACGCGCGTGGGGCCAGTTAATCACGTACACAATTATGGAAATGTGGAGGGGCGCCATATTGATGCAGGATGAAAACCTGTCGGTCTAAGGCGCTGCAGTCATGGACTGTGCGGCTGGTCCCGGCGAAGGTTCGAGTCCTTCCTCGAGCATGGGTGTGTATGTTTGTCCTTAGGATAATTTAGGTTAAGTAGAGTGTAAGCTTAGGAACTGATGACCTTAGCAGTTTAGTTCCATAAGATTTCACACACATTTGGCCATTTTTGAAAACCTGCTTTCAGTTTGAAGCTGTGGCGTAAGCTACAGTTGCAGCATACCAAGATAGGTGATACCAGTGCCAAGTGTTCTTTCAGCACAAACAACCATCCTCGAATTTCTTGGACAGCTTCACTACACTGGTGTAAAGGTTTGAAACTAAGATTCAAGTTTGTTGGAAGTTGCTAAGTGCTCTTAATATGAAATACTGGATGAATATAGTCTGGGTAATTTGCGCTCCATTTCAAGCAAATACTAGTTTTTCACGTACCTCAATGTTTATGACGCCATAGCTCCTGAACTATGTGTCGTACAATGATAAAATTTTGCAGGTACACTCAGTAGTATTTGCGGATACTGCCTGGAAACTGTGTTGCGAATAGAATCGTTAGTAAAGGTGTAATAAATTAAAACGTCATGCCTGTTAGTGAAGACTGACTGCATAAATAACGAAAATATAATAAGCGATAAACTTTCTTCCTTTTAACATTTTGTGGGGTGTGACAGCGAGAAGAAGTTTCCTAAAGGTTCGAAATTATGTGTAAAATTTGTTGGAAATCTCTAAGTGTTCTCATTCTCAAATGCTGGGTGAATGTAGTCCCGGTATTTGCGCACCGTCAGTTACGCTACCACTAGACAAACACACAGTTTCTAACTGTAGTACTTGTGTTACTAAGGCGCTGCAGTCATGGACTAAGCGGCTGATCCAGGCGGAGGTTCGAGTCCTCCCTCGGGCATAAGTGTGTGTGTTTGTCCTTAGGATAATTTAGCTTAAGTAGTGTGTAAGCTTAGGGACTGATGACCTTAGCAGTTAAGTCCCATAAGACTTCACACACTTGTGTTACTGTGTTGAACTTTTAACATACGATTATACCTCGTATTGAGTAGATTATGACAACCTTTTGAATTTTTAAATTTGGTCATCAATTACGGGAAATATGGAAAATCAAATTTTTGTTGCCCCTGGAAGCCGTTAGATGGGCAACCTTCAACCGGTTTCGATTCTGGGATAGCAATTTAGTGGTACACTGTAGATAACGTTTTTTAACATTTTGTCAAGATCTTTTATTTTTTCTTCTTTTTGGAAGAGGCAGGCCAATGGAACCTTCTTAATTTAAAATTTAGCATTTACTGTTTCCTCCTCCAGCTTATTTATCAGAAAGTATTCGTTCAGATGTTTTTGATTTATTGAGGAGTTTAGTTTCCTTTGCCAACCTTCGATGTATCAGTGATCCTGTGCCGCTGATTAAAAACGTTCCACATTTCAATTGTCATACTAGGATTTCTTGCCCACTGATTGAGCTGTATAGTCTGCGAATTTCATGACCTTCGCCCCACTAAACATTTCCTCCATTATTACAACCCACTCTGCATCAACACTGTTTGGTGAAATATGTGCCACTGCACCACACATGAGGCAAAAAGTCGAACTTCTTCTCTGTCTCTGTACTCCTGCGGTAGTCTCAATTACTGTATTTTCTTCCACAGACCTCGGTTGAAATGGAAATTGCAATCGGAAAGTGATGTTCCGTGGAACATGACTGTCATAGCTTTAACTGTAGCCATTTCAAAGTCTAGCACTGCAGTTTTCGGTGACCATGCAGGCATCTCATTTTTCAGTACAGAAAAAAAGTCTTCCATGTGTATTTTGACTTGATTTTCTCTGCTTCTTCCCAACAAAATATCAGGATGCTTTTGTCGGTAACAGACTTATCATCTATTTTCAGGAAACTATAACCTGCAATTAATTTCAAAACGTCATTGCTCCGTTGAATCTCCGAACTAGTGCTAGGAATCTGGGTCGTCCCAGTAGCTTCCCTCCTTGATTTGCCGACCATTTTAGCCGAGCTGCTCTAGGTGCTTCAATCCGGAACCGCGCTCCTGCTACGGTCGCCAGGTTCGAATCCTGCCTTGGGCATGAATGTGTGTGATGTCCTTAGGTTAGATAGGTTTAATTAGTTCTAAGTCTAGGGGATTGACGACCCCAGATGTTGAGTCCCATAGTACTCAGAGCCATTTGAACCATTTTGAACCATTGAACCCTCCTTGGTTTACACAGTGAGGTCTATGACTTCTCATCATCTGGGATATTTGCGGCTAAATCTAAACCATTAATTTTCATCTTTCAAAAGTTAAAATTCTTCTTTAAAAATGTGGGAAACAGGCACTGTATATTGCGGACTCTTCTACCGTAGTTATGCATTCGTGCCTTAATCTGCATATTTGCTTCATCAGGTGGGTAAGAATGTTCAGCCATGATTCTCCCATTCGCAATTTTTAAACGCCATCAGCAGCTATTCCGTTCGGAATTCACGCCCAACCAGTTCGTTTACGCATCACATTTTCTATGCATCCGGAAGCGATGACCGTCCATGAGAAGAAGGGGCTTCCCTTTCGTTCTTGTTATAATTTCCATTACCCACAGCTTAGGCGCACGAAACTTTACGGAAACGAAGGCTGTTGGCGAGGGCTTGTCTGAGTGATAGTAACAGTACATCTGCTCCGGAGCGAGGCTCTGGTCGGAAAACCTACAGTACCAAACTCCTTGTTCGGAAGTCCCACGATACCTGCGGGACCCTAAAAGGGTCGGAAACACCGCAGTCGGAAAGCTCACGAAGCGAACCACTTCTTAATCCTGTTAACAGAGCTTCTGTAAGATGTTGCTTAGCATGAGGTACTTTCAGAAGTTTCTCTGCGAGTGTTGCATAACACTGACCGTCGTGGGGAGAATCACCAGATCTTGATCCACACTCGTATGCCAAGACCACAACCCATTTAGGAGGATTAGGGAAAGACGGCCCGTCAACTGCAGGCTGAAGAAAGTGCCCCCCAGAATTCTCTCCTTTTGTAGACAATAGCCACTGGAGCAGCTCACAGGCGCGGTCCGGAAACGATCAGTGGCAACCGGCTAGAAACTACGATATGGGCATCACATTTAGGAGATCATCATAACGTGACACGACATTGTAGGTCCCCCAAACAACGGCCAATATAAGAGCGTGCTGAAAAGTAATGCCTCCGAACTTTTATGTGAAAACTCTTAAATTTTTTAAATAAGATAAACGTTATTAACGTTCTACATCTCTATTCTTCATATCTACATATTTGCAGCTCTCTGCTGCTAGAGGGCTCCGATTTTATTTATTTATTTTTTTAAAGGGACCAAACTGCTGATGTCATTGGTCCCTAGACTTACACACTACTTAAACTAACTTATAGTAAGAACAACACACACACACACATGCGCGAGGGAGGACTCGAACCTCCGGCGGGAGGGGCCGCGCAGTCTGTGACATGGAGCCTCAAACCGCATGCCCACTCCGCGCGGCTGGCTCCGAATTTGAGTGTAATATGGCGGTGTGTAGCGTAACTATATCGGTGCGTGAGAAACAGCTTGCTCATGTCGAGTTTCGAATTCGAAGAGATCGTCCACACACAGAGCACACTTTCTTCAGCATGGCAATGCCAGACCACACGCGGGCGTTGCGACATCTGCAACAATCCGACGCCTTGGGTTCACTGTCTTCGATTATCCTCCATACAGTCCTGAGTTGGCCCCACCCGCTTTTCACTTCCAAAACTTAAGCAACATCATCAAGGACTTCACTTTGTTAGTGAAGAAGCGGTGCGAGCATAGGTGAGGTTGTGGCTCAGTCAGCAAAGTCTAACATTCTTCAGTGATGGCATAAAGTAGCTGGTCTCTTGTTGGGAGGAATGTGTATCGTCACCAGGGTGACTGTGTGGAAAAATAAATATGTAAACATGAAGAATAAAGAAAATCCAGAAAACCCAGAGAGATTCTGGTCGTATGTGAAGTATGTTAGCAGCAAGACAAAATCAAAGCCTTCTCTGCACGATAGCAATGGGAATACTATCGACAACAGTGCTGCCAAGGCATCTACATCTACATCTACATCTACATGACTACTCTGCAATTCACATTTAAGTGCTTGGCAGAGGGTTCATCGAACCACAATCATACTATCTCTCTACCATTCCACTCCCGAACAGCGCGCGGGAAAAACGAACACCTAAACCTTTCTGTTCGAGCTCTGATTTCTCTTATTTTATTTTGATGATCATTCCTACCTATGTAGGCTGGGCTCAACAAAATATTTTCGCATCCGGAAGAGAAATTTGGTGACTGAAATTTCGTAAATAGATCTCGACGCGACGAAAAACGTCTTTGCTTTAATGACTTCCATCCCAACAAGCGTATCATATCTGCCACACTCTCTCCCCTATTACGTGATAATACAAAACGAGCTGCTCTTTTTTGCACAGTTACTAAACACAGCCTTACGACATTCCTTCACCAAAGAAGACGAATTAAATATTCCAGAATTCGAATCAAGAGCATCTGCAAACATATGTAACGTAGAAATAGATATCCTCGGAGTAGTGAAGCAACTTAAATCACTTAACAAAAGCAAGTCTTCGATCCAGACTGTATACCAGTTAGGTCTCTTTCAGAGTATGCTGATACAATAGCTCCATACTTAACAATCATACACAACCGTTCGCTCGACGAAAGGTCCGTACCCAAAGACTGAGAAGTTGCACAGGTCACACAATATTCAAGAAAGGTAGTAAGGGCAATTCACTAAATTACAGGGCCATCTCATTAACGTCGATATGCACCAGGATTTTGGAACATATAATGTGTTCAAACATTATGAATTATATCGAAGAGAACGGTCTATTGACACACAGTCAAATGGTTCAAATGACTCTAAGCACTGTGGGACTTCACATCTGAGGTCATCAGTCCCCTAGAACTTAGAACTATTTAAACCTAACTAACCTAAGGACATCACACACCTCCACGCCCGAGGCAGAATTCGAACCTGCCACCGTAGCGGTCGCGCGGTTCCAGACTGAAGCGCCTAGAACCGCTCGGCCGCACCGGACACACAGTCAACACGGATTTAGAAAACCTCGTTTTTGTGCAACACAACTAGATCTTTACTCACATGAAGTGTTGAGTGCTGTTGACAAGAGATTTCAAATTTATTCCGTATTTCTAGATTTCCAGAAGGCTTTTGACACTGTACACAGAAGCGGTTTGTAGCGAAATTGCGTTCTTATGAACTATCGTCTCAGTTATGTGACTGGATTCGTGATTCCCTGTCAGAGAGGTCACAGTTCGCAGTAATTGACGGAAAGTCATCGAGTAAAACAGATGTGATTTCTGGCGTTTCCCAAGGTAGTGATATAGGTCCTTTGCTGTTCCTTATCTATAAAAAGGATTTAGGAGCAATCTGAGTAGCCATCTTAGGTTGTTTACAGATGATGCTGCCCTTTATCGCCTAGTAAATTCACCAGAAGTTCAAAACAAATTACAAAACAATTTAGAAAATATATCTGTATGGTGCAAAAATTGGCAATTGACCATAGATAACGAAGAGTGTGATGTCATCCACATGAGTGCTAAAATTAATCCATTAAACTTCAGTTACACGATAAATCAGTCAAATCTAAAGGCCATAAATTCAACTAAATACTTAGGAATTACAATTCCGAACAACTTAAATTGGAAGGAACTCATAGAGAATGTTGTGGGGAAGGCTAACCAAGGACTTCGTTTTATTGGCAGGACATACAGAAAATGTAACAGATCTACTAATGAAACTGCCTACACTACGCTTGTCCGTCCTCTTTTAGAATATTGCTGCGCGGTGTGGAATCCTTACCAGATAGGATTGGCGAAGTCCATCGAAAAAATTCAAAGAAGGGCACCACATTTTGCATTATCGCGAAATAGGGGAGAGAGTGTCACTGAAATGATACAGGATTTGGAGTGGACATCATTAAAACAAGGGCGTTTTTCGTTGCGGCGCCATCTTCTCACGAAATTTCAACCCCAAACTTTCTCCACCGAATGCGAAAATAATTTGTTGACACTGGCTGACATAAGAAGAAACGATCATCATATAACACAATGGAAATCAGAGCTCGCACGGAAATACAGTGGCGGTCAAAATAATAGAGCCACCTGGCAAAGGTTTGGAATAAAGTGCACATTTATTACTTGACATGTTTGAACTATGATGGAAACCTTTACAACCGAGTCACATTGTACTATAGTCAGTTATATCGATAACACAACACAAAATAATCAGTAATAATCGATAATATTCAAAAGAATACCAGACCACAGGGTCAAAAAAATAGAGCCAATTGAAACAAATATATTGTACTTGATCTCAGTCTTATGAAACGTACAGGAACAGTCGTTTTTGCATAGGACTGCATTAGTACTTCGTGGGGTAACCCTTATTTTTGAGGATTGCCCTGCACCTCTTACCCATAGAGTCTACTAAACGCCTGCATTCGTCACTACTGATCGCACACCAGGCTCTCTGGATTTCTTCCCACAGTTTTTCTGACGATGTAGCTTTTGAGCGGTCAATTCTCTTGTCTAAGATCTCCCATAAGTTCTCAATGGGTGATGCGTCAGGGGACTGAGGTGGCCACTCTAATACTTCGATATTGTGCTCTTGAACAAACTGCCTTATGATCCTTGCAGTATGCTTTGGATCGTTATCGTGCTGAAATTTCCATTTCAGCGGCATTTCCTCTTCAGCATAAGGCAGCATCACATTTGCCAAGATGTCTTTGTACATTTCTGCGTTCATTATGCCGTTGATACGGTGTATTGGACCAATGCCGTACCACGAAAAACATCCCCATACCATAACACTTCCGCCACCGTATTTCACAGTTTTTAAAGTGCACTTGGGATTAAATTCCTGGTTTGGTGGGCGGCGCACATAGACTTTTCCGTCTGAGGCAAACCTATTAAACTTGGATTCATCGGACCAAAGGATGTTCCTCCACCAAGTATTAGGTTTTTGTTCATTTCTCCGGGCAAAGGCTAACCTTTTCCGAACATTAGCTTGTGAAACATGTGGCTTCTTTCTTGCAATGCGCCCATTCAATTTTGCAGATCTCAGTCGTCTTTGAATCGTTGAGGTTGATGGTTGAACATCATGTTCGTCGCTAAACAAAATGGCTTTCAGTCGTGGTGTTGACAAAAATGGGTCTTTCTTCACTTCCCTAGTGATGAGTCTGTCTACGCGAGGAGTAGTTACACGAGGTCGCCCCCTGTTCTCCACCTGCGGCTTTGTTTGTTTTGACCGTCTCATGGCGTTCTGGACTCGTTTTCGCGAAACGTGCAAGACATTGGCTATTTTATTCATGGACATCCCACTTTTGAATATCCGGAACATTACTATACGCTCATCTTCACTGGTATGCTTTGCTCTGCCCATCTAGACGAATGTAAACAAAACCACACGTCAATTTACATACAAAACAACTGCATAAAAATCAATTTAAAGGCACATGTGTAAAGCGGCTCTATTATTTTGACCCATAAGATTCTTACCTTTATGCCTCTTTTCACACGTCTAGCTCAAACGCTTCCTTTCGGACGACTAAAGATAGCAGCAACGTCTTCCCTGATGTTGTCTACAAGGGACTGACAACACGGCACTCGTGGCGATTTCGCGAACTAATAGATATCCTAGTTCTTAATCTCGGCAATAGAGGTGGCTCTATTATTTCGACCGCCACTGTATGTAGGTGTTCGTTTTCTCCGCGCGGTATACGAGATTGGAATAACAGAGAATTATTGCGAAGGTGGTTCGATGAATCCTGTACCAGGCAATTAAATGTGATATGCATAGTATCCATGTAGGTGTAGATGTACATGTAGATGTAGAAAGGTGCAGACTTTTATGACGTCTGTTTTATTTAAAAAAGCTTTAAGAGTTCTCACACGAGAAATCCGGAGGCATTACTTTTCAACATGCCCTCATAAGTCGGGCCGTAGCATTCCACACCTCAGGACCGTGCCAAGTAAAATACTTTAGTTTTTTTTTTTCAATTATTGGCTTTCGTAATGCTCCCATACAGCTACCTTAACGCTGGAAATGTTACACTACAGTTTGTTTTGACAATTCAGAGTATACATTAGTTTGTCATACCCTGGTATGAAGTTACATAGGCTTCACAAAGGACACCTTCCGACACAAAACAAATTTTACATCCACAGTATACTGAAACGAGTAAATAAGACGATAATGCACAGAGGAAACACAGAGGTTGCACGCTATAAAAATCTCCCTGTGGTAACACAGTGAGAAATAATAAATCGCCGATGGTACACGTTTGGGATATTCCCAGTTCAATCCATATTAAGAGTATGTATCTAAATTAACTCAAAAATGTTCTTTTGTATGTCCTGCAAGAACTGTTTCAAAAGCTGCGGATAGAGAACTGATTTTGTGCAGGCTGCTACATCGTTAGATGCTAACAAGGTTTGGAAGCTGTTTGGGAACTGATGACCAACATCCCGAAGATTACTTGCAAGGACGTCTATGTGATACGTGTTTTGAGGACGTTGTAGGACTATATGGATTGGGCCTTCTTCATCTCCGCAAGTACATAGAGAGGGGAACATAAGTTGAGCCGACAGAGGTGTTTGTTGAACTTCCAGTGATTAATTTCAGCCGTGCTGTAACTGTCGCGAAGCTCCTCGATGGTTATGTCTAATTATACCATGGTACTCTTGGAATCGTGGAAGGGATTAATGCATAGTGACTGATTTTAGATGTCCTCGACCATTCCTCAATCGCTTTCTGAAATGGGTATCATATTTGTGAGATGGAGTTTATCACATTTAATAGCTCAACGTAGAGATGCTTGCTTTTCTAGGACATCTTCTTGTTCATCCCCAGGTATCCCAGAGTGGCCTTTCATCCATACCATCACGATGTTGCGATAGTTCCGCTGCACCCAAAACATAATGTCGATAATTGCTGCAACTTGGGGTTAGTACAACTACACTACTGGCCATTAAAATTGCTACACCAAGAAGAAACGCACATGATAAACGGGTATTCATTGGACAAATATATTATACTAGAACCCACACGTGGTTACATTTTCACGCAATTTGGGTGCATAGATCCTGAGATATCAGTACCCAGAACAACCACCTCTGCCCGTAATACCGGTCTTGATATGCTTGGGCATTGAGTCAAACAGAGCTTGGATGGCGAGTACAAGTACAGCTGCCCATGCAGCTTCAACACGATACCACAGTTCATCAATAGTAGTGACTGGCGTATTGTGACGAGCCAGATGCTCCGGCACCATTGACCAGATGTTTTCAATTGGTGAGAGATCTGGAGAGTGTGCTGGCCAGGGCAGCAGTCTAACATTTTCTGTTTCCAGAAAGGCCCGTACAGGACCTGCAACATGCGGTCGTGCATTATCCTGCTGAAATGTAGGGTTTCGCAGGGATCGAATGGAGGGTAGAGCCACAGGTCGTAACACATCTGAATTGTAACGTCCACTGTTCAAACTGCCGCCAATGCGAACAAGAGGTGACCGAGATGAGTAACCAGTGCCATCCCATACCATCACAAGGGGTGATACGCCAGTATGGCGATGACGAATACACGCTTCCAATGTGCGTTCACCACGATGTCGCCAAACAGGGATGCGACCATCATGATGCTGTAAACAGAACCTGGATTCATCCGAAAAAATGACATTTTGCCATTCGTGGACCCAGGCTCGTCGTTGAGTACACCATCGCAGGCGCACCTGTCTGTGATGCAGCGTCAAGGGTAACCGCAGCCATGTCTCCGAGCTGATAGTCCATGCTGCTGCAAACGTCGTCGAACTGTTCGTGCAGATGGTTGTTGTCTTGCAAACGTCCCCATCTGTTGACTCAGGGATCGAGACGTGGCTGCACGATCCGTTACAGCCATGCGGATAAGATGCCTGTCATCTCGACTGCTAGTGATACGAGGCCGTTGGAATCCAGCACGGCGTTCCGTATTACCCTCCTGAACCCTCCGATTCCATATTCTGCTAACAGTCATTGGATCTCGACCAACGCGAGCAGCAATGTCGCGATACGATAAACCGCAATCCCGACAGGCTACAATCCGACCGTTATCAAAGTCGGAAACGTGATGGTACGCATTTCTCCTCCTTACACGAGGCATCACAACAACGTTTCACCAGGCAACGCCGGTCAACTGCTGTTTTTGTATGAGAAATCGGTTGGAAACTTTCCTCATGTCAGCACGTTGTAGGTGTCGCCAACGGTGCCAACCTTGTGTGAATGCTCTGAAAAGTTAATCATTTGCATTGTCGCAGCATCTTCTTCCTGTCGGTTAAATTTGGCGTCTGTAGCACGTCATCTTCGTGGTGTAGCAATTTTAATGACCAGCAGTGTATCATGATGGTTTTTAGTCAGTTGTAGGGCTGACATACCATCAGACATTCTACTATTATGTCTGCTGTGGTCGGCTGTATGAACGGCACAGCTTCCAAACTGGCAATCAACTCGGCTGTTATAATAGTGAAGTTTGGATGCAGCTTGTATAGGCCTTGTTGACTGCTTCGTGTTTGCCAATAGGTGCTACCAGCGGCGTCTCTAGTACTTTAATATACCAAAAAAAATGCTCTACTTTTAACCCTTTCATGGATAAAATTCATTTTTTACAGATTTTTAAAGTATTAAGGTGATAACAGTTTCTTTTCAGTCCCATTATTATATTTTCATCACCAAAATATTTTTTAAGTTCTCCATTTTTTCACCACAGGAAGTGGGACACACATGTCCCATGAACCAACGCAAGACACCTTTTCTGCTGACTGACTGATTTTGTAATTTTATTTTTTTAGCCATAAACTGGATTTTGCAGACAATAAAATAACTACAAATTATACATGCGTGTAATCTTTTTATTTGTGTAGAGCCAGTGTAAAAAATATTCATTACATTTCAGTTTTCATTATACATGATCAATACTTACAAAACTTTACATGCCATGAAACTTGGAAAAACATGGTGTGGCACAGAGTGGTACACCACAAGCAGTGCAAACTACTTTTGTTCTCTTCTCTTTAGAGTTTGTGCTGCAGAATCTGCATCGCTTCCTAGTGCCACTGTCTTTCGGTACATGTTTGCCTACGTTCACGAGCCGGACGTCATCTGGCACACTAGAGACTCCTCTCTTTGCTGAGATGAAAGTGGGCATTGATCCCCTCTTTTTCCTGGATGAATACCCATTAATCAATTGTCTTGCTAATCTTTACAAATAATGTCTGCTGGGACACATGTGTCCCACTAATTTTATTTCGATTATAAGATAGTACAGTCGCTGAGAAGTACGTTCCACACTGTATTTGTACTAAAAAATGATTATTAAGTTAATAATAAGATGAATTACTTACTTCAGACATCGCTGGAAAGTGTTGTTGTTGTTGTGGTCTTCAGTCCTGAGACTGGTTTGATGCAGCTCTCCATGCTACTCTATCCTGTGCAAGCTTCTTCATCCCCCAGTGCTTACTGCAACCTACATCCTTCTGAATCTGCTTAGTGTATTGATCTCTTGGTCTCCCTCTACGATTTTTACCCTCCACGCTGCCCTCCAATGCTAAATTTGTGATCCCTTGATGCCTCAAAACATGTCCTACCAACCGATCCCTGGAAAGTGAGAAATGATGAAAACTGAAGAATGACACAAATAAGTGGCGTTGCAGCGGCCATATATACACGCCAGTCAACAAAAGTAGTCACCATTGCCTTTGCAGTGCAGTCCCAATTTTTTTCTTAGGTTCAGTACAGTCGTCCCTAGATGGCAGATCCGTGCAGAGCTGGGTAACATATATCCCGACACTCGAACTGGCGCTCAAAGTTAGTGGGACAAGGGTTAACAAGCAGCTGTGGTTGCGTGATGCAGGCGCTGTTCTGCAGTGCGTGGTGCCGCCGCCAGGCGCTCGACACCTATCACCGCCGCGAGTGCGTCCTGGGGCTGCGCAGCTTCCTAGAGTCGCCGCTGCTCGGCTGTGCGGCGCTGCTGGCGCTGCGGACCGTGTTCGCCGAAGACCGGGCCTGCGACACGGACTATAGGTACTTGCAAATCTTCACAGCACTAGACTCACATTTCACGTTTCATTGGTTCAGTAGCTGTTACCAGAAGGAAAAATTATCCTAACTCTCCTAATGTGGTAAAGAAAACAGTAACCAGTCATTGTGGAGCCTGAAACAGCATCCTATCGGCCAGTGCTCTAAATCTACACCGTGCTATATAATTAAAGGATCACTTTTTCGAAATCCGGTAGTTCTTTCCCATTGCGATCTGTAAGTTTAAAACTTGGGTAAAAGGTGCCTACAACGTTCCTCTGCAATGGTGCAAAAGTGAGGCGCCGGGGCCCGCAGCTCGTGGTCGTGCGGCAGCGTTCTCGCTTCCCACTCCCGGGTTCCCGGGTTCGATTCCCGGCGGGGTCAGGGATTTTCTCTGCCTCGTGATGGCTGGGTGTTGTGTAATGTCCTTAGGTTAGTTAGGTTTAAGTAGTTCTAAGTTCTAGGGGACTGATGACCATAGATGTTAAGTCCCATAGTGCTCAGAGCCATTTGAACCATTTTTGAGGCGCCTGGCGCCCTACGACGCCACCCTTGAGCACGTCGGCAGTTCAGAAGCAAGGTGCCGAAACATGCGAAAAAAGGCCAAAATTCAGAAGTTCATGTGAGGTGGAAGGTGGGTTAATGATGTCTCATTGGCGCCAAATTTCACCACCATTGTGCTCAACGCTACCGTGGACGTGACACACAATTGGAAGGTCGTCGCACCCCGTATTTCGCAATTTCACTCCTTCTTTTGACGCCTACGCGACGGAGGTTAGAAAAGCGAGACCCAACGTTAAAATCACACGGTGTTCTTATGTGTGACCGAGGAAAACGCTTCAGACACACTACACTCGGAAAGGCCTCAGGGGCTGGCATAAAGTGCGTCAATGAAACTACCACTTCCCGTGAGGCGTTGATTCCCATATATTTTGTGGTCTAAAACGACAATTCACAGTTCGATGAGCAACAGGACGATGTTCTTAAAAATCTATGACACTGTTTACCCCCATGGATGCTTCAAAATTTCTCCAAAACACATCGTGGGCCAGTACCCCCACTGAATGTGCTCGCATCTCTTTGAAGTGCAGTGCGACCGCAATTTTTGCTCTGGTGTGCAGAGTGGAACCAGCATGAACCGTTCAAAAATGTTGACGAAATTTGAACGTTATCCAAAGTAGCAAAGGGCGCTTATGCTTTTTCAGCCCTCCTGTTTTCTGCCTTCATGTAGCGTGTTCACAGAAGGGTACTACATTCACAGTTACGTGAATAAAACGGCAAAGGGTCCCTATAAGGCCACCCACTTCGGCGATACCCTCAGTGCCACACACCCACGTTTGTTGAGCACTCTAAAATGTACCTGTACAGATAAAACTTGTGACAACAGTCCTAGGCGCCTACAGGTAGGCAATCATTTAACACACCTCCATTCTGGCATACCTACTAGCAGGCAGCCAGGATTCAGACACGTGTTTTCTCTGTGCCAATGGGGTTATATTAATCCACATTACACCTCACTTGAACTTTGAGCTCTATCCTTTTTTTTTGTATGTGTTGACATCTTGCTGATAGAAGTGTTGCCAAGCCCGAGGGTGACATCACAGGATGCCACACTTTTTCATCGTTGCAGAGGAAGGTTGTAGACACCTTTGAACCATATTTGAAACTCTTACAACGCAATGGGAAATAATTACAGGTTTAATTCTGTTGTGCAGTGTAGCAACCTACCTACAGTTCTGGAATTATTGTTTAGGAGACACACAACAACAAGGGTAGTTTAATATAGGTTGACTCTCACACAGAGGATTACAGCAACCAGCCACTTTTTACAATGCTCCGTTCCTGGTTTCGAACCGCCAGGTTAATCTTCAGACGGTTAGTTCACGTTTTACATTATATTTCGCCTTTTGTTTCCCCACCTGACGAAATTTCCTTGGGGTGGTGGTGCCCTACAGCCAAAACAAGATGTAAGACAACGTCCTTTTTAACTGTAATTGTGCCTCACAACGATTTTAAGTGATGTAAAAAGTTATTATTATTAAAGGGAAGATGTATCGGTTACTTACGATGAAGAATCCGCGTCATTATGTTCCAGTGGAGGTTGCCCATCGTCTTGCAGCAGTGAAGACTGTACAATGCACTTTTTTGAGTACGTAGATGCACATAATGTAAGGCACCACTCACACACTAAGACGTTTCATCACATGGAGGTATATATACAAAGATGGCGATATTACAACCATAACAATGCCAAAGACTTCCACTCTCAGAGATATTTCATTATGCATATGTATGTGACAGTAGAAATTTGCAAATTGCTAATGTTACCTTACTTACTATTTACATTGAAAGAGAATTGATTAAAATTAAGATAAACAAATAAAGCGTTACACTACGTAAATATTATGGCATACACTGGAACAAAAGTAAGTGACAAGGGCCAGATGTACATAAATACATGTTACAACTATGGACATATTTTGGCATACTTTCAAGGCACAGTAAATGGGTTGTGATGGATGTGCATATATAAATAACACAACAGTGGCCATATCTGTGAGTTCATTGAGTTACTCACCTTGGTACTGTCACACAATTACTTCATTTTCAATACTAAAACTATGAATCACTTCAGTACACTGCTGTGCTCCAGACTTACATTCTTAGAAATTTCGGCTTTATATTAAGTGTATGACCCTAGTATATTTCTTTTAGCGAGAGTAGCCCTCTTTGCTTGCACTAGTCTGCTTCTTCTGTTGCGCTTGCCGCATCCGTCATACAGTATTTTGCTTCCAATGCAGAAGAATTCTGTCACTTTGTCTACTACTAGATCCCCAATTAGGATATTAAATTTATTGTTAAGCCTAGTTTATACGACGACATTGGGTTGCGCCACTCGTTGGGTGGAATGAGGTGCACGCATATGGTTTCATATTTGACTGTAGACATGGTGAAACCAGTATATACTTCAGTTTCGTCGTTTTGTGGGTTCCTGAGTCGCGTCTGAAATGAAAGTTTTGGCAGCTGCACGGTGCACGAGTTGTGATGGAGTTAAAGCTTGTTGCGTGGAATCGCTGCATAAGACAAAAATAAGAAACGTGTTTCGATTCGTGACTGGATGAAGGAAATACGTCAGCTCGGTTGCTCAGCATCCTTGCTGAAATAATCTGTAATGGAAGACCCAAGAAGTTCTTTTAATTATCTTAGAATGTCACCAGAACAGTTAATGTTTCTTCTAAATAGAGTTAATTGTACGACAAGGAATAAAGATATTGTAATGCATGAAGCACTATCGCCAGAACAGAAATTACATATCACATTGCATGCATTACAATCGGGAACACCCAGCATGTTATAAGATGCCGTTTTAGTTGGTGATGATGCTTTTTCATTATCACCAATAATTATTAACAGTAATAATTATTACCATAAACAGCAGTAATTGTTCGAAGCAGACCGCATTTAAGAGGAAAATGGTTTGCAAACTACTCTCCTGAAGATGGCAATGTTTCAAAATTCAAACATATGTAAATGGGGAGCACTGCTGCGACGTTTTAAATAGAAGAATATTGAATAAAGAATGTAGCTTCTTGATTTACGTAGCCTTCCCTCCTGACAACAATATTCGGTAAAAAAAAAAAATAAATAAATAAAGAGGTGGGCTAACTAGAACGATGGGATTTTAGTCTTGTAGACAAGAGAATTTCTACAGCTAGAATTACATTTGCTTGTATTTTTCTTAATTCAGTTGTATATGTGCTCCTAATTCAATAAATTTTGCCCTGCAGCTCAGATATTGTCAAACTATCCATGGTCTGATCGCACATGAAGGTCTCACAAGGGAACCTCCCAGTCGCACCCCCCTCAGATTTAGTTATAAATTGACACAGTGGATAGGCCTTGAAAAACTAAACACAGATCAATCGAGAAAACAGGAAGAAGTTGTGTGAAACTACGAAAAAGTAAGCAAAATATACAAACTGAGTACTCCATCTGTGAGATAAGCAATATCAAGGACAATATGTACTGAGGAGCGCCGTGGTCCCGTGGTTAGAGTTAGCAACTGCGGAAAGCGAGGTCCTTGGTTCGAGTCCTCCCTCAGGTGAAAATATTACTTTCTTTATTTTCACAAAGTTACGATCTGTCCGTTCATTCATTGACGTCTCTGTTCACTGTAATAAGTTTAGTGTCAGTGTTTTGCGACCGCACCGCAAAACCGTGCGATTAGTAGACGAAAGGACGTGCCACTCCAATAGGAACCGAAAACATTTGATCGCAAGGTCATAGGTCAACCGATTCCTCCACAGGAAAACACGTCTGATATATTCTTTACGACGCTGGTGACGGCATGTGCGTCACATGACAGGAATATGTTGTCGACCCACCTAACTTGCACACTTGGCGAATGGGTAAAAAGGTTCTTCCACCTCGCCCGATTTAGGTTTTCTTGTGGATGTGATAATCACTCCCAAAAAAGAGATGAAAACATAAGAGTTGTCATACAAACTGCAACAAATTAATGCAACAGTTTCACAGTTGCACAGTTTTCCCTGTGCTCTGTCAAAACATATGTTTTTTTACGTTTTCAAATGTTTCCGTGCGTAGACCGTCAAATCCTGCATATGTCCAAGCAAATCTGAACATGTCCTGGAATTTTGGAGAGCGAAGTTGATTATGTGTGAGTGCCTGAACTTTGATAATTATCTGAAAATAAAAAATTAAACTTTTCACTCGAGAGAAGATTTCAACTACGGTCCTCTCGTTCCGCAGCTGCTCACGCTAACCACGGGACCACGGCGCTCGCTAGCTGACACTTTCCTTGATGTTGCCTACCTTGCGCATGGACTACTCAGTTTGTATATTTTGCCTATTTTTTTCATAGTTCCACACAACTTCTTCCTGTTTTCTCGATTGATCTGTGTTCAGTTTTTCAAGGCCTATCCGTGTGCCAACTTATAACTAAATCTGAGGGGGGTGCGATGGGGACGTTCCCTTGTCAGGAGCAGCAATATGTTGCTTATTGCCCGCATCTCGTGGTCGTGCAGTAGCGTTCTCGCTTCCCACGCCCGGGTTCCCGGGTTCGATTCCCGGCGGGATCAGAGATTTTCTCTGCTTCGTGATGGCTGGGTGTTGTGTGCTGTCCTTAGGTTAGTTAGGTATAAGTAGTTCTAAGTTCTAGGGGACTGATGACCATAGATGTTAAGTCCCATAGTGCTCAGAGCCATTTGAACCATTTGTTGCTTATTTTTGCAATCAGCATCACTGAAATCCCACAAACACGTATACAAAAAGCGAACATTATTCTCCGTTTCCCACTTCATATATAAGTTTGTCTACATTCCACCAACACACATAACCTCAAAACTCATGCAGCTAGTGTCGCCAAAGTAGGAACACCCCGCGACTCTTTTAATTTCATCGACGAGTTGCGCAAACGCACGGCGCGCATGCGCAGTGGCCGGTAGCGCAGTTGACTGCAACCTAGTGTTGTCGTGTAAACTAGGCTTCAGTCTCATTTCCGCTACGCTACTCTTCATTACTTTCGTCTTTCTTCGGTTTACTCTCAGTCCATATTCTGTGCGCATTAGACTGTTCATTCCATTGTGCAGGTGCTGTAATCTTTCCTCGCTTTGACTAAGTACAGCAATGCACTCTACAGCTCAAATGAAGCAACCTTGAGAGTAAATGATGGCAGTGGCAGAGAGTCAAGTTGCCAGCACTGAGTCGGCACAAGTTGATCACAGACAGTTGCAGTGCGCTGGGCGGCACAGCTTCGCGGGTCTACCTCAACCAATAACGTAACGTGATTTTGTAAACATCTGTATAGCAACGCCTCAGTGTTGTCACAGCTCTCTAGACGGCTACTGTTTTTCACTTTCAACCGTGGTCTTTCGAAGCTGAAAGCTTGCAACAGTGCTACGAGCTGTCACGTGGCTTCTTACGCCATCTCGACTGTAGCTACATGCTTATTTGATTGACAGTTGCGCGCTCACTGCAAATAAAACAAAACGTTCTTCCAGATAGTTGTCGCCGACTTCGTTGATTCTGAAGAAGCCAGTAGTGTACGGGCAGCAGTTGTAGTCAACACGATACGTGTACTATACCGTAATTACATGTTGAAAGGTGACTAACATCCATAAGATTAGTATTCGTTCTCACACAGCAAATGTAGCTAAGTAACAAGTTTCCTTATAAAACAGATAAAATTGTAAATACAGAAGACTATTTGTGTTACTAGAGGCTGTACCACCAACGAATACATTTCATTCAGTTTTCAATGTGTTCGCTAAAACACTTGTCAGAAGTTAATTAAATGATTAGTTACTAGTTGTATTTTCCAGTACATATCTAGTCTCTCACGCTTTCGTTATTACTTCCCTTGTGTGTTGCACAACATTATATCACTCTGGTGATGAAATTTCATTTCAAGCTTGTAACTGACTAACATGTAACCATACTTTTGAAACTAATCATGTGTACGTTTCCTGTAAAGTGACTCACGAGCTAACATCCCAAAGATGTTCGGGCTCACCTGCGGTTCCTCTTCGTCGAAATGTCTTGGTTCAAACTCGTCTAGGGGTTGAACAGCATGTGTCGCATTACACGCCCTAAATTAGACATTTGTGACCCTTTGGTTAAATTATTTGGCTGATGGCATGTTTGCGAAATACAAAGTTAACATAACATATAATAGCAGTATAATAATATCGCGGACTAAATTAACAACCCATAAATAATGTAGGCAACACAGCTGCGATTTTGTTTAGATTATTGTTTATTCATAAAGCAGACTAATAGCGAAAGTGGTCGTATTTAGAGTTGCTGTTACACTCGAACGCATATCCATTTGCCACAGTTCGATCAATCACAATCTCATCGTGAATCAAAAGTTCAACATTCCACCTCTTTAACTATGCGAAAAGTTACAGAGCTCACACCAGGCGCGCGGCTGCTCACCGCTAAGAGACTAAAGGCCGGTTCCCACTAGAGCGCGGCAGCGCGGCGTGCGGAAACGGCAGCGGCAAGCGTTTTCCGCGTTGACGCGGCGGCTCGCGGAATTGGCGTTCCCATCTGGAAGCGGCAGACGTTAGCGGTAGCCAATGACGGACAGCCACTGAGGTACGGGGCAGGACCCACTGAAACGCGCGGTGCGTTTGATTAACTATATCTTACACCTACGTGAAGGAAAGACGAAGTTGGGTGAAGACATACCAATTTTTCATTTTCTGTACAATGTGCTCTTTCACATACTTCATTATTCATGTTTTCTCATTTCACCATAAACAGATTTCATGACTACCGTTCACGATTGTTCACTATCTCCTAGCACAGTGAAACAATGTACAACAAGAGAGATTATTCAGATAGTTAAGCGAGACAAAATTTTAAATGTGGTACGGTAGCAGGTACACGAAAACAGTAAGAACACAAAGGCTAGGTGGAGGGGATGAAAGTGGAAGCCACCTGATAGAATTTCCCACAGAGCATAATGTAATCATCGCCAGCACCTTGCTTAAGAATCACGAAAGAATAATATATATTTGGAACAGTTTTCGAAACCAGATTGTAAATTGTAAGGCATTTTCTGGTGCAGACGCAAACCTGACTGAAGACTGTCAATAGCAAGAAAAGCGTTCTGAAAAAGAAAATTTGTTCACACCGAATATAAATGCTAATGGTTGGATACTATTTTACAAAGGTATTTGTGTGGAGTGCAGCCTTGTATGTAAGTGAAACGTGGACGATGAACACTTCTGTCAAGAAGACAATGGACGCTTTCAAAACGTGGTGATTCATAAGAATGCTGAACATTAGATACGAGGATCGTGTGACTAAAGAAGAGGTACGGAATTAAATAGAGGAGGAAGAGGAAATTACAGTACAACTTTGACGACAATAGGGGTTAGTTGACAGGGCGTATTGTGGGGCGTCAAAGAGTGAGGACAAAGGGGTTGGGTGATAGTATTCTGATAATAATCATCTGTTGAAATACTATTCTACTATTTTATCTATTAATGTAAGCAGTGAATTTACTCTTCCATGCACTCCTTAAAACATTTAAACCAAAACTGAAATCAGCTGAACACCAAATCTTTCAACCACTGTCTGACAACTACTGGATTCACTTTCAACTTTCTATAACTATCACTGGCTAGCCACACACACATACAGATATAAGGAGAACAAAAATAAACAAACATTAGTTTTCAGCATATAATTCTGCAGGTTGGCAACATGTACATAAACAAACCAGACAGGAAGGGACATGAGGTGAACACACTGTAGTTACGACTTTAAATCAGAGTTTTCGGTAAAACGTCTACTGCTAGTGACAGAAGAGAAAAGAGCGAACATGAAAATGTGCTTATGTTCCATAATATAAGTTTTAGTTCAACCTCCAGCATGTGAGCAGGTGAGGGGAAACGTATATGTCCGCCAAAAACTCAATTCACTGTAAGTAATCAGTCATTCACGTAAAAAAAAGATGTGAACTGTTTTATAATCTCCAAGTATCACAGATCAAAACAAAACTGAGTCATTCTAGATTCCACCGAAGATGCCTTAAAGTAAAAGGCGAAACGCGTCTTGAATCTGTAAAGTACACTGGATAAAGAAAAAAGAAAGGAAATAATCAATAGCTCTACATATTTAGTAAATTACATCTTATGACATACCAGCAAATTAGTTTCGGTTTAACTTCTCATTCGACATGCTATTAATGCCATTTAAAAAAATTCATCTATCCCTTCTGAAAAACTGTAGTTACTTTCATATCTTGGTAGATAAACAGATTTAGGATATTTATCATGCGACGAAATACATGACTTTTCACAAGTTACCGTTTGCAAAAAAAAAAAAAAAAAAAAAAAAAAAACAATACGATTTCTTGAACCGTTTACGAAATTTGCGGTTGATACAACCACATGGTTTACGACGAGCAGGACGAAGTACCGGTCGCGTCGCGAGCAACCCGCGAGCGGTGACGGCACAGCCCGTCCGCCGACATATCAGTCAATATCTCGAGAACGGTGATAGCTATCGATCTGCTCTCAGCTTTAAAAACAATTTCGATATGTTGACTAAATTTCATACGCAATAATGTATTACCTAAAATGAACTGTACGCAAAGTCCACGCAATGCGTTTTCACCTCTGCACACTCATTAAAATTTCGTGTAAAGGTTTACGTAAATGCGATACAGCAAGTAACTACGACGAATAACGAAAAGAAATTCGGTCCTTTATCGAGAGAAGATATCAGGCTATAACATGCCCAAGAATCAAATTTTTCTACCGAATAGCGGCGTGGTTGCCATGGAAATGGCGTCAGCGGCAAGGCGCGGCGGGCTCTGCGTCGCGGTTTGACCATGTCGAACCGCTTCCGCTGCCGCGTGCCGCGCTCCAGGTGCGCGCCGCCAATCACAGAACGCGCTGAGCGTGACGTCAAGTACGGACCCCCGGGCCACACGAACTTTCGCCGAACCGCTGGCGCGGACGCGGCGGCAGCTATGAAATACTTATCATCCGATTCCAAGGAAACTATTCGGTAGAAAAATTTGATTCTTGGGCATGTTACAGCCTGATATCTTCTCTCGATAAAGGACCGAATTTCTTTTCGTTATTCGTCGTGGTTACTTGCTGTATCGCATTTACGTAAACCTTTACACGAAATTTGAATGAGTGTGCAGAGGTAAAAACGCATTGCGTGGACTTTGCGTACAGTTCATTTTAGGTAATACATTATTGCGTATGAAATTTAGTCAACATATCGAAATTGTTTTTAAAGCTGAGAGCAGAACGATAGCTATCATCGTTCTCGAGATATTGGATGATATGTCGGCGGACGGGCTGTGCGGTGACCGCGCGCGGGTCGCTCGCGACGCGACCAATACTTCGTCCTTCTCGTCGTAAACCATGTGGTTGTATCATCCGCAAATTTCGTAAACGGTTCAAGAAATCGAAACGTGTTTTTTTGCAAACGATAACTTGTAAAAACTCATGTATTTCATCGCATGATAAATATCCAAAATCTGTTTAACTACCAAGATATGAAAGAAACTACAGTTTTTTCGGAAGGGATAGATTAATTTTTTTAAACAGCATTTAATAGCATGTGTAATGAGAAGTTAAACCGAGACTAATTTGCTGGTATGTCATAAGATGTAATTTGCTAATTACCTACAGCTATTGATTATTTCCTTTGGAAGTAACAAACGTTTTTTTCTTTATCCAGTGTACTTTATTGGTTCAAGACGCGTTTCGCCTTTTACTTTAATGCATCTTCGGTGGAATCTAGAATGATTCAGTTTTGTTTTGATATGTGATACTTGCAGATTATAAAACAGTTCACATCTTTTTTTACGTGAATAACTGATTACTCTGAACGGAATGGACAGTGTCTCTTGTAGTCAAAGTTGTGTCGTAATTACCTCTTCCTCTTCCTGCTCTAATTCCGTTCCTCTTCTTTAGTTACACGATCCTCATATCTAATCTTCAGCATTCTTATTGATCACCACGTTTTGAAAGCGTCCATTGTCTTCTTGACAGAACTGTTCATAGCCCACGTTTCACTTACATACAAGGCTGCACTCCACACAAATACCTTTGTAAAATTGTACCCAATCATTAGAATTTATATTCGATGTGAACAAAGTTTCTTTTTCAGAACGCTTTTGTTGCTATTCACAGTCTTCATTTTATATCCTCTCTACTTCTGCCTTCTCAATTACTGCTTCCCTTGCAAGTCATTAAAGTCTTAGAAATGCAGTTTCGTTCCTGTACAAGTTGTAGATAATCTTGTGGCCCTATGTTTTAGAGCTTCAAAGAATGTTTTAATTAAGATTGTCAAAATCTTTCTCTAAACATGCAAATGCTATAAACACAGTTTCGCAGTTCTTCAGTGTGTCTACTTAACTAAGTGGTAGGATCAGTATTGCCTTGCGTGTTCAGACATTTCACAGGAATCTAACATTGTGCTTATGTTAGTTTGTACAACCCCTCCCCCTCTCCTCTCTACATATTCCTTCCACTTTCTAGCCTTCTCTTATTTGCTTAGTTCTGGCTTGCCAGATGAGTTCTTGGCAGTTGCTTCTCCTTTGAGCAAAGTTTTCTTTGTTCTTTCTCATTTTCATTCCCCTGTTTTCCAAGTGCAAAATCGCGTTGCAATTTTGGACTTTCTGTCAACGTCATGTTTAGACATTTCTATTTCCCATGGCCTACTTTATTTGCTGCATTTTTATATATTTCCCTCGTGTCAAATTTAATATATCACGTTCTATCTAACGATTTCTACTGTACCTTCTTCCCGTTCACATACTCTGCTGCATTCACCACTTTTTCTCTCAAAGATATCCATTCGTATTCTAGCGGATTCCTTTCTCTGTTTCAGTCAGTTGTTGCATTACGGTAACTTTAAGATTATCGAAAAACTGTGGGTCTTGACTTATTCAAGTTCAATTTCCTTAATTTGCTACCGTTTGCTGTCTCTTTAGTTGTAAACCGCAGCTCGTAACCTATAAATTATTGTAGGTTTGCGTCTGCACCAGGAAATATCTTATAATTTAAAATCTGGGTTCGAAAACTTTGTTCCAACTATGTATTATTCTTTCATGATTCTTAAGCAAGGTGCTGGCGATGATTACATTGCGCTCTGTGCTAAATTCTATCAGGTGGCTTCCACTTTCATCCCCTCCCCCAAGCCTTTGTGTTTTTAGTGTTTTCCTGTACCTGCTACCGTATCACACTTTAAATTTTTGTCTCGCTTAACTATCTGAATAATCTCTTTTATTGTACATTGTTTCAATGTGTAAGGAGATAGTGGACAATCATGAATGGTAGTCATGAAATCTGTTTATGTTGAAATGAGAAAACATGAATAATGAAATATGTAAAAGAGTACATTGTACAGAAAATGAAAAATTTGTATGTCTTCACCCAACTTCGTCTTTCCTTCATGTAGGTATAAGATACAGTTATTCAAACACACCGGTCGTTTCGGTGGGTCCCACCCCGTACCTCAGTGGCTGTTCGTCATTGGCTACCGCTAGCGTCTGCCGCTTCCAGATGGGAACGCCAATTCCGCGAGCCGCCGCGTCAAAGCGGAAAACGCTTGCCGCTGCCGTTGCCGCACGACGCGCTGCCGCGCTCTAGTGGGAACCGGCCTTAATTAGAGAAAAATTAAACCTCGCACCACAAAACAATGTAGGTCCGTTTAAAAGAACAAATTGAGCAGTTTTACCTACTCCGCGTACTTCGTTCTTTTTTCCCTTCGAGGAAGATGCGGAAGCACCAAGAGTACCGTCCACATTTACAAGTGTCTTGTAGACAAGCAATCGTCGCCGACGACGATAACAACGTCTACGAACCATTGTCGTCGGCGACGATTGCTTGTCTACAAGACACTTGTAAATGTGGACGGTACTCTTGGTGCTTCCGCATCTTCCTCGAAGGGAAAAAAGAACGAAGTACGCGGAGTAGGTAAAACTGCTTCTTACAATGGTTCGTAGACGTTGTTATCGTCGTCGGCGACGATTGCTTGTCTACAAGACACTTGTAAATGTGGACGGTACTCTTGGTGCTTCCGCATCTTCCTCGAAGGGAAAAAAGAACGAAGTACGCGGAGTAGGTAAAACTGCTCAATTTGTTCTTTTAAACGGACCTACATTGTTTTGTGGTGCGAGGTTTAATTTTTCTCTAATTAAAACTTCATCTTCCTCGAGTTTGGGCAATGGATGGATAACTGTTGCTTTCGTTGCCTGTAACAGTGGAGGGAGGCCTGGTTTGGAATCCTTTGAAACCCGTGAAATTTTGGCCTACCGTACTATACCTATATCAGAGATTATTATCTCTGGTGAGGGTTCCTACATTATGCCACATGGGAGGCAATGGCGTTGTTATCGTCGTCGGCGACGATTGCTTGTCTACAAGACACTTGTAAATGTGGACGGTACTCTTGGTGCTTCCGCATCTTCCTCGAAGGGAAAAAAGAACGAAGTACGCGGAGTAGGTAAAACTGCTCAATTTGTTCTTTTAAACGGACCTACATTGTTTTGTGGTGCGAGGTTTAATTTTTCTCTAATTAAAACTTCATCTTCCTCGAGTTTGGGCAATGGATGGATAACTGTTGCTTTCGTTGCCTGTAACAGTGCAGGGAGGCCTGGTTTGGAATCCTTTGAAACCCGTGAAATTTTGGCCTACCGTACTATACCTATATCAGAGATTATTATCTCTGGTGAGGGTTCCTACATTATGCCACATGGGCACATGGGCCTTTAAGGCCGGTTCCCACTAGGGCTGCCGCGCGTCAAAACCGCGCGTCAGCGGCGTGGTTGCCATGGAAATGGCGTCAGCGGCAAGGCGCGGCGGGCTCTGCGTCGCGGTTTGACCATGTCGAACCGCTTCCGCTGCCGCGTGACGCGCTCCAGGTGCGCGCCGCCAATCACAGAACGCGCTGAGCGTGACGTCAGGTACGGAACCCCGGGCCACACGAACTTTCGCCGAACCGCTGGCGCGGCCGCGGCGGCAGCTATGAAATACTTATCATCCGATTCCAGGGAAACTATTCGGTAGAAAAATTTGATTCTTGGTGATGTTACAGCCTGATATCTTCTCTCGATAAAGGACCGAATTTCTTTTCGTTATTCGTCGTGGTTACTTTCTGTATCCCCTTTACGCAAACCTTTACACGAAATTTGAATGAGTGTGCAGAGGTAAAAACGAATTGCGTGGACTTTGCGTACAGTTCATTTTAGGTAATACATTATTGCGTGTGAAATTTAGTCAACATATCGAAATTGTTTTTAAAGGTGAGAGCAGATCGATAGCTATCACCGTTCGCGAGATATTGAGTGATATGCCGGCGGACGGGCTGTGCCGTGACCGCTTGCGGGTTGCTCGCGGCGCGACCGGTACTTCGTCCTGCTCGTCGTAAACCGTGGGGTTGTATCAACCGCAAATTTCGTAAACGGTTCAAGAAATCGAAACGTGTTTTTTTTTTTTTTGCAAACGATAACTTGTGAAAAGTCATGTATTTCGTCGCATGATAAATATCCTAAGTCTGTTTATCTACTGAGATATGAAAGTAACTACAGTTTTTCAGAAGGGATAGATGAATTGTTTTAAACAGCATTTAATAGCTTGTGGAATGAGAAGTTAAACCGAAACTAATTTGGTGGTATGTCATAAAATGCAATTTACTAAATATCTACAGCTATTGATTATTTCCTTTGGTAAGTAACAAACTTTTTTTTCTTTATCCAGTGAACTTTACTGATTCAACGCGCGTTTCGCCTTTTACTTTAAGGCATCTTCGGTGGAATCTAGAATGATTCAGTTTTGTTTTGATATGTGATACTTGCAGATTATAAAACAGTTCACATCTTTTTTTACGTGAATGACTGATTACTTACAGTGAATCGAGTTTTTGGCAGACATATACGTTTCGCCTCACCTGGTCACATGCTGGAGGTTGAACTAAAACTTAGATTATGGAACATAAGCACATTTTCATGTTCGCTCTTTTTTCTTCTGTCACTAGCTGTAGACGTTTTACCGAAAACTCTGATTTGAAGTCGTAACTACAGTGTGTTCACCTCATGTCCCTTCCTGTCTGGTTTGTTTATGTACATGTTGTCAATCTGCAGAATTATATGCTGAAAACTAATGTTTGTTTATTTTTGTGTGACTAGCCAGTGATAATTATAGAAAGTTGAAAGTAAATCCAGTAGTTGTCAGACAGTGGTTGAAAGATTTAGTGTTCAGCTGATTTCAGTTTTGGTTTAAATGTTTTGTGGAGGAGTGCATGGAAGAGTAAATTCACTGCTTACAGTAATAGATAAAATAGTACAATAGCATTTCAACAGATGATTATTATCAGAACACTATCACCCAATCCCTTTGTCCTCACTCTTTGACGCCCCATAATACGTCCTGTCAACTAAACCCTATTGTTGTCAAGGTTGTGCCGTAATTTCCTCTTCCTCCTCTATTTAATTCCGTACTTCTTCTATAGTCACACGATCCTCGTATCTGATCATCAGCATTCTTATTGATCACCACGTTTTGAAAGCGTCCATTGTCTTCTTGACAGAACTGTTTATCGTCCACATTTCACTTACATACAAGGATGCACTCCACCTTTGTAAAATAGTATCCAACCATTAGAATTTATATTCGATGTGAACAAATTTTCGTTTTCAGAACGCTTTTTTTGCTATTGACAGTCTTCAGTCAGGTTTGCGTCTGCACCAGGAAATACCTTACAATTTAAAATCTGGTTTCGAAAACTCTGTTCCAAATTTATATTATTCTTTCGTGATTCTTAAGCAAGGTGCTGGCGATGATTACATTATGCTCTGTGGAAACTTCTATCAGGTGGCTTCCACTTTCATCCCTTCCACCTAGCCTTTGTGTTCTTACTGTTTTCGTGTACCTGCTACCATATCACATTTTAAATTTTTGTCTTGCTTAACTATCTGAATAATCTCTTTTATCGTATATTGTTTCAATATGTTAGGGGATAGTGAACAATCATGAACGGTAGTCATGACATCTGTTTATGTTGAAATGAGAAAACATGAATAATGAAATATGTGAAAGAGTACATTATACAGAAAATGAAAAATTGGTATGTCTTCACCCATCTTCGTCTTTCCTTCATGTAGGTGTAAGATATCGTTATTCAAACACACCAGTCGTTTCGGTGGGTCCCAGCCCGTACCTCAGTGGCTGTCTGTCATTGGCTACCGCTAGCGTCTGCCGCTTCCAGGTGGGAACGCCAATTCCGCGAGCCGTGCGGCAACGGTAGCGGCAAGCGTTTTCCGCGTTGACGCGGCGGCTCGCGGAATTGGCGTTCCCACCTGGAAGCGGCAGACGCTAGCGATAGCCAATGACGAACAGCCACTGAGGTACGGGGTGGGACCCACCGAAACGACCGGTGTATTTGAATAACTATATCTTGTACCTACATGAAGGTAAGACGAAGTTGGGTGAAGACATACAAATTTTTCATTTTCTGTACAATGTACTCTTTTACACATTTCATTATTATGTTTTCTCATTTCAATATAATCAGATTTCATGACTACCGTTCATGACTGTTCACTATCTCCTTACACATTGAAACAATGTACGATAAAAGAGATTATTCAGATAGTTAAGCGAGACAAAAATTTAAAGTGTGATACGGTAGCAGGTACAGGAAAACACTAAAAACACAAAGGCTTGGGGGAAGGGATGAAAGTGGAAGCCACCTGATAGAATTTAGCACAGAGCACAATGTAATCATCGCCAGCACCTTGCTTAAGAATCATGAAAGAATAATACATACTTGGAACAAAGTTGTCGAACCCAGATTTTAAATTATAAGATATTTCCTGGTGCAGACGCAAACCTACAATAATTTATAGGTTACGAGCTGCGGTTTACAACTAAAGAGACAGTAAACGGTAGCAAATTAAGGAAATGGAACTTGATAAGTCAAGACCCACAGTTTTTCGATAATCTTAAAGTTACCGTAATGCAACGACTGACTGAAACAGAGAAAGGAATCCGCTAGAATACGAATGGATATCTTTGAGAGAAAAAGTGGTGAACGCAGCAGAGTATGTGAACGGGAAGAAGGTACAGTAGAAATCGTTAGATAAAACGTGATATATTAAATTTGACACGAGGGAAATATATAAAAATGCAGCAAATAAAGTAGGCCGTGGGAAATAGAAATGTCTAAACATGACGTTGACAGAAAGTCCAAAATTGCAACGCGATTTTGCACTTGGAAAACAGGGGAATGAAAATGAGAAAGAACAAAGAAAACTTTGCTCAAAGGAGAAGCAACTGCCAAGGACTCATCTGGCAAGCCAGAACTAAGCAAATAAGAGAAGGCTAGAAAGTGGAAGGAATATGTAGAGAGGAGAGGGGGAGGGGTTGTACAAACTAACATAAGCACAATGTTAGATTCCTGTGAAATGTCTCAACACGCAAGGCAATACTGATCCTACCACTTAGTTAAGTAGACACACTGAAGAACTGCGAAACTGTGTTTATAGCATTTGCATGTTTAGAGAAAGATTTTGACAATCTTAATTAAAACATTCTTTGAAGCTCTAAAACATAGGGCCACAAGATTATCTACAACTTGTACAGAAACCAAACTGCATTTCTAAGACTTTAATGACTTGCAAGGGAAGCAGTAATTGAGAAGGCAGAAGTAGAGAGGATATAAAATGAAGACTGTGAATAGCAACAAACTCGATTCACTGTAAGTAATTAGTTGTTGTTGTTGTGGTCTTCAGTCCTGAGACTGGTTTGATGCAGCTCTCCATGCTACTCTATCCTGTGCAAGCTTCTTCATCTCTCAGTACCTACTGCAGCCTACATCCTTCTGAATCTGCTTAGTGTATTTATCTCTTGGTCTCCCTCTACGAGTTTTACCCTCCACGCTGCCCTCCAATACTAAATTGGTGATCCCTCGATGTCTCAGAACATGTCCTACCAATCGATCCCTTCTTCTAGTCAAGTTGTCCCACAAACTTCTCTTCTCCCCAATTCTATTCAATATCTCCTCATTAGTTATGTGATCTACCCGTCTAATCTTCAGCATTCTTCTGTAACACCACATTTCGAAAGCTTCTATTCTCTTCTTGTCTAAACTATTTATCGTCCACGTTTCACTTCCATACATGGCTTCACTCCATACAAGTACTTTCAGAAACGACTTCCTGACATTTAAATCTATACTCGATGTTAACAAATTTTTCTTCTTCAGAAACGCTTTCCTTGCCATTGCCAGTCTACTTTTATATCCTCTCTACTTCGACCATCGTCAGTTATTTTGCTCCCCAAATAGCAAAACTCCTTTACTACCTTAAGTGTCTCATTTCCTAATCTAATTCCATCAGCATCACCCGACTTACTTCGACTACATTCCATTATCCTCGATTTGCTTTTGTTGATGTTCATCTTATATCCTCCTTTCAAGACACTGTCCATTCCGTTCAGAGTAATCAGTTATTCACGTAAAAAAAGATGTGAACTGTTTTATAATCAGCAAGTATCACATATCAAAACAAAACTGAATCATTCTAGATTCCACCGAAGATGCCTTAAAGTAAAAGGCGAAACGCGTCTTGAACCAATAAAGTACACTGGATAAAGAAAAAAACGTTTGTTACTTACCAAAGGAAATAATCAATAGCTGTAGATAATTAGCAAATTACGTCTTATGACATACCAGCAAATTAGTCTCGTTTAACTTCTCATTACACATGCTATTAAATGCTGTTTAAAAAAATTCATCTATCCCTTCCGAAAAAACTGTAGTTTCTTTCATATCTTGGTAGGTAAACAGGTTTTGGATATTTATCATGCGACGAAATACATGAGTTTTTACAAGTTATCGTTTGCAAAAAAACACGTTTCGATTTCTTGAACCGTTTACGAAATTTGCAGTTGATACAACCACATGGTTTACAACGAGCAGGACGAAAGTATCGGTCGCGTCGCGAGCAACACGCACGCGGTCACGGCACAGCCCGTCCGCCGACATATCATTCAATATCTCGAGAACGGTGATAGCTATCGTTCTGCTCTCAGCTTTAAAAACTATTTTGATATGTTGACTAAATTTCATACGCAATAATGTATTACCTAAAATGAACTGTACGCAAAGTCCACGCAATGCGTTTTTACCTCTGCACACTCATTCAAATTTCGTGTACAGGTTTACGTAAATGCGATACAGCAAGTAACCACGACGAATAACGAAAAGAAATTCGGTCCTTTATCGAGAGAAGATATCAGGCTGTAACATGCCCAAGAATCAAATTTTTCTACCGAATAGTTTCCTTGGAATCGGATGATAAGTATTTCATAGCTGCCGTCGCGTCCGCGCCAGCGGTTCGGCGAAAGTTCGTGTGGCCCGGGAGTCCGTACCTGACGTCACGCTCAGCGCGTTCTGTGATTGGCGGCGCGCACCTGGAGCGCGGCACGCGGCAGCGGAAGCGGTTCGACATGGTCAAACCGCGACGCAGAGCCCGCCGCGCCTTGCCGCTGACGCCATTTCCATGGCAACCACGCCGCTGACGCGCCGTTTTGACGCGCGCCAGCCCTAGTGGGAACCGGCCTTAAAGGCCGGTTCCCACTAGAGCGCGGCAGCGCAGCGTGCGGCAACGGCAGCGGCAAGCGTTTTCCGCTTTGACGCGGCGGTTCGCGGAATTGGCGTTCCCATCTCGAAGCGGCAGACGTTAGCGGTAGCCAATGACGGACAGCCACTGAGGTACGGGGTGGGACCCACCGAAACGCGCGGTGCGTTTGATTAACTATATCTTACACCTACATGAAGGAAAGACGAAGTTGGGTGAAGACATACCAATTTTTCATTTTCTGTACAATGTACTCTTTCACATATTTCATTATTCATGTTTTCTCATTTCACCATGAACAGATTTCATGACTACCGTTCACGATTGTTCACTATCTCCTAACACATTGAAACAATGACCGACAAAAGAAATTATTCAGATAGTTAAGCGAGACAAAAATTTAAAATGTGATACGGTAGCAGGTACACGAAACAGTAAGAACACAAAAGCTAGGGGGAAGGGATGAAAGTGGAAGCCACCTGATAGAATTTCCCACAGAGCATAATGTAATCATCGCCAGCACCTTGCTTAAGAATCACGAAAGAATAATATATGTTTCGAACAGTTTTCGAAACCAGATTTTAAATTGTAAGGCATTTCCTGATGCAGACGCAAACCTGACTGAAGACTGTCAATAGCAAGAAAAGCGTTCTGAAAAAGAAAATTTGTTCATGCCGAATATAAATTCTAATGGTTGGATACTATTTTACAAAGGTATTTGTGTGGAGTGCAGCCTTGTACGTAAGTGAAACGTGGATGATGAACAGTTCTGTCAAAAAGACAATAGACGCTTTCAAAATGTGGTGATTCATAAGAATGCTGAACATTAGATACGAGGATCGTGTGACTAAAGAAGAGGTACGGAATTAAATAGAGGAGGAAGAGGAAATTACGGCACAACTTTGACAACAATAGGGGTTAGTTGACAGGACGTATTATGGGGCGTCAAAGAGTGAGGGTAAAGGGGTTGGTTGATACTATTCTGATAATAATCATCTGTTGAAATACAATTCTACTATTTTATCTGTTAATGTAAGCAGTGAATTTACTCTTCCATGCGCTCCTCCACAAAACATTTAAACCAAAACTGAAATCAGCTGAACACCAAATCTTTCAACTTTCTATAACTATCACCGGCTAGCCACACACACATACAGATATAAGGAGAACGAAAATAAACAAACATTAGTTATCAGCATATAATTCTGCAGTTTGCCAACATGTACATAAACAAACCAGACAGGAAGGGACATGAGGTGAACACACTGTAGTTACGACGTCAAATCAGAGTTTTCAGTAAAACGTCTACTGCTAGTGACAGAAGAAAAAAGAGCGAACATGAAAATGTGCCTATGTTCCATAATCTAAGTTTTAGTTCAACCTCCAGCATGTGACCAGGTGAGGGGAAACGTATATGTCCGCCAAATACTCGATTCACTGAAAGTAATCAGTCATTCACATAAAAAAAGATGTGAACTGTTTTATAATCTGCAAGTATCACATATCAAAACAAAACTGAATCATTCTAGATTCCACCGAAGATGCCTTAAAGTAAAAGGCGAAACGCGTCTTGAGTCAGTAAAGTACACTGGATAAAGAAAAAAGAAAGGAAATAATCAATAGCTCTACATATTTAGTAAATTACATCTTATGACATACCAGCAAATTAGTTTCGGTTTAACTTCTCATTCGACATGCTATTAATGCCGTTTAAAAAAATTCATCTATCCCTTCTGAAAAACTGTAGTTACTTTCATATCTCGGTAGATAATCAGATTTAGGATATTTATCATGCGATGAAATACATGACTTTTCACAAGTTATTGTTTGCAAAAAAAAAACACGTTTCGATTTCTTGAACCGTTTACGAAATTTGCGGTTGATACAACCACATGGTTTACAACGAGCAGGACGAAATACAGGTCGCGTCGCGAGCGAGCCGCGGATCACGGCACAGCCCGTCCGCCGACATATCATTCAATATCTCGAGAACGGTGATAGCTATCGATCTGCTCTCAGCTTTAAAAACAATTTCGATATGTTGACTAAATTTCATACGCAATAATGTATAACCTAAAATGAACTGTACGCAAAGTCCGCGCAATGCGTTTTCACCTCTGCACACTCATTAAAATTTCGTGTAAAGGTTTACGTAAATGCGATACAGCAAGTAACTACGACGAATAACGAAAAGAAATTCGGTCCTTTATCGAGAGAAGATATCAGGCTATAACATGCCCAAGAATCAAATTTTTCTACCGAATAGTTTCCTTGGAATCGGATGATACGTTTTTCATAGCTGCCGCCGCGTTAGCGCCAGCGCTTCGGCAGAAGTTCGTGTGGCCCAGGGTGCCGTACCTGACGTCACGCTCAGCGCGTTCTGTGATTGGCGGCGCGCACCTGGAGCGCGTCACGCGGCAGCGGAAGCGGTTCGACATGGGCAAACCGCGACGCAGAGCCCGCCGCGCCGTGCCGCTGACGCCGTTTCCATGGCAACCACGCCGCTGACGCGCGGTTTTGACGCGCGGCAGCCCTAGTGGGAACCGGCCTTAAGTCCCGCGATGCTACACAACGCGAAACTTCCTATGCCGTTTCACTTCCTACAGGGTGTTTCAAAAATGACCGGTATATTTGAAACGGCAATAAAAACTAAACGAGCAGCGATAGAAATACACCGTTTGTTGCAATATGCTTGGGACAACAGTACATTTTCAGGCAGACAAACTTTCGAAATTACAGTAGTTTCAATTTTCAACAACAGATGGCGCTGCAAGTGATGTGAAAGATATAGAAGACAACGCAGTCTGTGGGTGAGCCATTCTGTACGTCGTCTTTCTGCTGTAAGCGTGTGCTGTTCACAACATGCAAGTGTGCTGTGGACAACATGGTTTATTCCTTAGAACAGAGGATTTTTCTGGTGTTGGAATTCCACCGCCTAGAACACAGTGTTGTTGCAACAAGACGAAGTTTTCAACGGAGGTTTAATGTAACCAAAGGACCGAAAAGCGATACAATAAAGGATCTGTTTGAGAAATTTCAACGGACTGGGAACGTGACGGTTGAACGTGCTGGAAAGGTAGGGCGACCGCGTACGGCAACCACAGAGGGCAACGCGCAGCTAGTGCAGCAGGTGATCCAACAGCGGCCTCGGGTTACCGTTCGCCGTGTTGCAGCTGCGGTCCAGATGACGCCAACGTCCACGTATCGTCTCATGCGCCAGAGTTTACACATCTATCCATACAAAATTCAAACGCGGCAACCCCTCAGCGCCGCTACCATTGCAGCACGAGAGACATTCGCTAACGATATAGTGCACAGGATTGATGATGGCGATATGCATGTGGGCAGCATTTGGTTTACTGACGAAGCTTATTTTTACCTGGACGGCTTCGTCAATAAACAGAACTGGCGCATATGGGGAACCGAAAAGCCCCATGTTGCAGTCCCATCGTCCCTGCATCCTCAAAAAGTACTGGTCTGGGCCGCCATATTTTCCAAAGGAATCATTGGCCCATTTTTCAGATCCGAAACGATTACTGCATCACGCTATCTGGACATTCTTCGTGAATTTGTGGCGGTACAAACTGCCTTAGACGACACTGCGAACACCTCGTGGTTTATGCAAGATGGTGCCCGGCCACATCGCACGGCCGACGTCTTTAATTTCCTGAATGAATATTTCGATGATCGTGTGATTGCTTTGGGCTATCCGAAACATACAGGAGGCGGCGTGGATTGGCCTCCCTATTCGCCAGACATGAACCCCTGTGACTTCTTTCTGTGGGGACACTTGAAAGACCAGGTGTACCGCCAGAATCCAGAAACAATTGAACAGCTGAAGCAGCACATCTCATCTGCATGTGAAGACATTCCGCCAGACACGTTGTCGAAGGTTGCGGGTGATTTCATTCAGAGACTATGCCATATTATTGCTACGCGTGGTGGATATGTGGAAAATATCGTACTATAGAGTTTCCCAGACCGCAGCGCCATCTGTTGTTGACAATTGTAACTACTGTAATTTCGAAAGTTTGTCTGCCTGAAAATGTACTGTTGTCCCAAGCATATTGCAACAAACGGTGTATTTCTATCGCTGCTCGTTTAGTTTTTATTGCCGTTTCAAATATACCGGTCATTTTTGAAACACCCTGTAGCTACCTAAAGACCGATCGTCCGCTTCTGCATCTTCACCAGCACTGTACCCTTCGGTGTCTCCAGTCGAACTGTACTCTTTGGTGTCTAGACCGCCGGCAGGGGTGGCCGCCTGGTTCTAGGCACTACTGTCTGGAACCGCGCGACCGCTACGGTCGCAGGTTCGAATCCTGCCTCGGGCATGGATGTTTGTGATGGCCTTAGGTTAGTTAGGTTTAAGTAGTTCTAAGTTCTAGGGGACTGATAACCTCAGAAGTTAAGTCCCATAGTGCTCAGAGCCATTTGAACAATTTGTGTCTAGACCAGAACTGCCCTCTGCCCGTCTCCGACCGCGTTTCCCGCGCGCCGAAGATCTTCGCTCAACTGACTAGAGCAGTTCCCTACCCTGAAGCCGTCCAGCTGATTGGCTACAGCTTATTCTGCATTACTTTACATTTTAACATGTTTTGATAATCAAAGCTTGACCACTTTCACGTTCTAAATAAAGTAACAATAACACCCATTACATAATAAACGTTAAATTATTTTATATAAAACCAATACAATTTCCTTCTTAACTTTCAATGTCACGGCCAATAGCCTTGCACCAATTTGCTTTCTGATACATTATTAAATAACAAAAGTAACTATTATGCACTAAACTTTACAACAAATATTCTATTACCTAAGGATTTGATTAGTTGTCATGCTGTCATCGTTCAATGTGTTTTGTGTGGAGGAAATGATGATCTTATGCTTAGCTGAAAATACTGATAATTTAAATTTACTACATTTTTTAAATAAATAAAGTTACAGAGTTGATGTTTACAACGTTTGTCATTCTGATGATGCGCTTCTGTATGAAATGTCCATCGTTAAGATTGACCAAAGCGCTCAGATTTTAGCATGCAGGTCTTTGTTACAAAACTTGTTAATTCCACTTTAACAGTAAATCCTAAACTATTATACATATGATCAACATTCAAGTTTTATTGGGATCACCATGAAAATTTATGGAGGATGGCAGATTATAATTACTGTTTTCATAAATGTTTCCCTTTATGGCCGATCGTAGGTCCGCCATATTTAACACTGCTACGTCTCCTCGGTCACAAAAGCCTTCTATCGGGTTTCCCTATGACGTAGGTTCTCGTCTGTCTCACTCGCACACTACAGCGCTTAGGCCTCAATAGACAATAGACGCCTGTGAGTTTCCCCATCTCGTGGTGAATCTGCGCCCTTTGTGGCATCCGGTTCTGGACGATAGGGTTTGTTTCACAATTCCTGAAAGCTGACTCTTTCGGGTATATATTTAAATGAGAGCGCAATGCTCGTTAACTCACATTCTGAAGGAGCCAGTAGTGTAGGGGCAGCAGTTGTAGTCAACGCGACGCGTGTACTATACCGCAATTACATGTTGAAAGGTGACTAACACACGTAAGATGAGTATTCATTCTCACACAGCAAATGTAGCTAAATAACAGGAATCCTAATAAAACAGACAGAACTGTAAATTCAGAAGACTATTTGTGTTACTAGAGGCTGTACAACCAACGAATACACTTCACTCAGTTTTCTGTGTGTTCGCTAAAATACTTGTCAGAAATTAATGAAATGATTAGTTACTAGTTTTACACTACTGGCCATTAAAATTGCTACACCATCTGCACGAACAGTTCGACGACGTTTGCAGCAGCATCGACCATCAGCTCGGAGACCATGGCTGCGGTTACCCTTGACGCTGCATCACAGACAGGAGCGACTGCGATGGTGTACTCAACGACGAACCTGGGTGCACGAATGGCAAAACGTAATTATTTCGGATGAATCCAGGTTCTGTTTACAGTATCATGATGGTCGCATCCGTGTTTGGCGACATCGCGGTGAACGCACATTGGAAGCGTGTATTCGTCATCGCCATACTGGCGTATCACCCGGTGTTATGGTATTGGGTGCCATTGGTTACACGTCTCGGTCACCTCTTGTTCGCACTGACGGCACTTAGAACAGTGTACTTTACATTTCAGATGTGTTACGACCCGTGGCTCTACCCTTCATTCGATCCCTGCGAAACCCTACGTTTCAGCAAGATAATGCACGACCGCATGTTGCAGGTTCTGTACTTCCCTTTCCGGATACAGGAAATGTTCGACTGCTGCCCTGGCCAGCACATTCTCCAGATCTCTTAGCAATTGAAAACGTCTGGTCAATGGTGGCCGAGCAACTGGCTCGTCACAATACGCCAGTCACTACTCTTGATGAACTGTGGTATCGTATTGAAGCTGCATGGGCAGCTGTACCTGTACACGCCATCCAAGATCTGTTTGACTCAATGCCCAGGCGTATCAAGGCCGTTATCACTGCCAGAGGTGGTTGTTCTGGTACTGATTTCTTAGGATCTATGAACCCAAATTGCGTGAAAATGTAATCACATGTCAGTTCTAGTATAATATATTTGCCCAATGGATACCTGTTTATCATGCAACATGCGGTCGTGCATTATCCTGCTGAAATGTAGGGTTTCGCAGGGATCGAATGAAGGGTAGAGCCACGGGTCGTAACACACCTGAAATGTAATGTCCACTGTTCAAAGTGCCGCCAATGCGAACAAGAGGTGACCGAGACGTGTAACCAATGGCACCCCATACCATCACGCCAGGTGATACACCAGTATGGCGATGACGAATACACGCTTCCAATGTGCGTTCACCGCGATTTCGCCAAACACGGATGCGACCATCAGGATACTGTAAACAGAACCTGGATTCATCCGAAAAAATTACGTTTTGCCATTCGTGCACCCAGGTTCGTCGTTGAGTACACCATCGCAGGCGCTCCTGTCTGTGATGCAGCGTCAAGGGTAACAGCAGCCATGGTCTCCGAGCTGATAGTCCATGCTGCTGCAAACGTCGTCGAACTGTTCGTGCAGATGGTTGTTGTCTTGCAAACGTCGCCATTTGTTGACTCAGGGATCGAGACGTTGCTGCACGATCCGTTACAGCCATGCGGATAAGATGCCTGTCATCTCGACTGCTAGTGATACGAGGCCGTTGGGATCCAGCACGGCGTTCCGTATTACCCTCCTGAACCCACCAATTCCATATTCTGCTAACAGTCATTGGAAGTCGACCAACGCGAGCAGCAATATCGCGATGCGATAAACCGCAATCCCGACAGGCTACAATCCGACCTTTATCAAAGTCGGAAACGTGACGGTACGCATTTCTCTTCCTTACACAAGGCATTACAACAACGTTTCACCAGGCAACGCTGGTCAACTGCTGTTCGTGTATGAGAAATCGATTGGAAACGGTCCTCATGTCAGCACGTTGCAGGAGTCGGCACCGGCGCCAACCTGGTGCGAATGTTCTGAAAAGCTAATCATTTGCATATCACAGCATCTTCTTCCTGTCGGTTAAATTTGGCGTCTGTAACACGTCATCTTCGTGGTGTAGCAATTTTAATGGCCAGTAGTATATGAATAATTTTTCCTTTTCTTGCTTAGTCATGTTCAGTGTTTCTTAACCGTACATTACTGCTGGGCATATCGTTGTGTTGTAGATTTTCATCTTAGTGTTCATTGAGATCGATTTAGAGCCGAGAGTCTCTCTGAGGGAATGCATGCATTATTGCATTGTATCCATCCACGTCCGAGGGAAGTTAGTGTCCCGTAACAAAGAGTTTTTTTCTCTTTTACAGGATTGGGTTGTTAGCCCAATGCCAAACCCATCTTCTTTATCCAGGCTTGGGATCAGCAGTGGCTGTTGCAAGGCAACTGATCCCAGGCGGAGTTGAGCATCCGGTACTACTGATAAATCGTTCTCCCAGCTTTATTTCTGTCAGTACCTCTGTTCGACTTTCCAAATTTCTCAGAAACTCCTATATTCCTTGCTGGAACAGCACTCCTGGATAAAGTGTATTGCGAAGAAATGTCTTAGCCAAAACCTAAATGAATTCGCCGAAACCTAGCCAGAACTGCAGCAAATAACGAAATTTTAATTATTGTGCGTATATGGTATAGTAAGAAGATTCATGATTAAATTTATATATGATTTGGGGTATACAGGGTGCGAATTTGAGCACACAGAAAAATTTGGAAATTTGTGGTAAAGTCTTATGGGACCGTACTGCTGAGGTCATCGGTCCCTAAGCTTACACACTATTTAATCTAATTTAAACTAACTTAAGCTAAGGACGAAACACACACCCATCCCCGAGGGAGGACTCGAACCTCCGACGGGGGCAGTCACGTGGACCGTGACAAGACGCCTGACACCGCACGGCTGAACACACAGAGCTGTCACCTGTAGCAATAAGAACGTCTGTAACCCTGTTCGGTATTAAGTTGAAATGGGCTTGGATGACAGATATAGCTACGTCATTCTACATCTACAGGGCTTGGACAAAAATATGGAAACACCGCGAGAAATACAGATGGTAGTCAAGCCTGCGGTTGCACTGTTGTTTTTGACCACTAACAGCACCTTTGTAACGTCCTCAATACGTTGAAAGTGTCAATCGTGATCGAAACAGTGTTCTGTCTAGTTGTGAGTGCATTATGTCGGAGCTAGCTAAATTCGAACGTGGCTCGTTGGTGTTTAAAGAGGCACCGCATCGAAGATTTGTACCACTTACAGGGTAGACAGAAAAACGTCATCCGCCCACTGACATGGCGGACGAAAGGGGATATTAACTGATCGTGACAGACGGTCAGTGAAGAGAAGTGTGGTGAAAAATAAGAGGACGACAACTTAAAAAGCCACTACAGAACTGAATATCGCACTTACGAACCCTGCCAGCACCGAAACAACACGAAGGGAGCTCCATAAGCGGAGAATTGCAGGATGAGCTGGAAATCCAAAACCACACATCAGTGACGCAAATCCCCGTAACTGGAAAACGTGCTGCCGAAGCCGCAAATGGTTCAAATGGCTCTGAGCACTATGGGACTTAACATCTGAGGTCATCAGTCCCCTAGAACTTAGAACTACTTAAACCTGACTAACCTAAAGACTTCACACACATCCATGCCCGAGGTAGGATTCCAACATGGGACCGTAGCAGTCGCGCGGTTCCGGATTGAAGCGCCTAGAACTGCTCTCCCATCGCGGCCGGCTGCCGAAGCCACAAAACCTGGGCTGTGGAGCAATGTAATAATTTATTTGGTAGGACGAGTCTTGTATCACACTGTTTCAAACTCGAGGCTAAGTTTACGTTAAAAAAAATGGTTCAAATGGCTCTGAGCACTATGGGACTTAACATCTGAGGTCATCAGTCCCCCAGAACTTAGAACTACTTGATCCTAACTAACCTAAGGATATCACACACATCTATGCCCGAGGCAGGATTCGAACCTGCAACCGTAGTGGTCGTGCGATTCCAGACTGAAGCGCCTAGAACCGCTCGGCCATAGCGGCGGGCGCCTAAGTTTACGTCCCAAGAGCGAAACACGACGGTGGTTCAATGACGACTTGGGCAGCCATATATTGGTATTCCGTGGGTCACATGGTTACTCTTCAAGGTCACATTACTGCCAAGGATGACGTGACCATTCTGGCTAGCCAGGACCATCAGATGGCACAATGTTTGTTCTCCAACAGTGATGATGTGTTCCCAGAGGACAGGACTCTTGTTCACATCGTCCAGAACGAGGCTGTATTGTCGTATCTCCCCTGGCCACCAGTCACCAGACCTCGGTCTTATTGAGCTTTTGTGGTCCTATTTGGAAAGAAGAGTGCGTAATCGCTATTCACTTCCATCATCGTTTCCTAACTGCCACTGTATGCTGGTAGAATTGTGTAAAGCTCCCTTTAAATGCTCATAGGACATGTATTTACCCCTTCCGAGACGACTGGAAGCTGTTTTGGAAACCAAGAGTTTTCCTACTCACAGTTAGGCATAATATGATGCTGTGTTCTTGGTATTTCCATATTTTTGTTCACCCGCTGTACGTCTACATACATACTCTGAAAGCCACCATACGGAGCATGGTGGAGAGCACCTTGTACCATTACTAGTCCTTCCCTTTCCTGTTCCACTCGCAAATGGAGTGAGGGGAAAACGACTACGAATATGCCTTCGCACTAGCATTAATCCCTTATCTTGTCTTCGTGGTCCTTACACGAAACGCACGTTGGCAGCAGTAGAAGCTTTCTGCAATCAACCGGAAATGCCGGTCCTCTAAATTTCCTCAAATTCAGGAAAAGAACGTCGTCTTCTCTCCAGGGAACCCATTTGAGCTTATGAAGCATCTCGGTAATACTCGAGTGCTGATTGAACTTGCTGGTAGCAGATCTAGTTAACGCCTCTGAACTGCTTCAATGTCTTTCTTTAAAAAATGGCTCAAATGGCTCTAAGCACTATGGGACTTAACATCTGACGTCATCAGTCCCCTAGACTTAGAACTACTTAAACCTAACTAACCTAAGGACAGCACACACATCCATGGCCGAAGCAGTCTTCAAACCTGCGACCGTAGCAGCGGCGCGGTTCCGGACTGAAGCGCCTAGAACCGCTCGGCTACAGCGGCCGGCTCTTTCTTTAATCCTGCACGATGAGGATGCTAAACACTATAGCAGTTCTAAAGAAGGGTTCGCACTAGTGTTCTATATGCGATCTCCTTTATAGACGAGCTATACTTTCCCAGAATTCTCTCAATTAAACGAAGTCTACCATACAGCTTTAACTCAGTACCAGAGTTCATCAATCGTAGCGGCGGGCAAGTGATGGCATGCCAATCTCTCGGCAAACAATGACTAGATGCTTTCAGTTCTTGAGAGATCTGGAGAACGTGCTGGCCTGAGTAACAGTCAGTATGAATATTAGAAGTAAGCCTTATAACTTCGATGGAGACATACAGTTCAGGCAGCTTTCGCCAGTTCAGTACGTGGGGTCATACACTTCGGGAAATCGCTGATTTAAAGCTCACTGATTGCGAATTTATGGTAAAAGGCGATACAATCACGTACCATCTATAATCAAACAGGCCCAAATACCGAATATCGAGGCCCTGTAACGTCAGGCAGAGCAGAGTTCCAGAGAGAGAGGAGTTTCAATCAGCAGCCTCGGATAAACAGCAGCCTACATCAGGTACTATGTGAGTGAGCCTTACATTTCATCAACCTTGCAGCCTAAGAGGGATTTGCACACTGAAGTGACAAAGTCATGGGATAGCGATATGCACACATACAGCTGGCGGTAGTATCGCATACACAAGGTATATAAAAGGACAGTGTATTGGCGGAGCTGTGTGTTGTACTCACGTGATTCATGTGAAAGGATTTCCAACGTGATTATGACTACACGATGGGAATTAACAGACTGTGAATGTGGTACGACAGTTGGAGGTACATGCATGAGACATTCAATTTCGGAAATCTGAGATCCACAGTGTCAAGAATGTGCCTCGAATACCAAATTTCAAGCGTTACCTCTCACCACGGAAAACACAATGGCCGACAGCCTACGCTTAGCGACCGAGAGTATGCGGCGTTTAAGTAAAGTTGTCAGTGCTAACATAAAGGCAACACTGTAGTGGATTGGCAAGACAGCCAACCCACTATGAGAGGAAGCCGAAAGGCACGCGTTTTAGCTCACGCAGGCTGGCGTGAGGTCTGGAACAGGTCAAGGAAATGAGACTAACAAAAAAACGTACGTAGCTGCTGGAATACTTAACTTTAATCCATAATTGGTGAACATCGCTCTTGACGGTACATGTTTTACAGCATCAATAGTAACTGGTAATGGCGCTTTGCTAGGTCGTAGCAAATGACGTAGCTGATGGCTATGCTAACTATCGTCTCGGCAAATGAGAGCGTAATTTGTCAGTGAACCATCGCTAGCAAAGTCGGCTGTACAACTGGGGCGAGTGCTAGGAAGTGTCTCTAGACCTGCCGTGTGGCGGCGCTCGGTCTGCAATCACTGATAGTGGCGACACGCGGGTCCGACGTATACTAACGGACCGCGGCCGATTTAAAGGCTTCCACCTAGCAAGTGCGGTGTCTGGCGGTGACCCCACAAACACTGCGTGAAATAATCACAGGAATCAATGTGGGATGCACGACGAACTTATCCGTTAGGACAGTGCGGCGTAATTTGGCGTTAATGGGCTAATGGAGCAGACGATCGACGCGAGTGCCTTTGCTAATAGCACGGCATCACCTGCAGCATCTTTCCTGCACTCATGACTGGAAAACAGTGGCCTGATCAGATGAGTCCCGATTTCAGTTGGTAAGAGTTGATGGTTAGTTTCGAGCGTGGCGCAGACCCCACAAAGCCTGGATCCAAGTCACCAACAAGGCAATGTGGCTGGATAGCGGTGTGGGCTGTGTTTACATGGAATGGGTTAGATCCTGTGATCCAACTGAACCTTTGATTGACTGGAAATGGCTATTTTCGACTACTTGGAGACCATTTGCAGCCATGGACTTCATCTTCCCAAACAACGATACGTCATGTCACCAGGCCACACTTTTTCTTGATTGGCTTGAAGAACATTGTGGACAGTCCGAGACGATGATCTGACCACCCAGATCATCCGACATGAATACCATCGTATGTTTATGAGCTATTATCGAGAGGTCAGTTCGTGCACCAGCAACGCTTTCGCAGTTATGGACAGCTATAGAGGCAGCATTGCTAATTATTTCTGCAGAGGACTTCCGATGACTTGTTGAGTCCATGCCACGTCGAGCTTCTGCATCATGCCGGGCAAAATTCGGTCCGAAACGATATTAGGAGATACCTTTGTCACCTCAGTGTAACTCTTACCTATATGTACCTCGACTGTGGATATTGGTTTCCTTCTTATGTTTGTCTATTTCTATACAGGCCTGTATCTGTTTGTCACTTCCATTGTGAAATTCAGCTGAACCTAAGAGTAGACTAGAGAAACAGAATTTGGCAATTCCGTGATTCGCGGCCTGTAGTACCATGCGTTACTGTGTGAATCCAAATCCTAATAAAGTTACGGGTCATGGTAACTGATTGGAGAATCTAGTAAGCCTCACCTAAGTTTTACGCTTACTGAAGCTATAAACCAGAGTCTCATTTCCTTACCTTCACAATCTCTACCTGCTTAGCCTGACGTCAGAGTTATTCTGTACTGTCTCTAATCACAGAGACCTGAAAATTCTCAGCTTGACAAATCGCCGTCTCGCTCTTGCACGTAGCCGCTCGTGTGCCGCACACGGATGGCCCCAAATCACTCGTCACCTCTGATCTCAGAGTGAGCTTCTAAGTAAGTATGTTACGACCCATGTCTCTTTACGACACCGAGCAGTATGCACTCTTGCATTACCTTGAAAGGTGCCGGCCGCAGTGGCCGAGCGGTTCTAGGCGCTAGGTCGCAGGTTGGAATCCTGCCTCAGGCATGGATGTGTGTGATGTCCTTAGGTTAGTTAGGTTTAAGTAGTTCTAAGTTCTAGGGGACTGATGACCTCAGATGTTAAGTTCCATAGTGCTCAAAGCCATTTGAACATTTTTTGCTGAAAGGTGAACTCACGGATACCTAGAAGATAGGGCGCAGCCACCGGCCTTAACCTGTCAGAGATTAAACGCCTGCTGTCCATATTAGCGGCTATGCGAACGAAAAGTGAAAGTGTTGTGTTATCAGTGGCACCCGGTATCACCGCTCCAGACGCTGCGACCTTATGACAATGACGAATGCAAGCTGGTAACGTTCGTCCTCCTTGGAGCCAGCACACACGGACGGCTCCATCATGATATGGCATGCAAAACCATAACTTGTCTGAAAAACAGACATAGTGTGACTCCTGTTCCAGTGTTCAGCGTGCCCCTCCCTGCTGCTGCGTCATGGGAAGACACAGTAATGGTCAAGTTGCTGGAAGCCCTCTTGACGGGTAGTTTCGAGACCTGTGAAAGATTTCGTACGAACAGTGCTTGTTCACTTGGCGTCTCCCGCCTTGATGGATCTGAAATTCTTACCACAGCAGCAGTGAAGTGTTTCACGTCATTTAGGACGTGAAAACACTAGCTGACAAAAAAATGAAGCCCTCAGAAGGGAAGGAGGATACGAAATGGAGCTTCGCAAGTTGAGAGGGTATATGACGTTACTTACAAGGGAACCTCCCCATCGCACCCCCCCTCAGATTTAGCTATAATTTGGCACAGTGGATAGGCCTTGAAAAACTGAACACAGATCAGTCCAGAAAACAGGAAGAAGTTGTGTGGAACTACGAAAAAATTTGCAAAATATACAAACTGAGTAGTCCATGGGCAACATAGGCAACATCAAGGATGCTTTGGGCACAGGAGCGCCGTGGTCCCGTGGTTAACGTGAGCAGCTGCGGAGCGAGAGGTCCTTGGTTCAAGTCTACCCTCGAGCGAAAAGTTTACTTACTTTATTTTTGCAAAGTTATGATCTGTCCGTTCGTTCATTGACGTCTCTGTTCACTGTAATAAGTTTAGTGTCTGTGTTTTGCGACCGCACCGCAAAACCGTGCGATTAGTAGACGAAAGGACGTGCCTCTCCAATGGGAACCGAAAACATTTGATCCAGGAAAACACGTCTGATATATTCTATACGACACTGGTGACGGCATGTGCATCACATGACAGGAATATGTTGTCGACCCACCTAACTTGCACACTTGGCGAATGGGTAAAAAGATTCTTCTACCTTGCCCGATTTAGGTTTTCTTGTGGATGTGATAATCACTCCCAAAAAAGTGATGAAAACATAAGAGTGTGTCAAATAAACTGCAACAAATGAATGCAACAGTTTCACAGTCGCACAGTTTTCTCTGTGCTCTGTCAAAACATATGTTTTTAACGTTTTCAAATTTTTCCGTGTGTAGACCGTCAAATCCTACATATGTCCAAGCAAATCTGAACATTTCCTGGAATTTTAGAGAGCGAAATTGATTATGGGTGAGTGCCTGAACTCTGATAATTATCTGAAAATAAAAATTTAAACTTTTTACTGGAGTGAATACTTGAACCAAGGACCTCTTGTTCCGCAGCTGCTCACGCTAACCACGGGACCACGGCGTTCCTGTGCCCACATTATCCTTGATATTGCCTATGTTACCCATTGACTACTCAGTTTGTGTATTTTGCTTATTTTTTCATAGTTCCACACAACTTCTTCCTGTTTTCTCGATTGATCTGTGTTCAGTTTTTCAAGGCCTATCCACTGTGCCAAATTATAACAAAATCTGAGGGGGGTGCGATGGGGAGGTTCCCTTGTTAGGTGACTGGAAAACCGAGTCAGATTTATAAAGAACTTGAGTGAGTGAGCCCACTTATCAGGATGATGATGTACTCCTCTGGCCCGGATGCATGCACTGATTCGGTTGAGAAGTTCGTTATAAATCAGTTCTCTCTTCTCCTGAGGCAAGCTGGCACAAAATTGTTGTAACTGATCCCTGGTATCCTGTATAATGTCACTGGCACAGAGCTGACATCCGATCTGGACCCAAGCATGTTCTATAAGGGACAGATCTGCGGATATTTCTTACAACAAGATTACCTCAACATAATGTAGGCAGTTCATAGCGGCACGTACCACGTGTAGATGAGTATTGCCCTGTTTAAAAATGGCACCCCAACACGGTAGCATAATAGCGTATGGAGACACAATAGCACCTTTCTTAGCAATCATGTACAACCGCTCACTTGACGAAAAGTCTGTTCCTAAAGACTGGAAAGTAGCACAGGTCACGCCAATATTCAAGAAAGGAAATAGGAGTAACCCACTGAATTACAGACCCATATCACGGACTTCAATTTTCAGTGGGATTTTGGAGCATATACTGTACTCAAACATTATGAATCACCTTGAAGAAAAAGACTTATTGATACATAACCAACATAGATTCAGAAAATATCGTTCTTGTGCAACACAGCTAGCTCTTTATTCCCATGAAGTAATGAGTGCTGTAGACATGGGATCTCAGATTGATTCCATATTCCTAGATTTCCAGAACGCTTTTGATAGCGTTCCTCACAAGCGACTATTAATCAAATTGCGTCCATATGGAGTATCGTCTCAGTTGTGTGACTGATTCGTGATTTCCTCTCAGAGAAGTCACAGTACGTAGTGATAGATGGTATATCATCGAGTAGAACAGACGTGATATCTGGCGTTCCGCAAGGTAGTGTCATAGGCCCTCTGCTGTTCCTGATTTATAAAAATGATCTAGGTGGTGATCTGAGCAGCCCCCTTAGATTGTTTGTAGATGACGCTGTAATTTACCGTCCAGTAAAATCCTCAGATGATCAATTCCAATTACAAAATGATCTAGAGAGAATTTCTGTATGGTGCGAAAAGTGGCAATTAGCACTAAACAAAGAAAAGTGCGAGGTCATCCACACGGGTACTAAAAGAAATCCGATAACTTTAGGGTATACGATAAATCGCACAAACCTAAGGGCTGTCAATTCGACTAAATACCTAGGAATTACAATTACGAACAACTTAAATTGGAAAGACCACATAGATAATATTGTGGGAAAGGCGAAAAAAAGACTGCGCTTTGTTGGTAGAACACTTAGAAGATGCGACAAACCCACTAATGAGACAGCCTACATTACCCTTGTCCGTCCTCTGCTGGAACATTGCTGCGCGGTATGGGATCCTTACCAGGTAGGATTGGCGCAGGACATCGAAAAAGAGCAATGAAGGGCAGCTCGTTTCGTGTTATCACGCAATAGGGGTGAGAGTGTCACTGAAATGATACGCGAGTTGGGGTGGCAGATGACGCTGTAATTTACCGTCCAGTAAAATCCTCAGATGATCTGAAACAAAGACTGTTTTCTTTGCGGCAAGATCTATTGACGAGATTTCAATCACCAACTTTCTCTTCCGAATGCGTAAATATTCTGTTGACACCCACCTACGTAGGGAGAAATGATCATCATAATAAAATAAGAGAAATGAGAGCTCGAACGGAAAGATTTAGGTGGTCCTTTTTCTTAGGCGTCATTCGAGAGTGGAATGTTAGAGAAGTAGTATGAAAATCATCCCATGTAGGCTTTCACGGCCGGCGTCTTTATCGGTAAACACTTCCGGGCTAAGTTGCCGTGGTCGATCTGTAGAAATTCTTCTCCCTAACGTTTCGTTCTCAACTACGGAGAACATCTTCCGAGGTGAGTCGACGACTGGCTGCTAGGAGCTGGGGCTGCCGCTTATATGGAGATCGTAGAGGGCGCCACCACACGTCACGTGGCGTCGATAGCCAGAGATAGCCACACATCGACGCCACGTGACGTGTGGTGGCGCCCTCTACGATCTCCATATAAGCGGCAGCCGCAGCTCCTACCCACCATGACATCCCACATTTTCACCACATCATCTAAGAAGGTGAAGCGCACAAAGCGCTAGAACTTCGCCCCCAGCTGAGGATTCAGTCCTCGATCATGTGCGTCTGCGTCCTAGCAGCCAGTCGTCGACTCACCTCGGAAGATGTTCTCCGTAGTTGAGAACGAGACGTCAGGGAGAAGAATTTCTACAGATCGACCACGGCAACTTAGCCCGGAAGTGTTTACTGATAGTATGAAAATGGTTCGATGAACCCTCTGCGAGGCACTTAAGTGTGAATTGCAGAGTAACCATGTAGATGTAGATGTAGATGGGTAACACGCGAGGATGTAGTATGCCAATGACGTGCCGTTGCTCCGCCAGAGTTCCCTCAGTCACCACTAGCCATGCCCTGAAGCCATACGCGATCGTCCCTCGCACCCTGACGTTAGGAGTCACACCTCTATGCCTCTCCATAGAAAGAAAGGGAACTCTTCTCTGGTCGCTGCCATACTCGCCGACGATGGTCATCCGGAGTAGTGCAGGATGGCGATTCATCGCTGAAAACAATGCGCTGCCACTCATCAGCAGTCCATGCTTTCCAGTCACCACTACAAACACAGCCGTTTTGTTAACGGCAGCATACGCACGGGACGGTAATTCCCTAGTGCGGCTGCTGCTAATATCCGACCAATTGTGTGGGATGACACAGATGTCGCAGGGAGTCCATTACTTGTTCTCGGATGGAAGGAGCAGAAATGCCTGCTCTCACGTTCCGATGCAGTCCAACACCCACCCACTATCACATATGAAAGCACCAAAAATCTGGATATTGCACGATACGATATGCCCACACATTGGAGGTACGAGGTGCGGCTAGAAAAAAACCGGACTGATGCTGGAAAAAACATGTATTTACAATTATTTACAATTTCATGTCATCTCCTTCAATGTACTCTCCACCTTGGTCTCGACACCGCTCCATACGAATTTTCCACTGTTCAAAGCAATGCTGCAGATCATTTTCGGTAGGTCCATACATTACTTCCGTCGCTTTTTCTTTTACTGCTTCAACAGTCTCAAATCTAGTTCCTTTCAAAGCTGACTTGACTTTAGGGAAAAGAAAAACGTCACAGGGGGCCAAATCAGGTGAGTAGGGTGGATGATCTAAGATGGGAATGTTGTGTTTTGCCAAAAACGTCTTCACTGACAACGCACTGTGAGCTGGGGCATTGTCTTGGTGAAGGATCCATGACTTTTTTCTCCACAAATCGTTCCGTTTTCTCCGTACTCGCTCACGTAGGGTAGCCAGGACGCTAATGTAGTAATGCTGATTCACTGTTTGTCCCTCTGGTACGCAATCAATGTGCACAATCCCTTTGATGTAAAAAAAAAAACAATCATCATTGCCTTGAATTTCGATTTTCACATTCGTGCTTTTTTTTGTCGTGGAGAACCAGGAGTTTTCCAATGCATCGATTGGCGTTTAGTTTCGGGATCGTAAGTAAAAAACCACGATTCATCGCAAGTAATAACATTTTGTAAGAAGGTGGGATCACTTTCAATGTTTTCCAGGATGTCAGAACAAATCATTCTTCGGCGTTCCTTCTGTTCAATTGTGAGACACTTTGGAACCATTTTTGAACACACTTTGTTCATGTTGAAACTTCCATGGAGAATCTGCCTAACACTTTCCTTGTCAACTCCTGTTAACTCAGACTGCTCTGATTGTTAAACGGCGATCTTGTCGAACAAGTTTACCGATTTTTTCAATGATTGCATCAGTTTTTGCTGACAATGGTCTGCCAGTGCGAGCGTCATCACTGGTGTCTACGCGGCCATCTTTAAATCGTTTAAACCACTCAAACACTTGTGTTCGCGATAAACAATCATCGCCGTACACTTGTTGTAACATTACAAACGTTTCACTTGCAGATTTTCCTAGTTTGAAACAAAATTTGATGTTAACACGCTGTTCTTTCTGTACACTCAACATTTTCCGACGCACAGACAAAACGTCAACTACTTAAAACAGACGCCACGGGCAGACTGAGTGCAGGAGGCAGATGAAACTCGAGCAGTAGGCGGAGCGAGAGTCACGTGACAGGCCACGCGACTTTCAGCCTTATTGCATTCGTTTTATTGTTTCACCAGTACTAGTCCGGTTTTTTTCTAGCCACATCTCGTATACACTGAAGAGGGAAAGAAACTGGTACAACTGCTCAATATCGTGTAGGGCCCCCGCGAGCACGCAGAAGTGCCGCAACACGACGTGCATAGACTCTACTAACGTCTGAAGTTGTGCTGCAGGGAATTAACGAAATGAATCCTGCAGGGCCGGCCGCGGTGGCCGAGCGGTTCTAGGCGCTTCAGTCCGGAACCGCGCGACTCCTACGGTCGCAGTTTCGAATCCTGCCTCGGGCATGGATGTGTGTGAAGTCCTTAGGTTAGTTAGGTTTAAATAGTTCTAAGTTCTAGAGGACCTTAGATGTTAAGTCCCATAGTGCTCGGAGCCATTTAAAGCATTTTTGAATCCTGCAGGCTGTCCATAAATCCGTAATTGTAAGAGGGGATTGAGATCTCTTCTGAACAGCAGGTTGCAAGGCATCCCAGACATGCTCAATAATGTTCATGTCTAGGGCGTTTGGTGGCCAGCGGAAGTTTTAAACTAAGAACAGTGTTACTGGATCCAATCTGTGGCAATTCTGGACGTGTGGGGTGTGGAATTGCCCAAGTTCGTCGGAATGCACAATGGATATAAATAGGTGCAGATGATCAGACAAGCTGCTTACGTACGTGTCACTTCTCAGAGTCGTATCTAGACGCATCAGGGGTCCCATATCACTCACACTGCTCATGCACCACACCATTACAGAGCCTCCACCATCTCGAACAGTCCCTTGCTGACATGCGGGGTCCATGAATTCATGAGGTTGTCTACATACCCGTCCACGGCCATCCACTCGATACAATTTGAAAAGAGACTCGTCCGAGCATGCAACCTGTCATGAACAGTCTAATGTCGGTCTTGAAGGGCCCAGGCGAGGCGTAAAGCTTTGTGTCGTGCAGTCCTCAATGGTACACGAGTGGGCCTACGGCTCCGAAAGCCCATATCGGTGATGTTTCGTTGAATGGTTCGCACGCTGACACTTGTTGATGGCCCAGCATTGAAATCTGCAGCAATTTGCGGAAGGGTTGCACTTCTGTCACGCTGAACGATTCTCTTCCGTCGTCGTTGGTCCCGTTCTTGCAGGATCTTTTTCCGGCTACAGCGATGTCGGAGATTTGATGTTTTACCAGATTCCTGATATTTACGGTACACTCGTGAAATGGTTTGTACGGGAAAATCCCCACTTCATCGCTATCTCAGAGATTCTGTGTCCCATCGCTCGTGCGCCGAGTATAACACCACGTTCAAACTCACTTGAATATTGATAACCTGCCATTATTGCAGTAGTAACCGACTTAACAACTGCTCCAGACAGTTCTTGTCTTATATAGGAGTTTCCGAGCGCAGCGCCGTATTCTGCCCGTTCATATATCTCTATATTTGAATACGCATGCGTATACCAATTTCTTTGGCGCTTCACTGTACATTAAGACTCCTCTCAAACTTTGTCAGGTGCTGATAACGCTGTCTCTGACGAGTATGCGGCCTCTCCGTGTCGTTTATTGTGATCACTCAGTATCTGATGCCGTTCACGCCGCTTGTATAGCGCACCTGGCTTGGTAAGAAAGCTAAACACGAACCAAAAAGACTAATGAACTCTGGCGGCCGTGCTACGTGTTACAGAGAATTGCAACTCTAATCTTGCACATACCCACCAATGGTGCGTTTGGGTACAAAGTTACAATGACATCCGACCTTGTCTTCTGGTTGCTTCAGTTTTTATGTCAGGCAGTGTATATGCCGACATTTCGTGAGTGTAGTGGAAGTGTCCCCTCTACCCTATGATTAGGTGAGAGCAAATGCAGATTTTGTGCTGGAGAGCCAGATAACTAGTGAATCCACTAAATACTCACATGTCTTAACTATAAAAGACGAAACACATCTGGAAGGTAAATAAATGATCAGAGAAGTTATGGGACTGCAACTGGTCTTACATTGCTACACTCTACTACACTCCTGGAAATTGAAATAAGAACACCGTGAATTCATTGTCCCAGGAAGGGGAAACTTTATTGACACATTCCTGGGGTCAGATACATCACATGATCACACTGACAGAACCACAGGCACATAGGCACAGGCAACAGAGCATGCACAATGTCGGCACTAGTACAGTGTATATCCACCTTTCGCAGCAATGCAGGCTGCTATTCTCCCATGGAGACGATCGTAGAGATGCTGGATGTAGTCCTGTGGAACGGCTTGCCATGCCATTTCCACCTGGCGCCTCAGTTGGACCAGCGTTCGTGCTGGACGTGCAGACCGCGTGAGACGACGCTTCATCCAGTCCCAAACATGCTCAATGGGGGACAGATCCGGAGATCTTGCTGGCCAGGGTAGTTGACTTACACCTTCTAGAGCACGTTGGGTGGCACGGGATACATGCGGACGTGCATTGTCCTGTTGGAACAGCAAGTTCCCTTGCCGGTCTAGGAATGGTAGAACGATGGGTTCGATGACGGTTTGGATGTACCGTGCACTATTCAGTGTCCCCTCGACGATCACCAGTGGTGTACGGCCAGTGTAGGAGATCGCTCCCCACACCATGATGCCGGGTGTTGGCCCTGTGTGCCTCGGTCGTATGCAGTCCTGATTGTGGCGCTCACCTGCACGGCGCCAAACACGCATACGACCATCATTGGCACCAAGGCAGAAGCGACTTTCATCGCTGAAGACGACACATCTCCATTCGTCCCTCCATTCACGCCTGTCGCGACACCACTGGAGGCGGGCTGCACGATGTTGGGGCGTGAGCGGAAGACGGCCTAACGGTGTGCGGGACCGTAGCCCAGCTTCATGGAGACGGTTGCGAATGGTCCTCGCCGATACCCCAGGAGCAACAGTGTCCCTAATTTGCTGGGAAGTGGCGGTGCGGTCCCCTACGGCACTGCGTAGGATCCTACGGTCTTGGCGTGCATCCGTGCGTCGCTGCGGTCCGGTCCCAGGTCGACGGGCACGTGCACCTTCCGCCGACCACTGGCGACAACATCGATGTGCTGTGGAGACCTCACGCCCCACGTGTTGAGCAATTCGGCGGTACGTCCACCCGGCCTCCCGCATGCCCACTATACGCCCTCGCTCAAAGTCCGTCAACTGCACATACGGTTCACGTCCACGCTGTCGCGGCATGCTACCAGTGTTAAAGACTGCGATGGAGCTCCGTATGCCACGGCAAACTGGCTGACACTGACGGCGGCGGTGCACAAATGCTGCGCAGCTAGCGCCATTCGACGGCCAACACCGCGGTTCCTGGTGTGTCCGTTGTGTCGTGCGTGTGATCATTGCTTGTACAGCCCTCTCGCAGTGTCCGGAGCAAGTATGGTGGGTCTGACACACCGGTGTCAATGTGTTCTTTTTTCGATTTCCAGGAGTGTATATTTCGACTTGGCACCTGCTCAGGTGAGTCGTCGAAGACTGACGCAGACTTCCCCCGTCCCACAAATTATTAGCATTCTGCGATCGTTGTGACAGACTGATCACGTTCCTCGGCGTGCAGTGTCCTCGCATGTGAAACTGCGGAACTCAGCTGTCCTCAGGTTTGCCGCTAACCGTGGCCATTAGTGTACTCTGTCGTCTTCGTTCGAAGCAAATTGTGGAATGATGGAGTTACACGCATTATCCAACCGGTAACCGCTATCGCAGTTCATCACATTTCCCGCCATGCGTGTTTCCACTGATTCTTTAATAAGGGCTCCCTAAAAGATGTATCTGTGGCCAAAATTATTGTTTTATCGTACTCCTTTGAATGTCCGGTGAGGAAACTATGTTCACCAATAGCAGCCTGGGTTGGCTGCAAAAGGCGAGTGTAGCTTTGATGTTCAGTGCGGCGTTCTTCCATGGTACGCGTGTTGTACTCTTTGTAAGCCGATCCACATTGACAAGTTGTTTGTCAATTCCAGCCTTCATTGATCCCAGAAGTTCTGCAATCTTACACAGTGTTTAGAAAACCACTTTAAACCGAAATTACCGGAGTATTCTGGCTATTTTGAACGAAATATTGCCAGCAAATGGAAGAAAAGCTGGGGATATTGCCGGCGTGCCCTCCTCTCTATCCACTTTCTGGTTTTTGTCTTTAACTCTAAGCGCTCTGTTTATCTTCTAGGTAAAACATTCATTTTCCCTGATCACTGTCTTTATATGAGTGAGCTCTTTAGGCAAACAATATGAATCTGAAACTGTGTGACGTACGTGTACTGGTGTTTTGAGCACACCCATATTTCGCGATGGGTGATGACAACTCGACAATTATAAATGCATGGGAGACATCTTTCTTCCGCCTAACCAAAACGTCTAGGTGAGGGAGACAACTTTCTTCTTATATTTCCTGGGTTGTTAGGCACTGTCATATTTCCTCTAAAATAATCGATGTATCGACCCATTGTCCGCCCCTGGTAGCCGAGTGGTCCGTGCGACGGATTGTCATGCCTAACAGCCCGGGTTCGATTCCCGACTGGGTCGGAGATTTTCTCCGCTCAGGGACTGGGTGTTGTGTTGTCCTAATCATCATCATTTCATCCCCGTCGACACGCAAGTCGCCGAAGTGGCGTCAACTCGAAAGACTTGCACCAGGCGAACGGTCTACCCGCCGGAAGGCCCTAGCCACATGGCATTTATTTTATCGACCCATTTGCTAGGATCTTCTTCACGATGTTTCGGCGTCCACTATTGCTAGAACACAGCACTGTTCTAGCAATAGTGGACACCGAAACATCCAGAAGAAGATCCCAGCAAAGGGGTCGACACGCCGATTATTTTAGAGGAAATATGACGCGGCCTAACAACCCAGAAGATTTTAACTTTAATGATGGAAGCACTTCATTGTCCGCCCCCGGTAGCTGAGTGGTCAGCGCGACAGAATGTCAATCCTAAGGGCCTGATCATCATCATTTCATCCCCATCGACGCGAAAGTCGCCGACGTGGCGTCACATCGAAAGACTTGCACCCGGCGAACGGTCTACCCGACGGGTAGTCACACGACATTTGTTTAGCACTCCATTAATTTATCTTCTCCTCGAGGCAACACTATGAAAGTCTGTATACCTCGGAAATACATCTGGTTTAAGATAAATAAATATTATACTGCTGCAAGAAAAAGGCATATGAAGTTATAAAACGAATACCCAGATGCTTGTATGAGACGTCTCCTTCCAGTTGTGACTCATTGATAATTTAATTATAGAATACTATAAGGGGCGATCAACAAGTTTCTGTTTGAGGGCATCGCTGCAGGGTATATCCAACGTAGCGCGACGCCGTTGCGGGTATATAAGTACCGACAAGTGGGCAAGAAATAAGTGTGGCATTTATGTCTTTCCGACATGCATGCAGTGAATACATAAACGTGAACTGTGTGGACGTTACTATCAAATGCGCCCAAACAGAAGCAGTGTGCTGTTATTCTTTTCTCGGCTTCCAAAGAACTAACACCGATAGACAGCCATCAGAGAATCAAGAAGATGTATGGGGCAGCATGTCTGTCGAAACCCCCCGTTGTGGAATTGTGCGCTAAGTTTCGTGCTGGTCACGATTCGACGACACACCGTTCGATCTAGGAGGTAGAAGTTGCGCCAACTCAGGTGAGAGATGTATCACAATGGCACTGTGTGCACACGTGGAAGAGAAGCAGGGGATAAAAAAGAAACATACCTGGGTGAAGCCGTGGGTTTTACGACGACACGATAAAAGCATTCAACAAAACTTGTTACGTGAGATTATAGTGGGGGACATCAAGTCGTACATCAGTTACTTAAGAATGGATGAGCATACATTTCAGTATGTGCTCAGTGAAGTGTATCCTCATATCACAAAGCACAATACTCACTTAAGAACTGCTATATCTCCAGAAGTCAGGCTCACTGTAACACTCCGATTCCTTGCTACAGGAGAGAGTTAGGTTAGGTTAGGTTAGGTTAGGATAGGTCTCCAATCTTCTTAATCTATTTTTGTATTTTGGTGCCTCATGTTGAAGAGCGCCTCATCAGCTTCATACATCTCTATTAATTTTGTAGTTGTCGGTTCACACCAATTGTATTTACCGGCAATGTTTATAAAAACACTACAAATGACAGAACGCCGCAGCGATGCTAGCGCTCCACGTGGTAACATGACACATTGCAGTGAACAGAAGACAAGCAACTTCTTTGATCAAATATGCAGCGAGGCCCTAGATTTGATCAAATTTATTTGTCTACAGACGAGATTTGACAAAATTTCCTATCACATTAAATTTCTTTGACAAAGATATTTGACAAAGAAATTTGACAGTGTAATACTGGCCTTATGGAAAAATAAGATGATTGCCTCAGTGCTCAGGGCGATTTTGCCTGTCTGGCATACCGATTCTAGACTGTACGGCCTTCGAGCGGAAACTTTTTAATTGCCCCTTATACGTTTCTGTGATTTGTGACGTGGAAAACTGAACATTTGGTAACGTATGGTGCGGCAGCGCGAGGCGGGTGCGCGACCAGGTGACGCACGCAGAGCAGCGCACGCCGAATGACTTTCTGCGGCGGGCCGTGGCGGCCGCCTGCGTGGGTCGGCGCCTGCTGCCGGCGCCGGAGCAGCGTGCTGAGGCAGAGCAGCTGGCCGGCCGCCTGCTGGCGCGCATGCAGGCCTGCTCCTGCAACGCCTACCAGCTCTCCGAGCAGCTGCTCGCCTCGCCTCACGACAAGGTGGGTACACACACACATATCATCTGCTATACGCACCATATGCCCCTTCCACATCCAGGGCGTGCAGGTTACCCGCTTAGCGGAGGCCAGAGTGAGACGGCCTGAACCAGTGCGAAGAACATCGCCATTTAATCTAATGGGGCAGCTGGCAGCCGGGTGGGTGCGCCGACCGCAGCGGACACGCACTGCCAGCCTAGCCTGAAAGAACGGAATATCGTTTGCTCGCTGCGGCAGTGCAGGTTGTCCGACGTGCTCCACTGACAAAACTAGAGTGCGCGCATGTCAGCTACTCAGCAATCTTTCTCAAACGACTTTACAGAAACGATTCGGTAAAAAAAAAAGGTTATTTCGTCGTTGTAGAGTTATGTATCAAATTCGAAGAGAACTGCTTATCTTTATGGTCATTGCTATTGTGATACTTTGAATTCAAATAACCTATGGCAGAAAATTCGAAAAGTTCACTATGAAAAATATGGGTCGTTATAAGTCTGTGTTTGGTGCATAATAGGCCATACACTGCTGTGTATGAAAATAACTGACACTGAATTTTTCTTTAGAGCTAGGAGGCTCCTACGGTGTGGCCGTGGGGTTCTAGGCGCTTCAGTCTGGAACCGCGCGACCGCTACGGTCGCAGGTTCGAATCCTGCCTCGGGCATGGATGTGTGTGATGTCTTTAGCTTAGTTGGGTTTAAGTAGTTCTAAGTTCTAGGGGACTGTTGACCTCAGATGTTAAGTCCCATAGTGCTCAGAGCCATTTGAACCATTTAGGAGGCTCCTATCTTGAGAAAGTGGGCTTTGTGTAGTTTTTTTCCACTTGCATGTGCTAGGAATACAGTGATAGTGAATTATTCATATCATCTATCATATTTTATAAACAGTTCAAGATATGGAAACAAGATTTTAACAAATGACAATACACAAAAGAAGAGTATTTTGGCGTGCCCCTAATATATGAAACTGTTGTGTATATTACAATAGAAAGCTATCAACAGCGTGTGGGTGGGCAATGATGTAAGTGAAGAGGCTACACAATTATTTTTATACTGCCAATGAGCTATTTCCCCCTCAGGAGACACCGCCTTAACGAAACACTGTCCGTGTGGACGAGGGGGCCTATGCGATCCAATGAAGTGGAGGGCTATACCGGTGGTGGTCTAACTACCAGCAGGGCCTCCCAAGCCGGACAGGTCTCCATGGAGGATCCAGACGAAGTGTGTCTCACAACGTCCAGTCTAGTGTCCTATCCTATCCTATCCTATTCTCTCCCTTCCTTTCCTTTTACGCTCAGTGATTGTGTGGCAGCAGGTACAGTCCCCTAATGTGGACAGCGGAAGATCCTTCGAAACCAAGACAGTGGTGATGCACATAGGCCTTGCTGCAAAGGGATGGATAGCGTTCTGTAGTCGCGGTGAAGACAAGCTATTTGAGGGGTAAGGCCCTGAAATAAAACCTTGGCAGGTGTCCAGGCCATGACGTGGCAGCCACACCAGGGCACTCGGGGACTGTGGGCTGATAATCCGCACCACCAAAAAACACATGTCACAGAAACTAAAAAGACAAACAGCTGGATGGATCTTAAGGATATGACCTTTGGCCTGAAAAGAAAAACCCGTATTGGTTTCTGAAATGTAAGGACGTTGAGAGAGGCAGGAAGGCTAAAACAGGTTGAAAAAGAGATGGTGAACTACCGACTAGATATATTGGGACTAAGCAGAATAAGGTGGCCAGAATCTGGGGAATTCCAAACACAAAATGGTGGAGTGCTGCTGTATGCGAGTCAAGACAGGAGAGGACGCGATGCATAGGAATGGTGTAGGGATCTTACTACCTAAAAGCAGCAGGAAGAGCTTGCAGGAGTGGAAAACAGTCTCAGAACGGATAGTAACAGCACGCTTTAAAACAAATGTGCGATATGTCACTGAAATTCAATGCGATACACCTACTGAAACCGATGAAGGAGAATTAAAAGATGCATATTATACAGAGCTTAACGGAGTCCTTAGACAAACAAATTCTAGGGACATAAAAATTTTAATGGGTGACTTGAACGCAAAAGTTAGTTCAGAAAATGAAAGGCTTGAACATATCATGGGTGTACATGGCACAGAGATAAGAAATGTAAATGGTGAACTGTTGATAGATACGTATGCTGAACATGACGTAGTCATTGGAGGCACATTGTTTCCACATCGCAACTGCCATAAGATAACGTGGGTTTCTCCATAGCCATAAGATGCAAGTTTCTACACTCTCTGTTAGATGTCAGAAATAGAAGAGGAGCAGACGTTGGAAGTGATCACCACCTAGTTTTGGCGGAATTCAGACTGAAGATAGTGGCAAATAGAACCAATCATAGGAGCAAGAAAATGTATGTGGCAAGGTTAAAAGATCAACAGAGCAAAGAAACATTTTCCCTTGAACTATAAAACAGATTCCAGGTCCTCTCTGAAGGAAAGTTTATGGAAGAAGGAATTGAAACAGGTTGGAAAACAATCAAAGACAGTTATTTAGATGTGAGAGGAAAAATCTTAGGATTTAAGGCACATCAAAGGAAGGAATGGATCTCCGATGCTACATGGAATGAAATCAGCCACCGGAAAGAACTAAAACTTAAGTTAAATCTTTGTAAGACAAGAGCGCAGAAGAGCGAAGCGCATAAAGAATGCACGGAGGCGAACAAAAAAGTGAAAATATGGCTACGTCGAGATAAAACGAAATGGATGGATGAGGAAGCAAAGTTAGCAGAAGAGGCAGCAAGACAAGGAAATATGAAAGAGCTCTTCAATATAACCAAACGGTTGTCAATGAAGAACTTCAGACGTGAAGGACCAGTTAAGAACAAGGATGGAATGATGCTTTACAACTCAACAGACACAGCTAAAGAGATGGTAGGAGCACTTCAAGGAACTGTTAAATTGTGAAGACAACTAAGAGGAACAGGTAAGAGATGTTCCAGAGGAAGTCGAAGAAGATCAAGATGTAAATCTGCAGTGCCCCACAATGGACGAAATTAGGATTGCTTTAAAACCCCTAAAGAATGCAAAGGCTCCAGGCCTAGACAACATAACACCGGAGCTCTTAAAAGACGATATTGAAAGTACTGTTAAAATGCTCCATCCCTTTTTGGAGCATATTTGGCTTGAAGAGAAATCTCCAAAGGAGTGGAAAAAAGGTTTGGTAGTAAAGCTCCCAAAAAAACGGAAATTTGTCAGTCTGTAACAACTGGCGTGGTATTACATTGTTTTCAGTGCCCAGTAAGGTCCTCACCAGAGTTATTTTAAATGGAATTAAAGAGTCTCTTGAAAATCGTCTGCGTAAAGAACAGGCCGATTTTATGGCACAACGCAGTTGTGTTGGTCTTATTGACACTCTTAAGATTATTTTAGAACAAAGCAAAGAATTCCAAGCAACCATTCATTGATTTTCAAAGGCCTTCGATTCCATGAAATATAAAGTGCTCTGGCAGGTGTTGCGGAAGTATAATATACCACAGAAGATCTTAAACATCATAAAAGATCTATATGATGGCTACAAATGTAGCTTACTCCACAAGGGAAACACGACAGAGCCCATAAAAGTTACAACTGGAGTCTGGCAGGGTTGCATTTTATCACCAACACTTTTTCTACTTGTTGTAGACTCAGTTATGAGAAGAGTCACAGAAGGCAGGAGACGAGGAATCCAATGGGGGATCCATGAACCTCTGGAGGATTAGGATTTTGCAGACGATCTAGTTTTATTAGATCAAAGGCTAACTTATATGCAAGCTAAATTAAACTTGCTGAAAGAAGGAGCAGAGACTGTTGGCCTCAATACAAATATAGGCAAAACAAAGGAAATGAGAGTAAATTCAGAGGACATGGAGGTGCCACTGTTAATAGAGGAGCAGCGGGTGGAGACTGTCAACTCATTTCTGTATCTGGGTAGTATAGTGACGGAAGATGATGGAGCTGGAGATGAGGTGAAAAACGGTATTGAAAAGGCAAATGCTGCCTTCATACAATTGTATCCAATATGGAAAAATAGAAATATCAGGTACAAAATAAAAATCCGTGTTTTTAATACAAATGTGAAGGCTGTCCTTCTGTACGCTAGTGAAAGCTGGAAAATGGATAAAAAGATAACATCCCCGTTACAAAGCTGCACAAATAAATGTCTCTGACACATCAGGAATATCTAGTGGCCAGAAAAAATATGTAATGAGGAGTTCTGGCGAATAACAAACCAGATACCTGTAGAAGACCAGATTCGAGAGACAAAGTGGGGGCGATCGGGGCACACATTGAGAAAACCAGATGGAGCTATCGAGAAAAAAGCATTGGAATGGAATCCCCAGGGAACAAGGAAGAGAGGAAGACCTAGGGACACATGGAAGAGGACAGTGGAAGGGGAAGCAAAAAGAGTTGGCAAGTTGTGGGCAGAATTGAGGCATATGGCCAAAGACAGAGACGGTTGGTGAGTTCTCCTGGATGCCCTATGCCCCCAAAGGGGCAAAAGGAATTAAGTAAGTCAATGAGCTATTTCGTAAGCTATTGACTTGTCTTGACGTCAGATGCTTGTTTAATAATAGACTATGATTTAGAATTTTGTTGCATTTTCAGCTGCCTTAGTATGTTAGTGAAATTAAGTTGTGTAAACTCCGTTATGTTTTGGCAAAAGAAGTAAAAATTTATCATGGTAACAAGAGAAATGTCTTACTCAGCATGACTCCCCTCTGAAAAATAAAGATAACAAGTCAGGGGACAATAAGTTCTCACTCTTGTTGCAATTGCAGATAATCCTGTACTCCAGTGTATTTTTGGTAATGAACAGCTGGAACGGAAACTTATCAAAGGATTTTCTTTCTACACCTCAACAACCAGTAAAATATGAAAAAAATTCACAGCAAGTAGTATAACAATATTTTGTTTCTTTCTGAACTTTTTCATTTCAAATATCTTATAATTCGTCAAAGACATTGATAATATGCTTTCATCTGGACAAGTAGTCAGCTGTATTTTGCAGGTTGTCAGAGTGTTCACAGCTTTAAATCTATCAAACAGTTATGTTGTCTGAATGAGAATTACTATTCTGGAACCAAATAGCTACATCGTTCTGTCTGAAAAAACGACAGAGTTGATACATGTACCACTATGGATAATAGGATTGTGAAAACGTGCTACTTATTTATGTGTGTGTGTGTGTGTGTGTGTGTGTGTGTGTGTGAGGTGAGTAGTCACAAGTGGCTCACAATATATATACCGGTTGCTTATAATTAAACTTTCCCTATTTAACACTTGATAACACGGAAACAAATTACTGTACGAGTACCAAACTTGGTAGCATTAATGTCAAGGACATGGGGAAGAGAAATAGTACAGAATCAGTCCAGTTGAAACACTTGTAATGTGCTGCTACGGTACAGCATACCCATTACATACCGGTATCATTACCACTACAAAAGGAGCTCATTATGGCGTCAGTGTCCAGAAGAGTGTGAAAGCGCGGAATTGCATTCTACGCAGCAGAACGAAACATGTGCGTAGGTATGCTGGCTGCCTCCCTTGATATGCTGCGCTTCAGATCAACACGTGTGTGAATGTTCCCCTTGTAAATCCTGTCCTTCAGGCAGTCCCAAAACCAGAAATCACAGAGAGTAAGCTCAGATGACCGTTCCGGCCAAGCATTTGGGAACGATCGGCTTATAATTCGATCGTTTTCAAATGTGTTTGGGAGAAGCAGGTGAACTTCACGAGCGACTTAAGGTCGGGCTCCATCTTGCATGAAAACTGTAGGGCGGGTATGACATGTTGGCGAAGCATATTGCAGTAACGCTGGCCAGTCACACTGCACGTCTTTGGTCCGTAAGCGCCAGCCTGTTCAAAAAAGAATGGGCCAATGACGAACGTAACCGCGAAGCCACACCATACGGTGACACGTTCACCATACAGAGGAACTTCACGCACAAGAAAGGAAGAATGAATTGATTGTTGGTGTTAATAACGATCATCCCCCTTTACCTCCTCTGCATTACTGCAGGTGGCGTGTCACTGAGCACATTTGTTCTGTGCATGCAGTACACGTGAGGCGCCTAGTTGTTTCCACTGCACTGTGTGGAATACGAAGGTTCTGTTGTAGTTCACTAACCTGCTGTCTTCAAGTTGATGTCCCCAGCGCAGAAAACAGCACGCAGTTCGTAGGTTCTGTATCTTGAGGCTGAAACTGACTATTAGCGAGGTTCTGTTCTGAAATAATGTATAACTTCTTTGGGATGCCACTCGCGTATTTTAATATAGCCACACGAGAAGACTACATGATCTTAATACAACACCTTCCGATACAGCAAAGTACATGATCAAACATGTATCTTTACACTATTTGTGGCACGTGTCTGTGCCTCATGACTACCGGAGTGAATCTTTTAATACTGAATACTGGCAAACACATCCTGCCACAGACAACATGACTGTACATCTCGACTGCCTAATCCACAGTGACGAACAGGAACTTAAATAAAAATTGGAAACAAATCCTACGACAGACAACATGTCTGTTCTTCTCGACTGCCTAATCCAGAATGACGAACAGCCCGAAAAACTTCGCGCGCCATACCAAAAAAGGCGTGACCCGAACGCTTCCGAAGTGCTTCGTCTGCAATGTCGTAAGTCTTTTGTTTTTGATTTAAATTGTTTCTAATAATTCTATAATGACTGACTGACAATCAGCTGTTGAGAGATATTTATATTAAAAAGTGAAGTCATTCCAACGAGTAGTTTAACTAATAATAATAACTATACTTTAACGTTTCGGCGCCCTTGCTCCGTACACAGCAGCCAATCGCAGAGCAGCAGCATTATCCAGGCGGTCTTTCTCACGGGAATGGTACCGAATCTAACATCTGTCACAGGTACCTCACACCACATTTCGTCATCTATATACTTCTTGCATCTCCACTGTTTTGGGAACAGCTTCTTGGAGCCTAATATGATAGCTGACTAAGTCATAAATATTACAACAGTGACTGGAGGTGAAGATCCCCACACTGGGCAGTTCTGTGTGTTCGCCTCACCCGTCAGAGAAAAATGAGGTTCGTCTGTCCATAGGATAGTCCTGGGCGAGCTCCCGCCAACTTCAGTCCTTGCGACAAAGTGGAGAGCGAAGTCAACACGTCGTTGTGCGTCCCGTGGTGCAAGCTGCTGTTTACAGTTGTATATTTCTCTCTCATTTTAAACCATTCCATGGACCAGTGTCTTGTTTTCTCCTTCTTTAAACACAGTGCCAAAGTCGATGTTAGAAATGCTATACCTGCATTTGTAGCCATTCCCGCTAGTGCCAAAGGTAAGGTTAAATTGTTCCGGAGTGGGAAGGAGTGCCTGATCCCCGGCACGAATCCGCCCGGCGGACTTGTGTCGAGGTGAGCCGGCCAGTCTGTGGTTGGTTTTTAGGCGGTTTTCCATCTGCCTCGGCGTATGCGGGCTTGTTCCCCTTATTCCGCCTCAGCTACACTATATCGGCGAATGCTGCGCAAACAAGTTCTCCGCGTACGGGTACACCACCATTACTCTATCACGCAAACATAGGGGTTACGCTCGTCTTGTGTGAGACGTTCCCTGGGGGGAGGGGGTGGGAGGGGGGTCCACCGGGGGCCGAACCGCACTATAACTCTGGGTTCGGTGTGGGCCGGCGGAAGGGTGAAGTGGACTGCGGTAGTCGTCGTGGGGTTGTGGACCACTGCGGCTGCGGTGGGGACGAAGCCTCTCCGTCGTTTCTAGGCCCCCGGTTAACATACAACATGAAACATACAAGGTTAAATTGACAAGCTTTCTAGGTACGTGTAAGGCCTTGTTTGACACATCCGTGGCTAGATAAGAGCGAACTTGATAGATAATTTTGCTCTTAGGACGTGGGAGCTTGATAAGTTCTAAAAAGTTTTGTGATTCATTTGAAAAAAGCTGCTGTAATCATTGGGTTCTTAAGAGTAATATTTACTTTAGCAGATATTCATGTGTAAATCCTCGTTTTAAGCCATTGCGTGGACCAGAGTCTTGTCGTCTTCTTCTTCTTCTTCTTCTTCTTCTTCTTCCTCTTCTCATTCTTTGCAACTGCCTTGCCACAGTCGATACACCGGTTCCCGTCAGATCACCGAAGTTAAGCGTTGTCCGGCGTGGCCGGCACTTGGATGGGTGACCATCCGGGCCGCTATATGCTGTTGTCCTTTTTCGGGGTGCACTCAGCCTCGTGATACCAACTGAGGAGCTACTCGACCGAATAGTAGCGGCTCCGGTCAAAGAAAACCATCATAACGACCGGGAGAGCGGCGTGCTTACCACACGCCCCTCCTATCCGCATCCTCAGCTGAGGATGACACGGCGGTCGGATGGTCCCGATGGGCCACTTGTGGCCTGAAGACGGAGTGCTTCTTCTTCTTTAAACTGAATGACAGGACTGTTTTGTCGCCATTTGTCGCCGTTCTCACTACTGTCAAAATACACACGAACAGCGCCTGCTTCAGATTGAGGTTAAACTGACAAACATTGTTTGAACGTGTACGGGCTTGCTCGCATTCGGGAGGACGACGGTTCAATCCCGTCTCCGGCCATCCTGATTTAGGTTTTCCGTGATTTCCCTAAATCGCTTCAGGCAAATTCCGGGATGGTTCCTTTGAAAGGGTGCGGCCGATTTCCTTCCCCATCCTTCCCTCACCCGAGCTTGCGCTCCGTCTCTAATGACCTCGTTGTCGACGGGACGTTAAACACTAATCTCCTCCTCCTCCGGGATAGTTCCTTTGAAAGGGCACGGCCGATTTCCTTCCCCATCCTTCCCTAATCCGATGAGACCGATGACCTCGCTGTGTGGTCTCCTTCCCGAAACAAAACACACACACACACGCACACGGGCTTGCTTGGCAAATCCTTAGCTAGGTAACAGCGATTTTGTAAAATACGTTCTGTTGTTTACGGGGTCTTTAAATAACAAACATTAAATGCTGCGTCACAAACTTTTGTCTACATTGGTATTTTTGTGGGTTACGTATGACAAAATATGGTCGGGTGAGGTCCGCAGCAGACGTGTGTTTAGTGTTGGGGAGCTCGTGAATGAGTCGTTCAAATGAACGCTTCACTCCAGTGAAGTGTGAACTAACCACTGAATTTCAATGAACTGGTTCTTCAAACTCTTCACAGATAGCACACACCACACTTTTTTCTAGTTAACTCACTCTCTTCCCCTCTCCCTCTACCACTACATCGGCGCTACGTCACTCATCCTCCCTTGGCTTCAGTCCTCCCTCTACTGCCTGTTGACGAATCGCGCGGTGTTTGTGGGGAACGATAGGTTTACGAGGGGTAGGGGTGATGTGGGGACAGTGGAAAGCAGCGTCAGTTGTTTCGTGCTGTGCTGACATCATTACCCGTGACTATTTTTGCAGTTAAACTTCGCGTCTGCGGGTAGCCTACCGTTGGCAGCGCTTGCAGACAAATGGATATTAAAGATACAAACGAAGAGGCTGGCTGTGTGAGCACGCACAGCCAACATGAAAATAAAAGGATTGTTAATAACACCGAAAGGGGGATTTTACCTGAAATCGTACTAGTGACTGCATGTGAGAGTTTGCGTTTTGAATGTGGAGGGTTACTATTCTCAACGAAAATATAATCTCAAGGAAAACTTCTGAATAATTACTTAACGTAGGTGTATAGACTTTATGACAGTGGTAAACATACTGATTCTATGTTGCATTACCGAGCGAGGTGGCGCAGTCGTTAGCACACTGGACTCGCATTCGGGAGGACGACGGTTCAATTCCGTCTCCGGCCACCCTGATTTAGGTTTTCCGTGATTTCCCTAAATCGCTTCAGGCAAATGCCAGGATGGTTCCTTTGAAAAGGCACGGCCGATTTCCTTCCCCATCCTTCCCTCACCCGAGCTTGCGCTCCGTCTCTAATGACCTCGTTGTCGACGGGACGTTAAACACTAATATCCTCCTCCTATGTTGCATTAAATTTTAAAAGGAACATAAAACTGGACTGCATTTCGTTGGTAGCCCTAGTTTTCAGTCCATGAATACAACAAATAATGTTTCATTTGGCAGATAAAGACTTTTTTGGGCGCTTCATAAGAAAATGTCGAGCAAGATTAAATGTAATACCTTCTTTATATGTGACAGGCTTCTCTGTTTATCTTTCCTTTGTCCCCTTCGACCATGCTCTATTCAACTCAGACGCTGTAAGAGCATAAAACGTTGCGTGCACGTTACTGCATAGTTCGGCCATCTGTTGCTAAAATTATGAAGTATTACGAAGCTTTATTGTACGAGCGAGGCGAAGCGAGCGTAGCCGCGGCTGAGCGGCGAACTGGGCAACTTCGCCAGGCTTCCGCACTTCATGAATGAACTACTTCATTTGAACGCTTCACGGCAAAGAGTGAAATGAATGAAGTAGTTCACGGGAATGAACGAGTTCGGCCCATGTCTACGTGTGTTGTCTGTGAGCAGGAGGGCGAGCCGGTGGAGCTGGGCGGCGCCGTGTACCCTGCGGTGAGCCTGCTCAACCACGCCTGCTGGCCCAACGTGTCGCGCCACACGGCGGGCCGCGCGTGCGTAGTGCGTGCGTCGCGGCCCGTGACGCGCGGCGCCGAGCTGCTCGACAACTACGGGCCCAGCTTCCTGGCAGAGGACCGCGACGAGCGCCTGCAGCAGCTGCGCGCGCAGTACTTCTTCACCTGCACCTGCACGCCCTGCGAGCAGGACTGGCCGCTCGTGCATCAGCTGCCGCCCACGCGGTCAGTGCCGCCGCCTCTTCTTCTTTTTATACTACTGGCCATTAAAGTTGCTACACCACGAAGATGACGTGCTACAGACGCGAAATTTAACCGACGGGAGGAAGATGCTGTGATATGCAAATAATTAGCTTCTCAGTGCATTCACACAAGGTTGGCGCCGGTGGCGACACCTACAACGTGCTGACATGAGGAAAGTTTCCGACCGATTTCTCATACGCAAACAGCAGTTGACCGGTGTTGCCTGGTGAAACGTTGTTGTGATGCCTCGTGTAAGGAGAAGAAATGCGTACCATCACGTTTCCGACTTTGATAAAGGTCGGATTGTAGCCTATCACGATTGTGGTTTACCTCGTTGGTCGAGATCCAATGACTTAGCAGAATACGCAATCGGTGGATTCAGGAGGGCAATATGGAACGCCGTGCTGGATCCCAACAGCCTCGCATCACTAGCAGTCGAGATGACAGGCATTATCCGCATGGCTGTAACGGATCGTGCTGGCCGGGGTAGCCGAGCGATTCTCGACGCTGCAGTCTGGAACCGCGCGACCGCTACAGTCGCAGGTTCCAATCCTGCCTCGGGCATGGATGTGTGTGATGTCCTTAGGTTAGTTAGGTTTAAGTAGTTCTAAGTTCTAGGGGACTGATGACCTCAGATGTTAGGTCCCATAGTGCTCAGAGCCATTTGTAACGGATCGTGCAGCCACGTCTCGATCCCTGAGTCAACAGATGGGGATGTTTGCAAGACAAGAACCATCTGCACGAACAGTTCGACGACGTTTGCAGTAGCATGGACTATCGGCTCGGAGACCATGGCTGCGGCTACCCTTGACGCTGCATCACAGACAGGAACGCCTGCGATGGTGTACTCAACGACGAACCTGGGTGCACGAATGACAATACGTCATTTTTTCGGATGAATCCGGGTTCTGTTTACAGCATCATGATGGTCGCATCCGTGTTTGGCGACATCACGGTGAACGTACATTGGAAGCGTGTATTCGTCATCGCCATACTGGCGTATCACCCGGCGTGATGGTATGGGGTGCCATTAGTTACACGTCTCGGTCACCTCTTGTTCGCGTTGACGGCACTTTGAACAGTGGACGTTACATTTCAGATGTCTTACGACCCGTGGCTCTACTCTTCATTCGATCCCTGCGAAACCCTACGTTTCAGCAAGATAATGCACGGCCGAGTCTTGCAGGTCCTGTTCGGGCCTTTCTGGATACAGAAAATGTTCGGCTGCTGCGCTGGAGAGCACATTCTCCAGATCTCTCAGCAATTGAAAACGTCTGTTCAATGTGGTCGAGCAACTGGCTCGTCACAATACGCCAGTCACTACTCTTGATGAGCTGTGGTATCGTGTTGAAGCTGCATGGGCAGCTGTACCTGTACACGCCATCCACGCTCTGTTTGACTCAACGCCCAGGCGTATCAAGGCCGTTATTACGGCCAGAGGTGGTTGTTCTGGGTACTGATTTCTCAGGATCTATGCACCCAAATTGTGTGAAAATGTAATCACATGTCAGTTCCATTATAATATATTCGTCCAATGAATACCTCTTTATCATCTGCATTTTTTCTTGGTGTAGCAATTGTAATGGCCGGTAGTTTACATTATATTCAATCCGCTTTTCTTCAGAAGTTTTTACTGTTCTTGCTGCTACTGTCGTCTTCAGTCTGAAGACTGGATCGATACAGCTCTTCACGCAAATCCGCTCTCTACAAGCCTCTTCATCTCTGCTTGCTGGCCGAGCGGTGTAGCCAGGCGGTGTGAGGCGCCTTGGCACGGTTCGCGCGGCTTCCCCTGTCGGAGGCTCGAATCTTCCCTCGGGCATAGGTGTGTGTGTTGTCTGTGGCGGAAGTTAGTTTATGTTAGATTAAGTACTTTGTAAACCTAGGGATCAATGATCTCAGCAGTTAGATCTCATTGGAATTTACCACAAATTTCCCATTTTTTCTGCTCGTTGTTGTGGTCTTCAGTCCAGAGACTGGTTTGATGCAGCCCTCCATGGTACTCTATCCTGTGCAAACCTCTTCATCTCCGACTAACTGCATGAACAAGGAGATCTATAAAAGTAAGCATCTCTACATGAAGCTATTAAATTTGATAAACTCCCTCTCACAAATATAATATCCATTCTCAAAAAGCGTTTGTCATCGAACTGGCAAGAGGAATGGTCGAGGACATCTAAAATCAAAGGCAATCACTATACGTTAAACCCTTTCATGATTCAAAGAGTACCATGGTATAATTTGACATAAACATCGAGGAGCTTCACGACAGTTACAGCACGGCTGAAATTAATCACTGGAAGTTCAACAGACACCTCTGTCGGCTCAACTTAAGTGACCCCTCTACGTTCAAATGCTTCAAATGGCTCTGAGCACTATGGGACTTAACATCTGAGGCCACTAGTCCCCTAGAACTTAGAACTACTTAAACCTAACTAACCTAAGGACATCACACACATCCATGCCCGAGGCAGGATTCGAACCTGCGATTGTAGCGGTCGCGCGCTTCCAGACTGAAGCGACTAGAACCGCTCAGGCACACCGGCCGGCTCCACGCTTCACTCCATTACTAAATTGATGATCCCTTGATGCCTCAGATCATGTCCTACCAACCGATCCCTTCTTCTAGTCAAGTTGTGCCACAAATTCCTCTTCTCCCCAATTCTATTCAGTACCTCCTCATTAGTTACGTGATCTACCTATCTAATCTTCAGCATTCTTCTGTAGCACCACTTTTTGAAAGCTTCTATTATATTCTTGTCCAAACTATTTATCGTCTATGTTTCACTTCCGTACATAGCTACACTCCATAGAAATACTTTCAGAAAAGACTTCCTAACACTTAAATGTATACTCGATGTTAACAAATTTCCCTTCTCCAGAAACGCTTTCCTTGCTGTTGCCAGTCTACATTTTATATGCTCTCTACTTCTATCATCATCAGTTGTTTTGCGTCCCAGAAAGTAAAACTCATCTGCTATTTTAAGTGTCTCATTTCATAATCTAATTCCCTCAGCATCACCTCATTTAATTCGACTACGTCCCATTGTCCTCGTTTTGCTTTGTTGATGTTCATCTTATATCTTCCTTTCGAGACACTGTCCATTCCCTTCAACAGCTCTTCCAGGTCCTTTGCTGTCTCTGACAGAATTACAATGTTGTCGTCAAACCTCAAAGTTTTTATTTCCTCTCCATGGATCACTCCCTTCTCAATCACTGCTTCCCCTTCTTGCCGCTCGACTCTTATAACTGACATTTGGTTTTTGTACAAACTGTAAATAGCCTTTTGCTCCCTGTATTTTACCTCTGACACCTTCAGAATTTGAAAGACAGTATTCCAATCAACATTGTCGAAAGCTTTCTCTAAATCTACAAATGCTAGAAACGTAACTTTGCCTTACCTTAACTTATCTTTTAAGATACTTGTAAGTCGTAGGGTCAATATTGCCTCGCGTGTTCCAACATTTCTACAGCATTTAAACTGATCTTTCCCGAGGTCGGCTTCAACCAGTTTTTCAATTCGTCTTTGACGAATTCGTGTTTTTACATCTCTGCTTATCTATTGTAAAACACCCAATCACTCAAAAAAGTTTCGAGTCTGGATTAATAAAACATATAGTAGGGTAAAGATGGTGGTTTTAATGCCTCAGACGTTCTACATCGTTTCCCACCACTTGACAATAACGGACAGAAATTTCGTGCAACCGTGTGAAACCGTCAGAAAAGTCCTCCTTTGAGACGTTCAACTACCGCCCCACGTTGGCTTGAATGTCGTCAAAGCGTTGGCCTTTCATGTGAATGTCTGCACATTGTCGTTTTGTGGTTCGTATTAATAACACTAAGCCTCGTCACCGACGATGATAATTTGAAGAAAAAAATTGTCCGTGTTTTCCACTTTAGTCAAATCTTGGCGGGTGTCCGTGCATTGCTGTTTTTGTTCGGAAGTTACGGTGTGCGGAACAAACTTTGCACACCCTTTTCTCCTCTTCAAAACATTCTAGAGAATGTCTTGAACACTTCAGTTGGACATGTTGCTCCATTGCGATTTGTGACAGACCAACGTTGACACACTACTGCTGTACGACTGCCTGCTCACAAATGAATGGTCGAATGGACATCTGTTGTTTACAGTTGTCAGCTCAAGTTGCCAGTGCAGTTACTGCGCTGACGATGCTTATACGCCGGGAATAAAATCAGTCCTGAAACTTTTTGGATGGATTGTGTACATCAAAGTTGTACCTGAAACTTTCATGGCAGGTTAAAACTGTGTGCCGGACCGAGACTCGAACTCGGGACTTTTGCCTTTCACTGGCAAGTGCTCTACCGTAGGCAGGAGTCGAGGCACTGGCGGAAGTAAAGCTGTGAGGAGGGGTCGTGAGTCGTGCTTGGGTAGCTCACTCGGCAGAATACTTGCGCCCGAAAGGTAAAGGTCCCCAGTTCGAGTCTCAATCCCCAACACACAGTTTTAACAGGTCAGAAAATTTCACGTCAGCACACATTCCGGTACCAAGCCTTGGTCTCCCTCTGCAATTTTTACCCTCCCACATTTCTTTCCAAACTGCTGATTCCTTGCTGCCTGAAGTCGTGCCCTATCGGCCAATTCCTTCTTTTAGCTGCCACAAAATTTCTTTTTTCCCCAGTTCTGTTCAGTACTTCTTTATTAGTTATTCGATCGACCCATCCAATCTTCAGCATTCTTCTATAAAATCACATTTAAAAAGTTCTAGTCTCTTCTTGTCTGTACAGTTTACAGTCCACAAATTTCTTTTTTTCCCAATTCAGTTCAGTGCGTCCTTATTAGTTACTGAATCGATCCATATAATCTTCAGCATTCTTCTGTAATACCACATTTCAAAAGCTTCTATTCTCTTCTTGTCCGAACGGTTTCTAGTCCACAAATTTCTAATTTCCCCATTTCGGTTCAGTACCTCTTCATTAGGTACTCGATTGACCCAACTAATCTTCAGCATTCTTCTGTAGCACTACATTTCAAAAGCTTCCATTCTCTTCTTGTCCGAAGGAACGCTTTTCTTGCTATTCCCAGTCTGCACTTTATATCTTCTCTGCCTCGGTCTTCGTCAGTTATTTTGTTGCCCAAATTACAAAAGTCATTAACTGGTTTTAGTATCTCATTTCTCAGTTCATCTGATTTAATTCTACTGCATTCCACTGTTCTCCTATTGTTGATTTCCATCTTATAACGCCTTTTCAAGACATTATCCTCCCATTCAACTCATCTTCCGAGTCCTTTTCCGTGTCTGACATAATTAAAATGTCATCGGCAAACCTCAAAGTTTTCTCAAAATTTTGATTGCTTTTCCCTTAGCTTTGATCCCCTTTCCAAGTTTCTGCTTGCTTTCATTTACTGCTTCTTCAGTGTACAGATTACATGACACCAGGAAAAGGCTCCAAACCTTGTCTTACTCCCTCCTCAACAGCTGGTTCTCATTCATGTCTTTCGATTCTTATAACTGTAGTCGTCGTTTACTTGGTCGACATACGTCTGTCCTTCGTTTCGGATTGTAGTTCTGGGTCTTCTTGGGTATTCGTTCACCTTTCACTCTATTCGCATGTTGTTTCGAACTCCGCCTGCATTCTGTTATGTTCTCATTAAGAGCATGTACATGCAACTAATTTCAATCTTAATTCTTTATTAAATCCCTTGTTGTTCAGCCCTTTACTCTCCTCAAAAATCTCATCTCTGTTGTTGTCATCTTTCTTTTTATTTGTCCGCCGCGGTAGTTAAGTAATCAGTGCAGTTGACTGACACGATGGGAACCCGGGATCAGTTTCCAGCACTGCCAGAGATTTTGCCTTGGTGGGAGGACTGGGGTGTACTCAACCTCGCGAGGCCAACTGAGGAGCTATTCGACCGACTGGTAGCGATTGCAAGGTCAAGAAACCCGACAACGAGCAGGAGAGTGGTGTGCTGACCACATACCTCTTCCTACCTCATCCAATGATGCCACAGGCAGAGGATGAAACGGCGATCGGTCGGTACCGGTTGGCTCGTCTAGGACCAGAAAGCGGAATTTTACATTTACTTTTTTCTTTTTGTATATCCAACTCTCGCTTCCATACAACAGTAATGGTATCGCCGTAGTTTTATAAACTTTTTTTGTATCTATTCGGATTTTGTAGTTCATACTTATGATTATTTTTACACATGTTATTTGATATTTTTGCAGCATTTCATCTATATCATTATCACTCGCGTGGCAGCTCAGGTATTTAAAATATGACGTTTGTTCAATTACTTTGTTGTTAATTACTGTTTTTGGTCGTAGTGGGTATTTACCTTGAAGGGCCACAAATGTCGTCTTATGCAGTGAAATTATTAGATTGTTCTGCACTTATTTGGTTTAGCTAGTGTACTGCTAACTGCATGTCGTTTTCACTTCCTTGTATTATGCTTTAACATCTGCGAACTGTAAAGCACTTAGATTACTGTGTTTATCTAATGTAATTTCAGGATAATTGTATAGTTTCAAACTTTTAAGGACATTAGTAATATAAAGGTTAAAAAGAGAGAGTGGAAGGGAACACCTCTATCTCACTCCTTGATCGATTGATTTTTATCTCTGTTCTCTCCTGTACATACTACTATTTCTGGGTATAAGCTGTTGATTACCCTTGTGATCTGTGCTTGGTAGCCACTGTCATTAATTACTCTCCATAATTTATTTTGATCAACTCGATCGAAAGTTTTTTCAAAATCTGTCAAAGCTTTGTGGGTTCCAAGATCAAATTCTGTTTGTTTTTCTTTGGGGCGTTCTATTGTACAGATAATGTCATTTTCTAAATTCATTTTGATCTCCTTGGAGAACTGCCACAGTTAAAACTGTTAAAAAAACTTAGTTCAGCTACATTTGCACTTAGACTCATTGCAAATCTTGGGGAGAGACAAATTCGAAAGTTGACATATTTTGTATATTTTTATTCAATAATGTCATATTGAATAAAGTTCTGGGATAACTCATCTTTAAGAAAGAAAGTCTTCATTGCCCAAAAACGTAATATGTAGTGCACGTCCACAATCATCTTATAGGCATCTGTTTAAAGAGTTGGACATTCTGACTACTGCTTCACAATATATTTATTCTCTCATGAAGTTTGTTGTAAGTAATCCACTGCAGTGCAAAAGGAAAAATGATGTTCATAATTACAACAGCACCAGAAGGAAAAACGAGATTCATTACTCTACATTAAGGTTGTCTTTAGGACAAAATGGGGTGCACAGTGCTGAAACAAAAAATTTTGATAACTTACCCAGAGATATAAAATGTCTAACAGATGACAAAGCAAAATTTTACAACAAACTAAAAAAGTTTCTCCTTGATAACTCCTTCTACACAGGAGAAGAATTTATATTATTGTAATATGTAAAAGGTGGTGGGTAGAAAATATTCGCGTTTTTAGATATTTTAAAAAAATTAAATGTTCAGCATGTAGCAATATTTAAAAATTAAGTTGTAGTGTATATGTAAAATGACTCATTCCACGTCATTAGGAACTATCATGCAAATGATCCATAGAACATGAAAATAACTAATCAATAACTAACTATTCTTGCAGCTGTCCTATTTTTAGTTCTTTAGTTATTTTTTTTAGTTAATCCATTATTATATTGTCAATATTTACACATTCATTTCCTTCATCAAAACACATATCGTTCCCAGCATCATCCTGTTTTCACAGTAACTCTTTGTGATGTCCAGTCCTTTCATATTCTTTAATTATATTCAGTTCGCTGTAACTTTTTCTGAGTAGTTCATTTGTCTCATTTCGTAGTAAGCTACAGTTTGTCTTTCACGTAGATCATGTTTGATGTGAGAGATGAATCTGTCTCAAGATTATTGATGGCCCTGTTATACAAGTTGTCTACCAAAATTTAATTTCTGTTGATAGTGGTTTCCTGCTTCAGGTGTGCTATTCTGCAGAAGCTTATCATATTCTTTATTTTTTCCCTTTTATGTATGCTTTCTGCTTTTAATATATCATTCTATATTCTTAATTTTTTCGGTTTTGTTCTTTTTTTTGTTTTCCACACTGCTCCTTTAATTGCATTTGCTATATAGTTCCTTAAATTGTGCCCCTCTTCATCAACATTATTCCTAGTTGACTTTTTCCTAGATATTGATTTAATCTTTTTTATATAGTGTCCTTATGCTATCATCTTGGGTGAAGTTTATTTTGTATACTCACTGAGCTGTTGGTATTTTGCTTATTATTATTATTATTATTTGCTTTCTCCATTTAGCTAGCAGTATAAATACAGACACTAGTAGATAGTGGTCCAAATATGTCACATCCTCTATAACGCCATGTATCTCAGACAAGAATTTTTCGTTTGTGATTATTTAATCTATGAGTGACCTCCACTTCCTCACGCTCATTGTGCATTTATGGCTATTTATTTTTCCAGAGGAAAGTATTAGTTAATTTTAACTTGCTGCACGTTGCGAACTATCTGAGCTCTTCTCCAGTGCTGTTCGTTCCATTATCCATAAAGATTCGTATCACGCATGGTACTGACAAATTTCCAACATGGACATTCAGACCGCCACATATCACAAAATGGTCTGTTTTGTTGATTCTGTTCATTGTTTGTTGTAATTTGTCACGGAACGTAGCTGTATCATATTTTCTTTCTTCTTCTGGTGCATATACACTCTTGTTACTTACTTAAATCTCACAGTTATTCTTTCATTACTGTAAGCTTGGCTCATTATTATGTTTTTCCATTCGTTATTTACAAGTGCAGCCACTTCGCAACGTGTTCTTCTATGTTGTGGTAGTCCACTGTAAATCATAATGTAATCATCTAGATCTTAGATCCATTTTAACTTATTATTTGTTTTAGATGTGACCCTGATGTCTGTCTTTTGTTTCGTCACTATCCTATTACGTTCTAGTTCTTTGTTTCTTAATTTTCTTGCATTCCATGCGATGATCAGAATTCTGTTTTTTATGCCAAATAATTTGACCATTTCCTGTCTCGTTCTTCTCCGTAGAGATATATCTGGATTTTCTTTGTGAAATTTTTATGTACGAGGGTCATTCAATAATTAAAACGACAAACTGGTCTGGGGAAAAACTGTTAGTAGGGCAAGTTTGTTACTTATGTGGCTATAAGCTGTCCACTAGGATGAGCCCTGATCAGCTGATGTATGAACATTGTTTTGTTCATAACCTCAAAAATACATTTCAAGATGGCGAGTCTGCTTGAAACGTCCACATTAGTTGAACAACATTCTGTTATTCGTTTTTTACTTGCTGAAGGCGAGAAACCATGAATATGTACTGTAGAATGTCTAAAGTTTATGGTGAAGGTTGTATGAATCGTGCAAATTTTTACAGGTGTGTAGAGTAGTTCAAAAATGGTCGCGACTCAGTGACTGACGAACACCGTTCTGGCCGACCAGCTGCAGTTACAACTCCCTCACTTGAAAGTCGAATTGATGAAATTATTCGTGCCGACCGACGTGTGACTGTGGAAATGGTAGTTGATTAGGTTCACATTAGTACTGATACAGTTCATACACTATCTGTAACAAGCTGAAGTACCGCAAAACATGTGCAAGATGGGCCCCAAACAAGTTGTCGCGGCTACAGAAGGAAACAAGGTTGAGAGTGTGCACAGAGCTAAAGGAAAGTTATGAAAGAGAAGGATAGCACTTCCTCAACAAAATTTTAACTTGTGATGAAACTTGGGTTCACTATTATGAGCCAGAATCAAAAAGACAAAGCATGGAGTGGAAGCACACCAACTCACTTGTCAAGAAAAAATACAAAACCCAAGCGTCAGCAGGAAAAGTCATGTTAACAGTTCTTTGGGTTGCTGAAGGTTCAGTTTTTTGTGATTATCTCGAAGAGCAGCGTACAATGAACAGCCAATACTAAACAAGGTGAAGCCAGCCATGAGAGAAAGATGTTGTGGGCCTCAGAGGAGAGGTGTGATTCTCCAGCAAGGCAACGCACGTCCTCATATTGCTCAACTAACCCGTGAAACCGTCGACAAAATGGTCTGGGAATTACTGCCTCACCCTCTTACAGTCCTGATTTAGCACCTGGTTATTTCCATTTGTTTGGTGCTCTGAAGGAGACATTATGCAGGAAAAGGTTCCAAGACAACGAGGACGTGAAAAAGTTTGTGGGAAATTGGTTCAAACATCAAGATAAATAGTTTTTTGCAGCCGGAATAAAAAAGCTTGTAGCTCATTAGAACAGATGCATAAATGTTCAAGGGGATTATGTTGAAAAGTAGAAAAAGTATTGTTTTGTAAAAATAAATGCATTTTTCTGCAGACCAATTTGTCTCTTTAATTGTCCAATGATCCTCGTAAAAGATTTCCCTCCAGTGTGAAGTACCACGCCATAGATGGAGCAGTTAACTGTTAATGCTACCATATTTCATTCCATATCTCCATAAATTGCTACAATCAAATATTTATTTCAAATTTCTGATCCCAATTGTGAATAATTGATATCGTAATCATATCAAGTTTTTGCATATTGTAGAATGCATAACTTTATATTTATCAACATTTAAAACTTTGCACCACTGTGAAATCTTGTCGAGATCAGACTAAATTTTTGTGTAGTTTTTCCAATGTAGCCCATCATTATAGAAACTACATCGTCTGCAGAAAGTCTGAGATTGATACAAATATTGTATGGTAGGTCTTTGATATGCAAAATAAACGACAATATGTATACACATGTAGATTTCTTCATTTTTATTATTTTTGGTACACATTTCTAAGGGAATGAACATTTTTCTGTCAAAACTGAAGAATAGTTTCAGCTCATGCTTCAAACATTTTAGTGAACCAAATGCCTCACTGGAAAGAATAATCTCGTAGAATCCATTCAAAAAGATTCGGTCAGGGCTCTTATACCTAGCCCGCTTGCATAGTCGCATGTCGTAATGGGACATTGTATGCCCTAAGCCGCCAATGTTAAATTATCGAATTTTGTGACCCATTTTCTCGGAAACTTTTTAAGACACCAACTTATAATTTTCCATAATTATTGAATGCACCTTTCTAGATACACTGAACTAGAATTATTACTAATATTGTATTGTGTCGCATGTTATCTTTTTTTTTTGCAAACACTCAATTTTTTGACAGAATTTTTGTAAATGAATGAACATAAAAACAAAACAACTCAGGACATTTTAATAATTCTTGTTCTATACGTGTTGAATCTCACACTTGGAATGCTATGAAAATGTCATGTCTCTACTATCAGTACTTTTCGAGAAAATGGGACATCTATTGTAAAAAATGTAGTTCAGAGATATTGAGGTTTAAAACTTTTTTATTACAAATTCCTATACAGTCTTACATTTCTGCACTAGAATTGCCATGGCCCATAGTCTGTGTCTTCATCAGTGTCACAACAGCCCAGTGCTTGCCTCCTCCTTTTCTTTCTTGCTTCTTTTGTCATTTGCTGAGCAGCTACCTCTGCTTCACATATACAAAGTTCATTCAGTTCCTGCAGTCTTTTAGCTGTGTTCTGTCCAAATATTGTCCCCAACTTCTCCACAACCTTAAGTCTTTCATAGCTCCCACCATTGAAAGTTATTACAGCAACAGACACTGCTAACTTTAGTGTCAGAAGGCCAACAAATACAGTTTTAGGCGGACGGCACCACACAACATTACTGAAGGACTCATTCACATTCTGGGTCTTCCCATGTAAACACTTCTTTAGTAGCTCAGGATTTGCCAAATATCTAACTAAATAGGTTTGATTTCCTCCATTACTGCCAAAGGAAGAGAATGTTTATGTGTAAATTCAGCTTGCCTATATTTACACCAAGTGTTTTGTGGAGATGGACGCAAAACATGACATGGCTTTTCATCGGTTGATATTCGATGAAAGAAAGTACCCGCAAATTTGCGTTTGTTTAAGTTACTTTTACGCTTAGTCATTTTATTTACGTTTAAAAAGCAATAGAAGATAGCTTACTACAAAAATAGCCGATAATCACACTACTTTCAACGAAAACTAGTATCAGAAACAAAGGACTGATTTGTTTGTTTTTAATGCTAACTTCTGAGACGTAGCAGTAGGCACAAAACAAAGCAATTCACAGCCTTCTAGACTGTGTAGTTCCCAAGATATGACTGCTCAACTCTGCCAGTATATGCGTAGCCACGAAATTTGACAGTCACACATCAACATTCGAACTATTATTTGAAGGTCTCACAATTGTCTGATTTTAATGTATTATATACCAAAATGTCCAGGAAAGTCCAAACTACATTATGGAGTAGAAAAAAGAAAATGTCAAATTTCAATGAATTCCACATAAAATGTCCCCTTAACGAGGCCACTTCTGACACAGGGAGGTACACCGACCACAGATAGAGTCCACCCCGTGGATGGATGATGATGGGTTTTTAGGCCGTTTTCCACATCCCAATAAGCGAATACAGGGCTTGTTCCCTCACCTCAGAAACATGCTAAGCAAGCATATAGAACACTTTCTCACATTTGCACACAGAATTTACTGTATACACAGACGGGATTGGTGCACTGCTTCTGTTCTGATGGTGAATGAGAGATTGATGACTTTAGCTGTTTCATCTCCTTAAATACCCAATCAGCATCTGCGTCTTATACCTAACAGATTTCATTACAATGTTTGTCTAACACAGTTCAGACTATGGTAACTTTTACACACTTTGTGCTTAACGTCACAACACGATTAGTGTGACGATTGTCCATTGTGTATGTTTCAGTTACAAATGTCCGCAGTGCAAGAAGCCGATAGAAAGCAACCTGACTGCAGTTCGCCGCTGTCCGCACTGTAAGAAGAAAGTCGACTTCAAGAAAACAGCATGTAAGATAGCCGAGTTCTCACACTCGTACAGGGAAGCTGTCGCTAAACTTTTGGAAGGAAAGTTCGATATAGCTATACAGCTGTGCGCTAAGAATATGCATTTCTTGGATCCCATCGTCATTCACCCATCCATAGACTTTTTAAAATGTCAACAGGTACTAAATCAGTGCTGGAGTCTTACTGGCAACACCAACGTCATACAAGATAAAGTTCTTTGACATGAAAAGATAATGCTCGTAGGAACTGTAAAGCTACTAATTTTTGCTGTACTGTGTGTGTGTGTGTGCGTGTGTGTGTATGGTTTTTTTTAAGGATGATATAATTTAATGCCTTGTTAATCTAAATGGTTGATATCCACATGTGAACTACCAGTCGAGCCAAAAGTAACAGAAATAGAATCAATGATTGTGAGTGTCTTTAGTAGTGTGATTCAGTCCCCCAGCAAATGCGCAGTGAATATTAAATTATTTTTTTAATAATGCCAGATTACTGCCAGAATATAATGAAATCCAGCAGCTCTGACAAGAGAACCGCGCCTACTCGACAAGGATCGGCCAAGTCATGAGCCATTTATGTTAGCGTAGCATCCAGATAGCGATAAGACTGCTGAACGGCAATCTGAGCATCGTGGATTCGAGTACCTATGTGGAAATTTTTTCTTATTTGTTTTCAGTTTTTACATTATTTACATTGTGTACAATCCGAAATAATGATCAATATATTGTATTTATTAATATTTTGATAAAAGGCATGAAATTAAAGGCAATGGAAAATTTGGGACTCCAAATTAATTTCCACGAAAGGGTCGTACTTACGGCGTCCTCGAGGACTATGCAGTTACTTTTCCAAGAAGGGATTGGAATACTATCATGCAGGACTTTGTTACGCGTGGTCTGCTGCTAAAATCTCCGATGAGAGAGAACTTTTTATGTGTGTAAACCACGTTTTTCTAGAGAAACTTTAAAACAACCATGTGATGGTGAAAATACAGCGTTTATAACATGTACAAGATGCCGCGAAAATTAGTGCCTCCTCTGCTTTTACGACGAGTGTCTCTCCAGCGCATGTAAACCATCAACTTTAAAATAGTCAAAGAATCTAATTTTTTTTCTAAGTTCTTATGTTCGTCTTACAATCTCACCCTGGAAATTTATTTGCAATCACAGGTTGACCTTTGCCATTCCTTTTCGTGCCTTTTATGAAAATATTAATAAATACAATATACTGAGCATTCTATGGTTTATTTTCAGTGAAAGTAACAGAAAAACTGAAAAGAAAAAATAAAAAAGCTTTCGCTTATGGACTGTGCCGTGCGACTCTCGGATGACCGTTCTGTACTTTTTCCGCTGCGCCAACCGTCGCCTGGATGCTACACTAACATAAATAGCACGAGTCGCCCGATCCGCGCCAAAAATGCTATTTCTTCTAAACTCTCGGCTGTCTGGAGCCGCCACTTCCATCACTTTCATTTCTGGTCAAGCACTACATATCCCATAAATTTGGACGAAATCGGTGACGACGAGTAGACGCGGTCCCCTTGTGAGAATGTTATAGCGCTGTCTTTCGGACAAAAAGTGACTACTGGGGCAACTGTTTTTGCATTGTTAATATAATGCTTGCTTTCCTGTGAGGAAGCAAACCAAATTATAAAAAAAAGCACACTACTGGTAATATTTTCGAGTTAAAGATTTTTCACTTTCTCTGCTACTTTTCATGCACTGGGATGGTATATGTAATATGCAGTAACAATAGTAAAACACACTTCTGCGTTCGTTATACTGTAAAGGACAATAAATTTTTAATCTCTGTTAATGCTGCATATTTAATGATAAAATCCTTCTATCGTATTTACAAAGGCTGGGCAGTCATTATAGTTTAATGTCCTGTTAACCCAAAATTACGACAGCCCCATGAAGTCTTATCTGTTGGAGATTATGAGGAACTTTACATGAAGATACAAGCAAAAATTGCAGTAGAACGAATGGAGAATGTACAGGGTGCCCCAAAAAGAATGACCCGATTTTAACTTGTAATAATATTGAGACAAATGTCACTAGGTAACTGAAACAGCGCTAGATGTAATCGGCATGGCCTAGAATTTCAGAAAAGAATCCGCTAGATGTCACTACGAGCGCATCCTCAGTGCCAACGTGCCTCAACGTTGGATAGGGCTTACAAGACCGCGAGACCAGGCTTTACACTCTTGGCCTCCTAGGTCCCCTGACTTAACATCATGTGATTTCTTCCTATGGGGATATGTTAAAAATGGTTCAAATGGCTCTGAGCACTATGGGATTTAACATCTGTGGTCATCAGTCCCCTAGAACGTAGAACTACTTAAACCTAACTAACCCAAGGACATCACACACATCCATGCCCGAGGCACGATTCGAACCTGCGACCGGAGCGGTCACGCGGTTCCAGACTGAAGCTGTTTAGGTTCCTCCATTACCCCGTGACATTGATGAACTAAAAATCAGAATATCAGCTGCTGTAGCTTCAGTGACAGAAGACACCTTACACTCAGTTTTGGATGAATTTTGCCGCGCGGCATTAGCCGAGCGGTTACCTGCCCCCTGTAATAAAAAAAACTGAGTTCACCGATCAACAACGAACTAAAACGGGTGTCTTACGACGTCCGCCCCGAGCAGATACAACGAACGAAAGCGAACAAAATGAGATCTAAAAAAAATAAAAAAAGCGGTCTAAGGCGCTGCAGTCATGTACTGTGCCGCCAGAGCGGAGGTTCGAGTCCTCCCTCGGGCATCGGTGTGTGTGTTTGTCCTTAGGATAATTTAGGTTAAGTAGTGTGTAAGCTTAGGGACTGATGACCTTAGCAGTTAAGTCCCATAAGATTTCACACATATTTTAACATTTTTTTGGATGAATTTGGCTATCAGCTAGATGTCATCCGTGCTGCCAATAGAGAACATTTTGAACATTTACAATGGATTTTTAGAAACTTTTGTCTTTTCTGAGTAATTTAATATGCAATTTCTTGGTGTTAAGCCCTTCTTCCTAATAAATAATTCTGTTTAAAATCGGGTCATTCTTTTTGGGACACCCTGTATTATGCACCTGTAATTGTTGCTTCTTTTTTGCTTGTGGTATCTAATTCAGGTTCCTTGCTCACGTTATTTAGGTTGTGCGGCCGAGCATGGATCCAACGGATAAGTGGGTAATGATCTTCCGCAAAAAAAAGGTAGAAGTGCTTATACACTACCGAAAAATGAAAAATAAAAAAAAAAACTTGACACACATGACTAACGCATACTATACTTGCACAGGGCGCTAAGAGAGGGCAGTTAATGTGATGATCAAATCCACAGGAGCCACGTTATCAGCAACGGGATGTTGCAAGTTTCGCAACAGTTGTTCATCTACAGAGCCAGTTTGCCGTGACATACGGTACTCTATCTGTGTCTGCAACATTGTTAGAATGCCATGACAGAGTGGACGTGAACCGTTTGTGAAGTTGATGGAGTTTGAGAGAGGGAGTATAGTGTGTCTGCAGGGGTGGGTGGTCGTAGTGCAGAGTTGCGCTATACATGGGGCGAGAGATCTCCACAGTGCATCGACGTTGTCGTCAGTGCTCAGAAGAAGGTGCACATGCCCGTAAGCCTGGGTCCGGACAGCACATCTTACAATGGCTGTTCTCTGGTGATCATTGGAGGGGCGTTTGAAAAGTCCATGCAAAGTCCGAGAGATGGCACCACCGGCACGTATCGAGGTCATATTTAGTTAGTAGCATCTTTGGAAAGAACTCACACCACGTTTCAGCCATATTGGTCTATCTCTTTGTGTTTGGGATTCGTGTGAATCAAGGAAGTCGAGTGATTGCCAAAAAATGGACGAAAAAGAATTTCGTGTGGTGATTAAACATTACTTTATGAAAGGCAAAACGCATCAGGAGACTAAAGAGAAGCTTGATAAACATTACGGTGACTCCGCACCTTCGATTAGAGCAGTTTATAAGTGGTTTCAAAATTTTCGGAGTGGCCATATGGGCACAACCGCTGCTGAACGTTCTGGGCGCCCTGTGGAGGTTACGACTCCAGAAATCATTGATAAAATCCATGATATGGTGATGGATGACAGATGAGTTAAGGCGCGTGAGGTGCTGTGGGCATCTCGAATGAAGGGGTACATAATATTTTGCATAAACATTTGGATATGAGAAAGCTATCCGCAAGGTAGGTTCCACAATTGCTCACGCTTGACCAAAAACGGAATCATGTGAAGTGCTGCAAGGATGGTTTGCAGCTGTTCAGGAAGAATCCGCAGGTCTTTAAGCGCCGTTTCGTCACTGTGGATAAAACATGGATACATTACTATACTCCTGAGACCGAAGAACAATCTAAACAATGGGTTACCAAGGGAGAATGTGCATCAAAAAAGGTGAAGGCCATTCCTTCGGCCGGAAAGGTTACAGCAACTGTCTTTTGGGATTCGCAAGGGATAATCCTCATCGACAATCTGGAAAAGGGTAAAACTGTTACAGGTGCATATCATTCATCGTTATTGGACCGTTTGAAAACCAAGCTGCAAGAAAAACGCCGGCGATTGGACCGTAAAAAAGTCATTTTCCATCACGACAATGCACCAGCACACACCTTAGCAGTTGTGGGCCCAAAATTAATGGAAACAGGATTCCAACTCGTTTCACATCCCCCCTATTCTCCAGACTTGGCTCCCTCGGACTACTATTTGTTCCCCAATTTGAAGAAATTGCTGGTGAGACAAAGATTTTATTCAAACGAGGAGGTAATTGCAGCAACTAATAGCTATTTTGCAGACTTGGACAATTCTTATTATTCGGAAGGGATCAACGAATTAGAAAAGCGTTGGACGAAGTGTGTGAGTCTAAAAGGAGACTATGTCGAAATATAAAAAGGGCTTACCCCAAACACATATGTAGTTTTTGTTTTTGCACGGACTTTTCAAACGCCCCTCGTAGAGGGAACAATGAACAGTGCGCAGTACACTCAAAACGTCATTGAACCAATCGTGCTACCGTTAGTGCACCAACAATTTGATGTGCTTTTACAACACGACTATGCACTTCCACATGTATCCGTGCCATCCAATTTGGTCTCCAAGGTGTACGTCAACTACCCTGGCCAACACGATCCCCAGATCTGTACCCCAATGAGCGTGTTTAGGACTGAATGGAACGTCATCTTGCGCGGTCTGCAAGTCTGAACTGAGCTGAGACACCAGGTGGACACTGCATGGCAGGTCATTCAGCAAGACTACATTCGTCACCTCTACGATTGTCTCCGTGGGAGAACTGCAACGTGCATTGCAGCAAAAGGACGCTATACAGGGTACTAGTGCTCAAATTTCGCACGTCCCGCCGACTGTACTATATGCGGATGGCTTCGTCAGAATGATCGTTTGTTATATACGTCCTCGAGAATGGGTCAATAAAAATTCGTGATAGCTCACAATTATTTTTCCTTTAATAACAAAATCTACACTCCTGGAAATTGACATAAGAACACCGTGAATTCATTGTCCCAGGATGGGGAAACTTTATTGACACATTCCTGGGGTCAGATACATCACATGATCACACTGGCAGAACCACAGGCACATAGACACAGGCAACAGAGCATGCACAATGTCGGCACTAGTACAGTGTATATCCACCTTTCGCAGCAATGCAGGCTGCTATTCTCCCATGGAGACGATCGTAGAGATGCTGGATGTAGTCCTGTGGAACGGCTTGCCATGCCATTTCCACCTGGCGCCTCAGTTGGACCAGCGTTCGTGCTGGACGTGCAGACCGCGTGAGACGACGCTTCATCCAGTCCCAAACATGCTCAATGGGGGACAGATCCGGAGATCTTGCTGGCCAGGGTAGTTGACTTACACCTTCTAGAGCACGTTGGGTGGCACGGGATACATGCGGACGTGCATTGTCCTGTTGGAACCGCAAGTTCCCTTGCCGGTCTAGGAATGGTAGAACGATGGGTTCGATGACGGTTTGGATGTACCGTGCACTATTCAGTGTCCCCTCGACGATCACCAGTGGTGTACGGCCAGTGTAGGAGATCGCTCCCCACACCATGATGCCGGGTGTTGGCCCTGTGTGCCTCGGTCGTATGCAGTCCTGATTGTGGCGCTCACCTGCACAGCGCCAAACACGCATACGACCATCATTGGCACCAAGGCAGAAGCGACTCTCATCGCTGAAGACGACACGTCTCCATTCGTCCCTCCATTCACGCCTGTCGCGACACCACTGGAGGCGGGCTGCACGATGTTGGGGCGTGAGCGGAAGACGGCCTAACGGTGTGCGGGATCGTAGCCCAGCTTCATGGAGACGGTTGCGAATGGTCCTCGCCGATACCCCAGGAGCAACAGTGTCCCTAATTTGCTGGGAAGTGGCGGTGCGGTCCCCTACGGCACTGCGTAGGATCCTACGGTCTTGGCGTGCATCCGTGCGTCGCTGCGGTCCGGTCCCAGGTCGACGGGCACGTGCACCTTCCGCCGACCACTGGCGACAACATCGATGTACTGTGGAGACCTCACGCTCCACGTGTTGAGCAATTCGGCGGTACGTCCACCCGGCCTCCCGCATGCCCACTATACGCCCTCGCTCAAAGTCCGTCAACTGCACATACGGTTCACGTCCACGCTGTCGCGGCATGCTACCAGTGTTAAAGACTGCGATGGAGCTCCGTATGCCACGGCAAACTGGCTGACACTGACGGCGGCGGTGCACAAATGCTGCGCAGCTAGCGCCATTCGACGGCCAACACCGCGGTTCCTGGTGTGTCCGCTGTGCCGTGCGTGTGATCATTGCTTGTACAGCCCTCTCGCAGTGTCCGGAGCAAGTATGGTGGGTCTGACACACCGGTGTCAATGTGTTCTTTTTTCCATTTCCAGGAGTATATATTCAGAATTACGATTTATCAATGAGCAGTGGCTTAACTGGCTTACTACATCTGTATTAATGATCTACAAAACAAATTTTTTAAAGCAAAAGAAATAGAAGTTAACAAAACTATTTATTATAAACGCTATGTTGATGATACATTGATACTATACAATGGGACAACCACTGAAATAGAAACCTCATCTTGTTGTTGTTGTTGTGGTCATCAGTCCTGAGACTGGTTTGATGCAGCTCTCCATGCTACTCTATCTTCATCTCCCAGTACCTACTGCAACCTACATCCTTCTGAATCTGTTTAGTGTATGCATCTATTGGTCTCCCTCTACGATTTTTACCCTCTACGCTGTCCTCCAATACTAAATTGGTGATCCCTTGATGCCTCAGAATATGTCCTACCAAGCGATCCCTTCTTCTAGTCAAGGTGTGCCATAAATTTCTTGTCTCCCCAATTCTATTCAATACCTCCTCATTAGTTATGTGATCTACCCATCTAATCTTCAGCATACTCCTGTAGCACCACATTTCGAAAGCTTCTATTCTCTTCTTGTCAAAACTATTTATCGTCCATGTTTCACTTCCATACATGGCTACACTTCATACACAAACTTTCAGAAACGACTTCCTGACAAATCTAAACTCGATGTTAACAAATTTCTCTTCTTCAGAAACGCTTTCCTTGCCATTGACAGTCTGCATTTTATTTCCTCTCTACTTCGCCCATCATCAGTTATTTTGCTCCCCAAGTAGCAAACCTATTTACTACTTTAAGCGTCTCATTTCCTAATGTAATTCCCTCAGCATCACCCGACTTAATTCGGCTACATTCCATTATCCTCGTTTTGCTTTTGTTGATGTTCATCTTATATCCTCCTTTCACGACAACGTCCATTCCGTTCAGCTGCTCTTCCAAGTCCTTTGCTGTTTCTGACAGAATTACAATGTCATCGGCGAACCTCAAAGTTTTTATTTCTTCTCCATGGATTTTAATACCGACTCCGAATTTTTCTTTTGTTTCCTTCACTGCTTGCTCAATATACAGATTGAATAACATCGGGGAGAGACTACAACCCTGTCTCACTCCCTTCCCCACCACTGCTTCCCTTTCATGTCCCTCGACTTTTATAACTGCCATCTGGTTTCTGTACAAATTCTAAATAGCCTTTCGCTCCCTGTATTTTACCCCTGCCACCTTCAGAATTTGAAAGAGAGTATTCCAGTCAACATTATCAAAAGCTTTCTCTAAGTCTACAAATGCTAGAAACGTAGGTTTGCCCTTCCTTAATCTAGCTTCTAAGATAAGTCGTAGGCTCAGTATTGCCTCAAGTATTCCAACATTTCTACGGAATCCAAACTGATCTTCCCCGAGGTCGGCTTCTACTAGTTTTTCCATTGGTCTGTAAAGAATTGGCGTTAGTATTTTGCAGCTGTGACTTATTAAACTAATAGTTCGGTAATTTTCTCATCTTAGAAAGTTAATAATATACATCCCAAAGTACATTTTATAGTTGAACACCAGACACAACATGGAACTGATTTTCTTGACCTAAACATAACCTGTCACAACAGAAAATTTAAATTCGAAATCTATAGGAAACCCACCACTTCGGATGGGCCGGCCGAAGTGGCCGAGCGGTTCTAGGCGCTACAGTCTGGAACCGCGCGACAGCTACGGTCGCAGGTTCGAATCCTGCCTCGGGCATGGATGTGTGTGATGTCCTTAGGCTAGTTAGGTTTATGTAGTTCTAAGTTCTAGGGGACTGATGACCTCAGAAGTTAAGTCCCATAGTGCTCAGAGCCATTTGAACCATTTTGAACTTCGGATGTCACTGTAAAAAAACGCACTATGCCACCCAAATCAACGTAAATTATCATTTTTTTAGATCAGCACTCAACCATGTAAACATAATTTATGCTAACCCTGATTTCAAAACCAAATAACTAAACATATCAAAAACAAAAGCGCACAACAATGCTGATGACCCATCCATAGTTGACAAGTTATATGAAAAAAAAAAAACAACCAGACAGCATCAGCAACACAGTCCATAACAGAAGGAACTAAATAATCTCCATGCCTTTCCTCAGTAACATTTCATATTAGCTTGCAAAACTGTTTAAGCCACACAAAGTCAAATTAAGTTTCCACACAAACAACAAAACACAAAACAAAAGAACTTATGAGACTGAAACAGCCAATCCACCGTTTCAAAAATCTCGTATATATAAATTAACCTGAGAGAGCTACACCTACTACTACACTGGGCAAACAATAGAACGAGCACACAGACACACACTCTTTAAGAAATTTAAATAATTCAAGTTTGAAGCCCACATAGCACAAAACAGTCATTCAGTTACAGGCACCAAAACAAAACTACATATTTTACACACTGTAGACAAAGGAATAAAGATGGATCTATTGGAGCAATTACAGAATTTCACCAATAAGAATAAATCACACAACGCCTTCTTAAATGTACAGACTGATTTAGCAAATAACTTAAAATTAAAAAACTCCGGACAAAAATCTCTCTCTCTCTCTCTCTCTCTCTCTCTCTTACACACACACACACACACACACACACACACACATAAACACACACACAAGTTTCCACAACGGTACACCTACGCATCACTCGTTCTCTCTTCTTCTAGTGCACAAAAAAAGCCTTCATGCAGAGCCCTAATGTTTATTTCATGAGTAATGATCAGTGTCAATTGGACATGAAAATAAATGTCGAACGTAATTTCAGCTCTAAAACTGTAGGTGGAATATCATCCAAACTCATTGTTTATTAGATTTTGTAACCAGCACTTGTCAAGTTTGTAATGTCAATACATGTTATTTTTGCAATAATGAAGATAACATAAATACACTCCTGGAAATGGAAAAAAGAACACATTGACACCGGTGTGTCAGACCCACCATACTTGCTCCGGACACTGCGAGAGGGCTGTACAAGCAATGATCACACGCACGGCACAGCGGACACACCAGGAACCGCGGTGTTGGCCGTCGAATGGCGCTAGCTGCGCAGCATTTGTGCACCGCCGCCGTCAGTGTCAGCCAGTTTGCCGTGGCATACGGAGCTCCATCGCAGTCTCTAACACTGGTAGCATGCCGCGACAGCGTGGACGTGAACCGTATGTGCAGTTGACGGACTTTGAGCGAGGGCGTATAGTGGGCATGCGGGAGGCCGGGTGGACGTACCGCCGAATTGCTCAACACGTGGGGCGTGAGGTCTCCACAGTACATCGATGTTGTCGCCAGTGGTCGGCGGAAGGTGCACGTGCCCGTCGACCTGGGACCGGACCGCAGCGACGCACGGATGCACGCCAAGACCGTAGGATCCTGCGCAGTGCCGTAGGGGACCGCACCGCCACTTCCCAGCAAATTAGGGACACTGTTGCTCCTGAGGTATCGGCGAGGACCACTCGCAACCGTCTCCATGAAGCTGGGCTACGGTCCCGCACACCGTTAGGCCGTCTTCCGCTCACGCCCCAACATCGTGCAGCCCGCCTCCAGTGGTGTCGCGACAGGCGTGAATGGAGGGACGAATGGAGACGTGTCGTCTTCAGCGATGAGAGTCGCTTCTGCCTTGGTGCCAATGATGGTCGTATGCGTGTTTGGCGCCGTGCAGGTGAGCGCCACAATCAGGACTGCATACGACCGAGGCACACAGGGCCAACACCCGGCATCATGGTGTGGGGAGCGATCTCCTACACTGGCCGTACACCACTGGTGATCGTCGAGGGGACACTGAATAGTGCACGGTACATCCAAACCGTCATCGAACCCATCGTTCTACCATTCCTAGACCGGCAAGGGAACTTGCTGTTCCAACAGGACAATGCACGTCCGCATGCATCCCGTGCCACCCAACGTGCTCTAGAAGGTGTAAGTCAACTACCCTGGCCAGCAAGATCTCCGGATCTGTCCCCCATTGAGCATGTTTGGGACTGGATGAAGCGTCGTCTCACGCGGTCTGCACGTCGAGCACGAACGCTGGTCCAACTGAGGCGCCAGGTGGAAATGGCATGGCAAGCCGTTCCACAGGACTACATCCAGCATCTCTACGATCGTCTCCATGGGAGAATAGCAGCCTGCATTGCTGCGAAAGGTGGATATACACTGTACTAGTGCCGACATTGTGCATGCTCTGTTGCCTGTGTCTATGTGCCTGTGGTTCTGTCAGTGTGATCATGTGATGTATCTGACCCCAGGAATGTGTCAATAAAGTTTCCACTTCCTGGGACAATGAATTCACGGTGTTCTTATTTCAATTTCCAGGAGTGTACATACGTACTTACTGTCACCAAAGTGCACTGCGAGTGATGAATAAAGAAACTGCTCCAACACAAACTCTTAGAACATAACTTGAATCATGCTATTTGGTTTATTTATTTTTTATATAACACGTGGAAGTTCTCACCTGTCGCTAAGTTTGTGACGTAGTGTAAAATTAACGTCACTTTATGTTTTCCAAAACAATGGGTGCACCAAGAACAGCTCAACAGATGTTAATAACTACAAGTAATGCAACTAAATTGATCTCATAATGTGAATAATTCTCGCCACATTCAGTGCTTACATGCTTCGATTATACACTTTTCCACAGCTACACGACCCCCACAATGCTACAAACATCCAGTAAAGATGTACCATCTGATGATGAATCGCTAGACGATTCGAAACAGGCAATGGAAAATAAAAATTAAAGAATGAAACCTTTATCGATCACAGTCGCAGTGTTCCATATCCATAATGGGTAAATGTTTGAAATTTCGCTCTTTTGGGTCATCGAATTCTTAGTGTTCATTGGCTGATTGGGAACCACTCAAAAGTAACTCCTGTAAAAGGGTTCAGGTAATTTGGCCTTAGTTTTCGAAAACATACATAATCGTATAGGGGTCATTGCACGAGCGACAGATCGCAGAGATTTGTCGCGTGCGATACTTCTGCAATCGGTCGCTCACCTCGACCCCGTCACACTCGAGCGTTCTGCCGAGCGATTTCAACCAGTATTACAGCGAACGTCACTGTGTCGGGAAGTTCTGCAACGAAAATGAACTATGCTCAGCAGCAGTTGTAGTTGATTTGCGTATCCCCACGAATTCTCGCAAAAAAATAAAATTAAGAAAGCAATCGTTGCTGCTAATTAAACATGCTTTGAACTGATTTTATTGAGAAATTTAAGTTACATATATTACATTTCCCACTGACGCAAAACGGGTTATGTACATTTTTCCAGTGTGTTAATACAATTCGTGTTTCATTTATTAGTCCTCAGTTAATTTTCCTTCAGTAATATTATAGTTTAAGTGCAAGTATTTACACAATTTATTTTCGAGTCTCGAAATGTCGATAGAAATGTTGTTAATAGCAGCAATGATTGTACTATAACTCTCGTTAAAGATTATATGAGAGAGAGTTAGATTATCTGAAATGACAACGGACTTGACTATAGTTGTAGAGAGATATGCTGTGAATATTTAAATTAAAATGTTCACTTAATATTATGTTACATCATTCTGTTTGTAAGTTTAAAACTTTAAACAATGGGTGTAATTGTTTCTTAAATAACTCATAATCATCTGGTGGACCACAGTGTCTCGTGACCATTACTATAAACTTCCCATCATTTCTACTTCTAGTGCACAAGCTTCAATATGATAATCACTGCAAAATCGGAGGGTGTATTTTGTACTACGCGTTTATATTAGGCCGGCCGGTCCGGCCGAGCGGTTCTAGGCGCTACAGTCGGAAACCGCGCGACCGCTGCGGTCACAGGTTCGAATCCTGCCTCGGGCATGGATGTGTGTGATGTCCTTAGGTTAGTTAGGTTTAAGTAGTTCTAAGTTCTAGGGGACTGATGACCTCAGATGTTAAGTCCCACAGTGCTCAGAGCCATTAGAACCATTTTTTGTTTATATTAATGCCAACTCCGGCCCCAACTTCACTTCGCACAGTGGTTCGTCGTCCCTCAACAGCTATACATTGAAACGTAAAGTCATTTCTCAACGTTGGCAACGCGAAATGAGACTTAACTACACAAGCACTCTCAATAACTAATAAAAGCAACATGAAGTCATATTGCCATATATCGCTGCTAATCAGACAAGAAGCTATATTGCTTGCACAAATCGCATGTGATTCACCGTATTGCCTGGATTTGCTCGCGATCAGCGACCGATCGCTGTGATTTGTCGTCACACGTGTTATCTGCGAAGCGATTGCATGCCCTTGCATCAATTGCAGAGTTCCGTCGCTCACGAGTGGGGCCGTTAACGCATATCGCTTCGTATTAGCGATCATGCAGTTTTTTCCTGACCTTCGTCCTGGCAGTTCGTCAGGTAGTAAATGTCATAAAACCACTTAAAACAAATAAATCCTCTGCGCCATATTCATATTATCGGTAAGCTTAAAATTTCACCGGTACGACGACAATTACATCCTGCGAGGTTAATTTGTTTTCAACAGGATCAGTCTCCAATACAGATATCAGCCATGCGTCAAAAGTAGTTTTCAAAACCTCTTCTCGACTGGCTTGCTTCCGCGCCAAATCTCAGTCCCACAGGAAACGAACGGGCGGAGATGCAACGGGCTACGCGGAAAAACATGCCTGACCCCTTCAGGAACGTCTCACGCCAGTAAAACGCCTGGCTGCGTAGACGTTCTGACCTGAAAGCGATGTCACGTGAGTAGCTGCTGTACAAGCCTGGCTACAACGACAGATGAACAGCTGATGCAGAACGCTATGATCGAGTAAAATATGATCGTATATTCGTAGGTATAAAATGTGTACAATTTTGCTTATTTTGATCCCTCAGTTATATGTATGTAGGATATGAATTAGCCAGTATACTATAATGACTGAGTGCTATTAAAGGGAAAAATATTGCTTGATTACATTTCAGTTGTACAGAAGAACTTTCCCCTTACTGGAAGACAGCATGTGATCGCTATTTTTGCAACACATAGTGTGTGACCCCGTTGCAGAAACAGTGTCGAGATTAAACATCTGTTGTAATGTACATGGTCGAGTTACTATCATTTTGCATTAAATGCTGAGAACTATATTACAGAATTGAAGCTTTTCCTGCAAAATTAATACAGGAAGAGTGTGCCATATGGTACTGGCATATTGGTGATTACATTAAATACGTGTATTACAAATGTAATTGTTACTCTGTGCCTGTAAATTACTTCAGGAGGAAAATTAAAGATTTTCTAAGAAAATATGCATTTCATTCTGTTGACTATCTGAAGGCAAACTTGTATTAATTATCTTGACCTAATCCTCTCCCATACAAAATTTAAATCTTAAGGAAAAAAAAGTCCGGAAAGTATTGTGTACACAGCGATCAACAGTGCTTGTAATTACTGTAGTAGCCACCAGAAAGATCGCGGGAGGCGCACATCGGCACGGCGCGTCACGGACGGTAGTTGCCGCAAGTAGAGTCCCGTCCACCAGAGGGCACGCCAGAATTCGGCCGCGACCTCTGCAGCGGAACAACAACAACAACTCAGGCAGTACGGGCCGTGCCCAGTCAGTTCACATCGGGCATGCCTATGAGACAGTTCCCGGTCTACTCTGAAGTGCGACGGAAAACGTGAACCGTGTTACTACACAATTGGCGACGAGTAGGGTCGTTCTTTCCCGTGTTGCTTCGTTGTTCCGGTTTCGCAGCTTATCCACGGCATGGAGGATTTAGTGCGGGTTTTGGTTGAGCAGCAGACGGAGCTCATGGCCACCATGAAACAAGTGCTTCCGGCGTTGCCCTCCGCGCCGTCTGCTCCAGCGCCGTTCCCTCCTCCCTTTCCCCCGTATGACGAGACGGCGGAGGATTGGGACGCATATGAACATCGCCTTCGGCAGCATTTCCAGGCGTTTCATGTTGCCGATGCGGAGGTATGTCGTGCTCTTTTCTTGTCTTGGATATCTCCCTCGCTGTATCAAGTTTTGCGGCAGCTAGCGCCGTTGCAGGAACCCTCGTCCTTGTCTTTTGACGCATTTTGTTCATTGCTGTCTTCATATTATCGCCGCCGCACGCATGTTGTGGCGGTTAGGGTCGAGTTCTATCAATGCAAGAAACAGCCCCATCAGTCTTACCGGGCGTGGGCCGCTACCCTGCACGGTCTTAGTCGCAAGTTTCATTTTGTCACGGAGCAGTCGCGAGAGTCGTATTCCCACGTTATGGTACGCGACGTCATTGTTCGTTCGGCCCCTGATAGGGAGGTCCCCTGATAGGGAGGTCCGGCAACGGGCCCTGCAGTTATAAGACCCTTCCCTTCTACATCTACATCTACATCTACATCTACATTTACATTTATACTCCGCAAGCCACCCAAAGGTGTGTGGCGGAGGGCATTTTACGTGCCACTGTCATTACCTCCCTTTCCTATTCCAGTCGCGTATGGTTCGCGGGAAGAACGACTGTCTGAAAACCTCCGTGCGCGCTCTAATCTCTCTAATTTTACATTCGTGATCTCCTCGGGGGGTATAAGTAGGGGGAAGCAATATATTCGATACCTCATCCAGAAACGCACCCTCTCGAAACCTGGCGAACAATCTACACCGCGATGCAGAGCGCCTCTCTTGCAGAGTCTGCCACTTGAGTTTATTAAACATCTCCGTAACGCTATCACGGTTACCAAATAACCCTGTGACGAAACGCGCCGCTCTTCTTTGGATCTTCTCTATCTCCTCCGTCAAACCGATCTGGTACGGATCCCACACTGATGAGCAATACTCAAGTATAGGTCGAACGAGTGTTTTGTAAGCCACCTCCTTTGTTGATGGACTACATTTTCTAAGCACTCTCCCAATGAATCTCAACCTGGTACCCGCCTTACCAACAATTAATTTTATATGATCATTCCACTTCAAATCGTTCCGCACGCATACTCCCAGATATTTTACAGAAGTAACTGCTACCAGTGTTTGTTCCGCTATCATATAATCATACAATAAAGGATCCTTCTTTCTATGTATTCGCAATACATTACATTTGTCTATGTTAAGGGTCAGTTGCCACTCCCTGCACCAAGTGCCTATCCGCAGATCTTCCTGCATTTCGGTACAATTTTCTAATGGTGCAACTTCTCTGTATACTACAGCATCATCCGCGAAAAGCCGCATGGAACTTCCGACACTATCTACTAGGTCACTTATATATATTGTGAAAAGCAATGGTCCCATAACACTCCCCTGTGGCACGCCAGAGGTTACTTCAACGTCCGTAGACGTTTCTCCATTGATAACAACATGCTGTGTTCTGTTTGCTAAAAACTCTTCAATCCAGCCACACAGCTGGTCTGATATTCCGTAGGCTCTTACTTTATCAGGCGGCAGTGCGGAACTGTATCGAACGCCTTCCGGAAGTCAAGAAAAATAGCATCTACCTGGGAGCCTGTATCTAATATTTTCTGGGTCTCATGAACAAATAAAGCGAGTTGGGTCTCACACGATCGCTGTTTCCGGAATCCATGTTGATTCCTACATAGTAGATTCTGGGTTTCCAGAAACGACATGATACTCGAGCAAAAAACATGTTCTAAAATTCTACAACAGATCGACGTCAGAGATATAGGTCTATGATTTTGCGCAACTGCTCGACGACCCTTCTTGAAGACTGGGACTACCTGTGCTCTTTTCCAATCATTTGGAACCCTCCGTTCCTCTAGAGACTTGCGGTACACGGCTGTTAGAAGGGGGGCAAGTTCTTTCGCGTACTCTGTGTAGAATCGAATTGGTATCCCGTCAGGTCCAGTGGACTTTCCTCTGTTGAGTGATTCCAGTTGCTTTTCTATTCCTTGGACACTTATTTCGATGTCAGCCATTTTTTCGTTTGTGCGAGGATTTAGAGAAGGAATTGCAGTGCGGTCTTCCTCTGTGAAACAGCTTTGGAAAAAGGTGTTTAGTATTTCAGCTTTACGCGTGTCATCCTCTGTTTCAATGCCATCATCATCCCGGAATGTCTGGATATGCTGTTTCGAGCCACTTACTGATTTAACGTAAGACCAGAACTTCCTAGGATTTTCTGTCAAGTCGGTACATAGAATTTTACTTTCGAATTCACTGAACGCTTCACGCATAGCACTCCTTACGCTAACTTTGACATCATTTAGCTTCTGTTTGTCTGAGAGGTTTTGGCCGCGTTTAAACTTGGAGTGAAGCTCTCTTTGCTTTCGCAGTAGTTTCCTAACTTTGTTGTCGTACCACGGTGGGTTTTTCCCGTCCCTCAGTTTTACTCGGCACGTACCTGTCTAAAACGCATTTTACGATTGCCTTGAACTTTTTCCATAAACACTCAACATTGTCAGTGTCGGAACAGAAATTTTCGTTTTGATCTGTTAGGTAGTCTGAAATCTGCCTTCTATTACTCTTGCTAAACAGATAAACCTTCCTCCCTTTTTTTATATTCCTACTAACTTCCATATTCAGGGATGTTGCAACGGCCTTATGATCACTGATTCCCTGTTCTGCACATACAGAGTCGAAGAGTTCGCGTCTGTTTGTTATCAGTAGGTCCAAGATGTTATCTCGACGAGTCGGTTCTCTGTTTAATTGCTCGAGGTAATTTTCGGATAGTGCACTCAGTATAATGTCACTCTATGCTCTGTCCCTACCACCCGTCCTAAACATCTGAGTGTCCCAGTCTATATCTAGTAAATTGAAATCTCCACATAAGACTATAACATGCTGAGAAAATTTATGTGAAATGTATTCCAAATTTTCTCTCGGTTGTTCTGCCACTAATGCTGCTGAGTCGGGAGGTCGGTAAAAGGAGCCAATTATTAACCTAGCTCGGTTGTTGAGTGTAGCCTCCACCCATAATAATTCACAGGAACTATCCACTTCTACTTCACTACAGGATAAACTACTACTAACAGCGACGAACACTCCACCACCGGTTGCATGCAATCTATCCTTTCTAAACACCGTCTGTACCTTTGTAAAAATTTCGGCAGAATTTATCTCTGGCTTAAGCCAGCTTTCTGTACCTATAACGATTTCAGCTTCGAAGCTTGAGGAAGTCCTGTCTATTGCTCAATCGTATGAAGTCTCTCACGCCGCAGGTCAACAGCTGGAAGCGTGGTGCGACGTCGCGGCGGTTCAGGGCGGCGCGTCCGCGTCCACTGTGTCAGGGGTGGACGACGTGCGAGCGGTACAAGCCGGCCGTTACTGCCGCTCCCGCACGGCGCGTAACAGAATTCCGGCCGCCGGCCCCTGTTGCCGTCCTGTGCGTTGTGCTATATACATCACGATCGGTCAGAGTGCCCCCAGCGTTGGGCCGTCTGTCGCAAATGTCATAAAAAAGGTCACATTGCTGAAGTTTGCCGCTCAGCCTCAAAATAATCGAAGGAAGCAGGTACAGAGGACATGGACGTTGACATTCAGAAAGTTTCATCGGGCCAGGCTCCCGACGCATCGGCACACAAACTATTTATCGAGGTGTAGGTTCGGTCGCGCCGTTTACAACTGCAAGTAGACACGGGCGCGGCAGTTTCGTTGTTGAATGCACAAACTTATTCCGACCTTGGATCGCCCCTGTTGGCGCCAGTTTACCGGCATCTACGCGGTTATGGTAAACAGTTCATTCCCCTACTGGGTCAATTCATTACCGACGTGACTTACAAATCAGTCACTCGGCCTATTACTTTTATTGTTGTCAGTGATGCGAGCTCCGCTAACCTTTTTGACCTGGATGCCTTTCAAGCGTTCGGTTTTTCTATCGCCGACACCATACAGTTGGTCTCCGAAGACGTTCCCTATCAATCATTGGAATCTTTGATCTCAGACTTTCCAGATATCTATGAGGAGGGCCTGGGGCGTGTTTCAGACTTTGAAGCTCACATAACGTTGAAGGCGTCGGCTCGCCCGCGTTTTCTACGCGCGAGGCAGATCCCCTTGGCTCTCCGCCCTCAGGTAAAGGAAGAGCTAGACCGGCTGACAGCCCTAGGGGACGTTCTTCCCATTTCTTCTAGTGAGTGGGCTTCGCCCCTCGTTATTGTCTGGAAGCCCTCGGGAAAATTACGTCTTTGTGACGATTTCAAGGCCACCATTAATTCCCAATTGGTGGTGGACACCTATCCTTTGCCTCGTGCTGATGAATTGTTCTCCGCCATGGCGGGAGGCCAATATTTTTCGAAAATCGATCTTTCGGAGGCTTATCAGATACCACTTGATGAGGACTCCAAACGGCTGGCGGTCGTCAACACCCCGTTTGGCCTTTACCAATACCAGCGGTTGGCCTTCGGAATATCCAGTGCCCCGGCGATATTCCAGCGTTATCTTGAGCACGTCACGTCGACAATCCCTCATTGTATTAATTACCTGGACGACATAATTGTCACAGGCCGCAGCACGAAGGAACACTTGCACAACCTTTGCACCCTCTTTCTCAAATTCGGGTCTGTGGGCTTGCGTTGCAACCTGCGTAAGTCAAACTTCTTCCAACTGTCCATTGAGTATGTGGGCTACACCATCTCTCGGCACGGCGTCCAGCCACTAGGAATTTTGGTCCAAGGTATCGTCGACCTTACAAGCTTTTTTAGGCAAGATAGCCTATTACCACTGGTTCATTCCCAGGGTTTCTACCATAGCCCGCCCCCTGTACTGCCTTCTGCGCAAGGGTGTTCCTTTTGATTGGTTGCATATATGCGAGCGAGCATTCACCTCGTTGAAGGGCCTCCTCACGTCAGCGCCTTGTTTGGCTACTTTTGACCCCCATAAGCCGTTGGTCCTGGCTACAGATGCTTCGCAGTATGGGGTGGGGGCGGTCCTGGCCTATCGCAACGCAGATGGTTCCGAGCAACCACTGCCGTTTGCGTCTAAAACTCTTCGTCCCACGCAGGCCCATTACTCCCAGGTGGAAAAAGAGGCTTTGGCCATTGTTTACGTTGTTACCAAGTTTCACCCTTTCTTGTATGGCACGAAGTTTCAGTTAATCACTGACCATAAGCTGTTAATATCGTTATTTGGCCCCGCCTCTCAGATTCTGGATAGGGTGGCCCACAGACTACAGCTCTGGGCCTTGTTCCTCTCTAAGTACCATTATGACATTCATTTTCGCCCTACCGGACAGCATGCCAATGCCGATGCTCTTTCCCATCTTCTGGTGGGCCCGGATCCTAAGTTCGATTGAGAGAAGATTATGTGTTTTCATTTGGATGTGGCGTCCCACCAAGCGGTTGATGGCTTCCCGATCACTAGTTCTCGAGTCGCCAGGGAAACGGCAGCTGACCCGGTTCTCTGGCAAGTAGTTCGCCTCATTCAGCAGGGGTGGTCATCCCGCCCTCCAGGCCGAGCCTCGGACCCTCTTCGTAATTATTTTCTTCTACGAGACCGCCTCTCGGTCTTGGAAGGAGTTCTCCTTCTGGCTACCGATGATACAGCTCCTCGCATGGTTGTTCCTGCAAGTTTACGAAGGGAGGTCCTCACATTATTACATGAGGGGGACTGGGGTGTTTCCCGTACTAAAACCTTGGCTTGCGGACATGTGTACTGGCCCGGTATTGACAGAGAAATTGAGCACTTGGTGACCGCCAGTTCCCAGTGTGCGAGCCAACAGGCATCTCCCAGGACAGCGTTCTCTTCATGGCCGCCGGCAACCCAAGCATGGGAACGTGTTCACATCGATTTTGCGGGCCCGTTTATCAATGGCTTTTGGCTCATTGTCATTGATGCTTATTCCCGATTCCCATATGTGGTTCGCTGCTCCTCAACCACTTCAGAAATTGCAATCCAGGCACTAGCAAAAATCTTTTCTGTGGAAGGTCTGCCAATCACCCTGGTCTCTGACAATGGACCACAGTTATTTCACAGACCTTCAAGGATTTTTGTAGGCGCTTCGCTATTCAGCACGTTTACTCTCCCCCCTTTCATCCACAATCGAATGGGGAAGCTGAGCACATGGTGCGCCCATTTAAGACGCAGATGAAGAAGTATGTGCACGAATTTCCTGTGGAGGAGACGTTGACGTTTTTCCTGACGGCATACCGGACCACACCAATGGGAGAACGCAGCCCCGCAGAGATCCTCCACGGGCGCCAACCTAGGATTCTGCTGCACCTCCTCCGGCCTGGTCCTCGCCAGTCTTCGCAAAACTGAGTACCTGGGTTTCCACTGGATATGTCGGTCTGGGCACATGGGTTTGATCGCAATCCACGTTGGATACCGGCGGTGGTCCTGCGCCGAAATGGCCGCCGACTCTATACCTTGCAGGTGGGGGACCAGGTGGTACGTCGTCACCAAAATCAGCTACGTCCACGTTTGGGCACCCACCCTCCGACCTCTGACACCGGCTTCCCCATTGCCGGCACCCGTGTTGGTTTCTCAGGGGACGTTACCACCTCTCCCCGCTGTGACTCCACCGCACTGCGATGGTTCTCAGCCTTGGCAGCCTCCAGTAGCTCCAGCACCGGCATCGCCATTGTTAGAGATGCCCCAGCGAGAGCCGGCCCCCCTCGCAGGCCTGGTTTCTCAGGAGGCTGGTTCACCTGTGGTCGTCCCTTCCCCATCATCCCCGCCACTGGGTCTTGCCCCTTCCGAGGTGGAACAGGATCCTGAGTTCGACAGCTTGTTGCCCGTTCTGTCCCGGGCTCCGGTGGTGGGACGACGGGGGCCTCTTCGTGTGGGTCACTTCCAGCCGTCCCCCCAGGGGGTCCACAACTCTTTTGTGGACACGTGCGTAGCGAGCACGGGACCCCGAGCTAATGTGGCCCTCCTTCCTTTCCGGGCTGCATACCTTCCCTTCCCTTTCTGCATCCCTCCCCGTCCCCCATCTTCGCCCCCCCCCCCTCACCTCTGTCTCTTTCCATCCCTTTCTCCCCCTCTGGGAGTATGGTTTGTGCCTACGTCTGGAGACGGACGCTCGAAACTGTTCCAAATTCCTTGCTTTTACACTTGCAAGTCCTCGTCCTTCCTCTGTCCTTCTCTTTTCCTTCCCTCTTCTCCTTGCCCTTTTCTCCGCTGCGGCGTTTGAGACCCCCTTTTCTTTCCTTTCCCTTTCTCTTTTTTCCTCCCTGTGCGTGTCTGAAGGCCGACCCACGCACTTCCATGCGTAGCCGGTGACGGGGTAACGCGTAATTCCCCGCCCCGGGTAGACAGGTAGGACACGTACGTACCCCCTGGTAACGGCCAGGCCCAGGGAGGGGTGATTACCCGAGCTGATACCTTCCGAAAGTGCCGATTGGTCCCTCCGTCCGTTTGTCGGGAGGTGTGACCTGAGGTGTGAACAATCACCTAAGGCGGGTGTGCCCTCGGTGAGGGCCCCCACAAGGGAGGAGCGCGCCATCGGAGACGCCGGTAATCATGGGGGATTCTTCCGCAATGGTTTCCTCACCTTCCACTATGTCTGCTCACAAACGTAAGTTCACTGAGTCTCAGCCACAGACGGTTCTTCCATCGTTGCCACAGTTCCTTGTTGTTTCTCGGTCTGACGAAGGTCACGACTTTTCCACGGTCAACCCTTTCATTATTCAGAAAGGTGTCGACGCAATTGCGGGTCCTGTAAAGTCTTGTTCCAGATTACGGAATGGTACCCTGTTGTTAGAAACACACAGTGCCCTCCAGGCTCAAAAATTGCTGCGTACTTCTCTGCTCCACACCTTCCCTGTCCGGGTGGAACCGCACCGTACCTTAAATTCCTCGCGTGGAGTCGTTTATACACGCTCCCTCGATGGATTGTCTGACGAAGAAATTCAGCACTACCTGTCTGACCAGGGCGTCACCGCTGTTCATCGGGTTACGAAAAGGGTTGACTCGAACATCATTCCAACCCGCACTGTCTTCTTGACATTTGACAAAGTTCAACTCCCATCAAAAATCAAAGCAGGCTATGAGATAATTTCCGTTCGCCCTTATGTCCCAAACCCTACACGTTGCTATCGATGTCAGCGGTTCAATCACACCAGCCAGTCCTGTTCCAATCCGGCCAAATGCGTTACGTGTGGCAAGGATGCCCATGAGGGTGCTTGTCCACCTCCATCCCCTCACTGCATCAACTGTATGGGTGACCACGCTGCTTCCTCTCGAGATTGCCCCGTTTTTAAGGATGAAAAGCTCATCCAGGAAATAAGGGTGAAGGAAAAGGTGTCGACCTTTGCTGCTCGAAAGTTACTCGCCAGTCGACAGCCCACCGTGCCTCAGAAAGGAAAATACAGCACTGTCCTTGCTTCTCCTCGGCCAACAAAGGAGGCGGCCACGCAGACTTGCGACCTCACATTTAGTACCACGGTCGTCAGATCGGCCAGTGCAAAGATCGCCCGTTCAACCTCACCACTTTCGCCTGCCCACTCTATGGCTCACCCTTCGTCGGGTTCTGCTAAATCTCGAGCCCAAAAGTCAGACGCCAAGTCCTCGAAAAAAGAGCATTCTCGTGAAGAGTTTTTACGTACTGCAACTTCACAACCATCGGTTCCTCCTTCATCTAAACATCATACCTCCAAGAAGGCTACGAAGAAACACAGTTCCTCTCCTTCTCCGCCAAGGCGTGTCCCAACTACAGCACCACCTGGCGGAAATCGCCCTCGGCCATCTTCTGTGTCGCCGAGGCGCACTGCTGGTGGCCGGTCAACTGGCCGATCGTTGGTGGCAGGAGCTGCTCCTGACCAACCTATGGATCAGGATCTTCTGCCTTCGACTGAATGCCATTCCCTGCTGTCGGTCGCAAGCTCTGAGCAGTCGTTGAGTTGACAGCACCCTTGGTCACGTTTCTCCATTTTCTGTTCACCCTATGTCCATTATCCACTGGAATATCCGCGGCATTTGCGCCAATCGGGATGAATTGTCGATCCTCTTACGATCCTACTCGCCAGTCATCTTCTGTCTTCAGGAAACAAAGCTGCGTCCCCATGACCGCTTTGTTCTCCCTCATTTTCAGTCCGTCCGATATGACCTCCCCTCTGTTGAAGGCACTCCAGCCCATGGAGGACTCGTGATTCTGCTCCATGATACTCTCCATTATCATCCAATCCCCTTAAACAGTTCCTTCCAAGCTGTCGCCGTCCGCCTTTCCCTTTCTGGATACACGTTCTCACTATGTACGGTATACATTCCATCGTCTACACCACTGGCACGAGCTGATCTCCTTCATCTTCTTGATCAGCTTCCACCCCCCTATTTGCTGGTTGGGGACTTCAATGCCCACCACCCGCTTTGGGGATCTCCACATCCTTGTCCACGTGGCTCACTATTGCTAGACGTCTTCCACCAAGCGGATCTAGTCTGCCTCAACACTGGTGTCCCCACATTTTTGTCTGCCTCCACGGCAAATTTATCTCATTTGGACCTTGCGGTCGGTACTGTTCCGCTAGCTCGGCGCTTCGAATGGTTCGCCCTTGATGATACACACTCGAGTGACCACTTTCCATGTGTTCTTCGACTGCAGCCTCAACTGCCATATATGCGCTCGCGACGCTGGAAGTTTGCCCAAGCCGACTGGACACTTTTTTCGTCTCTAGCGACATTCGATGACCGTCGCTTTCCCAGCGTCGACGATGAGGTCACACATTTTACCGACGTTATTCTCACAGCTGCGGAACGTTCAATACCACGCACCTCCGAATTGCCCCGGCGCCCCCCAGTTCCTTGGTGGAACGAGGCATGCCGTGACGCAATACGTGAGCGGCGACGTGCTCTTCGCATTTTCCGTCACCATCCAACTTTGGCCAACTGTATCCGATATAAGCAGTTCCGTGCGCGATGCCGTCGCGTCATCCGCGATAGCAAGAAGGCAAGCTGGCAATTCTTTATTAGCTCATTTACCACCTTCACTCCCTCCTCGGAAGTTTGGAGTCGGCTTCGACGGTTCTCAGGCGTGCCTAGTTTCTCCCCGGTCTCTGGGCTCACTGTCGCGCATGATACCTTAGTGGACCCCGTCGCAATTTCTAACTCATTGGGTCAGCACTTTGCTGAGATTTCGAGCTCTTCAAATTACCCGCCAGCGTTTCTCCCGAAGAAACGTGCAGCGGAAGTGCGACATCTTGCTTTCTCCTCTCAAAATCGCGAAAGCTACAATACTGTTTTCTCCATGCGCGAACTCCAACATGCACTCTCTTCTTCTCGCTCCTCCGCCCCAGGACCGGATGGTATCCATGTCCAAATGTTGCTGCATTTATCAACCCATAGCCTGCGTTACCTCCTTCGCCTTTATAATCGAATTTGGACCGACAGTACCTTTCCCAGGCGATGGCGGGAAGCTATTGTCGTTCCCGTTCCGAAACCTGGAAAGGACAAACATCTCCCCTCTAGCTATCGCCCCATTTCTCTCACGAGTAGTGTCTGTAAGGTCTTGGAGCGTATGGTGAATTACCGTTTAGCTTGGTGGCTGGAATCCCGCAGTCTTTTAACACCAGCCCAATGCGGATTCCGACAACATCGTTCTGCCGTTGACCATCTTGTTGCTCTCTCCACTTATATCATGAACAATTTCCTCCGGAAACGCCAAACGGTAGCAATATTTTTTGATCTGGAGAGAGCATACGATACCTGTTGGAGGACAGGCATCCTCCGCACGCTGTTCTCTTGGGGCTTTCGAGGCCGGCTGCCCCTTTTTCTTCGCGAATTTATGGCAGAGCGCACATTTAGGGTGCGGGTGAACACTACTCTCTCCCGTACTTTCTCCCAAGAAAACGGGGTACCCCAGGGCTCCGTGATGAGTGTTGTACTGTTTGCCATCGCCATTAATCCAATTATGGATTGTCTCCTTCCTGATGTCTCGGGCTCCCTCTTTGTGGACGATTTTGCGATCTACTACAGCTCTCAACGGACCAGCCTTCTTGAAAGACGTCTTCAAGGATGTCTCGATCGCCTCCACTCGTGGAGCATCGAAACCGGCTTCCGTTTCTCACCCAGTAAGACCGTTTGTGTTAATTTTTGGCGACGTAAGGAGTTTCTTCCGCCCTCCTTACATCTAGGTCCTGTCAACCTTCCGTTTTCCGACGTCGCTAAATTCTTGGGTCTTATGTTTGACAGAAAACTGTGCTGGTCCTCCCACGTTTCCTATCTTTCGGCTCGCTGTCTGCGTTCCCTTAACACCCTCCGTGTCCTGAATGGCACCTCTTGGGGAGCGGACCGAGTGGTCCTTCTCCGCCTCTATCGCGCCTTCGTGCGCTCGAAATTGGATTATGGAAGCATAGTCTACTCCTCTACTCGGCCGTCTATTCTTCGGCGTCTCGACTCTATCCACCACCGTGGATTACGTTTAGTGTCTGGAGCTTTTTACACCAGCCCTGTGGAAAGCCTTTATGCTGAGACTGCTGAACCTCCGCTATCCAATCGGCGGGCAGTCCTTCTGAGTCGTTATGCTAGCCATTTGTCTTCCATGCCTGCTAATCCAGCCCATGACCTTTTTTTCGACGCCTCCCTTGATGTCGGGTATGCAGGCCGCTCCTCCTCCCTACTACCCCCGGGAGTCCGCTTCCGTCAACTGCTCCATTCTCTCTCCTTCCGCTTTCCTAAAACCTTCTTGACAACTTGGGGTACAGCACCGCCTTGGCTCCGTCCCCGGATCGACTTGCTCAGAGACCTATGTCAATTTCCCAAGGATGGTACCCCTACACTTGTTTACCGTCGGGCATTTGCTGCTCTATGTGCACAAATGACGGAAGCCACATTTATTTTCACCGATGGCTCGAAAACATCGTTAGGTGTAGGGAATGCCTATATTGTTGGCGACACCCCAAATCACTTTCGGCTTCCCGACCAGTGTTCGGTTTATACTGCGGAGCTTTACGCTATTCTCCAGGCTGTCCACTACATCCGCCGCCATCAGCGGATACAGTACGTAATCTGCTCAGATTCTCTCAGCTCTCTCCTAAGTCTCCAAGCTCTTTACCCTTTGCAGCCTCTGGTCCACCGGATTCAGGACTGTCTGCGCTTGCTCCACCTGGGGGGCGTCTCAGTGGCGTTCCTCTGGCTCCCAGGACACGCTGGTATCTGTGGAAATGAGGCGGCCGATATAGCGGCCAAGGCTGCAGTCTCTCTTCCTCGGCCAGCTATTCAGTCTCTTCCGTTTACCGATCTACGGAGCGGTTTATGTCGCCAAGTTGCTCATTTATGGCATGCGCATTGGTCAACACTTCCCCATAATAAATTGCGGGAAGTGAAAGCCCTTCCTTGCGCATGGACCTCTTCCTCCCGATCGCGTCGTCGGGAGGAGGTAATTTTAGCCAGACTCCGGATAGGGCACTGTCTTTTTAGTCATCGACATCTTTTAAGCGGTGATCCTCCCCCACTCTGTCCCCACTGCTCTCAGCCGTGGACGGTCAGACACCTTTTAATTGAGTGCCCCTATTTTAATCCGTTACGCTCCCGTCTACAGCTATCGCCTGATCTATCGTCGATTTTAGCAGATGACACGCGCTCAGCTGACCGCGTTCTACAGTTTATTAGTGACGGTGAAATGACGTCAGTCATTTGAAGCTTTTTTTTGGGGGACAACCAACCCCTTTCTATAGTGGATTTTTAAGCATTCCTTCTGCCTTTAGTTTCTCAAATTTTATGACTTTGTTCCCATTGCTGCTGATTTTAAATTTCGTTTTTTTCCTGTTTTCTACGTCACGGGCTGGGCGCTAATGACCATAGAAGTTTTGCGCCCTAAAACCACAAACAAAAAAAAAAAAAAAAAAAAAAAAAAAAACTTCCAGCCGTATTCGAAGGTTCCGGCTCGAGGGTTGGCAGATCCCCTCGACTCAAGCCTTACAATGGATGTGGAGGTCATTGCTCCTGCCCGACGCTCCACCTTCCAACGCAGTGGATCACAGTGGCTTCTCCCCCTGAAGGAGGAGGAATGCAGTAGCCACCAGAAAGATCGCGGGAGGCGCACAACGGCACGGCGCGTCACGGACGGTAGTTGCCGCAAGTAGAGTCCCGTCCACCAGAGGGCACGTGAGAATTCGGACGCGACCTCTGCCGGCAGAACAACAACAACAACAACAACTAAGGCAGCATGGGCCGTGCCCAGTGAGTTAACATCGGGCATGCGTAGGACACAGTCCCGGTCTACGCTAAGTAAAGTGCAACGTAAAACATGAACAGTGTTACTACAATTATTTTTTATGCTTGCCTGCTTCTTAAAGCAGAATTTCTGTTTGTCAACTGTTTCATACAGCTATAAGGAAATAATATGCTTACATCAATATATAACATGCTCTATTAAGGTATTACAATGTATTTTCTATATTTTAGTAATTAAAATAGACACTGAGTCTTTCATCAACTCTTTACCTTAGCCACTACTGTATTTGGCAAAATATGTGAGCTGAATTTTCATGTATATTTTAGTTTATTTAGCTGCTCAACATAAATGTTAGGTTAGTGCAGCAGTTACTTAACATCTTCCATTGTTTGCAGATGTAATATGTGAAAATGTATTTAATATTGTGTTATCAGCCCCATATCCTTGTGGTTACACAGTTTAAGATTTCTGTCCTTCAGATAAATCAATGTACACCCCTGACAAGGGTGCAAGCACAGGGAAAAAGACAATGGTTTAAAAACTAACCAGAAGAGATGCGCAAGTTCTCCTAACCCTATGTTCCTATCTTCTGCTTACGAAAAGATGCCCAGAACTGTAAAGGCAAGCTGTAGCCACTGTCTTTCCTATAGTGTCGTTTCTTGCAAGCAGCACCAAAGAAACAATTATTGCCAATCAGGTGTCTAACACATTTTACGTAACGACAGTCCACTCGTTTCACACACACAGCTTCCACCTGCACAGCTCACTCATATTCAACATGGGAGTTTCTGCTGATACTTCACTGCAGTATTGTAGAATCTCAAACAATGGCAACTGGCTGCATAATCAAATATGTTATTTCACTCAAGGATTCTGTTTTTTTCAAACTTCTGCCAACTGAGGATTTTTACGAAAAGTGTGAAATATTAGTAAGCTATTTCAATAAGCTGTTAAATTGTGAGGAACCAAAATTTCTAGAATAAACTTCAGCATGCATCTACACAAATTTAGAACCCCCCCCCCCCCCCCCCCACCACCACCTAGCATAGATGAAATGCAAAATGACTTTAAACTTTCGAAAAATGATAAGGCTGAAATGTGGAACATTGAAGGTGCTGGAACAGACAAGAAGCAACATTGAGTCTTTCAGAAAGTCTGGGAAACAGCATTAATTCCCCAATCCACAAGAAAAGAGATCAAACTGATGCCAGCAACTGCAGAGGAATTTCCCTCCTTCTAGTGACTTACAAGATTCTTTCAAAAGTGTTACAAAATAATCTGCAAAGCTGACTGAATCAGTGAAAAGGAGATCACTGAGGAGGGTTTAGAAAAGCACAATCCTGTTTGGTACAAATTTTAAATCTGAAATTTAGAATCAGGTATAGAAGAACGTTTAGTAAGAGTTTAGTGCTGACAACAAATCAGTGGCAATCACAAAAAACATACCAAATGAAAAATTAAATTTTCAGGTGAAGATGTTTTAGATAAAAACTGGTGTAAGACAAGGAGATGAACTGTCTCCACTGCTGTTCAATTGGCTACAAGTGAAGGTAATCTGTGAACACAGGAAAAGAAAAGAGCAAGGAGGAATTTCAGAAAATCACAGTTGGGATAAAAGGGGATAATATGAGTATTGACTGTATGACTTTTGCTGACAACCTTGCCATCTTACCTAAAGCTATAGAACATGCAACAATGCAAATAAATTTCCTACAACATACAGCTTCAATAGCTGGCCTATGTGGGAAAGAAGAGTACAAGACAGATGCACAGGAGGCACCAAAATAGGTGGAAAGTGATTATTGAAGAATAAATGAGGCTATAAAATTTAAATATCTAGGTGAAATATCCAACTAAATGTTTTGGACAAAGAAGCTAACTTACCAAGGTCAGTGAAAATGGAGGAGGCTTTTCAATTAACAAAAACCCTCTACAACAAGAAATCTATTTCCATAAATGAAGATCTCCAATACATAAGTGATGTGGATCAAAGAAGTTAAAGTAGACCTGAGGGAAATGGAAATAACATAAGAAGAAACAGGAGAAAGAGAAAAGCACAAAGCAAAGGCAAAAAGTTTCAAGGGTGGAATATTTTTCTTCAATGCCTTTTTCAACATACTTCATTTTTATAAAACTTACTTACAAAATCATAAAAACTGCTAAATCTGTGTAGAAAAAATTGCAGAAATGTACTTTTGTTAGAGGGCAGGACAGATTTAGCAGTTCTGCCAGGGGTGCAGCATCACCTCGCAATAGTTCTTAATGTGAAGTCACTAGATTAAGTGCTGTAATATTTAGATATTTTTTTACTGTTGTTCACCCTTCTCACCACTTCTCAGCTTCAAGTGCTTTTTTGATGTTTTCAATCCTAGGAATAATACATAGTAGATTTTCTTGTGTAATTTTAAGGGGCGCATGCTTTGTGCTCAGTGTCAGTAAGGTGTAACTCCCTCAGCTACTCTCATAATTACGAGTCCTTTACTTTTATGAGCAGTACTGTACACTCTGTAACACAATTGATTCCTGTGTGATGAAGTGGGCATTTCAAACTTCAGCCACTACCACTTTTTATGCTTTCAAGTATACATCATCAGCCACATTCCCAGGGTGAAGGGTCGGTTCATTACACATCTTCAGCGCTAGCTCTTGTGCCGTGGGGTCATCACACCTCTTTAGTACCTACCCCTATGCAATGAGTCAGTGACCATTGCAAAATATCCTTTTGTTGTTGTTGTCAAATGTGAATACTCCAAACAATATTGAAATGTTTGTTTTCCTGTGCATATGAGAGAGCTGCACTTTCAGTGGAAGGTTCATGTGGTTTCTGGATAGCCCACAGCTAACCATTATTTCATCATGTGTTGTATAGTATGGAACTGGGGACCTATAAATGACGGAGAGGCTTCATCCCTGCTGTAGCTCGCAGTGGTACACAACCCCACAACAGGCTACAGTAGTCTACTCGCCCCACCGCCACCCCAAACTGAAACTAGTGTAACCCCATTGTCTGCGTGGTAGAGTAATTATGGTGTACGCGTACATGGAGAAAATGTTTGTGCAGCAATTTCTGACATAGTGTAACTGAGGTGGAATAAGGGGAACCAGCCTGCATTCGCCAAGGCAGATGGAAAACTGCCTTAAAAATCATCCACAGACTGGCCGGCACACCGGACCTCGGCACTAATCCACCAGGTGGATTCGTGCTGGGGATCGGCACGCCTTCCCGCCTGGAAAGCAGTGCATTAGACCACACCGTGATTTTTAAAGTGTAATATCCAATACGTTTATGTACATTACTGCTTTTAATGCCAGCTATGGCATCATGCCAGATCAAAATTTTCTGAACCAGCATAACAGGCCTCACTTATTTACTGGCAAGTATAAATGTTCTGCTATGTTGTAACCAAATATAAGTTCCAGGGATGTAATGTGTATCTAAAAAAGTCCCTATTATTGTGTGATGGACTAATACTCCCTGCTTCTTAACTCATATACAGTGACAGCATTTAAAAATACCTGAAATACACTCCGTGGCTAAAAGCCTCTTCAAACACACAATTTTTTTTCTGGAGATGGTGAACAGGAAACAAATAGGTGAGAGCCTCCTCAAAAGATTAAGCACTGTAATAATGGTAAAGGAGGTCCCCAAAAATTAAGTTCCAACAAATGGAGGCAAAGTGTGCTTCCATTCTTTGTTAATCATCATGAATAGTTGTTTGCATGTGGGCAAACTGATCTGGAATACAAACAACATAACTGGTCACCCCAAGGGTGTTCTTGGAGGTTTGGTCAGGGCTTTGAACTATTCAGCCAGCAAGTCAACCTGATTTCTTGCAGAGCTACAATGCAGTGGCCTCATTCATGAGCATTATAATACTTACTCAGAAAATGGTCAGATTACAAATTTTTGCCACTGTGTGTGCGAAACTTCCTACTGTTTAAAAAATTCCATGAACATTTGCATTAATTTTGTCATATATTTAAATGAATGGGCCCAGTACAAGCCAACAAATACTGATTCAGATGATTATACCAGCTCCATCAGTTTCCACTGTCACTACCATCCGCTGCCATTCTTGAAGCTTTCTATAGATGTATACATGGCTGTTTGCTGGGTATGCCTTACATTGTAGCTTATCACTTCAGAAAACGTTCTCCTGATGCCCCACAAAACAATGGCAGCATTCTTTATACCACTCTAAATTATGCTGAGCACTAATTCTTGTCATTAGTGGCTTCTGGGCTACAGCAGTACTGTGAAAACCAAGTTCTGTATCTCTCAACAAATCATTTTTTCACTGATCTTTCTACCAGAAGTGCAAGAGATGTTATGTGCTACATTAAAAGTGTGCCTCACAAATGACAATACTTTAGAGCTCAAAGTCAGTACCGGTTTATTAGGCCTAACAGAGTGATGCTTTTTCTTACAATACCATTGCTAACTGGACACACATTACTCGTGTAAAACCAAACTAGTGGAATGCTCATGCTTGTGGGACCCTATAATCATGCTCATTCAGCTTAATTCTCTCCACTGATGGGAAACAGATACATGATGGCTGTTCGTTTTACCTTTGATGCGTAACCTATTAATGTGCAGAGCAAGTTCAGCGAGGTACCCATTGCCTTTTTCCCACAAGGTGTACCATAGCTCAAAATAGCACATTTTATGTCTAAAAGTGTAACATATCATAGGTTGTGCATACATAAGTTAATCCCAGATGCACAACACAGTTTTAAGTACAATACAAGGAGACTGAATTACTGTCCGCGGTGAGTCCTAGTGGAGGTGGTTTAGCATTGGGTATCTCTGGCTTCCTGTTAGGTGTCAAGTATATATCTGTTTTGGAAGAATGATCATGAGTGCTTGTGCAGTATGGTCATGTTTTTGTAGTTATAAATGAATATGGGCTGACAGAAAGGAAGAGAGCAACACACACTCCAGGTACGTATTCCACACTTTTCAAAAAACACCAAGGGGAGGTATCAAGCTTGATGGCATCACCTGTTAAATGCATCAGCGTCAAGAATCTCACAAGCTTTCACTACAAGGAATAACTTAGATATTTGCTGTTATCTCAAGAAATTGGTGCCAAATTTTTTTGGCGAACATTTTCTTTGTCACCAAGACGTTAACCAACTGCTTGAGAGCTGAATGCTAACACACACTGACATATATTAAGGAGATTAGGTTTAGTTTTTTAAGTGCATAGATGTATGACCAAGACTTCAGGATGGTGGATAAACAAAAATGTAAGAATTGTATTTCCTTAAAGCAAAAATAAGCAGACATTAAGATGTGAGAAAGTGTGATGCACTGACAATGGAGTGTTTAGATGGCAGTGCTACAATGCACTCTCTGTCTCTCTCTCTCTCTCTCTCTCTCTCTCTCACACACACACACACACACACACACACACACACACACACACACACACACACATTGTGCTCCCAGCACTATCCAAGTGGCTCTGTGCACTGCTAGAGTAATTTACATAATATACCTGATAGTCATTATAGCCAACATAATTGTCTTGAGAGATTCAGCAACTGTATTGATATTTAGGATAATTCTTATTTATTGTTCCATCTCAGTTGCACACTTTTGCATAGCATCTAATATTTTACAATAAGCAGAAAAAAGAATTGTACATAAATGTAGAACGTACCTAAGAAGCTGTGACAGGAATCCATCTTGTCTACTCAGAAGCACATATCAGCTTACCGTGTTTTGCAACTGCGGTCAATGTTTAAAACAGGTATAGGAAGGGGAAATGAAGTGAGGCTGATTGGGGGAGGGGAAAGGAAGCAGGGAGGGGGTGGTGGGGATATCATAAGATTAACAAGAGGTGTCATGTTAAAATTATAGAATGTATATTTATGTAAAATTTCTCACTGAAGCACTAATAGTGTAGGACAATGGGTATGTGAAATGTAAACAGCACAAAATCGCAAAGTTATAAAACGGAGTGACGGGGGTTTGGGGCTGAGAGCAGGCACAGATAGCAAGGCGGGGAGGGGGAGGGACAGATAGTGGCAGGGCTGTTATATTAAAATTAGACAAAAGTACAAAAAAGTCAACTGTGTAAAAAACCTTCTGTTAGAATACTAGAGTGTATGCATAAAATTGTAAAAGGGACATGAAACAGTAGTTTATGGAAGTGGAAATGAAGTAGTGAAAGCTGAACTGGTATCTTAAGATATTCAAAGCGTGGAACTTTGAAAGTATTAAGTCATAAGGTCTTATTCTGAAAATATAAAAATTGTTTATATCTTTTATTAAAAGTATAGGCCCAGAAAATGGATGTCTAAATAATGAAATACAGTGGAATCTCACATAGCAAAAACAATTCATTCGAGAAGCTTACTCGTAGTGTGAAACACTCATTAAACAAAACAATTATCCCATTTAAATTAATGTAAAATATGATAATGTGTTCCATGCAGAAAGGTACTAAAAGTTTTATCTTATTCATGCCATTTATCCAAAGAAAATTATGCATACAGTATTACATACTTCACTATTCATGATACGTAACTAAATTTATTTTACCAAGAGGCTGTCAATAGTCATTTTTTTCTGATGATGCTTCAACACCTGGCAAAAATGCGACACAGCATTATCGTAAAATAAATTTGTAGCATGTGTAGCCACACTTTACTGGGGTGATGATTTTCAATGTATGATGCAACTGATCGCCATGCTTTCAGAATTTCTCTTATGGTGCCAGAAGATTGGTGCTTTGCTGTTACCTCCTCCTCCTCCTCCTCCTCCTCCTCCTCCTCCACCTCCTGTGAAGAACTCCTCTCCGCAACTTCCTGCTGTCAAACACACTGCAACTCCATAAGCTCTTCAGAGGTCATTTCTTGACTGTGATCTTCCACAAGCTCATTGATATCATTGTTATCCACTTCTAGTCCCATAAGCTCTTGACCAAAGACACAATCTCGTTGACTACAGGCTCCACAGGTACTGACTCAAATGCTTCAGAGTCACATTTGACAACACACTCTGGCTAACGCTTCTTCCAAGCAAAGGGGAGAGTTCTCTTTGGTAACCCCTTCCCATGCCTTTTCGATCATCTTGACACAGGCAACGATGTTGAGGTGACATTTCCCAAACTCTCTGAGAGCGAGACTAGTAGCTTTAGTCAACTCAAAACAATGCTCAAAGAGTGCTTTAGTGTAGAGCATTTCAAAGTTAGAAATAATCTGCTGGTCCATAGGCTGAAGTAACAGAGTGGTGTTGGGAGTCAGAAATTGGATCTTGATGAACTGAAATTCTTTAAGTAGGTGGTCTTGTAGGCTTGGGGAATGTGCAGGACCGTGTTCCATAACGTGCAAGACATGGAATGGCAGATTCATCTCAAGCAAATATTTTTTCACTGAAGGAACAAATATTTCATTAAACCAATCACAAAAATGATCACATGTCACCCAAGCTTTGCTGTTGGACCTCCACATCACATTCAACTTGCTCTTCTGGACTTTACACTTCTCGGACACTTGTGGAGTTTCTGAGTGGTAAACAAGCAATGATTTAATTTTCAAATTGCTGCTTGCATTGGCACAGAATAGCAGTGTGAGATGGACTTTCATTGGCTTGTGAGTGGGCAATGCGTTCTCTTCTGCTGCTACAAAGGTACGCATTGGTATCTGTTTCCAGAATAGACCCATCTCGTCATAATTGAAAACCTGTTGTGGCAGATAACCCTCAGAATCTACAAGCAGCGTGAAGTTGCTGATGAAGTTTTCTGCTGCCTTTGTGTTGGAGCTGGCTGCTTCACCATGTCTCACAACGCTGTGGATACCAATTCTTCTTTTAAACTTCTTGAACCACCCTCTTAAACACTTCTATGGCCTCTGATGAGTCTGACATCTTCTTTACAAGGTCAGAAAAAATTATTCTTGCCTTCTCACAAATGATGTCCTCGTTAACAGTGACACCTTCCAATTGCTTTTCATTTATCCCTATAAGGAGCAACCTTTCAACATTATCCAGAATACAAGACCATTGTTTAGATATTCTTGTCACTCCCTTTGAAGCATATATCTCCTTAATCTTGTCCCTTTTTTTGAGGATAGTGCAAACAATTCATGTAGACTGATTGTATATGCTTGATAAATCAGCAACACTCACGTCTCGTTCATGTTTTTCAATGATTTTATATTTCATTTCTAAGGTCAGTTCCTTTACCTTATGGTCATCTTCCTCCAACTTTATCTTTGGGGACATTTCTAAGGAGGTTCTTAAAATTTGCACACAAAAATAGGACTGTGTGAAAACAAGTTTAGAAAAATGTGTGATCACAACTTGCACTAAGATGGTAGCAGAAAGACTGCTAAACCCAGACTGCAGTACATACTAAATACCTTACTCATATGCTACTGCCGACAATGTGGGGTAGACCAATTCATATTGTTGAACATTTCCCCCACCTCGTGAAAATGGTTGGTGTTGTCACATTAAACTGTCGTCACTCATTATGCAAAACATCCCTTGTTAAGAGAGTCATCTTTTTACAATTATAGAAGTGGAATTATGCAGAGGACCTAGACTGCATCAGATGTCATGAACTCCCCATCCTAGCAGCAGGCTGGCATGCAGACTGGCTTCCATACATACTGCAAAACTGCATACCATACAATGCCACCAAGCTGAAACAGATGTTGTTAACTATAACTGACACACCATGTTGCATGTAACTTTAGTTACTGCTCTTAGTTTCACTTTTATAATTTATTATTTTATACTTTTTACATTCTATACATTCTGTGTTTTCTTTTAATTCATAACATTTAATGACACTTCATGCAGTCTGGATCATCTGCATAACTCCACTTCTGTAATTTTATGATCTTTATGTATTTCACTATTTATACATCCATTGATATGGGCCTATGCTTTTAATATTGTAACAAAAAAATTTATACAATTTTTATTTTTCTACTTTCGGAGTAAGACCTTATTTCTTAATAATACTTTCAAAGTCTCACACTTTGAGTATCTTAAGACACTAATTCAGTTTTCACTACTTTATTTCCACATTTATAAACTGCTATTTTATGCCCCTTTTACAATTTTTTGCATCCATTCTAGTATTTTAACAAAAGGTTTTTTTTATGTAACCGACATTTTGCAGTTTTAATACAAGACCCTCTCTCATTAAACTACACAGAATCCACTGGAAAAAGCAGGAGTTTATAGTATTCTGTGATTGGCGAACATCCTTGGTCAGTTTTAGGTGATCTTGTATCTTCAAGGTGGGTTTATAGATTACTGGGATGTTCCACTTTTTCAATATATATATATATATATATATATTTTTCCCCCCCTCCCCCCCCCCATATGGGGTTAGTAACATCCTTAATGAAACACAGCAAAACTTTCGACTTCACCAGTGCTTGAGCATCACTATGATTTCTATGTGATGGTATCAATGCTCTTTTCACCTCAGTGAATGAATAACCATTATTGAACAATGCACTGATGAGACGTTTTAATTCTGCATCAAACAGCTCTGGTTTGCAGATTTTCCTTGCTCTATCTGCCAACATTTTTATGATGCCTCACTTTTTTGTGGATTCAAATCCCAGTGTAGGTAATGGTCTGGGTGTAGGTTTTGAGTAAGCTCTGTGGCCCAAACTACCATCTTCTTTCCTGAAAACTCGCACATAAAGAAAATTCAATCTTCTGACAGCCTCCTCCTCCTCCATGGTAAACTGAATCTTCAGATTCATCCATTGAGATGTTTGTGGAAACAATCCAGTTCCTCCCTGACATGCTGCCACTAAACAAATGTATCCTCCACATACCAGAACCAAATATTTGGTTTCTTTTTTGCAGTTTTCAGTGCCTGCTCTTCAAATTTTTCCTTAAAGAAGTTCACTATAACTGGGCTGAAGGGGCTCCCCATACTGACACCATCTGTCTGCCCATAGAACTCCTATTCCATTTGAAATATGTGGATCTGAGACAATATTTAAACAGTTCTGCAACATTGTGAGGAAAAATGCAATTCAGCTGTTGAAATACTTCATTAAATGGAACCATAGTCAATAGCGATACCACATTAAAAGGAAGTAATATGTCCTCCAGCTGTACCACTACACCATTTAATTTACAGATAAAATGTGCCGAATTCTTGATATATGAATACAATTGGCTCACATACAGTCGTAATAATGTTGTCAAGAACTTGGCAATTGAATAAGTGCGTGAACCAGTAGCACTCACTACAGGCCTTAGAGGAACATGTTCTTTGTGCACCTTTGGCAATCCATAAAGTCTTGGTGGTAGCACAACTGAATTCAACAGACTTTTCTGAACATTCTGTTCAATAGAAGACTTCTTCATCAACTGTGTAATAGTTCTAAGAATTTTCTCAGTGGGCCCTTTAGTCAGTTTCCTATATGTTTGCAGATATAATTAGTTGTTAATCTTACTATTATAGTTGGTCACATTCAAAACAATTGTTGCATTTCCTTTGTCAGTAAGGAGGATAACAACACTATCATCCTCATTCAGGCATTTTGTGGCGGTCCTCTCACTCACAGTTAAATTACTTGTTGGAGGCTATGTGCAAGTCAATACTTTTACAGCTTCTATACAGATTTCTTCAGCAGTAACCGTGTCCATACTATGAATGCTTGCTTCTACACTGTTTATTATTTCCTCCGTGGGCACAACTTGTGGGCTAATGGCAAAGTTTCCACCCTTGGCAAGCACACATCTCTCATTGTCAGATAGCAAAGTTCAGATAAATTGATAGCCATGTGGGAAGCATCTAAATGGTGGATTATCTGATTAGGTTGCAAATTATCAAATTCCTTCTTTTGTCTATTACACATCGTCATCTGGATTGTTTTCACAAAAGTCTCAACAGGATCAGTTTTCAAGAAAGAAGATGGTAGCTTGTGATATTTGGTTTACTGAAAACCCATGCACACAGATCGTTTTACCCACGCCAACAGTTTAATCACCAGCCACAACAAAAGCGAGGCATCATAAAAACATTGGCAGATAGAGCAAGGAAAATCTGCGAACCAGAGCTGCTTTTTGCAGAATTAAAACATCTGGCCAGTGCATTACTCAAGAATGGTTATTCACTCACTGAGTTGTAAACAGTGTTGAAAGCACCGCATAGAAATCATATCAATGCTCAAGTGCTGGTGAAATCAAGTTTTCCTGCCTTTCATTATGGATGTTACTGACTGCATAGGAAGAATCTTGAAAAAGCAGAACATCACGGTAATCTACACACCCACCTGGAAGATAAAATATCACCTAAAATTGGACAAGGATGCTCGCTAACCACTGGAAGAAGCAGGAATTTATAGGATCTCATGTAGTTGTGAGAAGGTGTATGTGGGTACTACAAAAAGAATGGTCAATAAAACACAAGGGCAATTGCAGAATGGGAGAGACTGACAGATCGGCTGTTGTGTAACATGCTTTGCAGCTAGGAGCCACCACATTCATTTTGGTAGGACTCAAGTACTAGCAGTCACAGGCAGATACTATGAAAAGCTATACAGAGAGGCCATAGAGATTGTAAAATACCCCAGGAATTTCAATAGGAAGAAGGAAGGCATGAAATTGAATGACATCTGGTTTCTGGTCCTGAGGAAACTGCACAGATACACATGGAAGCGGAATTTCACTGTTTTCAGTAGTGAGCCATAGTGTGAATTGAACATTCAAAGAAGCTACAATCCCCCTTCAAAATTTCGTCTGATAATTAGGATGAAACATTGGGTTTTAAACTTAAATCCATTTGACCAGAGCATAATAGCCCAGAATATTTTATTAACTGTGACTTTTCCGGCCGTAGAAGTTTATATTTTACATTCATCTGGTTTATTATTAATAACTTCCTCAATAGAAACACTTTTTCTAAAGTGCACTTTTTTAAACCAGAATTACGTCTCTGTTCTCATTTTATAATTTTATTTGGAATTAGTTTTATGACTACTTGCATTGGACAATGAATTCTTCATAGATTTCAAAGTATGGACAGGATATGTAATGAAAAAGTAATTTCTTTCTTGGACACTTTCTGTCACACACACACACACACAAATGAGAAATTATCTATACGTTGTCAGCTATAATAATGTCGATGAATCCTGTACTGTCTGACTCGGTGATAATGTGCTTTCATGTTGCATCACTACAAACCATCACTCGTTAACATTTGCCACTGCACACTTTAAAACGGGGTATGTTCAAGATAATATACATTTCATTTTTGTCTGCCAAGCTTTCAACAGCACTGCCATGCTTTAAATAACCTCCAGCCACTAATGCCAACAAAATGACATCATCCTGACACACAAATGTGAGCTTTATTTGCAAATAATGAAGGAAGTTTTGAGCCCACTCTCTTTGAGTATCAGTGTTTAGTTTCAAAACACAAAGATTTCAATGTAACTAGTGGTGGAAGAATGATAATCCAAGATGACTTAATGAATCCACTACACAAACACAGAATTAGATGCGTTAAATTAACTTCATTCTTTTGTAATGAGGTTTTCCATGTGTGCATTCATAGATTTCCCTTCAACTCCCTACTTGAAGGGAGATATTCATCACAGCAATGTGGACAACTGATTTCTTGTATGTCTGATGCTTACAACCAAATGAAGCACCAATTCTAATAACCTCAGTATTGTTGGAGATATGAAAATCTATCCTGGTGTGAATTATTAGATTTTCTTGACACTAAATGAGCTTTGAAATTAAATGTAACACAGACATATTAATGTTGAGTGAATTGATGTGCTCCCAAAGAAGACATTGCAGTGCAGAAAAGTTTGTCAACGATATGGCATATATTATTTCAGTGAATACACATACTATTTTTTTCAAGTTGATGTCACCTTTCTAACTGAATGTCACTTTTTGATCATTACCAGATATGAGTTTTTAATATCCATAATGCGTGCACATACTGACAGACGAAGTAAAAGGCTGATATCCAAACTACAGCAGACAAAGAAGTGAACTAAACACAGCTGCATGCCTGATAGTTCATGGATTAAATGTTAACATTACAAATCTGGACTACGTGCTTCTATCAGCATATCATGTGTGACATGACTTCATATATTTTCAGTAATGTACACTATCTTTTTTTGGGAAGTAGTTTGTAAGGAGTTAATAATACACACTAGTCTTAGCACATCATCAATAAAATTTTGAGCAGAATTTTCAGCATTTTCTTTTTTGTCTAGCTTATGCCATATCATGTATGGACATAATTTTGTGTTGTTATCCCCACCACCATCACTTTGTAAAATTCTGTTTTATAGGGAAGTGTGAATTTGGAGTAACTGGCCATATGACTGTAATACTACATTTTTAATGTCCTCTGATACTGAGTGCCTGTCCTCATTGCTTTTCTCTGTTCCATGGGGGCCTTCCTCTCACATTGTGGGTCACAAATGATGACATTCAGGGACATCATATTCTGTAGATTGTGAGGTAATGAGATATAAAATATAGTTTAACTGGAACAGGGATTTCAGATACTGATGGCTGTGGTTCAGCTGAAGACTGATTAAATCGCTTTTCCACATCAAACCACCCCAAAGTGGTGAAGATAACAATGTAAACACCATTACCAACAGTCTACACAATGCTCTACTGTCAGTCTCTTGAAAGACAGACTCATCAGAAGTTTTACGCAACTCTCCATTCCAGGCAGCTTGTATACTGCATTTCTAAAGCTACCTTGTCCAGTGTGTGTGTGTGTGTGTGTGTGTGAGAGAGAGAGAGAGAGAGAGAGAGAGAGAGAGAGAGAGAGAGAGAAAGCGTGCACATGTGTGTGTGTGTGTGTGTGTGTGTGTGTGTGTGTGTGTGTGTGTGTGTGTTTTTCAATACACACACATATTGCATGGGAAATGGTAAGGTTGAGGTAACAAATGGAGACAAATAAAACATATAAACATAACTCTTAAGAAAACAAAGTTTATTAAGCACTTTTGATCATTAAAACACCAGTGTTTCAAAAAACACAAGATATCAAAATAACTGTAATATTAGTTATGCAATTAATACTCTAATGAACTGCCTAGAAAACAGTATATCAATATTCTTATATTCATGTCAAGTGCTCAAAACATAAAACTGGAAGTTGATAAATTAAACCATTAAAAATTAAAGAGATTAAATTGTTTACAAGAACAGCAGTATCTAACTCCTGAATACTCAGAAATAACAATTATTCTATAATTTTTTTGTTACCAACAGTTGAAAGAGAAATAATCTTCATACATTACCTTCCTGCATAGAATAATTTGTTCTGGAATAGCCAACACGTCCCTTACTGAGCTGTGTGCCAGCCAGACTCCAGATGCTCTAGGTACAAGGAGACAAGGAGTTTACATTTACAAAAGTTATAATCAAGTTTAGCTTGCTATATTCAATTATAATCTTACAGGAATTTATGTATCAGTCCCTGCTTAGCTATATGGACAGAAAAACAAATTTCCCTGCAAGGTAATCACCAATGTGTGAGCCTTTTCTGCACTTGCCCTGGGATATCTAGAATTCTCTTCTGTGTAATTTTGATGAACAAATTTCAGCATAGCTGTTACTTTCACATTTCATGAAATAAAATTCTTTTTATAATGATGAAAATGTGGCCGAAGAAAAAAAAATTGAATCAAATGTGAAAATGAAGTCATTCTCCTTGTGTAATGAAATTACACATATGCAAAGCTGTATCCAACTGAGGAGTTCTTAACTCACTGCAGGACTTAAAGCAGTCTCTCTCTTGTGCAGAAAAGATAGTTTAAAGCAGAAAGTTATTAATAATAAGTTTACTCTTATTGTAAACCATTTAATAGATCTGTATGTTTCTCTAGTTAATAATACCAGAAAAATTGAAATTACAACTAATAAAATTGTATGGAATATTAGACAAGACAGACAAAAGAAGTAAATGATACTAAAAAGACAAGGAAAGGTAAGAAATGTTTAAATACAGCAGAATGTAGACAGAATAAAGATGTTATTTTAGCTTTCTCACTACTGTTTGGCAACTGGAAATTTTTCCTACAATAGGAAGTATTTGTTCATTTTTGCAGCTTTATTTTTAGTATAGATGGTATATCATAGAAACTCTGTGTTTCATGCAGAGTGATTTATAGTCAATTCTGGTGGCCATATGCTACAAAACCCTATTAACTGAATACATTTTAGACAATATTAGCACACAATATAAATAATATTGAATAATCATCTAGCTCAGACACTATTTGTGAATTGTATTGTATATGAGAATGCTACTACTTTTATTAATATGCTTTGTATCATTGGATACAATGTTTCAATTATTTTAATACTTTCTTTTTCATTTGTAAAGAAGTACTATTATCTTCCACCATATGTTTCTGGCCTAACTATGAACTACACAAAATTAACAGCATTGTGGAAAGTATTCTTCTGATCTTCCTTATTTCACATACATTTGTCAGATACACAAATATCAAACTGATTTCTGTACTGAAAAATAATGTTTAGTTGATAAAGCACAAATAAATTTGTCAGTATGCATTTATAGCCAAAACCAGGGCAAACCTGAAATCCATCAGCAGAATTTTGGAGGTTGTTCAGGAATATTTACTGAGTATTTTGGTAAAGGGACTTGTGGTCTTCAGTGGATAAGTGGAATTGCATTTTATTTGATTGATACTATCATTTTTCTATGTATCTGTTTTACACAGAACTATACCTGAAAAACTTTGCAAATGTTGAGGATATGTGCTGTGTGTCTTGTTCCATACACTCAGAGTACTCACTCACAATAGTAATGCTCACTTTATTCTTCATCCTCAAGTCTGAAGTCACTACTGCTCAGCTCTGCTTCAAGTTTATTTTTCCAGCAGTTTTATTTGTATGTAAACAGTGATATACAGCAGTATGGATGGGTTTACTGATGAAGAGTTTGGAGATATGCAACTTGTGTATGTGTTCACTGAATGCAACAAAGCAGTGGCATGATGATGGTGCTATACTGATACATTCTTCCAGCATCAGCAACTACATCATAGAACCTCTGCATCTAAGGGCTCTGGCATGCCACAGTAGGTCTGTTGGCCATTATGTAGGCAGTGCTCAGATCTGGCAGTAAAAAATGCCAGCAGAGATGCCAGAGGAATGCTTTCAGTCTCCACTCAGTAGAAAAGCTACCAGCTTATGTGCAAGTCTGAAATAAAAAGGGAATGCAGAAAAAGAAGTTCTGGGTACATCCTGTCATTGCTGATCATGATGTTATTCCACATGCTTTATAACAATTTAAGAAATTACAGTGCTAAATTTTCCAGTATCCTGAGAATGTCATTCTGTTCATTTGATGAGGTAGTGGAGATCTCTTGAAATTACCTGATGACAAAGTTCACTGTTTTAAGGACACTAATCTCATTAGGCAAAATGGTTTTCATGACATGTGTACTCAGTAGCTAACTGTTTATTTCTGCTGTGATAGTTATACAGTTTTGGTTGTAACTGTAAGGTACTCATAGAAGTGACTTTCAGTTTTTATTTGAAAAGTAAGTTGTTATAAACTGAAAGTAAATTTACAAAAGTTTTAGACAAGAAGGCAGAAAACTGTCTCCTTTGTTTATATAGCTTTTTTCTTAAAATAATTCTAGTGTGTCAATATACAATCTACTATCATCACTTGCTGCAGCAGAAGGTGTAGCTGTGCTATTTCTGTCTGGTAGTAGATTTTGAGGAAAATTTACATAGCCCTGATAGTACACGTTTTATCTGTGGTATGAAACTTTTGTGGTTGGAGTGGAGCATCAGGAACAGGTTGTGAGGAAAATTGAGTTCAATAATTTCCACTACCTCCATCCAGCCTGAGTCTAGAAAGTGCTTTATTGTAAGTAGTTTGACTGTGATTATGATGTGGAGAGACTTATTCTTCAAACAGTTCATATTTCAAGCAGTTCATATTTCAAACAGTTCTGAGATGAAGTGTCCCAAGTTGCTGATCTCATCTGAATCTTGTAGATAAAATATTCAGTGTTAAAACTATCCATAGCACTCCTGTGGGCAGATAAAACTAGGTACAGGTGATCAGTAGGTAGTGCTTGACAGCTCTGCTGGTGTCCTGGTGCAGGAGCGGCTGTAGGCCACTGTGTGTTCCACTGGCAGTGCCGAAAGGTTGACAGGCTTGCTGGCAGAACCTCGCAGTGGCTGCTCTGCTGGCAGAGCTTCAATGCCCAGGTAGATGCCACGTTCGAGAGGCTCCATTATGTCCTATGCACCTGTTTGGCATCTCTGCCAGCAGACCTGCCATTGCATTCCAGTGTGTTAAAGCCCTAAGGATTGTCACATTATTCTGGATTTTGTGTTTTACATTTCGATGATTGAAAACTACAGACCTTTCCACAGAAACAATGGTAATTAGGGTAGCAAACAGAATGAATCACAATTACATTATTACTCTGCAGCAAGCCATGAGAGACCACAGGTATTTTATGCCAAAATACTTAGAAAATATCTTTGAACAACCTCCACACTTGTCATTGAAGTTTGGGTTCACCCTGTAAAACATGTATATTTAATTTTAGATGACCACTAATGGCATAGCTACAGATTTTATAATTACATTGGTAAATTTATGTACTATCTGGAAATTTATTACAAAAATATGCTCACAATGTAGAACATAAATGCAAAGGAAACAAAGTAGCTCAGGTTTTACAAACTAATTCTCGCAGCTTTCATCTCACAAGACTTTGGTAAGCCTTGGTGCATATAAATTTGGATTGTCCAAGTGAAGTTTCAGCATCATTCTTGCCATGTATGGATCCATAGTTTTTATGATATATACATTTAGACTTTTTTAACTACTGAGGTGCCTGTCAACAACATGATCATTATCGGGCGTTCTTCAAGGAACTGTCTTGATATTCACCTCACCAGAAATGAAAAATTAACAGGAACAAATGTTGTAACAAAGTTCTTATAGAATTTAAATCTTCTGAGTGTTTGTCCAGCCTGGATCTGTGTGTGCAGAAATAACTGAGAGTGGCACCTAGTGTCCCACAGTTAAATTTCTGTATGAGGTATTTACATCTACAGATAAAAGTTTACACATCAGTTGGTTCACCATTATTCACAGAAACAAACTCTTTTGCCAAAGTTTAGGATTCAGTAATGAGCTTTGCAAGTTTTTCACGTCTTTGTCACATTTCTGATAAGCCTACAAGGAACTAACAGTCTCCATAAACCAGTACAAGTGAGTATGGCTTCTAAAACATAGGCAGTTTCAAGTAATGGGACATTATATATTTATCACCACCATTCTGCATGAAGATATAATCACAACTGAACTGTAATATATGTACATAGTGTTTAGTTATACTGTGTACATCTGAAAGTGACTTTTTGTGCACCTGCCGAGATTACTCTAAACTGTTGACAGTAATATGCCTAGGCCAATCAGCTGATCTTTTCCTTCACCTGGTAATCAGAATTTATTGTTAACAACTAAAAATACCACGTAACTTACCAATGCTCCATCCCTAGTCAACATAGAATTTAAAACTGAAGGCAAAAACAAATTCTGTTATATATTCTGACATACGGTATTTAACAGGATGGTATTTACCAAATTAGGAAAATGTAAATGTTTTAGGGTAATATGGAAATGGAGACTCTAAAGTTAAACTGCAGTTCCAGAGACGCCCTTTTTTATATTAAGAGAATAAAGAAAGAAAGGAAAAGACATAGCAGATAAATAAACCACAACCCCTACATTAAGAGCGAAATGTATGTGGCAGTACATGGATGTGTTCACTGACAAATGATATAAACATTTTTTTTAATTTTTTTATTTTATTTTTTTGAAGACTGGTATCATCGCTGTCTATTTGATGATGGACATTTCCAGAAGCATTTGATCTTGTTGGGTGCCATTTATGGTCCAGAAGTATTTACACTAATTTAATTACTGATCACTGATACACAATAAAAGTTAACAGCACTCACTCACAGAGATAAGGATGGTAAAACTGTGACTTTAAACTAATGCTTCAAAATAAACAGTTTATTACCACCAAAGACTTTGTGCATCTTCCTAGACTTAGATTTCTCGGTGATTTATATGTATTTTCACCCTCTTTCCATATTGTTTGGCTTAAGGATGGCTTTTAGCTGCTTTAGGCTGGCCATCTTAGTTCAGAACATGGACAGGCAATCAATCTATACTTAAAATTGGCACAATGTTAACATGAGTTCAACATCATAGCAAAGGCTGTAGAAGTAATTGTATTTACTGCTCAGTCACAGATACCTCATTTCAGCAGTTAGAAATGTCGTAGAGAAGATATGGCAGAATTCATTTACCATATGAAGTCCTTACACTTTGCTACAGTAATTATGTTCTCTCCCAAAACAAATTTTAGAAGTTCATTATTTATGAACAGCTTTTTAAATCTCTTTAAATTTTAAATTTCTGCTACCTGTATCAGCTGCTGTCACCATGCTTTGATAATACAACAGAGGACAAAAATATAGGACTTTTGAGTGGTAACTGTGTGAATATCCACCGTAGTTAAAAAAATCAATTTAGTATGAGCAATATATGAGTGTACCCTTAGAGAACATATTTCCATCAATAATTTAATTCAATGCCTGTCGTCATTGCCAACCATTTGCTAGCTGCTTACTCTAGAGCAGTGTTAATGAGAGCAACCAACATCAAATGGATAAGTTTAATTTTTCTCAGTGAGACTGCTCTGTGGACTAGAGACTAGCACAAAATTAATTTTCATTCAACACTAAACTTATCTGTAGCATTTATAGGTCCTGATCTGACAAAAATTCATGGACAGAGAGAGAGAGAGAGAGAGAGAGAGAGAGAGAGAGAGAGAGAGAGAGAGAGGACTGTGGTGTCATTAGTATTAGTTCTGACAATCTAAGTGAAAATTGGATGCACATGTGCAAGACATCGATATTGGTGCTCTTCATTGCAGTCAAGTTGTGGGTGACACACAAAGTGCCATCTCCAATATCATTCAAACACAGTGCTTTACATGCGAGGGCAAGTTACATGATATCAGTCAACATTGTAATGTGAATGCCTCAATTCATGGAAAACCCATGCCAACTGCCATAGGTTGATGAGAGCAGTCACTATCAACTATCATGGATTTTAACAAAGTATGGGTACACCAGCTGGGCAACAACAATCACCACCTCAGCAACAGCCAAATCACCAAGAACCACCATCTCCATATGGGGTAAGACGCTACCACCCACATGTGAATGTCTGGTCACGCGCACACACGCTCGCACACACAGTTGATTCAGCTACACTTTCTGCATTCAACATGTACCTTCAGCAATTGACTCCCACAAAAGTTATCTGAATGCAATCTGTTTCACATATCCTACACACTATTGAGTGAGATATCCGTGACATGGAAATAACTCTGGTCAATTTCCATAAGTTGTAGGTGGGAGAAGAGCACTTGTGGACCAGGATGGCTGCCCCAACAGTGTCTCGTGTAGTCCTTTCATGATGCGTTGCTGCTTCACTCAGGGCAACATTAAGTGCTACACTTTGCTAGCAATCTTTAATTCATGAAATGTTTCAACTTGTAAGAATCAAAACTATCAATTCAATTTCTTTATGTGTGAACTGGAGTCCACATAACCAAGTTACATGATCATAAATGAGACTGTATGTATTTATCATTATATAAATGGGAAAATGTGATACTCTTCCTCAATACTACAGAGCACAGCTAGAGGAATGCTTGCAAGTGGACTTTCTTCAGAGTCTTCAGACATGAGAAAATGCATTTGTACACAATGTTTTTCAAATCATTCTGGGGACATGGAAAATTTATGCAAATATACTATCAATTGGAAATATAAGTAAAATTTAGTTCTTTTCACTTTCTTCTCGCGCATATGCAAAGCAACTGGTGACAAAGTTCTTGACATACTGTTTTCACCATTTCTTTTTGTCTGTTATCCTTCAATGTGAAAAAAAATAAACAAACAAATGAAACGTTGAAGGAGCAGTTACCATGTCTATGCAACATTATTTTATGTCAAAAGAGTTACGAGCCAAATCACAAATTTGGAAACAGTAAGTAGATGTAGCTTTGCTAAACTAACCTCCTGAGCATGTGAATAACATCAGTATTTCATCTTGAAGGGAATGTGCAGAATATGATGCTGTTGCAGAAAATAATGTTAAAGAGTAGAACAGAGAACTCTGTAATGGACACCAAAAGATCCTGAGGGGGTTCCCAGCAGAGGGGTCAAAATGTTGAACATTTTAGGAGAAACATGACACGGCCTAACAACCCAGAAGATTTTAACTTCAGTAGATAAATAATGTTATTTTGCGATATGAATGTTTTAGCCACATTTTTACTGAATGTGGAGTAACAGGACTGGTATACACAAACTGTCATGACCTTCGCATAAATGTCTCAGCAAATAACTAGCAGTGACACAGTGGGTGTTGAATTGCTAACTTAGTTTGACATGAAAAAAGAAAGGGATGAACAAACACATTACTTCTGCAGACACAGATTAATTCATTTAGAAAAAAATTTAGAAGAAACTGATTTACAAAGGCATGAGGTCAGAAAATTATTGAATGCCACATAATAATAAATACATTACATTTAGTATGGAGCTATTTCATTCAGTGCAACAACACAATGGCTGGAGGAAAATGAAAAATAAAATTTGTGGGAAGAGGAGAGGGAATGCCATCTTGCAGACAAATTAATGTCTTGCAGTGTGAGTGCTACTGTTGAAAGATATTGCACCACACAAACACAGGAAAGAGGAAAACAGAAGGAACAGATGACTGCCGATAAAAGAAGAGAAAAAAAGAACACTGCTACGAAAGATTCATCTGGGCCAAGAAGAAATGGGGAAACTGATGATCATTATCAGTATAGATTTCAAGGGCATGGCAAAATGGACTATTGCTGTAGTGTGTTCAAAATTACTTTAGGATTGACAACTATGACAGAAGTAGTAGGGGCGAGCCCATGTGGGTGGCATAGACTTTAAGTTAACAAACTTTCACCCCACCACCACAACACTCCCTGCTTGCACCGTGTTTGAGTTTCAGGTAGCTTGCTGTCCTGTATGATCAAACCACCCTGTGATTTTGTTTGTTGTTGTTTTTACTGTTGCAGGAGTTATTTTATTCCTTGTCACCATTATTTGTTGTGCAATACTGAACATCGTCAGTAGCAGTTTGTTGAAAGTTACAAGTGGAAATGTTCCACACCATTCTCTTGGCCAGGGGACTGCAAAACACCAATTGAGATAAATAGATTGCATGTTACGTGCCTACTTTGAAACTGGAAAACTTTATGGCAGCCCAATGCTCTCCATTAAAAACATAATCGATAGAACTGCTGCAGCTCTGAACGTAAACAAAAATACAATTGTGCAGATTGGCACAGAAATGTTTGAGAAATAAAATGAAGCTGGAATAATGCTGAAGCCTGAAACTCTTGGGGAAAAAACATGTTATGGATAAGTGGATTACCAATATAGATTCATTTCCTGAGGCTGTGATTCACTGTCATGTTCATGATTATTACTGCAGAAAGTAAAATACATCATCAGCATATTAATGGTCAACATTAAGGAATCTTGTCTTTTCCAAATTAGTTGCACACAGCTTTTTTCATTTAATTAAATAACAGTGACAGTCACAGTGTCTTAGCAATGAGCATGATGCCAGTCGAGCTTTTGCATTATCATCACAGAAATGAAGTATAGGAAGATTCAGCTGCATCTTTGAAGTGCACAATCTCCAATGATAAACAACTACATAACAGACTTAACATTTTTGTAAGCTTTGACATTTTAATAAGAAGGCCACATCAATAACCAACTCCAGATGAAGTTCATCACAGGAATTCATACTATGTCACACAAAATAGATATTATTGTTTACAATATAATTTCCGCAATACTGAAGTAATGTTTATGTATCACTCCCAATACTGGCTGGACTATTTAAGGTACATTCTATTAGTGTGAAAAATATACATAAATCTTAAATTTGCTATGTTACAAATAAGTAGGTGGATCAGAAAACTCAATAACAGGTTAATTACAAGCCTAGTGTTCAGTTTCTTGAAACAAAACTATAAGGGCAACCACTTAGTACTTTTCATGCAAGCAGACCATTTTCTGTCATATTTAACTGACATTACTTCATGTTGCAAAACTCTGACAGAGCTCCTGGTTTGAGTATATGAAAATGTGATGTATTAATAAGTTTTCATTTCCTTAAGGTGTTCACCCAATTCCAATTACAAAAAAGTTTCCTGAAGGTTGAAAATTCGGTAATGTTGTCAGAAAATGTGTGTTCGTGAATTGTGTGTACTTAAGCTTAATAATTTGTTGTTGCATATAAAAGTAAAACTAACGTATAGTGCAGTTCTTCCAGATCAGACTGATCAAAGTTACATATTTACACAGTGAGTAGTTTACAAGTCTGAGCAAGATGAATGTAGTATCAGATTATGTGTGTGCTCCATGCGGGACAGGGCAACTCTTGCCCACGCCTCCTCATGCTCCTGCCAAACTGTCAATCCTGAAGTCATTTTGAACAGATTGTAGAAATAGTGAAAGAGCATCAAGATGCTGTATGTTGTGCCTTTATCATTCCCTGCCATTCCTTCATTATTATATCATCTTACATCTATTACAAAACTTCCCCATATTTCCTTCTCCTTTGATATGCTTTTTGTCTGACCTCTGTTAAGTTTGTGTTACAGTGACACATTGTACATTATGACTGTACTTTTAGGTACAGATGTGATAAAATTGTGCATTCTATTCCAAACAGATGACAGAATTACAAAATTGAAATCACTTCAAGGAGATTTAAGATCAGTTCTGTGTATCCTCCCACTGTCGACAGACCAATTTATAAGCTGTGTTTTACACTTGCGTATTACTTAAGAAGACAAGTAAAAGTAGAAAGTATATATAAAAGAATGCACCATTCATTATATTCCTCTCTTTTTTTTCCCCCAGAAAACTGAAAATACTCTTTATGTAAGTTTTATTGGCACATAGTTTATTACCTACCAAAAAGAAAATCCAAAACCCGTTTGTGCAATCAGTACCACCACAATTAATCTTGTACATGATTTATAACATTTTTTGTAATAACAGTTATTACCCCTCAACTTATTTGCCAAATGTCACTGATTACGCAAACTGTCAGTGTAAAAGATTTTTTATACTAACTCAAATCCTCCCTGCAACAAAAGTAGATACCGATTTCTAAGGAATTTATCACCATGAACTACATGCACAGTTCCTGTATGTGCCTGCCCTAGTACGAGCATGTGGCAGTCCAATAAATGCTTAAAAATAATCGGTTACAACTAGGAGGAGGTAAGGAAAGAGGGGAGGTTTTGTTTTCGTTTCTTTTTTTTTTAATACCATCTATACTAAGTGACTGCTTGAACCTGGATACCTGAGCTGAAATTTACATGCTGCCATTACTGGGCATGGTTAAATGGAATTAACTGAATCACATGTTAAAAATATTCAGAATCATTCCACTTAGAAAAACGGATTTCCTTACATATGGAACGAAATGTATGGGAACTAAGCGGTATTAATAATTTGCAAACTGATGGATATGGTTTCAGTTGAATAAGTGCTGTACACTTGAGGAAATTACTATATAAAGACATGTTACTGCAAGTACTTTTATTGAGATTCAGCACATTGCTAAATGACAGATATAATAAGAATGAGAAAAACAATAAATAATTGAGCTACATCATTTTCTAAAATATTAAGCACTAATGTGTTACACAGATAATGCTGGATACAGCAAAAACACATTGAATATCACCACACTTATTTGCTCATAACAAAGAATCAAAATATTTCCTTTTTAAAGGAAATTTATAAATCTCATACAGAAAATTGCAGAAACCCCTTATTAACTGAGATTTCCTTGAAAGTTCAGGATAAATCATATCAAAAAGTCACATACAAGTACTTTTACATAATGACAAATCTCTGAAAATGCCATGTAACAGTCTTAAGTGGGAAAACAAATGCAATAAGAAATATGAGGAAACAGATGCATTCAGAATATTATTTTCCTGATGAGTGTGTTCCCTTCACTTAAAAATTAATCTGTAATGGAACAGTATTAGTAGAAAGTCAAGTGACTGTGGTACATTTCAGTCTCTAATTATGTTTGCCAATTTAAAAAAAGGGTTTACAATTTATTTCAATAATTTGCCATTCTCTTGTCTGTAAATTTAAAAAGGGTAAAAATAAGTTTTAAATGGCTGATAATATTCGTCTGTGGTCTCCAAATTTTTAAGTTGGAGATCTCTGTGTAAACCTTGTTTACCCATCTTTTTCAGTTTCTTTATTTCACACAAACTATTTTGGAAAATTATTCAACAAGGTCCAAAATACATTAAATTCCATTAATAGAAAACAACCTTTTCAAAATATATTATCAGTCTTGAAGAATGGTCAACAGCTCAAATGAGCTTATCTTTGTACGTGCAATGAAAATAGTTCAGCAAATGCCTTTGGCTTTAATGACTTCTCTGTGTCAGAGATACGAAGGATTTCTCAGTTAATAAGGTTTCCTGTTTCATTGTGTGTGTGTGTGTGTGTGTGTGTGTGTGTGTGTGTGTGTGTGTATTTTATGTATATATTTACACTCTATTTGCTTTCCACACAAAAATACTTCACACATCATAGTTCATAAGAATCTGAACAAAAATTTATTTAAAAAGAAGGAACAAAATAAGAAAGAAAGAAATTTTTACTGAAATAGATGCATCATAAGTTGGCTTATTTAAACAGTTAAATAGGATATTCATAAATTACTGACTGTGCATAAACTGTCATTACACATAAATATTAACATTAAACATTGTACACAACAGTCTCAAAATACTTTGATATTACGGATAAAATATTCTTTTTATATGCATCAAGCTGAATATTAAAAGACATACAAATTGTTCTTTTAATGGAAAACCATTTATTACGGTTTTTTATTTTGCCGAGAATATACGAAAAAATATAACTGCACAATAGCACATGAACAACAAATTCTAAAAGCTTCCATTCCATTAATGGTTTTCATTCTGGTTAATAAAATAAATGCTCTTCTTCAGCAATAAATTCTTTTGAAATTTCTACAAAAATAGGTTTGTATGATGATCTGTAGGAAAGCCAACAGCCTTCATGGCTTATAATGTAGTATTTTTATACAAAATCAACGATCAGTGTATTGAAAACATTATCAAAACTAAAAATTTACACTTAAAGCAAGCACATACAGCTATGCATTACCTAGCAGCTATGTATGTCTGATTACACACCCACCATACACATATTTTAAAATAAGAGGAGATAATATAAAATTTGTAACTAAAACTAGCTCATAGGTATTACAGGCACCATTATATTGAGGTAAAATGAAGATATTTACAACCAAAAACCAGAGCGTACTTTTCACAAGCATACTCTTACACAATTGCAGACAGAAGTATAGACAGGGAGAGAAGTGTCCACAGTGCATAACTGCTTTACTTTGTAGGAGAAGCAGGAGAATTATTATGAAATGAAGAATATGAACAGAAGAAGATGTGACAGTCAAACAAGAAGATTAAAGACTAATAAAGTCCTTTAGTGCACATACTTCTTCAAGAGATGTAATCTAAAAAATTACAAACTCTTTGCAAAAAAATATTAATTTCATACTATCATTCGTTACACAACTTGCAACATAAATGATATTCACATCCACATTAAAATAAATAAACAATTACTAATTGCATCACAAATGAAAGGCACTTTTAAGCTGCTTATTATTTGGGAGATAAGAAATCCAATCCTGTAGCAATGGAATGAACTCGGTGCTCATCTGGGGATGTGCCAATCCCCATTGCAGATTCATAGGCTAAACCGTGGAAATGAAAAAGACAGATCTCAACCTCAAGTTGTAGATCTTACATGTATTTCAGTAATAAAAATACATTTTAATTCTTCTTCTTTCTCTTAAAGTAAGAGTCAGCATAATGACCACCCAAACCTTGAGAATGCTGACCAATGTAGTTACCCTCTGGACTTGGTTCTGGGGATGGCAAGAGCCTATTGTATTTTCTTTTCTGTCCAACAGGTGTTGAAATCCCAGACGGAGGTGATGCTATCACTACTGGACTTCCTGGGTGAGACCACAGTCCTGGCACAAAACCTGAAGCTGGGAAACTTCCAAATTGAGGGGCCGGTGCTGGAACAGCTGCAGCAGGGGCTAGGAATGTTCCTGGACCCCAACCATTCTGATATGGTGATTGCCTTAATTGATTAGGTTTTACTTCCAAGAAACCTACGGGTTTTGGAGCAGGAACTGAAACAGGGCTACCTATTATAGGCTGGCCAGGGCCAACAGGAGTACTTATTATAGATGGCCGTACACTTGGGATTGGACTGCTCAGTAATGTGCGCCCAGTCTGTGCAGAAGATACACTCATTGTTGGTGTAGGATGACTAGTAGGAACAGGGGCTACAGATATAGCCCAGCTTGGATCCTGTGCTAAATGGTTTTGAATATTTGGTACTCCCACAAATGGGAAAGGTCCTGGTGGAGGAACAACTGGAATCCCTGTTGTTCCATTACCTGTTTGTACTGCATTGGTCAGTGTTCCCAGAAGCTGATTGAGATTTTGTGCATTGCTTAATATTGTGTTAATGGTTTGCTGTAAATCACCCGGTACAGCTTCGGTAAAGCCTATCATGCTACCATTTTGCTTCATTGGTAGTTTCCCTGGTGTAACAAATTGAGTTTTCTCTGTATGCAAAGGAGCTTTCATTTCATAAATGCCTGTAGGATCCACTAACCCAACAGCAGGTTGTGGTTGTGCCTGTAATTGCCCTAAAAGACCATTCCATATGCTCATTTGGTCCATATCTTCTAAGACTTGGTGTGGAGCTACCTCTGCTGGTGGTGGGCTCATTCCACTTGATGGATTGGGAAGAAGAGGTAACTGCTGGTAAGTAAAAACAATTAATTAAAAAACAAATATTCACTGAAGACAAACTGTGGCAAGATAAATGAGCACACCCACTGAGTGGCACCACATTAAGAAGACAAAACACACACATACATACAGTAAAGGAAGTGTGGCAGAAAATCTGCTAAGGCACGAGATTCAAAGTATGTCTAATTTACAGTTATACAGTGAAATACAAGAGAAATATCTTCTATAATGATCATTTTGCTCACAGGTACAGCAGAAGAAGAGAAGGCACATTCTAGAATGTAGTATTACTGGTTTCTGAGCATTAATGGTAAGAAAACTCCCACTGTGTGTTTTGTCTTCTTTGACACATGCTGTTATATCTTACCGCAATGAATACTACAAAATTACTTAATCAATACCATAGTAGTATGAAATTAAATGTGAGATATTAATGGCAGTACAAAGTGAATGTATGATGTGAAACTTATGTATTTATTAAGTTAATTTAGTCACCACTATTCTAAAGAAAAAAATACCAATGCTAAAACAGGAAGAGAGGAAGACATAATTATAATTATGTACTAATAATGTTGTACACTGAGGATAGATGTTGTGAGAATAACAAAACTATGTCGTGTGTCGATAAAATATTTAACTTTTTACAATGGAAACAATTTAATTATATCACATGGGTGAACACTAACCATTAACTGGAATATAAGTCAGCCCATATATTCCTAGGCTTTGATACCATTTGATCCCAGATCACAGTATTTATAAAAATAAATACAGTATAACCTCACTTTTACACTCCCAGAAGTAAAATCTTCCCACTGCTTAAATTTTTTATTGCACCCATCAACAATATTAATTTTCACATGTGTTTAGTTAAAATATTTATAATATTCCCATGGTATGCACTTTATGAAACAATGTTCATGGAGAGAAAATGAATACAACATAAAAGTATGGTAGCATGGTGTTGGCCTTAAGTAGTGTTTGCAAATGTCGTATGGTTAACTTTCTGGAGCTGTACATGCCCTACGCAGTAAATCTAAATCAAAAAAAGTCAGAATAATTCATGGCAGTATTAATTTGTCTCCTGCTGTTGCCAAGCTCTACTCAAATTGGTGGTGGTTAAGAGTAACTGTTTCAATGTAAGTCAGAAGAATGTGTGACTTAAGATGAACATTCATTTGTCTCTTGTCACTAGCAGCCTTAGCTTTCTATAGTGTGTGCTGTATGAATAACAGTATGCTGATATTATTCTGGCTATATTGTTACAATTATTTTCACTCTGTGAATATGATCATACTAGAGATAATCCACTTACTAGTATTCATAACTAATAATATAGTTTTGTTTATGGTCTGTACACAGATGATAGTTGCCATCTGTTAGGTAAGGTTGACAATGTTGGCTGCATTGACAGAGCTGTCACTTCAGACTGAGGTGAGTCAGTTTTAATTGGCAAAGCTACTTCTGTCAGTCAGTGTGCCAACAGTTAACTGTGTGTATCATGTAACATTGTTCATAGCCTTGTTTAAGTTGTCGAAGTGTTATGTTGTTAAGTGTTTCTTTAAAGTGGAAGCTTAGAGTTTTCTGGCACAGTTGTAAGATGGAAAATACTATGAAAAGAAACAGTGAAACACTTTCAATGGGAGAGAAAGTAAAAATTCTGGAAAAGTTGAAGTTCATATCATAGAACAGGCATTGAATTACCATGGAGTATAGGGATACCAGCGTCTATGCTGAACACCATAATCAAAAACAAAAGACTATTTTGGAAAGTGCAAGTAACACTGGGCCAAATTCAGAAATGATGAAATGTCAGTTGCTCTAAATATACGGATCTGGAAGAAATTACAAAGAAATGGTTTCAGATAGAAAGTGCTTCCAGTATCCCCACAAATGGTGTGATACTGCATGTAAAGCTGGTGAAGGTGGCCAACATGCTTTTCATTGAAGTCTAATTCACATCTAACAGGGGAATCAGTAGGTTCAAGAACTGGCATACCATGATGTAAAAAACTATACATGACAAAGGAAACAATGCAAACATAAAAACCATTAGAAAATGGCAAAGTGTTACATTACAAGAACAACTTGTGAAGCAGTAGAGCATAAAGGAGATCTCCACCCTAGATGAAATTTGCCTTTAAAAGAGTAACTGCCCTGATGGGTAACACAGTAATGCAAGACACAGATGCTGATGGCTCAGAAAAAAAATGAAATTGTTTGTGTTTGGCATATAAACAAAACACACTGCTTCAAACACGTAAAAACATTGCCCATTAACTATGGTGCAAATATCAAAATGTGATTTAACACTGGAACTATTCAAGAAGCAATTGAATAGCCTCAATAAAGGAATGGAAACCTATTACAGGAAAATTCTTCTGTTTATGGATATTTGCCCCGCACATCCAGTAAGTATAAATTCATGCAATATGCAGTTGAAGTTCCTACTACCAAACTGCACAAACAAATTGTAGCCCTTGGCTTTGGGCATTATCCATGCCCTCAAATCTTATTACAGGAAAGTCATTGTGCAGAAGGTAGTTAATTAAGTTTGATGGAAGTTGAGAAAGAACCAACCCCCTTTAAAGCGTCAGTTTTATATGTTTTGCACTGTATTGCCAAGGGCTAGACAGAGGTTAAGGAGTCCACCACTGCTTTCAAAAGCAGGTTTCATTCAAGCAGACAAAGGAAATGGATCTGACATACCATATCTGAGTAATAATGATGACAATGAAATTCTGCTGCTTCATTGTGAGGAATGCTGCAGCTGGAGCATCCCATGCAAGTTTTCCTACATGCTGAAAACAATGTTGTCAGTGTTGAAAGCATATCTTTGGAAGATCTAATTGATTTTCATATACATGAAAACAATTATAACGCAGGAAGTGATAGTGGTGGTGGTCCTTCTGTTGTAGACATTATTTAAGACATTTATGTAAGAACCTCACTCAAATTCTTGAAAACATATCCACCCCCTGAGACAGATCTGTAGTGTAATCTGACATCTACGTTAAGTTTGAAAGTTAAAATTTGTTTGAGAGTTGAAAAAACAACTAATGGAATGTGAAAGGTTGTGAAGACAAATTAATCTTTAGTGTAGCCCAATCCATATGTTCACAAACAATGTTTAATGTAATTTGCAATATTTCATGCACTTTTCACTGTAAAATGTAGAACAGCTACAGGAGTACAGGGTTCTAAGTTCAGCATTTTAAGTTCAGCCATCATGTTACTTTTCCAACACTTCATCAGGACAAACTTTACTAAAAATAGTGCATTTGGAGTGATCTTGAATGCAGTGGAACAATTGCACATCTTCATGGCATGCAAGTGTAAACACAAGAACCACCAGATATGGCATCTTAGTTTTCAGACACTTAAATCAACCTGGCAGTGGCTTGGTATGCTACTGTCTGGCTCTCCCCAAAACATATCACTTTTGTGTGATCTTTTGGCTCTGGTGTTGGAGTTGGGAAATGTCCTGTCGGTGGTTAAACGTAGCACCAGATTCAGAAAAACCTTTATTAAATAAGACATGTCTGCAATGAGTATTTTGATTTATATTATGTACATGCATCATACATAAATTGTGCATGGTTGGGGGGAGAGGGGGCACTTCTGTGTGTAATTTTGCCTCTTAAAAAGTAAATTCCCACATTTTACATTTTCTCACTTTTACAGATTTTTTTAAGTGCCTGTAAAAGTGGAGTGTCACTGCATTTACAATATTTTTTTAAAACTTCAAGTTAACAACTCCGACTGTTGCCAGTATATGCTACCATAGTACAGTATTTGAGCCCATCTTGAATTTATAAAAAGAATACAACATAATTATAGCTCATTTTCATATGTTTGTTCATGCAGAAGCTTCCTTTAGATGAAGCACTGCTTTAAAGTGTCTCTAATATTAAGTTGAAATTTGTTTGGTGCCTTTCATTCATAGTATTCAACATACTGTTCTTTTCTATGTAGACAAACACACTTATTGTTACTGGTATCAGGTTTCCAAACATAAATTTAATATCTTGGGAAATATGCAATAAATCATATTCTTGCACGAGACTTGAATTATATTTACTTCATGATATTTTCAGTACGATTATACAGAATATTTGTTTTAAAGGATATTGCATCTTAAACAGCCACTTATTTAATATGTAATAGCATTCTTCTCTTATGAAGCTGAAGTATTTTCATATGAGAAAGACCACCATCGTCATCATCATCGTCCTCAATTGTTTGCTTTCAAACTGAATGTATCTTCATCTCTTGCATCTTGCAACATATGGGTTTTCAACACTGACCAATTATACTGTGAGCCCTCACTGTTAAGTTTCATGCTATGCAAGACTCTCCCCCTCCCATATTTTCTCAATAATCTCCATTTTTATTCATCTTCAATAATAGTTCTGTTCTGGGTGTTCAAAAGCTGCTTTTTTGTGTCTTGTTTTTGCCATCAATCCTATTACATTCACACATAAAGCCTATTAAGAAGTTTGCAGTAATGGCCCCAAGCAGCCATGTTATGATCTGCTTATATGTATGTTTAGACCTGTCCAAACATACATTTCAGTTAAATAGTAGAACTTCTAACATCAGTTCTGACATAGCTGTATGTCAGTATAGTTACTGATCAATCATCAGTAATAACTGTTTCAGTGGAGGCAAAAACTGGTGACGAATTTTGTACTGCAGTTTCCTTCATCTGCTGAGTGGACCAGTGGTTTGAAGAAATTCCCCTGGTACTTAGAGACACTTGACCATATTCAGATGCTTTACTGTTTCAGGATGGTAACTTGAGTTTCATTTTCAATGGTTCTGCTCACTCAGGATGACCTTCATTGATCACTGGTGTAATATCACTGCTGTACAGCAACTAGTCCAGGAAGCTCAGTGTGTGTTGTACTGTAAGATACAGAAATCTTTAAAGTGCCTTATCTGTCTGCCTGAACAGTACTTTCACATGCAAAAACTAACTTCATTATGGCAATGTTCCAACCAAGACAGAGAACAAACTGTGTGTGAAAAATAGCACACATACCAGAAAGATAGTCTAAAAATGCCTGGCTATCAAAAAGGGAACATTTCTTGGTTTCACAGCAAAGGGTGCTGAAATGTTCGGTTGTCAGAGAAATAATAAAAAGAGCTAGAAGTGATATGAGAAAGTTGCAAAGAAACTCTGAACAGTCTGGCCAAGACTGAAACCTGAGAATGCTCCGGTGCAATAAGCATGGGATGATTAATGTGTCCAACTACCAAAGGGCATTCACATGAAACAATTTCACAAGGAGTTTGAGTGCATGGTGATACATTGATAGCAGAGAACTATTTTGAAAATGTAAAACATACGTAATTACACTGTAAAACACTCCTGTACACTTGACATACTGTACCTGAATGTTTAAATTTGCGTGTACCCTGGTTTAAACAGTTATGTGTAATTTTTTTTTTTAACCAGCATGGTATTTAATTTTATTTTCTCTTTGACTTGCTGATATTGTGTTGCTTTGGAAATGTAAAATATGAGAAAAACTATGGCATGAGGACACGAAATTACTCATCAAACAGCAGTACTTTTGAACTACAAATATTCACATAAATGAGGTGTTGAACACTGTAATTCAACATTTGAATTTACACTTGGCATCAGATGTCACAACACTGCTGTTATCTCCCTCAGCCCTCCAGGCTGAATGGCATCCCAGTGTAGAGAGTGAGCATATATGTGGATTCCGACTGACAGAATACAGACCTGACAGCTGACCTATTGTTGAACATCTTTATTATCCTATCCACTTGCCAGTGCTGCTTTTATGCAGTAGTTGGGTGGCTTATATACCACTGAGAAAAATTTTTATTTCTGTTTCCATAATCAATGTCCATCAATTCATTCTCTTCTTCCATTACATGCTGTGCCAACTTTTCATCCCTCCAACAATACCATACGAGCTCTCCAACAATACCATATGAGCTTTTTTTTCAGTTATTCCATGGAACTTAAGATAAGTTTTCTGCTCTATCATTCAAACTTGATGATATTTTAGTATGGCTTTACTGCTCAATGTTTACCATAATGTGTTACTTTCACTAATATATGTGGTAGGTCTCCCCATTTCTGTTTGCTGCACTTATATATCCACAGCTTGTGGTGTAGCGGTCAGCATCGCTGCCTCTAGATCTTGAGGTCTGGGGTCCGATTTCTGGCAGCACATAGGTTTTCTTCATTTGGGGGCTGGGTTCCGTGTTGTCCTATTAATTTCATCTCACCTTCACTGACAAGTAAATCGTTGAAATGGCATCAAATACAAAGACGTGCACCAAATGGTTGAACAACAGACGGCCTCTCTCAGCCAATAATGCCATATGATAATTTCAGTTTTTCTACATGTACATTACTTTCTTTGAAATTTCTTCTTGTTTCCAACCCTTTTCACCTTCACTCCCTTAACTTTCACCACTTATTCCATCTTCTCACAGCCTACTATTATCTAATTTTAACATTAAATCTTTCACATTTTCTGTCCCCATCTGTAGCAACTAGACAAAATATTTTCATCTTATTAATATAACTGGGAGGTTCCATTACAGCAGTATCTGAAAGAAAGAGTGTAAATGGCACAAAGTATTGTGTTTTTTATATATTAAAGCAGCTCTTTGCCACATTCCTCTTGAAACATGCATAATGCCTCATCCTGATGTAAGAAGTATTGGAAACTATTGAAACACTGATACATGACAAAGATTCCATCTAGTATTGGGAAGATGATGGGAAACTGTTAATGAAAAAGATACTGGTGAAAGATTTTATTTTATTTTATTTACTTTTTTACACTGAACCATAGCATAGCACATGATATAATGTGAGACTACTTGTTTCCATGAAGAGTGTTATGTATGATCTTAAATGAGTACCATAGCATGCATTCAAAAGAAGACCAAAAAATAAAATTTGCGCTTCTTTTGCATTTGGGGAAGTGCAACAGTAAGATAGTTGAAGCACAAGAACTTCCCTTAAATTTCACATCTCTGACTTTTTTGCCAAAAGTTTGAAAGACTTTGGTTATATGGTAATGAAAGCTTGTTCTTTTTTCAAGCAAGTCCCTGTTAAAGTATTAGGGTGCAATATTAGTCTAAGTTATTTCATAAGACCATACATGCCTTCAATGGAGGAACATGATGGGAAACTACATGCTACATGCAATTTCTTTTTGTACCATTGCACAGTGGTGCCATTCTTGCCAGCAGGTTGTATCTCAAGAAACATTAGTTCTGAATTTCCTACTGTTTCTCATGAAACATTAATTGACCCACATTAATTTGGATTAACAGTTAAGTAATATCATTTAAGTGGAATGATTTGGACTATAACATTTGATTCTTTTCCAAAACCTACAAAATTGCTGAACAATCTTCAATTTGGCGATACTCAAAATAAATATGCCAGCTGCTTTAGGACGAGTCTAGGTTTTGCGAATTTTCAGAAAGAATTTCACAGTTTCCAATTTTTTTTTAAAAAAAGATCAGAAATGTTTTCATGTTATTTACATGGCAGAAATAACAGTAACAATGTATTCATAAGTAAGCATAACTGCAATGGAAAAACTCCAGCAACAAGTCCAGTGTACCAGACACACTACCATTACTCCAGAGCATAGGTGTAATTAGATTGAGTATAAGAGACATCACAGTGGTTAAGGCACTAAACTCAGATTTGAGAGGAGCAGAGTATAAATCCCTGACTGATCATCCAAATTCAAATATTAAGTAGCTTCTCTAAATCAGTTTTGGTGAACGCGGATATGGTTCCTTTGGAAGATCCACAATCAACTTCCTGCCTATCCTTGTCAAATCCAAGTATGCGTACAGTCTCTAATGACCTTGCAATCAACAGATGGTTAAATCCCAATCTCCCTTGCTTTACAAGTTGTTGGTGTTGTGGTATTCATTCCAAAGGCTGGTTTGATGCAGCTTTCCATACTATCCCGTGCAAGCCTCTTCACTTCCGAATAACTACTGCAACCTGTATCAATTTGGATATGTAATCATCACTGTCTCTCTACAATTGTTCCCCTACACATCCTCCCCCCTCACCGCAGCAACAAACTGATAATTCCTTGATGCCTCAGAATGTGTCCTCTCAACTAACCCTTTCTTTTAGTCAATTTGCACCATAAATTTCTTTTCTCCACAATTCAGTTCAGTACTTTCTCAATAGTTGTCCAATCTACCCATCTAATATTCAGCATTCTCCTGTAGTGCCACATTTCCAAAGCTTCTATTCTCTTCTTCTCTGAACTGCTTATCATCCATGTTTTACTTCTGTATAAAGCTTCACTGCAGACAAATACCTTCCGTACAGATTTCTAACATGTACATTTATATTTGATGTTAAATGTTTCCCTTGCTATAGCCGGTACTTTATATCTTCTCTACTTTGGCTGGAGGGGGGAGGTCAGGCTTAAACCACTGGCCAGAAGGGCAACATTCTCTTCTTCGAAATGACCTCACAGAATAATATGAAGCAAGAAGCAACATAGATAGAAATCCCAAGGAGCCTCATTGAAAGAGCAGCTTGCAGAGATTATTCCTCCACACAGTTGATTAGGTATTATATACAGTTTGTTTCATGGGGCCATAAATGAACATTTTGAGAGTGTATGAAATGTTCATCTGGAATCCAACCAAAAAGTCAAAGTAGGTAATGAATATCATCATCATTAGATGATATTATGAATTATTAGAGGAGAAGTTATAAAGAAATAAATTATGTAAATGGAATAATTAAATCACCTGCACCAGATTGGTTCTCTTAACTTCAGTCATTTGAATTTATAGTGAAGAGCTTCACTGAGACACCAATATATGAAAATTTCCAAGTAAGAAATACCTTTAACTTCTCTAATTTGTTGATGCATATCTGTATAGAATGTTAAAGATGGTCTCTGAACAAAAATACTCATGGCTTGTAAGAAGGAATGATTGTGTGAAATGATGGATCAGAATATCTTCACAATCATTTACAATATAAATACTGAATAAGAACTAAGTTTCTGATGGGATAATACTTCATATTGCACTAACATAAAGGGTGTGACAAAAAAGTATTGTCAAACTTTCAGGAACCTTTCCTGGCATGCAGAAGAAGGAAGTGTTATACATCGGTGTGGCAGAGCCGAAGTTTTGACAACTCCTTAACACATTACTGTTCAGATACACACAGGAGAAAATATATCAGCACAATATGAAACACTTTACTGAATGAAATGTCCAAAAGGCACTTTGTTAGCAAGGACACATGCATCAACCTGCCACTCCATTGAATACCTGATGTGCTGATTATCCCTGGAGAATTGCATATTGTTGCACAACATTCCACTATATGGGCACGGAAGTATGTACATCTTATGCCAGGATTCAGTACAAAGAGCTGTCAAGTGCCTCCACATATAAATTTTTAGTGGGTTTTAGGTCCAGAGTGCATAAAGGCCAAGGAATTAATTGGAGCACCTCCATCTATTCATTCACCATGGAATCTGTTATTTAGAAGCCTACAAACATTAACATGGTAATGAGGAGAAGCCCCATTGTCCATTAATTACATGTTTTAGTTCATGCTTAAAGGCAAATGCTCTAGCACAACAGATAGTGTGTTCTCTAAGAAAGCATGGTAAGTTTCTCATTGAGCCTGGGTACAATATCATATGGTGCTAACAGTCACCACCCTAACGCTGACACAAAATCTTTGTTGATGGCACGAGTGCGCAATTTTCTAAGGATCCTCAACAGCTTACATGTGCTGACTGTGAAAATTGACAATCTGTGAACAGCGCAATTGCACCAAAGTGAGGATTGATGCATTGTTGAAGGAACCATACACAGAAGTATACCTGTGCAAGAAAACCTGCTGCTGACAATGCCTGCACATGCTGTATATGGCACAGATACAGCAGGTCCTCATGTAGCACTATCCAGACAGTCATGTGGTTGACATTACTTACAATGACACTAGGGTTGTCATCTGCACGAAGAAGTTTTTTCCTCTACTGTGGTGTCCTCATACTTCTAGTACTCCCCCAATCATATGCAGTGGACTTAAATGTTATATGCTACATAAGACAAAAAGCAATTCCTTAAATGTCATCCTGTTGGGGCATCATTGTTCTGGAAATCTCTTCCATACAAACACTGAGTGCCATGGCTATTATCACCTGTTAATCTGTACAGAAGCTGGAAAATTTTATGAACTTCTTTTTCTGAAATAATGGACAAGTTGCCTAAGGTACACAAGATAGCAAATGCTCCACACAGCTTTCAGGGTAATATGTACCTATTTAGAAGATTTTACTGTGTTCTCCACAGAGAGAGAAAGGGAACTACATCACATGCTTCGACTGCTCTCTCCTGTCAATTTGCTATGTGATCCACATCAGAATTTCATTTATACTTCTAACGGTGTTTGGAAACTCATAAAACAAGAAACAGTGACATCTACTGTGTCCTGTACATAAAAAAATGACTGATTCCTTATAGTGATCTCTAATGAACATTGCAAAAAGACAGCCGTCATCAAAAGGGAACTAACATGAAAATCCCTGTCAAGTGGTCAGCTCAAGTGCCAAAACACATAAGACAGATGTAGCCAATTGAATGATACTATTCGGTAGCCGTGGCACATTGCATAATCCAGATTCCTACAGCTCAGCTCCCTGTGACTCAACTACTATGGTACACTGTAATAAAATTGTCTCCCCCTCCTCAAAACACTACAAACCAGCAGCATAAAATCTAGTTTTAACAAAAACTAACAGAAAATGCAATATAGCTACCTCTTTTTTTCAGTTGGATGACAGGATATAAGACTGGTAAGGTTCAAATGGCTCTGAGCACTATGGGACATAACTTCTGAGGTCATCAGTCCCCTAGAACTTAGAACTACTTAAACCTAACTAACCTAAGGACATCACACGCATCCATGCCCGAGGCAGGATTCGAACCCGCGAATGTAGCGGTTCCAGACTGTAGCGCCTAGAACAGCTTGGCCACCCCGGCCGGCGACGGATAAGGATCTTAAGTTTTATATTAACAGCAAAATTGTAATGAAATTAAAACTTAAAAATTTTATATTACTTATAATTTCTCTGCTCACATTTAAAACACATGAAATATCATCATTTCAGGAAACATTTGCAGCAGACTTAAATTTTCTCAAAACGTCTCTGTCAAAGCTATTATCTTACCTTTTGTGGTTGTCCAGGCTTTAGATAACCATTTTTTGGCAGCTGTGGGGTGCCAGGGGCAAACTGTGGTGGATAGTGTGGCATAGGAGGAGGTACAATAGGTATTGCTGAAGCACTACCTGAGGGAGGAGGAGGTGGTGGAGGAGGGGGAGGGGGTGGTGGTGGGGGCCCACGCTTTATTAAGTTTTGTAATGTAGCAAGCATTTGTGGGTTTCCAAGAAGTGAAGGCTGACTGCTGCCCATCTGTGCCTGCATCTGAGCTGCTAGTAGAATAACAAGAGCTGCATGTGCATTTTCTGGTGCTGGGGATTGAGCACCACTCTGTGCTGCCTTCCCTTTGCTTGTCGTATTTCCTCCTGCCGGCTTTTTGCCAGCCTCACTGCCATTTTGGAGAGCCTGAATTTGTGTCCATATTATGTTCTGCAGCGACTGTGCAACTGCAACATAACCACGTACAGCAATTAAAAAATTAAACTCTATTTCTCTAAAAGTTGCAGTTTTTATGACACTAGCACAAATTACAACTGTATAATAAACTATGATGTAAGAAACTTGCCACAAATAGTGAACAATAAACACCGAGTTTAAAGATTTTCTAGATTTTACAGAACATTTGCCGTATTCTACGTTTCAAGCTCAACTGATAAAAGCAATATAGCCCATTTAAGAGTATTACAGCTGTATATAAGATCAAAGAAATTAACAAGAAGACCAATTTAAATTATACTCTGCCATACTCCTGTAAAAATCTATTATCACCTTAGCCCTTTTTCTTTGACAACAAACACAAATAACTGGATTTGAAAGCAGATGTTGTGTTAGACAAACAGCTAAGCACACAGCTAGCATCATGACACAGTAAAAACTACAGTGATTTAACTGCAGATTCATTTCACCATAGCTTCATGATCAAAGCATATTTACCCAGTTACAATTAGAAAAGAGTCTCTAGGTCCTAACCTTACCAGTATAAATAAAATGAATTACCTTCAGCACAAAAAATAGTGTTCTCCTATCTACATGCTATGATTGAACAGTAATTAATAGTGAATTAAATCAAAAAACAGATTGTACTGTAGAGTTAGGCAGTGAAGAAATCTGAAAATTCTTGATTAACAGCAAATCAATATTTCAGCATACCAAGAGCCACACACTATACAATAACATCAGTGATGGAACTTCTGTTTTTTATAATTCTTTAGATTTTACAGTCATGAGTTATACATTGTTGCCGTCTGAAATTTATCTGAAAAGTCATGCATTATTATTATTATTATTATTATTATTATTATTTTATTATTAGCCCCAATCCAAAAAATCAGTTAATACAATAATTTATTTAGAAAGCTTTCTGGTCTCATTGCACGAGGTCTTATTTCAGCACTGATTTGAAACTTCTGAGTGTACTTACACACAGGGTTTTGTTTCGCCAAGTTCTGCAGCTGTTGAAATACTGCTGGAGCAGGTGGGTCTGGTAATAACCCAGTAGCCTTGCCTCTGTTTACCTGAAAAAAAGGCAGAATGTATTTCATACTAAATTATTATGTCATCGATAACGTGCCTTACATATGCATAAATATCTTGGACAAAAAATTAGATGACTAAACAGTTGCATGGAAGATCACTTTATTACTGTCCATATGTATTTACACTTTACTCACTGGAAGTACAGCAGGACTAAAATGTCATCCGAAGTCTTAACTATCATAATAAAGCATTGTGATGGTTGTTACATATGACAGCCTGGTATTACCTATAGAGTACTGTTCTTTGTTCACAAATTCTTGTTATATTCCACTGGATACAATGATGATCCATAATGAAATTGACTATTACTTCAGGTTTTGTTTTAGGTTACTGTAGGGAGAAAATAATGACATTCCCACGTGTATATACTTTTCTGGAGTATAAAACAAAGTTTCATGTTCTAGTTATATAATTGATTTTGCTAACTGTACATGATGTAAGCTCCTTGCAGACTATGTATGTGTGATTTTCTTTCCAGATCCTATAACCAAGCGAGGTGGCTAAGGCAGTGTTAACACACTGGACTGACATGCAGGACGAGTAGAATTTGTACACTGACTCGACATCCTGAGCTGGATTTTCTCCAAATACTGATGTGAATGCTGGGGTGGTTCCTTTGGTAAGGCCATGGCCGACTTGCTGTCCTATCATCATCTAATCCTATCCTACTTTGTACATATTTATACACTCCTGGAAATGGAAAAAAGAACACATTGACACCGGTGTGTCAGACCCACCATACTTGCTCCGGACACTGCGAGAGGGCTGTACAAGCAATGATCACACGCACGGCACAGCGGACACACCAGGAACCGCGGTGTTGGCCGTCGAATGGCGCTAGCTGCGCAGCATTTGTGCACCGCCGCCGTCAGTGTCAGCCAGTTTGCCGTGGCATACGGAGCTCCATCGCAGTCTTTAACACTGGTAGCATGCCGCGACAGCGTGGACGTGAACTGTATGTGCAGTTGACGGACTTTGAGCGAGGGCGTATAGTGGGCATGCGGGAGGCCGGGTGGACGTACCGCCGAATTGCTCAACACGTGGGGCGTGAGGTCTCCACAGTACATCGATGTTGTCGCCAGTGGTCGGCGGAAGGTGCACGTGCCCGTCGACCTGGGACCGGACCGCAGCGACGCACGGATGCACGCCAAGACCGTAGGATCCTACGCAGTGCCGTAGGGGTCCGCACTGCCACTTCCCAGCAAATTAGGGACACTGTTGCTCCTGGGGTATCGGCGAGGACCATTCGCAACCGTCTCCATGAAGCTGGGCTACGGTCCCGCACACCGTTAGGCCGTCTTCCGCTCATGCCCCAACATCGTGCAGCCCGCCTCCAGTGGTGTCGCGACAGGCGTGAATGGAGGGACGAATGGAGACGTGTCGTCTTCAGCGATGAGAGTCGCTTCTGCCTTGGTGCCAATGATGGTCGTATGCGTGTTTGGCGCCGTTCAGGTGAGCGCCACAATCAGGACTGCATACGACCGAGGCACACAGGACCAACACCCGGCATCATGGTGTGGGGAGCGATCTCCTACACTGGCCGTACACCACTGGTGATCGTCGAGGGGACACTGAATAGTGCACGGTACATCCAAACCGTCATCGAACCCATCGTTCTACCATTCCTAGACCGGCAAGGGAACTTGCTGTTCCAACAGGACAATGCACGTCCGCTTGTATCCCGTGCCACCCAACGTGCTCTAGAAGGTGTAAGTCAACTACCCTGGCCAGCAAGATCTCCGGATCTGTCCCCCATTGAGCATGTTTGGGACTGGATGAAGCGTCGTCTCACGCGGTCTGCACGTCCAGCACGAACGCTGGTCGAACTGAGGCGCCAGGTGGAAATGGCATGGCAAGCCGTTCCACAGGACTACATCCAGCATCTCTACGATCGTCTCCATGGGAGAATAGCAGCCTGCATTGCTGCGAAAGGTGGATATACACTGTACTAGTGCCGACATTGTGCATGCTCTGTTGCCTGTGTCTATGTGCCTGTGGTTCTGTCAGTGTGATCATGTGATGTATCTGACCCCAGGAATGTGTCAATAAAGTTTCCCCTTCCTGGGACAATGAATTCACGGTGTTCTTATTTCAATTTCGAGGAGTGTATATGTATACATTATTTATATAAAATATGTGATGTGTCCTATACTGTTGACAGAGTGGTCAAAGTAAAAAAAATAAAATAGACAAATGAGTCTCATATCCATGTGCTTCCATTTAGCTGAAACAGATAGTGTGCCATAACACAGCAGAACGAATTTGAGTGATATCAGTGTATCTGATCACTAAAAAAGCTTTCAATGAAAGCTAAAACACTTTTTTTAGGAAAACTATATAATTTTTTAATACAATTGCACCTGTGACAGCTTAATGATAAACACCAGTTTTCATTTAATTCCTACACCGAGCTGCTTCTGAACGCCATCTATGGCATGTGATGGTCACAGTAAAGTCATGGGCCTCTTGTGATCAATGGCACGAAACAAAATTAATACTACATTTTATTGTTGAAGACTGACCACACGTATCTGACTGACAAATATTAGCATTTAACCTTTTTTATTTTTAATAGTGATGGGGGAGGAGGAGGAGCAGTTATTAGTACCCTTACTAAAACTTTCCAGGACAAACTTAATTAAAATTTTTAGAAGCCAAAATTAAAATCATAGAATCTTTAACATGTCACTCACAATAGTTCACTGCATTGTTGTTGGTAACTGCATTGTAAAACAAATAGCCAGTGAGTTACATCACTCATTCATAATAACAGGACATTTCATGGTCTTACAAATTTAAAACTAAATGCCTTAAACATTTAAGTCAGTTACCTAAACCACTTTGACTATTCATACATTCACTGCAAATTTAAAAGAAGATAAATTTCCATGTATCTGGCACAATTAACTTACTGATTCATTAAGCAGCTTTAGATAAAGATTTATAGCACGAACACCGGGGATGTAGTAACTTATTCTGATGCACTGTCCTCTCAGATTGTACCCATTGAGAGAAACCTGTGCTGCTTCTGCATCTTCACTAGTACTATACTCAACCAATCCCCAGTCCTGGGGACACCCATTTTTAAGGGCAATCTGAAAGAAACAATTTTACACAGAATTAAGGGAATTTAATATAAACTAGAAAATTACATAAAGTACATATAATAATAGAACAGGATGAAAGAGCTCCTTTTTGCTATTCTTGATGTAACAAAAGGAACACATACCCAGCAGAAAAGAATATATTTATCTATGAATACGTGCTGTCTATCAGAAGAATACTAATGGTAACAAGGGTCACAGTCACAACATTTATGAAGAATTGATAATTTGTTATTCAACTGAGAAAATAAACTTGAACAAGAATTAATATGTCGACTGAAAATTTATCTGGATTTGGCATGAATGAGAATCATTCACTTGCCTTTCACTGTTTCTCATGGTCCAATTACCCCCCTGTTAGCATTATTTTTCTGTCGACCATTGAAGGTAGTGAAATGTTTGGGTAAAAATCTCTTTTTCAGAGTTGTAAATTACATTTATTTACATTATTTGAAAATTATCATACCTCTAGTTCTCATTATTGGGGTGTTAATACTTCATGTTCAATAGTAATGCTTTCTACTGGTAGTAGGGGCACTCACTGAATCTAAAGTTCAGCTAACACATCAGTTTACATGCTATGTTCTGTCATATCTACCCATTTAGCAAACAGAAAATTAATTTTAAAACAAATACCCTCTCCAAGAACTGGCAGAAAGCTCCATAATAGGGAATGTCACAGTGATAACTTGTGATCAGTAAATGAATATAGTATCTTATATACCTCATATTTTGGAGGACATCTCAATGAATTATGAACTCTACCTGAAAGTTCACAAAATTTGAATTTTTCACACAAATAGTTACAAATACATGCAAACACTTACAGATGTGGTCTCTGCTACCTGGTCAGTAAGCAAGCAGTTGCCGATTTGTGCCACTGGGATTATGTTCTGTGTTTCTCTAACTTTTTAATTATGTGATATGCTTGAAAGAACAGTGAGCTCACATAAAATGGCTTTTATAAACTTGATAAAACTGTTGCAGGATGCCAAGAAAAGGAAAAAGCTAGGTTTTAGTGAAAATGCTTCACACAAGGCTCTAATTTTTGACTGACATATTGATATTGAAAGTACTTAACATCATATGTTGATCTTTCTACATCTACATGACTACTCTGCAATTCACATTTAAGTGCTTGGCAGAGGGTTCGTTGAACCACAATCATACTATCTCTCTACCATTCCACTCCCGAACAGCGCGCGGGAAAAACGAACACCTAAACCTTTCTGTTCGAGCTCTGACTTCTCTTATTTTATTTTGATGATCATTCCTACCTATGTAGGTTGGGCTCAACAAAATATTTTCGCATTTGGAAGAGAAAGTTGGTGACTGAAATTTCGTAAGTAGATCTCACCGCGACGAAAAGGAAAAGATTACAAGCCATCCACAATCTTTGAACTATATTCATAATGCGCGACTGTGTATGTCAACAAAATACATTAGAGTAACTGAACACAGAGAGACTTAGACCACAGCTTTTATCATGACTGCCGGATGATCAAAAACAGTGGGAGTATGAAAATACCATTAAATTTTAACACAGCAGCCCCCTCCCTTGTTCCCAAACCACAAAGCTGCTGCTTATCCAAAGCCTATTCACTTTTTCTCTTCTTCCTCTTGGATATCAATCACGTTATAGAACACAATGCTTGATTTTCAGTATGAAGCAATTTCTCTTGAAATCAGAAAAATGAAATCATTTGTGTAAGGCACATTTGCATACTGACACAAAATAAATGAATCATATAATAAGAAAAGTAATATGTGTATACATGCAAATTCATTCCAAGAAGCACCTTTGCAATGCAATATAGACACACAGCTGTCACCAGCTGAAAGATTGACTTCAACAAAACAGGCTCCATGTGTTTTTCAAAAACATATAAAGACGTATAAAAATGACAGTGTAAACCACAGAAATATAGACACAATTAATTGACGAGAATATGAACAGAAAAAAGTGATGTATCACACTGCAAAGGAAAATATATTATTAGAGTTATCACAGCATATAAAATAATAAATAAAAACGTGGAATTATGTAAGCCTGTGACTAAACTAACATATATGTTTCAGTCTGATGTGAGTACTTAATAAACTGGATAAATAATCCTGCCAACAACCATTTATGTAGTTTATGAAACTGTTGCTGCTGACAATTGCTGCTGACAGGTAAGGTTACCTAATTTAACTCCTTTAGTAATTAGTGTGTGTTTTTTTCCCTTCTTCAAAAAGTAGTTTTTACATTCATTGTAGAAAAAAAGTTGATTAGAAATAATATCATCATCCAGATGCATGAATGCAGTATGATAATTCTTCACAAGGCAGCATACAGATCTACATGGAATGCAACTGTCTTCCACTGGCCTCAGAATGTGCTCTTAAATTCAATTATGGAGAAAATATCAGTTAAGATGGTATGTGGACCACAGTATAAGTTGACATTTTTAACATAAACAAAGGATTATCTCGAGGAATGTTGTATTGCATACCCTCTTCAGTGTCAAAATATTAATCATTAATAACCATATCAGAAATAAAACTTTTTGTCAACTATAAGAAGGTGAGCTGCTAAGACATATTAGAAGTTTCTGAACAACTCAGAAATAAAGAATTTGAATTTATTTAACGTATTTGGTCATTATACAGTAAGTTTAGAAACTATAATCATTCATAAAAAGGCTGTAACGAGTTTTTTTGCTATGTAATACAAAGCCTAAAAGAAAGGCCAACAAATCTGCTTCTGATGATGCCATTTGCCTGTCACTGTGAAGCTTAATGATGATCAACTGTAAAACTTACCTGACAATATGGAGGGCTCACTACAGAGCTGAATATCTTCCGAAATTCCCCCATGTCTCTGAAGTCTTTGGGCAGTCTGTCCACATATAGGCACTTCGAGTGGAGGGACTCGAATGTGACATGACTTGAGTCCAACCAGTCACAACATAATACCCAGCTATCCACTTCTTTCCCATCAAGCATATTTTTTGCTTGCATTGCAGCTTCTTTTGTGCTGTATTCAACAAATCCATAGCCCTTTGTTTCACCTAGAGAGGAAAGTATTATTAGTTTCAATAATTATGGAAACTGCAAGTGCTTCTCAGGAAATATTGAAACATTCTATGTATATGTATTTTTTTTCACATTACACTTATTTGACACACAACAGAACCACACACTATGTGAAAGTACCATTATGTGTTCTTTAAATGTCTCAGTATATAACAGCCATCATATTTTAATGGACTACGACAAATAGAGAACACACAGTTAAGAATACATATTAAACATAAATTTATAGTGCTTACTTCAACATTCCAGAATCAGACTGAATATAATTTCTAGTTATTAGAACTTCAGACAATTACCATCACCAATTAATAGCTTTCAATGCGCAAGTATTTCATTTGACTTACAGCTTAACATCATGTGAGTGATGAAGTATTTAGAGATGGAGCGCAATCCGGTATTGAGGAAGGAAGTGGCCATCCCCTTTTCAAAGGGGCCATCCAAATATTTGCCTTAAATGATTTCAGGAAACCACAGAACACCTCAATGTATATGCCGGATGAGGACACAAGCCTATATAGTAACAACTGTGCCACCTGCCTCAGTCATTTGAGATTGAAATGTAACATTTGTAATGGCTTATTAACACAAATGCTCATCTCTTGCACATATGGGACAAAATCGACAGATATAAAGGCAATTTCTGGAGAACCCCAAGGGAGTAATAGAGGGCCATTACTGTCATACAATATGAATAACATTTGGAGCCCTATGAAGGTTTTAGAGGTGGTGATGTTGTCTACTGATAGATGGCAATGCAGAAGACTGTAGTGATATGCAAGAAGACCTGCAGTGGATTAATGATTGATGCAGGGGCTCACAGTTGATCCCAAATGGAAATAAATGTAACATTGTTCATTCACACAAACAGAGATTTATTACTGTTAAGTTACACTATTTGTGAAAATGTACTGGTAATGGTAACTTGTTCAACTGATCTTTGAGTAAAATTGTCAGAACCAAAAAATTACCAAAATTAGAGCTCATAAAGAAGTTTGGAGAGTGGTGAGAGACACCCCCACCACCATACACAGTAAGACAGTTTGTGGAGTATAAATGTAGATCTAGACACAGGTTCCTCTTAGGTATTACGATAGAATTTCTGAAGCACTCAGTGAGTTTCACAACATTACTGAAATCTGCGATGATCTGAAGAGAGCTTGTTGGGACCCTGTGACTCTTCAACATCTCTTCTCTGTTGGCATCACGCTTTCAAAATGGGCGGGAAACGGGAAATGCTGAATGGCACGGAGCAGCAAGAGTGTCTGTTACTGCCATGACCCTGCATCTACATCGCCACTCTGCAAATCACACTGATGTGCCTGGCAGAGGCTTCATCGAACCTATATCTTTCCTTTCCGTGCGTGCTCTGATTTCCCTTATTTTATTATGATGATCGCTTCTCCCTATGTAGGTCGGCGTCAACAGAACATTTTAGCATTCGGAGGAGAAAGAAGTGATTTAAATTTTGTGAGAAGATCCCACAGCGACAAGAAACATCTTTGTTTTAATGTATATGTATTCTGTATAACGTCCGTGACACTATCTCCCCTATTTCTCGATAGTAAGGATCCCACACCGCGCAACAGTACTCTAAATGAGGATGGACAAGTGTGGTGTAGGTAGTCTCTTTAGTAGATCTGTTGTATCTTGTAATTACTCTGCCTTTGGTGTGCCTTCCCCACAACATTTTCCATATGTTGTTTGGAAGTTAAGTTGTTGTTAGTTGAATTTATGGCTTTTAGATTTGATTGAATTATCGTGCAACCGATGTTTAACTGATTACGTTAAGCACTTATGTGGATGACCTCAGACTTCTCACAACAATCAGCACAGCAGTGCCCTTATTTGTGATATATCACGTCTCAGTGTGAAACAGCTTGCACATGTCCTTAGGATATCAACTGGGAGCACTCACACAAGTTTAAAAGAATATTTGCAAATGTGTAGGATGTGTTCACAATGGATACCGGAACTGCTTACTCCAGAGCAAATGCAGCCTCTCGTCGATATGTGCCGCTATTGCAAACAATGTGTTGAGAACAAGGGCGACACTTGTTGGCAAAACATCATCACTGCTGATGAAACATGGGTGTGCTGTTATGACCCAGAGATGAAGCGGAGCAGCACAGAATGGATGCGACAAGGCCATCCCCCTACCAAGAAAAGGCACGAGCGCAAAGTCAGCCAATAACTCCATGGTCCTCACTTTTTTTTGAGTACCATAAGATGGTGTTCACTCTCACAATTTCAAGCCACACTACAGTCACTGCAAATCACTATAAGAACGTCCTGAAGCAACTGGTAAAGGATCACACCCCGAAAACAGGAAGGAACCTCACTGGACTGTGGAAGCTTCATCATGAAAATGCCAAGCCACATGCTGCTAATGCTGTTATCTCCACAGTGCCCCACCCACCTAATAGTCCCCACCTGACTCCGTGCGATTCTTTTCCTAATCCGATGGCCAAAAAAGAACTTAAGGGACGCCGGTTCGACAACGAAACCAAGGCAGTGAAAGCGCGACACTGAAGAGAACATCAAGGACTGGCTTCCTACACGTCTTTCAGGGATGGCCAAGGAGATGGAACAAGCGCACTGCATTGGGAAGGGGGTTGGGGGCTGTTTTGAGGATACAAAAGTCGGTATGAATGATTTTTTACAATAAATTGTCGTGTGAGTATCAGTGCCAATCTTTTTTGAACATCCCTTATATGAACTTCGCAAACCACTGTACAGTGCATAGCAGAGGGTACATCGTATCATTATTACCAATTTCCTTTCCTTTCCTTTCCTGTTCTTTCCTTTCCTTTCCTTTCCTTTCCTGTTCTTTCCTTTCCAAGCACAAGCACATATTGAGAGAAAACTTACTGTTCGCGCTCTAATTTCACGATCCCCACGAGACGTAAACGTCCATGGCAGCATATCGGCCGCACAGTCTTTTTCGAATAACGGTTTTCTAAATCGACTCAACAAGATTTCGCGAAAACTACGTCGTCGTTTTTCCAACGATTCCAATTTAAGTTCTCAGAGCCTTTGTTACATTTTCGAATGGGTTACACCAACCTGTTAGAATCCTAGTGTGTCTGAATTCGTTCAGTGACTATTGTCATGCCTTCTCGGATAAGGAATCCAAACCCTGGATTAATACTCCAAAAATTCGTCCCACGAACCTCTTGTACGTGACTTCCTTCACAGATGCAGAGCACTTTTCTAGAAATCTTAAAAAAAAAAATGGCTCTGAGCACTATGGGACTTAACTTCTGAGGTCATCAGTCCCCTAGACCTTAGAACTACTTAAACCTAACTAACCTAAGGTTATCACACACATCCATGCCCGAGGCAGGATTCGATCCTGCGAGCGTAGCGGTCGCGCGGTTCCAGACTGTAGCGCCTAGAACCGCTCGGCCACACCGGCCGGCCTAGAAACCTTCCACCAAGTCTTAGTCTTCCGTTTGTTTTCCCTAATAATGATTTTGTGTGGTAGTCCCACTTCACATTGCTTCTTAGTATTACGCCTAAGTACTTACACGACGTGACGTGTGCTAGATGTTCACCAGTCTTAGACACTAATACTTTCTCTCCGTTATCGGCGTTATGTTATAATAGGCACTCAAATGAAAACGAAAAATATAAGTACTGTTTATTATTTAAAAGTGATTGGCGTAAATGTGAATACATTTATCGCACTGTGAGACAAGATGTTCAGCGGCTTCTTGGAAAAATGATTGCAATTGCCTACGGAACCATGATTGTATCCGCGTGTGCACCTCTTCGTCCAAAGCAAATCGACGGTTACAAATTCTTAACAGCTCCAAAAATACGGAAATCGCTTTCTGCGTCGACACTGTGCAAAAGCTGAAGCGCGCCATCAAATCCAAACGCCCATGAATGTTGACGGACGGCATTATTCTATTGCAAGATAATGCCCGTCCACATGTTGCCTCAGTGGCAAAGTTTTGCTGGGAAGCCCTTACAGAATGTCTATTGTATAACGCAATGGGTTCTGTTAGTTAAATATTCCTCCAGCCAATCACATATCTGAAAATATCCCTACATTTTCTCCTCTGGTTTCCTTTAATCACAAAAAGCAAACGCCTGGATAGCTCCTTTCATACGGCCACTGACAACTCCTTCCCGCATTCCTGGCGAATCTACGCTAGTGCTCTATTCAGAAAGAAGAATGAAACCTAACTTCCTCCTTTACAGAGTGCAGAGAACAAGCTTCATTTCAAAGCTCATGTGTATGTACTTTGTGTCACCGTGTCCATAACAGTTCTGACGATGTTCATATACCACTGGTCTCTGAGTTCAAGTACTAATTTTATTTCTACTCTACCATTCCTTGACCGCAACAGCCAGAGATCAGTATTAGTCTGCAATTTTGTTAAGGGGCTCCGGAAAGGCTCAAAATCATGAAAAGTTCAATTTTTACTTTTTTGCGTTTTCTGAATCTGCAGACTATTACCTTTTAATAGATATATAATTTATTCAATTCCGAAGACTACAACTATTTTTAATTTTTTTTTGAAATGTGTTCTACATGGGCGTCACCCACTGTGGCGCTGTTAAACTGCTGTCAAATGGTGTTATTATTAACGTCCGTGTTCATCAGGTACATTTTAGTGATGTGAGATAAAGAATGTGTTGTGGCTAACCTGTGATGGTTCAATATATATCGCTGGTGTGATTGTCGATTGTTTCATGTTTATTTACTCTGTCGTTATCTCGAAAATATTCGTAATTAATTCTGTTTCTTGAGTCTCTGTTTTGTTGAAGTATAATAATGAGTAAAAGTAAAGTTATTAGAAATCCTCTGAAGGCTTTTAAGAAAAGGAGAAATGTTGGAAAGCCAAAGGTATGTGTTATTACTGTAAACAATAAAGATGATAACCAAGTGAGTGAACCTAACCTCTCAAGTACACCTGCCCATAGCAGTCAAAGTGGGAAAGGAAATACTTCGCAGAAGAAGCTTGGTTCAATGAGTGAAAACTATGAATGTTTTATGGGCGAATCGGATGTGAATGAATTTTTTCAAACTGTGTAAGATGTATTCATTGTAGTGAAGTTGGTCTGAAACTCTCCATAATAAAGGACGTAGGACTTGCTAGTGAAATACAACTGAAATGTGATAAGTGTTCATACATGACCACCTTTTGGAACAGTGTTGCAGTAACTGCAACTGAAGAAAATGGTAGCAAAATCTACGAACACAACAACGAGCGATGCTTGCTTTAGACAAGGAACGCCTTCGGGCTGCAGACAGGGCTGTAAAGAGTCTAGAAATACAAGCAAGAGTAAGCAGGAGGAGGAACAAGAGGAACCTGGAGGAGGAGTTTGCAGAGGATGAAGATAATCCATCCTATGGACCTGGAATGCACTAAAAAGTTAATCCAATCTTTGTCGCTCGATTCCCAAAACTTTTATTTTCTCATACTAATTACATGTTTTCTAAGGATCTCCCAAACATATTTGTTTCAGACTTTCAGTAAATGTTACGCAGTACCTTCTGCATAATTTAACACAGCCATTTTCCAAAAAACTGTATATTTTTGAATATATAAATAAAAAATTGCAAAAAAATATTGTGAATTTTCATTACAATTGAAAAAAAAATCATCTTTAATAACTGAACTAAAATTTTGTAAAATCCCTGTGTTAAGTTGTAGCCCATATTCCAATAAATAATCTGTAAAAAGTTCAACTTCCTACCTCAAATACTTTGTGAGGAAAGATGTAATTTATAAGCGTTATTTTAACATTGCAAGTATAGGGCGTTCCGGAGCCCCTTAAAGCACTTCTAGATGATCACACTGTTTTAGTGTCTGGAGATGTCCAGCACGTCGTGTTGTTCTTATTTTAGCAATATCTGTTCGTGCTAAACTCAGCTCGGTCTTTTCCCGCGCGACAGCTTGCTAACCACGGATGAAGGACAACAAGCAAATTGCATATTCCTGCAGTTCCAGAAAAGAGTTTGACAGGGGGCCCCACTTCAGACTTTTAGCTAATTTCCGAGCATACGAATAGGTTCTCAGATACGCCAGTGACTCGAAGTCTTCATTAATAGAACCCAGTATGCTGTCCTGGATCACGACTGTTCATCAGAAACACGAGTATCGTCTGGAATGTCCCAGGGAACTGTGATAGAACCGCTTTCGTTCTTTATATACATGAATGATTTAACGGATAAGGTGAGCAGCAATCTACGATTGTTTGCTGGAGGCGCTGTAGTGCACGGGAAAGTTTCGTCGTTGTGTGACTGTAGGAGGATACGGGATGGTTCAAATGGCTGTAAGCACTAATGGGACTTAACATCTGAGGTCATCAGTCCCCTAGACTTAGAACTACTTAAACCTAACTAACCTAAGGACATCACACACAGCCATATCCGAGGCATGATTCGAACGTGCGACCGTAGCGGCAGCGCGGTTCCGGACTGAAGCGCCTACAAACGCTCGGCCACAGCGGCCGGCGATACGGGATGACTTGGACAGAATTTCCATTTGGTGTGTTGAATGACGGCTTGCTCTAAATGTAGAAAAATGTAAGTTAATGCAGGTGAGTAGGAGGAACAATCCTCAGACATTCGAATACACTATTAGTGGTATGCTGCTTGACATATTCACGTCGATTAGATATCAAAGCGTAACGTTGCAAAGCGATACGAAATGGAAAGAGCAGGTAACGACGGCAGTAGGGATGACGAATGGTCGACTTTTAGATTTGATCAATACGCGATTGTTACGGAGATGCTTCGTGAACTTAAATGGGAAACCCTGGAGAGAAGGCGTTCTCTTTGCGAAACGTTGTTGAGAAACTTTCGTAAGCAGGTGTTTGCAGCTAACTGCAGAACGATTCTACTGCTGGCGTCATACATTTCGTGTAAGAAGTGCGAAGACAAAGATTAAAGGAATTAGGGCTCGCGCAGAGGCATATGGAAAGCAGTTTCTCCCTCGCTCCATTTGGGCGGGGAATAGAAAAGGAAATGACTGGCAGTTGCACAGGGTCTCCCCCCCCCCCCCCGACATACAACATACGGTGCTTTGCGGAGTGAGTTTGTGTATATATATATATATATGTAGCGTGTAAATACTATCGAGCAGAAGGCAGTGCCTGTTGTCAGATTTGAGAATTCTCCCCCCCCCCCCCCCCCCCCGAGTTTGTTTCGCGTGGGTGCAGGCTCACAGGCTGTGCGATTAACGGCTTTTCTCTGTCCCCTACTGAGCACAGGGCTGCCAGCCGCACCCTCCTGCGCAGAGATGGGCCCTAATCTGCGTGACTCACGCAGGTTCCGTACGCAATTAACAAATGTTACCTACTCATGTGGATATTAAAATACTTTTCTTTCAATGGTTTATTCGTTGTTTCTCTTCCGCTTGTCCTTATAAATGTTTACACAGAGTTTCACTGTCCTACGATCATTCGTGTTTTACGGAGCCTTTCTACACTGCTTTGTTACTAGGAGCTTAGAGAAGAATGGCTAAAGCGGGGAGCATCATGGGAGGCGCGGGGTAGCCGCGCGATTTAGGGCGCGCTGCCACGGTTCGCGCGGCTCCTCCAGTCCTCCCTGGTGTGTGTGTGTGTGTGTGTGTGTGTGTGTGTGTGTGTGTGTGTGTGTGTGTTAGTTATCCTTCGCGTAAGTTAGACTAAGTAGTGTGTAAGCCTAGGGACCGGTGACCTAAGGTCCCATGGGAACATACCACCAAAAATCTTGGGAGACCGTCTGTGGAGTAGGGTTAGGCTTAGCTTGTAACCTGCGACAAGTTGTTTTGGGTCTCACAAGTTTGTTTGCGTTGCCATCCTCCGCAGCAAGCATAGAAATACTTGTTTTGTAAATAAAACCGCCTTTTCCTGCTGCCAGGTGAGAGGAAATGCAGATCAGCAAATCATACCACTGATGATGCCTTAGAACAAGAAAATGGCGAAACGCGTCTGGGATAAATAAATTATATGGCAGAAGGAAGAGGCGGTTTTATTTACAAAACCAATATGTTTTGAGTCTGTGCGTGTTGTGTGATCGGATGACGCAATTGGCAGCTGTCGCGTCTGTAGTTACCTGCGAGCGGATCGGGATGGGAGCCAGACGCTAAATCCAGTAATGAAGTGGCTCGGCCAGCTCAAAGTCCTGGTGCTGGAGAAAAAGCTGGAAATTCTTTGCAGATAAGGGAACTCGGTGGGATAAAGGACGTATACTTCTGATGAAATAACTGAGACGAAACACGAGGTAGGATAAGTCCACTGTCGAACCCTACGAGGCACCAACACATTGAATGTAAGTTGTGCAATCCTGCACGCACCCTGTGCCACGAGAAACTAAGTCCCGTCCCGAGGGCAGAGTAACTCAGGTCCAGCGTCTGAGGCAACTGTCGAAGGAATCCTCTAGCAACACCAGCCGCCCTGCTTATATAGGCTCGTCTGACGCAATCCCCCCGCGATCACGCGCGTCTCCCGTGTCCTTTCGCCCTTCCAGCACATTCTGTCGTAGCTGGTCACGAAGCTCCAGCGTCCCTTGCTACAAAAACGCAGCCTCTCCTGCTTCCCAGCGCCCTGGCTGACGTTAGGTTGCTTTCCTACAGGTTCATCTTACACAATCTTATGCATTTCTACTCACATCCGCGACCCATTCGCGACACAGCGCGCTGCAGGTAAGTTGATTCGAGTCCCGCGTTGGCCCACGTTTCACCCTCTCACATTTACGCAACACAGCCTCCCGAAAACATGAAGGAACCAGTTGCAGTTCAAACAGCTAGACTAAATTTAAAGCATCCACTGTAGACGCCCAGTTGTAAGAAAACACTTCAACAAACACCACCATTTACAAAAATGAAACCCTCATGCCGTAGTTTTCGTGGCACCGCCACCTCTTCCTAGCGCTGCAAACACAATACCACCGTCCGCAAAATTCAGTGATCGACACTGGCAGCGGGCAACAAAGAAATCCTCCTTAATCCTCGCGTCGTTTCCTGTCACGGCGATGCGGAGTAGACGAAACGCCGCCGAGAAAATTAGTGCGGTGGTGTAGTCCTCAGCTATATATATTATACCCCGATACGAAACGGGCACTAAAGCCCACGCCGAACGACTGTGATATTAAACGACGCGTGCAGAGCCGGTGAATAATAACGTGACTGCGTAAGAGGTTTATTTTATTAGCGAAAATGCCACTAGGTCCAACTCTACGGGCTTAAACACTTTATTTCCTACGATTGCAGGCATTGAATGCAGAGGAAACAGCGGCTGTTGAAATTAAGTTTTTTAGGACAGTCAGAAGTCGCACTCAATATTTTTTACTGACAGGTTTTCTTCATCATCATCGGAAACTGTTGAATTTACATTTCAAAGTAGTTGGCTGATTTCATCGGAAATATATTCAGCCAATTGCTCTGAAATGTAAATTCCACGGTTTCTGACGAACTGAAGGAAACCAGCCAATAAAAATACTGAGTGCAACTTCTGACTGCCCTGAAAAACTTGAAACTATTTCTGGCATTTTCCAAGGCGGGTGGATGAACAAAAGCTTACGTTTAAGTATACCTACTGTGCGACGTTTTACTGTGTCACTTGTTCAGCAAGAAAAGGGGAATAGCTTTTTCGCACTAGAAGCTCCAGGAATTATTGGTGTACTGCTGGCAAACAGAACAAGGGAGCGTTTCATGCCTAAGGATTAACGTTCCATGGACAGTTAAGTAATTACAGAGATAATCTTCTTACAATGAGAAATGGACTTGGTTAACGTAGACCACGAGAGAGAACGCAATACTTGGGTCCTCTGAATTTCGACATTCATTCAGGGTTACCATACGTAACCTGGGAAAGACTTGAAATTTCCCGCTCAACTTAAAAGCAAAGGCGAAACATACCCCCTTTCACAGTAAATGCATGTCAATTGACAGTGGTGATTGTAGTTAATATATACATAGGCTGGAAAAATATGGAAACATAAGAAACGCAACACATTACCATGCCTAATACGGTGTAGGATGTTGTTGTTGTTGTTGTTGTTGTTGTTGTTGTAGACTGGTTTGATGCAACTCTCCATGCTACTCTATCCGGTGCAAGCTGTTTCATCTCCCACTACCTACTGCAACCTACATCCTTCTGAATCTGTTTAGTGTATGCATCTCTTGGTCTCCCTCTACGATTTTTACCCTCCACGCTGTCCTCCAATACAAAATTGGTGATCCCTTGATGCCTCAGAATATGTCCTACCAAGCGATCCCTTCTTCTAGTCAAGTTGTGCCACAAACTCCTCTTCTCCCCAATTCTATTCAATACCTCCTCATTAGTTATGTGATCTACCCATCTAATCTTCAGCATTCTTCTGTAGCAACACATTTCGAAAGCTTCTATTCTCTTCTTGTCCAAACTATTTATCGTCCGTGTTTCACTTCCATACATGGCTACACTTCATACACAAACTTTCAGAAACGACTTCCTGACAAATCTATACTCGATGTTAACAAATTTCTCTTCTTCAGAAGCACTTTCCTTGCCATTGACAGTCTACATTTTATATCCTCTCTACTTCGACCATCATCAGTTATTTTGCTCCCCCAATAGCAAAACTCATTTACTACTTTAAGCCTCTCATTTCCTAATGTAATTCCCTCAGCATCACCCGACTTAATTCGGCTACATTCCATTATCCTCGTTTTGCTTTTGTTGATGTTCATCTTATATCCTCCTTTCAAGACAATGTCCATTCCGTTCAGCTGCTCTTCCAGGTCCTTTGCTGTCTCTCACAGAACTACAATGTCATCGGCAAACCTCAAAGTTTTTATTTCTTCTCCATGGATTTTAATACCAACTCCGAACTTTTCTTTTGTTTCCTTTACTGCTTGCTCAATATACAGATTGAATAACATCGGGGAGAGGCAACAACCCTGTCTCACTCCCTTCCCAACCACTGCTTCCCTTTCATGCCCCTCGACTCTTATAGCTGCCATCTGCTTTCTGTACAAATTGTAAATAGCCTTTCGCTCCCTGTATTTTACCCCTGCCACCTTCAGAATTTGAAAGAGTATTCCAGTCAACATTGTCAAAAGCTTTCTCTAAGTCTACAAATGCTAGAAACGTAGGTTTGCCTTTCCTTAATCTTTCTTCTAAGATAAGTCGTAAGGTCAGTATTGCCTCACGTGTTCCAGTGTTTCTACGGAATCCAAACTGATCTTCCCCGAGGTCGGCTTCTACAAGTTTTTCCATTCGTCTGTAAAGAATTCGTGTTAGTATTTTGCAGCTGTGGCTTATTAAACTGATTGTTCGGTAGTTTTCACATCTGTCAACACCTGCTTTCTTTGGGATTGGAATTATTATATTCTTCTTGAAGTCTGAGGGTATTTCGCCTGTTTCATACACCTTGCTCACCAGATGGAAGAGTTTTGTCAAGGTTGGCTCTCCCAAGGCTATCAGTAGTTTTAATGGAATGTTGTCTACTCCCGGGGCCTTGTTTCGACTTATGTCTTTCAGTGCTACGGTGCAGGATAGCTGTCGATATTCGAAACAGCTCCCAGTCGTCTTGGAAGGCATAAATACATATCATGCACGCATTTAAACGGGATCTTGAACCTTTCTTCCAGCAAAATAGTGGCAAGTACAGCTAACGATGATGGAGATGTATAGTAATCATGCACCCTTCTCTCTGAAATAGACCACGAAGACTCAATAATATTGGGATCTGGTGATCTAGGCGGCCAAGGGAGATGCGACGGTTCATCCCCGTGCTCACAAAACCAATTCTGGACAATGTGAGCAGTGTGGACAGGGACGGGGCCCTGTCGTCTTGGGATACAGCATCGTCATTAGGGATCAAATACTGTACCATGGGACGGACCTGATCAGCCAAAATGGTCGCATTATGGTTTTTTTGTGGGGGGGAGGGGGGGGGACGAGACCAAACTGCGAGGTTAGCGGTCTCATCGGATTAGGGAAGGACGGGGTGGGAAGTCGGCCGTGTCCTTTCAAAGGAACCATCCCGGCGTTTGCCTGGAGCGATTTAGGGAAATCACAGAAAACCTAAATGAGGATGGCTTGAAGCGGGTTTGAACCGCCGTCCTGCCGAATGCGAGACCAGTGTGCTAGCCACTGCGCCACCTCGCTCGGCGATTGCATTATCCTTAGCGGTAATGCGACCTTGTTGAGTAACCATTGGGACCATGAAATACAGCCGACATCTTTCACTCTTGTGACGTAAACTCGATCAGAAGTTGAAAACAGTATGAAACAAGACTCATCCGACGAAATTACACTACTGGCCATTAAAATTGCTACACCACAAAGATGACATACTACAGACGCGAAATTTAACCGACAGGAAGAAGATGCTGTGATATGCAAATGATTAGCTTTTCAGAGCATTCACACAAGCTTGGCGCAGCTGGCGACCCCTACAACGTGCAGACACGAGGAAAGTTTCCAACCGATTTCACATACACAAACAGCAGCTGACCGGCGTTGCCTGGTGAAACGTTGTTGTGATGCCTCGTGTAAGGAGGAGAAATGCGTACCATCACTTTTCCGACTTTGATAAAGGTCGGATTGTAGCCTATCGCGACTGCGGTTTATCGTATCGCGACATTGCTGATCGCGTTGGTCGAGATCCAATGACTGTTAGCAGAATACGGAATCGGTGGGTTCAGGAGGGTAATACGGAACGCCGTGCTGGATCCCAACGGCCTCGTATCACTAGCTGTCGAGATGACAGGCATCTTATCCGCATGGCTGTAACGGATCGTGCAGCCACGTCTCGATCCCTGAGTCAACAGATGGGGACGTTTGCAAGACAACAACCATCTGCACGAAAGTTCGACGAAGTTTGCAGCAGCATGGACTATCAGCTCGGAGACCATAGCTGCGGTTACCCTTGACGCTGCATCACATACAGGAGCGCCTGCGATGGTGTACTCAACGACGAACCTGGGTGCACGAATGGCAAAACGTCATTTTTTCGGATGAATCCAAGTTCTGTTTACAGCATCATGATGGTCGCTTCCGTGTTTGGCGACATCGCGGTGAACGCACATTGGAAGCGTGTATTCGTCATCGCCATACAGGCGTATCACCCGGCGTGATGGTATGGGGTGCCATTAGTTACACGTCTCGGTTACCTCTTGTTCGCATTGACGGCACTTTGAACAGTGGACGTTACATTTCAGATGTGTTACGTCCCGTGGCTCTACCCTTCATTCGATCCCTGCGAAACCCTACACTTCAGCAGGATAATGCACGACCGCATGTTGCAGGTCCTGTACGGGCCTTTCTGGATACAGAAAATGATCGACTGCTGCCGTGGCCAGCACATTCTCCAGATCTCTCACCAACTGAAAACGTCTGGTCAATGGTGGCCGAGCAACTGGCTTGTCACAATACGCCAGTCACTACTCTTGATGAACTGTGGTATCGTGTTGAAGCTGCGTGGGCAGCTGTACCTGTACACGCCATCCAAGCTCTGTTTGACTCAATGCCCAGGCGTATCAAGGTCGTTATTACGGCCAGAGATGGTTGTTCTGTGTACTGATTTCTCAGGATCTATGCAGCCAAATTGCGTGAAAATGTAATCACATGTCAGTTCTAGTATAATATATTTGTCCAATGAATACCCGTTTATAATCTGCATTTCTTCTTGGTGTAGCAATTCTAACGGCCAGTAGTGTACTTTCTTCCATTGCTCCACAGTCCAGTTTTCCCGTTATCGGTATTTGCATCTCTGGTAAGTGGTTTTGGAATTCCATCTCGCCCTGCAAACACGTGCATATGGAGCTCCCTTCGTGTTTTGCTCACATGTGGGACATTCAGGTCTGAAGCGATCTTTTTTTTCTTTCGTCACGATCCTCTTTGATAACCGTACGTCTCTATCACACATTTTCGTTCGCGTTGTGACTTAACGAATGGTGTTTTTTTTTCCGTTTTCTTTGTATGCGGTACAAGTCTCCTATACGGCGCCTCTTGACACACCAAACACTTCAGCTACCCTGGTTAAAGAAGTACCTACCAACAATTTGCCCACGTTCGGATTCACTTAGCTCCGACATGCACTCTCAACTACAAACGCGTCCGCAGCTCGTGGTCGTGCGGTAGCGTCTCGCTTCCCACGCCCGGGTTCCCGGGTTCGATTCCCGGCGGGTTCAGGGATTTTTCTCTGCCTCGTGATGACTGGGTGTTGTGTGATGTCCTTAGGTTAGTTAGGTTTAAGTAGTTCTAAGCTCTAGGGGACTGATGACCGTAGATGTTAAGTCCCATAGTGCTCAGAGCCATTTGAACCTTTTTTTTTTTTTTTTTTTTTTTTTTAACTACAAACGTCACTGTTCTGACCACTACTCACACTTGCAGCGTACTGAGGATATTTCACTGGTGCCGTTGGTGGTCAAACACGGGGTGTTCAAAGAGTTTCTCTGCAGTGCAGTATGATTGTTAGCCGCCCGTGCCGTATGCCGCAGTGAATATACCGAAATGAAACGCAGTGAAACACAAGTTATTAATTTATTGAATATTCATTTTTACTTACAAATTTTCTCATTAAATGTTGAAAGGAAAAAAGAAGGAAAAAAACATAATGTGAAGCTGTTATGTGGAATGTTGGATGTTTTATAATCATTATTATATATTTAGCCCTTTGAGTACCAGTGGTTTCTGTACCAGTGCCTCTCGCATGAAACCACCTATGCTATTACCAGACTGACACATCCAGCAGTACACTGAAGTACTTGTACGAATGTAGTGCATTATAGCAGTCACTGGGTTCAATGCAACATTCGGCACGGAAATTGGGCTACGTGATATTGGAAGATTGTGACTTTTTTTTTTTCAGTGATCATATGGGGAAATCCTTGACAGTGAAAGTAAGCATACCTAATGTTACTATAATGTAAATTTGAGTTTGTACTGCTGCTGTTATGCGTGGTTTCGAAATGAAACCACTGGAGTAGAACTTACTTTTGATACTAATTTATTAAATTTTAGGCCAATTTTTGCTTGTTATTTATGACTATAATTTGTTTTAGCCTTGTTTAGAAATGTTGGATTTTTGTCCAGGAAAAATGTGAAATTCCTTTCAAATATATCTCATGACATGATGGGTGTTTGGAAACTAGATGTCCCAGTCGTCCTTAAGTAAAAAATCGCAACTTCAAAACAATTGGCTGTTTACTTTTTATCAATTTCTTCTTGTATTCGTTGCTTACGATGAGGTATAGAGGTCGATTTTGAAAAAAAATTTAAAATCAATTCTTGAATACTGCTTCAAAGTATATTTATTCCCACATGAAATTTGTTTTAAATAACCCACTGCAATTCAAAAGGAACAATGATATACATAAGTGCGACACTAGAAGAAAAAATGGCATTCATTACTCCACGTTAAGGTTGTCTTTAGCACAGAAAGGGGTGCACAATGCTACAACTAAAATTTTTTATCACTTAACCAGTGATATAAAATACCTGACAGACAGCTAAGTAAAATTTGAAAACGAACTGAAAAAGTTTCTCCTTTACAATATCTTCTATTCGGTAGAAGAATTTCCATTATTGTAATGTGTCGAAGGTGGTGCGTAGGAAATAACAACTCACATCGATACATAAACGAAAGATGAAAAAAACAAGAAGAAGCTTGTAAATGATCCATGAAACATGAAACTAACAAACAAATTAATTAATTAGACCACTTTAAAGTATCTGTGACCATTCGTACCGTTCTTCTTCTGCAACCTTTAGATCTTAGCTGTTAAAAGATGCCGGGGTGGGGAGGGTGTCGGCGGTGTCCTTTTCGAAGGTTACGTTTCTGCATTCGGTTGAAGTGGTTTATGGAAAGCACAGAAACCATAATTACAGATGAACGGGAGGGAGAATTCTATTCCTCCCGAAATGCGTGCAGTCTGTCAACCTCTGCATCTCTCTCGGCCCCCCTGACATATGGGACAAACAGTAGGCACAATGACGCAGTCAGGAATTGACTACGTATATTAAATAAATTTGTACAATCTACAAAAATATCACGCTTGTGGGTCGGTATTATGGTGTTTAAGATTATATGGGCCCTGATTTTTAGATATGACTGGAGACTACCTACAGTCATTATTTTGGATATGTAGAATTCACTGATAAAGACCCGTATAGCGAAATGGGCTAACTTGCGAGACCTGGAGGTGTGCCAGACCCTCATCGAATCCATGGATTGGTACGCATGCCAGCTTGAGTACGGCTTTTAGGCCATTTCCGATGCTCGTTTAGGCAAATGCTGGACTGGTCTCCAAATTCCGCCCCAGACAATGCGATACACAAACAGTTAAAAGTACGATAACACACAGAAGAAAATTTACATGTTTCACAGACAGATGGCTTACATGATTCCCCTCCCCCCTCCCCCGCCTACCCACCTCCCCCTCTGTAAGCGTAACATCCCTAATAATTTCAACAAAATATTGTACACATATTAGTTACGATCTGGTAAGAAATTCTGTGGGGGTAAGAACCGCCAGCATCCTAGTGGGATGGGGGTGATAACGTGTAGGAAGAAGAGGTAGGAGCAGATGGACAGATGCAGAGGGGAAAAAAGTGGATGGACACAAGGAAGGAGGAGGAGATAAGACAGAGAGACGGGGAGGACGAAATTGACACAAAAAGTCAAGAGGGGGAGATCGACAGAGAAAGTAAAGAGGGGGAGGGGAGCACGGCCAGGGTGAGAGTAGGGGGGGGACGACATCGAGAGGGGGGGGAGGGGAAAGAGGGGGAGAGGGAGGGAGAGAGGGGGGGCAGGTGTAGATGGACAGAGAGAGGGGGGGGGGCACGTTTAGATGGACAGAGAGAGGGGCTGGAGGAGAAGGAGTAATAGAAGATGGGAATAATTACATAGCTTGTCAATGCCGCATACTCAAAAAGCCCTAGAATAAAAATTACGGTGAGCTGTTTCTTATAGATTTACTTCCAAGAAAAATTTGGTGTTAAAGTTCAGTCTTCTTTGGCTTTTACTGTTTATTGATTATCAGCTTGCTTAGCGAATGTGCATTAATTTAATAGTTTACAAAATGTTTCTGGTAAAAATACTGCTTTCAAATTTTTTGTGAAGTGAGCTAAATTTTGTAGAGCTCTAGCCATAGTTAAACAGTAAGCCCTCAAGGATGAAACAATTGCTCAATTCTCTCTGGTCGTACAGATGGCACGTTAGCTTCGCCATTATCATACGATGTCGGCCGGAACCCCATTCCCGCACTCTCTTTACACACTCCCTTCCGTCTATTCCTCGGCTGCCTTTCGCCAGGTCGCAAGTTGTATAAATAAACTGCAATTACCCAGTCTGCAGTCGCGGACAGGTCAACAAAACTGCGCTTTCCCCTCTGTAATTAGACTCGCTGTGCATCTGTCGCTTGGCCTGTGTTCTAATTCCAACATTGTGACAATACCTCGTTTAATCTAAGCTGCTTCCGAATCGAGTCGATCGAGTAAATTTGTACCAGTTTACTTACGCTCCGATTTACACTGTACACGCCGGAGGTCTAGTTACACACATTGCGGTAACAGACGCATCGCAAGAAGCTACAGAAAATCTAAATCTAGAGTCAAATAACAAATCAGTTCAAGCACGCGTAAAAATAGGGCAATCGTGACGCCTAACTACGAAAATGTAAACAATATTATTTACTTGTAGGTTGATGGTGTGCTTTGCTTACCCACTACCGAAGGATGAATGAGCGCCAGCTGCACTGTACGATAGTAAGGCCTTTCATTTTTTTAGAGCGCTATACTCGGTATAGCTGAACATTTTCCAATTCTTGGATTTGATGACGCATTTCGAGTTGTGATGTTTTCAGGCACCATAAAGCAAAATCTCGTGGAATGCACCCGAATGGACCCCCCCCCCCCCCCCCCCCCCAAAAGTAACACAAACAGTCTATTGTGGATACTGCATATAGATAAACGTAAACACCACTCAGGACTTGGCCTTAGACCTGTTCCGACTGGTCGGTGTCTGCCTACAAGGCAGAACGAGGAGCGATCTATGATCGTTGGACAGGTGATCAGCATATTGTCAGTCCCTGCACCGTCAGTGCCACTATATGAATCCTGATGACTCTGCCGCTTCTATATTCAAGCAGCTTCTCTGCAGGCCTCACGACACTAACTGAACCCCGTTCCAGACTTCCGTATCTCTGAGGTGGTACCGCATACTTCCGCGCCAAAGGCTGGATGACTACACCCGACTCGAACATGTGTAGGAGCGTGGATAAAGCCTTGATGTAGGCTACTCGTTCTTCCTGAAGTCATTTCAGGCGAATACCGAGGGAGTTTGCGTTGTACAGTCACCACTTACTCTTCCCCCTCCTCCTTTTTTAACGGATAATCGTCTTGCTAGATGCAAACATTTTTATACGAAGTTTACAAAGTATGTGATTTCAATGTTTAAGCAAAACACACAATATTTTTCTTTCTCTTAGTCATGCAGGCATATTTCGATATACGCCCTAATCTTAACTTGCAATATGAAATTCTTTGGTAGGCTATAATGGCTGACAACGATAATACACTGAAGCGCCAAAGAAACTGGTATAGGCTTCAGTTTTCAAATATAGAGATATGTAAGTAGGCAAATACGGCACCGTGGTAGGCAACGCCTATATAAGGCAACACGTGTCTGGCGCAGTCGTTAGATCGGTTACTGCTTCTACAATGGCAGGTTATCAAGATTTAAGGCCGGCCGCTGTGGCCGTGCGGTTCTACGCACTTCAGTCTGGATCCGCGTGACCGCTACGGTCGCAGGTTCGAATCCTGCCTCGGGCATGGATGTGTGTGATGTCCTTAGCTTAGTTAGGTTTAAGTAGTTCTAAGTTCTAGGGGACTGATGACCACAGATGTTAAGTCCCATAGAGCTCAGAGCCATTTGAACCATTTAAGTGAGTTTCAACGTGGTGCTATAGTCGGCACACAAATGATGGGACACAGCATCTCCGAGGTAGCGATGAAGTGGGAATTTTCCCGTACAACCACTTCACGAATGAACCGTGAATATAAAGAATTCAATAAAACATCAAATCTCCGAAATAGCTGAGTCCCGGAACAGATCCTGCAAAAACGGGACAAACGACGACTGAAGAGAATCGTTCAACGTGACGGAAGTGCAACCCTTCCGCAAATTGCTGCAGATTTCAATGCTGGGCCATCAAAAAGTGTCAACGTGCGAAATATTCAGCGAAACAACATCGATATGAGCTTTCGGAGCCGAAGGTGCAATAGTGTACCCTTGATGACTGCACGACACAAAGCTGTACACTTCGCCTGAGCCCGTTAACACCGACACTGGACTGTTGATGACAGAAAACATGTTGCCTGGCCGGACGAGTCTCGTTTCAAATTGTATCGAGCGGATGGACGTTTGTATGGAGACAACCTCATGCATGCATGGGCCCTGCATGTCAGCAGGGGACTGTTCAAGCTAGTGGAGGCACTGTAATGATGTGGGGCCATGTGCAGTTGGGGTGATATGGAACTTCGTACGTGAGCATCTTGCCTAACAACCTGCATCCATCCCTGTCCATTGTGCATTCCGACGGACTTGGACAATATCAGCTACACAATGGTTCACCCCACACGTCCAGAATTGCTACAGAGTGGCTCCAGTAACACTCTTCTGAGTTTAAACACTTCCGCTGGCCACCAAACTCACCCGACATGAACATTATTGGGCATATCTGGGATGCCTTGCAACGTGCTGTTCAGAAGAGATCTCCACTCCCTCGTACTCTTACGGATTTATGGACAGCCCTGCAAGATTCACGGTGTCATATCCCTCCAGCACTAATTCAGACATTAGTCGAGTCCATGCCACATCGTGTTGCGGCACTTCTGCGTGCTCACGGGGGCCTTACACTGTATTAGGCAGGTTTTCCAGCTTCTTTAGCTCTTCAGCGTATTTAAGTGTCACAATATCCTCTTCCTGTTGTATCATAGCTCTTATCAACACCTCTTTTCGTGCTTTAACTCGTTTCCCTATTACCTTTCATTCAAAAACATTCACTGAAAAACGACAAACGAAACATTAGACAATACGAGAAGAAAAACAAATCTGAGTGTGTTGTATATAAGGAAACAGTTATGTGGATACAAGAGCGGTTACAGAGAGGATATCATTACAAATAAACATTCCATACGGTCCGTCATTACAGTCTGTGAAAGAATGTCACGCCGAAGGATAAAATTTAGATACCAGGAATTAAGAAACAGGAAAGTATTGTGTTTTTTTGCATGTAGAATACTCCGAAACAATTTCTCTACCAGAGTTAGTGTTTCATCCTAGAGCTGCCCTATGCCAATGACACAAATAATGTAAGGGACAGTCAAATGAAAACGAGATCGATGGAAATAAAGCAAGTAAGTTCGTCATTTCGAAAGTAATCGGCATAACTGTTAATACATTAATCTCACTGTGAGACAAGATGGTAAATGCCTTCATACGGAAAAATGTTTGCGGTTGCCCACGGAACCAGGCACCTTTGACCTCTTCGTCAAAAGCCAGTCGACGGCCACTAATGTCTTATCTTCAGGGCTCAAGAAATTCAAATGGTTCAAATGGCTCTGAGCACTATGGGACTCAACGGCTGAGGTCATTAGTCCCCTAGAACTTAGAACTAGTTAAACCTAACTACCCTAAGGACATCACACACATCCATGCCCGAGGCAGGATTCGAACCTGCGACCGTAGCGGTCTCGCGGTTCCAGACTGCAGCGCCAGAACCGCGCGGCCACTTCGGCCGGCCTCAAGAAATAGCATGGGGAGAAATCGTGACTGTGGAGCATATGTAAGGGCTTCCCAGCCAAACTTCTCCAGCAGACTCGTAAGAACCTTGGCAGGAACTAGTGGCCGAAGTAGTTTCGACAGCGCTGCAGCAAGTTTCGCTGAGAAGCCCTTTAATATCCTCTATACAGTCCCGATCTCTCCCCGTATTATTCTGTATTTTTGGAGTCACATCCGTGGCCGTCGATTTGCTTCGGACGAAGAAGTGTACGCCTGGGTACAAGCATGGTTCCACGCAACCGCAAACATTTTTCCACAAAGGCACTGAATTTATTGTTTCACAGTAGGATAAAGGTATTAACAGTTATGACGATTACTTTTGAAATAATAAACAGTTTACTTACTTTTTCCTATCTGTCTAGTTTTCATCTGATTGCCTCTTATAAGTTTCCTCCTCCTTTTTACATCTATACTACTACTCTAATTTCAGACTTTTCCCCAGAGAACTGAACCACAGATAGTCGCAGTACACTTTTGGTTTTTTTTTTTTTTTATCTTCGGTTAGCGAATACCACGATCAGCTTAAATCAAATTCGAAATGTAAGAAATCTGTAGAAGACCAATGTGTGTCATGTTCGCGATTAGACTATTAAGTTTTAGGCAGCTCTGGTTAAAAATTCAAATAATCCAGTCTCTCTAGTTTATGATGCCCGATGTCACACATGCCGTACAGTAAACATGTACAAACAGAATTTTAAAGCTGAAACACACATTCTCGTGAAATGAATAAATGACAATAAATAGCGCACATATGATATCTTTATTAGCGAGTGGGTCAGTGACACTATGATGATGTGCATAGACAACTTTTTTGAAGAGGCTTGTCAGTGCCGTCCTTATTCCCCAAGGTGAGAGGCATAAAAATGAAGAATCACTCGACAAAGGTCGTCCTATCACTGCGACTGTTACAGTTAACGGCAGTAAAGGAGTACAAGGACTCGAGCTTTTATATAAACATGTTTCAAACTGGCTACTTTATCAGTCTCAGGGTGACAAAGCGGTCACTGAGGCCAACTGGCAGCACCTAGGCCGTCCGGACTATACTGGGTAGCGAGTACTTCATGGGAAATGTCACGATGGTGAAGGCTGTCTAAGATCCCTCTAGACTACCAGACGATCTGATGGAGATCCTACCGATCAACCACCCGTCACGCGTCGACCGGTACACGGCCGTTTGCAGTGCCACTGCTTTCCTCTGGCTCCTCATCTTTTCTTTTGCTTGTGCCCTTGTCCTGCATCTACGCAGGATCGGCTTGGTTAGGTTTGATTTGGCATGGTTAATTTAAAGGGTGGTCGGATGCCCTTCCTGTCGTCACCCCATCCCCCCCCCCCCCCCCCCCCAGGACGGAAGTAGTGTACCCCAGCTGTCTGCGTCTAGTGTAAGCCAAGAAATAGTGCGAACGTTTTCAAATGCCTGCGAGTCGTGTAACTGAGGCGGGACATGGGGACCAGCCCGGTATTCACCTAGTGGAATGTGGAAAACCGCCTAAAAACCACATCCAGGCCGGGACCGGCGCGCCTATCCGAGTAAGGAAGCAACGGATTAGCGCTCTCGCCTAACCTGGCGGGTCTTTCCTCTGGCTCCCCATAACATCCAAATACCGAAGAGGTCTGTAACACCTTTGCTGTCAGTGATCGCTCCCAGATTACGATTGAATGTGTTCACAGATCAATTCGCGCACTAATGACCAAAGAAACAGAGTCCAGAGGGGTCGAGGATGGCGGGGAAACCAATGGTTCTTTGAGGAGCGTCAGTCACCGCTTACTAACTCCGGTGCTCTCTGGTGGGGCATCTTTAAGACAATTAAATGCTGCAGTACTGGTCTTTCATTTAATAGAGAGCTACTTCAACAGCAAGTAACGTTTATCCTTAACAATGGAAGTGTGTAGACTCCTTACATAAAGTTAACTTTCTACTTGGACCTTCTACATCCCCAGTAATATCATCTCCCCAGACCGTAAAGCTTTCTCTTCCGGCCTGGACACAACTGACGATTGCTGCACGGATGTACACGCCAACGGCCATATGTCGGATGGAGCATAAAACGTGATTCATACGAAAAGGCCACCTGCCGCTACTTGATGGGCGTCCAGTTGCGGCATTGGCGTGAAAATTTCTGCCTTCGTCGTCGATGAACAGCAGTCAGTACGGGTGCGCCGGCCGCGACGACCGAGCGTTTGTAGGCGCTTCAGTCCGGAACCCCGCGACTGCTACGGCCGCAGGTTCGAATCCTGCCTCCAGCATGGATGTGTGTGATGTCCTTAGGTTAGTTAGGTTCAAGTAGTTCTAAGTTCTAGGGACTGATGACCTCAGATGTTATGTCCCATAGTGCTCAGAGCCATTTAGTCAGTAAGGGTGCATGAACCAAACGCCTGCTGCGGAGGCCCGTGCACACCAACGTTCACTGAATGGTCGTTAAGGAGACACTGTTGGTAACTGGTTGTTTGGCTGGCTGATTTGGGGGAGGGGACCAAACAGAGAGGTCAAAAAATGGTTCAAATGGCTCTAAGCACTATGGGACTTAACTTCTGAGGTCATCAGTCCCCTAGAACTTAGAACTACTTAAACCTAACTAACCTAAGGACTTCACACACATCCATGCCGGAGGCAGGATTCGAACCTGCGACCGTAGCGGTCGCGTGGTTCCAGACTGTAGCGTCTACAACCGCTCGGCCACATCGGCCGGCGCTAAGTCAGGGCCCCATTTCTAAAGATTGCGAAAGAACCTGCGATCGTATGTAACGTGAAGACTTAACATTTAATTGCCATTATGGCTAGCCGAAAAACCTGGCGTTGCTGTGCCCAAGACTCTATACGTGTGGAATTTATTTTTGAGTTATAAAGCTTGTTTGTATTGGAGGTTGATGTGGTATGATTGGGGATATGAGTGAAGGAGTTTTGTTTGCTTCGTTAACACGGGAGAAAGCCACGTAGAGCTGACCGTGCGAAAAGTAACTGACACTAAGGGCCAAGCCTACAACACGCAATGACTGGCTATTTGCTTTGTTTATGGTTATAGTTATGGCATAACGTAAGCTCACCGGGAACACGCTTAAGGCTAGATGGTAAATTGTCAGGAATAAGTGGGATTCGGGGTATACAACCTCGCTCGCCTGCACCACTTCTCGGCGAAATCTCCACTTCTACGATATTACGTTGGACAACAGTAACTTAAGCTTCGTTCCATTACACGGTGGGCTTAAATTTTACAACAGTATAATCGGGACGCAGTTTTTTTTAATTAATTTTGTGAGGTGGAACTCCATGTCCGATAAAAGAGTTAAAAAATTTGACTGGATAAGATTGCGACGCTTAATTCTACCACTGAGTCAAAAGAATTAACAGCGTCATCTATTGGTTCTTTGGTGTACTACGAGAAAAATAGCGCAACCTACTGTTTCTTTGGTGTACTTCGCCGTGACGATCGTGTCACTAAGGTGAACATCGGAACTACCAAGCTGAGCTCACGATTTTAGATGAAAGTTTTAAATTACAATATTTTTCCGTAATCCGATTTTGATAAAAAAAAAAAGACTTTACTTGCCCGCGCTATGCTTAAGTTACCTGTGAAAATCCCAAGAAAATTCATCAAGTAGTTAGTAGTCAGTAGTTTTGGAAAATTACGAGTTCTAAAAGACAAACAAGACAGACACGACCGTTTTACAGTTTTATAATTAATATACACAGAGTTAATATTACTGTTACAGTTATTAAGCTTAACACGCCATGGAGGCTCTTCGCTGCAGAATGGACACTACTGGCCCACTCTGCTCTGTCCTCAAAAATATTTTTACAAATCACTTCGAATATTGTCAAGGAATTTTTACGTAGACGTTCAAGAGATCGTCTTCCGGTGCAAATCTCTTCTGTTACTCTCTTGATGGTCCTGGCTGGTGCTGCTCCAATGACATGCACTACCTATTGCAATGTTTTGAATTTAATTTTTGCTACTACATCTGATTCTTTGTATCAGTTATAAACTTCATCGTTACGTAGCGTTCTTCTGTCATGACGATTGCCGTCTGTTATTGGCCTAAATATTTTCTTGGAGATTTTGTGTTGAAGTGTATTTTACTTTGATTTTTTTTGTGAAAGTCTCATTTGTATACATATGAGGGGGGGAGGGGCAATGAAACAACCATATTAGCATAATAAACTTAGATCCTGAAACCTAACGCTAAGTTTATTTCGAAACGCTGCAAGTGAAGCGTACATTACAAAGTGATAGGTTACGTTAGTTTGATTTCATTATCATTCCGGGAACCCAAGTACTGTTAAATAACGTTTCAACAGTGGGGACCGCCAATAAAAAGGCGTCCAAGGTCCTTAAAATCTTCGGTGTATTCCAGCCCTGTTGATAGTGTCGATGACTCGCGAACGCATTGTGGATGGTTGTCAATTAATTCGGAAGACGCCAGGGATTTTTGAACATGTTCGTACATTAATGAGGAGACTTGCTGAAACCTGCCTCCACTTGAACAGTGACCCTGTGGAACACTTCTCCTAATGTGTTTGTCCTCAAATGCATAGCTGCTGTTAGGGTCCTCGAGGACTCTGATACACGCTGTAACAAGGGGTTCATGTGCTTAGTCGTAAAACGTCGTATCGGGGAAACCATTGCTTTCCAGACCTACGTTTATTTGGATTATTTGCTTCTTTTACTGTCCTCTACTAGCCCCTTTCATTTGCATATATAATTTTCGAACACACTAATTTAGATTTCATAGAAAGTAACTTGCTTTTGAGAACCCCACATACGGGCATAGTAACGTCTGTTAGCGATTCAGTTTTAGCATCTGTGGTGGTGTCAAGAGGTTCGCTGGGCGCTAAGACAAATTCACTGGTATTTACAACAGTTGTGTTACTAATTATCAGTGTATTATTACTAGCTGGATGTCGAGGTAAGATGGAAATCCGTGCCATTAGTAGTATTTGTTAATCGTGGCGTAAGTTGAAGTTGTGAACATCTCGAAGGTTGGTTTGAACACCACAGTGCATTACTGTTCCTGGTTCTATTAGAGGTGGTATGTCGTTGCCTTCCTCAGACGTTTGAAATGACTTACCTTATCAGTGGTAACAGAAGAACATACAGTTTAACATCGTCTCCGAACCACATTGCAACTCGCTATTTTTCACTTTAAGAGAAACGAAAGACATGAAACCTGAGAGTCAGTCCTATCATTTTTGACTGCTATTCGTAACCGTAAGATTTGGATCCATAGTCTGGCCTCTTAAGAGTTTTAATTAATTTTCATTGTCATCTGTCACAGGAATGACGCCAGCATATGCGAGGAGATTAATCTTGCCCTTAAATCTAAATCCATTACCGTTAAACGGTCTGTTTTCCCGTCGACCTGTGATGCTCTAACGAATTCTTTACATCGTTACGCTCCGTCCGTATGTCCACTTTGAAGCAACTGTACAGCCTCTTAATAGTAAACTGTTGCCAGCTATGCGGCAAAGCTATTCAAAATCTTAGTCTGTGCACAATGAGTGCGCTTGTGCTGTCCTGATACGACTTGCACTTTATGTCGTTGTTACTCAGTGTTTGAGAACTGGTAACACCTCCTGTACATCGGTGGGCTAAGTAGCGAGCACTGAAGGAGGAGTCAGTGTCCAAATAAACAGTGCTTGGAAACAAAATAAGACGTCTCGGAGCTGTACGCGAGGACTCGGTGTAACACAGGAATTGGAAGAAAGGAAGGAAGGAAGAGAGAAAGAAAGAAAGAAAGAAAGAAAGAAAGAAAGAAAGGAAGGAAGGAAGGAAGAATTAATAAGGAGGTACTGTAGAGTGGTCAAGGACTCCTGGGGGGAAAAGTTCCTTGTCGATGAAGATGAGCTGACAGTATGCATACTCGCAGTGGCTCTTACCGGCAACTTGGTTCGAGGGCTTTGCCCAAGTATAACCACATTCTAACTCATACAGTCACAACACTCCCGCTGATTTTTGCAATACATCGCGACAGCAGCAACGCTTCTGAATACGATATCGGGTAAGTGTGAAATGTATAGTTTATGTTGCTTTGTAACGTAACTTTTATAATAGCATTAACTGTGTTCCACAAAAATCGGCACTAACTAAAAAATGACACCACATTTACGTCCCTTTAGTTTCCTAAGGGCCCTGAGAGGTAAGAAACGGTACATAATAAGTCAGTTTATTTAAGATTCTCATACAGTATATAGATATGTACTGAACGATGGCGTTTTTCTTTTAAGAACAAAAAAAAGGCTAGTAAACAGCAGAAGACTTGATCTTTCTCAATAAAACGTCGAACGTCTACTCAGCAACGCGAAATTTTGTTCACTAAACTTAAGAGTCAAATCAGTGAATGTGGAATGTGGGAAACTAGTACGGAATGCAATACCTGCATTATTTAACGTAGCAAATATGCTACCACAACTGCAGCTGAAGGGAAAACCACACACACTATAAAATTTAAGGGGCAGTCAAATGGAAACCAAACGGATGGAAAAAAGTTAACTGCTCTTCTTTTTTTTCCAAAGGTAATGGCCAGAACTGTTAATACATTTATCCCATTTGAGACAAGATGGTCAATGCCTTCAAGGAAAAGATTTTCCCTACGAAACCATGATTGTACCCAGGAGTGCACATATGCAGTTTACTTACCTTATTTTACATCCGTCTCGCTGTCATTTGAATGCCCCATATAAAATGTCAGAAGCAATAAAACTGTTCCTCGACACAGAAGAAACCAGTTCCACGATTTTGCTACATTTGAGCCACTAAAGACAAGAATCTTAAATACACTCGCTTTTGAAGCAAAAGTAATTGCATTTACAAAAATACTCCTGTATTAGAAACTCGAGTCAAATGTCAATGTGAAAATCATTAGTCCCAATACAAAATGGTTACGTGTCAAAGAAAGTGCCTATCATAATAAAAGCACCCAACAGGAATACATGCTTCTTAGGGATGAAATACGTTTTTATATTCTCTTGCTTTCAGCGGAGTAAGCTGCAATTATACCCTTATTCGAAAGTGTTTTATACGTGAATAAGTTTTAGCTAGTCACTGAATCAGTGGTATTCGCCCTTTTTACATTTATTTCTCTATCGTTGATGTCTCCTGATAATTTCGTAATGCTTGAACGAAAAATACTATAACTGTTTCGTTAATTACGTAGAAAAATAATTAAAACAATCAATCTTACGGCTGTCGTTTTCCCCGCTCGGGGCGCTAGTGTCGTTTCACCTGTTAGACGTTAACAACTTCCATAGCAATGAGTTTCGAGACTGTATTTGTTAGATCGTGGTATTATCTTATCAGATATCGTCATGTGGTAGCTATGTACCTCAGTTAGTATCAAGTTTTGCTGTAATACATAAATGTGAACTTGTACAGTTGCAGAATCATTTATATGGGACAGAGAGAGCAGAATGCGTTTATCCTTTGAAATATTCTGCCTTTTAATTATCCCTATGAAAACCGGTGTATTTCCCAGCGAAAAAGATGAGACTAACTTAAGAACCAGCCCAAATTAGTGTGGCACGAGCTATAGCTGGACTTTAAGCGCGCTCGTTTCTACACTCCTGGAAATTGAAATAAGAACACCGTGAATTCATTGTCCCAGGAAGTGGAAACTTTATTGACACATTCCTGGGGTCAGATACATCACATGATCACACTGACAGAACCACAGGCACATAGACACAGGCAACAGAGCATGCACAATGTCGGCACTAGTAGAGTGTATATCCACCTTTCGCAGCAATGCAGGCTGCTATTCTCCAATGGAGACGATCGTAGAGATGCTGGATGTAGTCCTGTGGAACGGCTTGCCATGCCATTTCCACCTGGCGCCTCAGTTGGACCAGCGATCGTGCTGGACGTGCAGACCGCGTGAGACGACGCTTCATCCAGTCCCAAACATGCTCAATGGGGGACAGATCCGGAGATCTTGCTGGCCAGGGTAGTTGACTTACACCTTCTAGAGCACGTTGGGTGGCACGGGATACATGCGGACGTGCATTGTCCTGTTGGAACAGCAAGTTCCCTTGCCGGTCTAGGAATGGTAGAACGATGGGTTCGATGACGGTTTGGATGTACCGTGCACTATTCAGTGTCCCCTCGACGATCACCAGTGGTGTACGGCCAGTGTAGGAGATCGCTCCCCACACCATGATGCCGGGTGTTGGCCCTGTGTGCCTCGGTCGTATGCAGTCCTGATTGTGGCGCTCACCTGCACGGCGCCAAACACGCATACGACCATCATTGGCACCAAGGCAGAAGCGACTCTCATCGCTGAAGACGACACGTCTCCATTCGTCCCTCCATTCACGCCTGTCGCGACACCACTGGAGGCGGGCTGCACGATGTTGGGGCGTGAGCGGAAGACGGCCTAACGGTGTGCGGGACCGTAGCCCAGCTTCATGGAGACGGTTGCGAATGGTCCTCGCCGATACCCCAGGAGCAACAGTGTCCCTAATTTGCTGGGAAGTGGCGGTGCGGTCCCCTACGGCACTGCGTAGGATCCTACGGTCTTGGCGTGCATCCGTGCGTCGCTGCGGTCCGGTCCCAGGTCGACGGGCACGTGCACCTTCCGCCGACCACTGGCGACAACATCGATGTACTGTGGAGACCTCACGCCCCACGTGTTGAGCAATTCGGCGGTACGTTCACCCGGCGTCCCGCATGCCCACTATACGCCCTCGCTCAAAGTCCGTCAACTGCACATACGGTTCACGTCCACGCTGTCGCGGCATGCTACCAGTGTTAAAGACTGCGATGGAGCTCCGTATGCCACGGCAAACTGGCTGACACTGACGGCGGCGGTGCACAAATGCTGCGCAGCTAGCGCCATCCGACGGCCAACACCGCGGTTCCTGGTGTGTCCGCTGTGCCGTGCATGTGATCATTGCTTGTACAGCCCTCTCGCAGTGTCCGGAGCAAGTATGGTGGGTCTGACACACCGGTGTCAATGTGTTCTTTTTTCCATTTCCAGAAGTGTAACTACAGACGTATGCACATACACTCTTTGCTGCAGCGAAGCATCAGAGACAAACAGTGGTATTGAGAATTATGGTAACGATTTCCTTTGCAAAGTTGATCATTATCAGGGAATTTACTGTATGGAATACTCGTGGGAAATAAGCACAAGTTATTGTCTTGTAAACACAACTAAAGCTACTGGCGCAGGTTCTGCCCGTTAGTAGCTCTTTGGTACAGATGCCACTGTATGCGTTTGCTCAACGTTCCCCCAGCAGCTCGGGGGTAACAGATGTTTGTTTGAACGGGTTTGCACACAGGCAACAAGCACTGTGCCTCTAGCCCGAGTTTCTATTATAAGGGCACTGAGGCAGCCCGAAGCTATTAAAGTTCTGAACTAACACTCGGTCTCCTCTGGCGCCACTTGCCGCCTGACTGCAAGCTACAACTAACTCATCCCACATTACGAAAGAGGCGCACGTGCTGCGCGCTACGCTCGAATACTTTCCGATGCACACAGACGGTGGTATTCTGCTAGAATGCTACGTACAGTGTTTATCTCGAAATACACAGTCCAGTCACATTAACGCGACCATCGCTCATGTTTTCGATCCCAAAGTGCAATAAGCCACGGCCGGTGGCAGCACTAGCTGTGGAGGGTATATAAAGCGTGTCGGGGCGAAGCGATTTATCTGACGTCCAAGAGGGCATGATCATTGGCTTACGGGCCAAGGGCGGAAGCATTTTCGAAACGGCTAAGTTTGTAAAATGTTCGCGTGCTGTCATGGTTAAAGTATACTGTGCACGACAGAATGGCGCTATCCAAACCCGGCGCCGAGGCAACTCTAGTACACCACGGACCATAGACGGATGCGGAGATATTGTAAGTAGGCTGTTTAGGTTTTTATGTTGGTAACGCCATGCAGCGCTCTATATGAAAATCACTGACTGTGCTGTGTGCAGTCTGGGGCTGGTTTGCACTGTTGGAATATGCTATTGTAGTGTTGGGCAGTTGGCTGTTAACAGCGCATAGCTTTGCGCAGTTGGAGGTGAGCCGCCAGCAGTGGTGGATGTGGGGAGAGAGATGGCAGAGTTTTGAGAGCGGATGATCTGGACGTGTGTCCATCAGAGACAGTAAATTTGTAAGACTGGATGTCATGGACTGATATATATATTATGACTTTTGAACACTATTAAGGTAAATACATTGTTTGTTCTTTATCAAAATCTTTCATTTGCTAACTATGCCTATCAGTAGTTAGAATCTTTTATTCAGCTGACAGTAGTGGCGCTCGCTGTATTGCAGTAGTTCGAGTAACGAAGGTTTTTGTGAGGTAAGTGGTTTGTGAAAGGTATAGGTTATTGTTAGTCAGGGCCATTCTTTTGTAGGGATTTTTGAAAGTCAGATTGCGTTGCGCTAAAAATATTGTGTGTCAGTTTAGTGTTGATCAGAATAGGTAAAGAGCGAAATGTCTGAGTACGTTCAGTTCTGCTCAGCTGTTTGAAAATCAAATAACGTAAGGGGTTTACCAGCACAGTAATTCATAAAATTTTCTAAGGGGACGTTTCAATATGTACAGGCGATTAGACCTGCAGCTGTTGAGCAACTGACCCCTCAGATGAACCAAGGGGCTACCAACAGCAACTAGCTAGGTGGTGCAGTGGTTAGGACACTGGACCCGCATTCGGGAGGACGACGGTTCAAACCCGCGTCCTGCCATCGTGATTTAGGTTTTCCCTGATTTCTCTAAATCGCTTCAGGCAAATGCCGTGATGAATGCTTTGAAAAGGCACAGCGGATTTCCTTCCCCATCTCCCCCTAATCCAGTGGGACCGGTGACCTCTCTGCCGACCGCTGTGGCCGAGCTGTTCTAGGCGTTTCAGTGCGGAACCGCGCTGCTGCTACGGTCGCAGGTTCGAATCCTGCCTCGGGCATGGATGTGTGTGATGTCCTTAGGTTAGTTAGGTTTAAGTAGTTCTAAGCCTAGGGGACTGATGACCTCAGATGTCAAGTCCCATAGTGCTTAGAGCCATTTGAACCATTTGATAAAATTCAGCAGCGTGTCGGGAAACGTTATAGCAGATTGTGTATTCTGATTTCCTATAAAAAAAAGTTTCCGACGTAAGTTCTTTTGTCAAATATTGTCACTTTTTTCCGAAAACGGCTGTGTGTGCGGGGTGCGTCGTGTTGCGGCGTCTCTGGCAGCGGGTGTGCCGCCAGCAGCCTGCCAGGCCGCGCCGCGCGCCGGCCAAGTACTAAATCTGAGTGATTTACCAACGTTTTACAGACGGCCCCGTCAGCGTTTTCTGGCTCAGTGTAATACCGAAATATCCCCCACCGGCTCTATTTTCTCTTCGAGCGCCACTGTGTTATGGCATGTGAGGCGTAATAAGAGGCGTACTAGAGTCTACATTAGTGAATTCAAATCCGCTGGTAGTCCCACCTCTGATTTTTTTTCAAATTTTTCTTGCTTCTCTATAACAGTCAAGCACTTAGTTTTTGATAATGACATTTCGGTTGGTTAATATATTTTTTTCCTCCAGGGGTTCTGACCACAACTCTCGCATTCTTCCCACAAAAATGGCTCTGAGCACTATGGGACTCAACTGCTGAGGTCATTAGTCCCCTAGAACTTAGAACTAGTTAAACCTAACTAACCTAAGGACATCACAAACATCCATGCCCGAGGCAGGATTCGAACCTGCGACCGTAGCGGTCTTGCGGTTCCAGACTGCAGCGCCTTTAACCGCACGACCACTTCGGCCGGCATTCTTCCCACAATAAATTTCCTTGAAACGGAAAAGCTTTCGTCAACGAGTCGGCACGGTTTTAGGAAGCGTCACTCGTGCGATACTCAGCTTGCACTTTTCTCAAATGGTATCCTACGAACTATGGATGAGGGGCAACAAGCAGATTCCATATTCCTACATTTTCGTAAAGTATTTGACATGGTGCGCCACCGTTAACGAAGATTCGAACACACTGAATAGGTTCACAGATATGAGTAGCTCCAAGACTTCTTAAGTAACAATGCCCAGTACTTTGTCTCCGCCGTCCCGTATTCACCAGAGACAAGGGCTTCGTCAGGAATGTCACGGGGAAGTGTGATACACCGGTCTTATTCTCTATACTGGGTGTTGAAAAAAGTGTCGAATACTTTGAGGGGTGGTAGTACTCACCGAAACAAGAAAAGCCGGCCGGAGTGGCCTAGCGGCTCTAGGCGCTACAGTCTGGCACCGCGCGACCGCTGCGATCGCAGGTTCGAATCCTGCCTCGGGCATGGACGTGTGTGATGTCCTTAGGTCAGTTAGGTTTAAGTACTTCTAAGTTCTAGGGGACTGATGACCTCAGAAGTTAAGCCCCATAGTGATCAAAGCCATTTGAGCCATTTTTTTCGAAACAAGAAAAACACGTCCAGTAAACATGGGTCAGGAAATACATACTTTCTGCAATAAAGACGAGTTTACAGGTGGTTTTCAACGTGGTGTTCATTCATGATAATGCACCCCTCTGATCTCAGAAGTAAGGAATGACGCACCCTTTGAAGTATATATACTCTGTTGTACCTGCTGACAAGTATTGAGCCGCGCGGGATTAGCCGAGCGGTCTATGGCGCTGCAGTCATTGATTGTGCGGCTGGTCCCGGCGGAGGTACGAGTCCTCCCTGGGGCATGGGTGTATGTGTTTGCCCTTGGGATAATTTAGGTTAAGCAGTGTGTAAGCTTAGGGACTGATGACCTTGGCAGTCAAGTCGCATAAGATTTTACACACACACAAGTATTGAAGACGTGAACCTGTGGCGCCCGCACATCGTTAATCGACGTGGCGTAGACCAATTCCTTCAAGTGTACCCCATAACCCGAAATGTAGGTGATGGTGATCTGGAGAACGGAAAGGCCAAGGTGTGGAGCCGCCCCCCCCCCCCTCCCCCGACTAATCCAGTGGTCCTGAAATATTCGCACACATTGTGACGAAATTGTGTTGGTACGCCATAGTGCATAAACCACATTTGTATTCGTTCCTGCAATGGTACAGCCTCCAGCAAGATGGGCAATACATTAATGAGGAAGTCCAGATAATGATTCCCCGTTAACCTTCGTAGTAGCATGAATGGCCCTATTAATCTATCGCCAAGTACGTCTACCCATACTTTGATTGAGAATCGGTGTTGATGCCCTCTTTCCTGAATTTCTTGGGGATTTACATTTGCCCATAGATGCTGGTTATGGAAATTCACATCATTATCTCTTGTGAACCCTGCATCATCGGTAAATAAAATCTCGGATGAGAACGGTGGATCTGCGGCATACTTCTGCAACTGCCATTGACAGAACCACCATCTGCCATGATGATCCTCTAGCCTTAGGGTATGAACGCGCGATAGGTGATATGGGTACAGGAACTGTTCATGAAGTAACCCCCTCCCCCTCCCCCGTGGTATGAGAATGAGACACGTCTTCTACTGTTGCTAATCGTCGCACATGGTCCCAGGGGTTTCTTCCACCGAACGTAGCACACGCACTTCCATCTCAGGTGTGCGGCTGTGCGGGGCCTTACACTGCCAGTCAGACTGGTAGAGCACCTGCCTGCGAAAGCCAAAGGTCCGGAGTTCGAGCCTCGGTCAAACACACAGTCTCAATCCGCCAGAGTGAAAATTTCATTCTGGCTGGAAAAGTCTGCCGAACAGGTTATCGGAGGGCACTCTGCGCTATGGATATTTTTCTGCGTAGAGAGCACCGGCTCTCATTTACGTGCATTTGCTAAACCATAGCAGAATATCATATCCGCCATTTCACTTGTCGAGTAGTAGGTTTCCATTGCTAACAAGTGGTAGAAGAGAGAAAATGTAAATATACTCCACCATTTGTACGTACAATCAGCGCAATAACAGTAAACACACAAGTGAATCCACGTTTGCAAGAAAGTAGAACATGATACGTACCACGAATTGACAGTACTGCACAATAAGGCACACGACGAAGACTAACATAGCCTACAACACGACTCGAACCGCACAACTGACAGCAGACCACCTAATGGTAGGTAGAGTACTGTGAATAAGACATCATAATACCCTGCCGACATATTTGACGGAGCGCCAAAGCAACGACTGGGCTAACATCCGCAACCAAGCATCGCGCTGCCCTTACTATAAACACGTGTTCATCTCTGAAAGTATGCGTTTCTGGACCCCAATCTACTGGACTTATTTTTCTTGTTTCGATGAGTACTACCACCTCTCAAAGTACTGAACACTTTTTTTTGAGTACCACCTATACATAAATGATCTGACGGAGCAGCAATCTGCAGATTTTTGCTGCTGATTCTGTGGTGTACGGGAAGGTATTGTCTTTGAATGACTGTGGCGGATACAAGATGACTTAAAATTTCTAACTGGTATGATGAACGGCAGCTAGCTCTAAATGTAGATGAGCAGGAAAAGTAAACCCGTAATATTCGAACAAATCATTAGTGGAGTGCTGCTTGACACAGTCACTTCGATTAAATATCTAGGCGTAATGTTGAAAAGCGATATGATATGGTACAAGCCTGTAAGACTTCTTGTAGGGAAGGGGAACAGTCGACTTCGGTTCATACGAGAATTTATTACCCCAAGTATTACGGAGATGCTTCGACAACTCAAATGAGAATTCATGGAGGGAAGGCGATGTTCTTTTCGAGGAATACTATTGAGAAAATTTAGAGAACTGGCTACTGAAGCTGACTGCAGTACGACCCTACTGTCGTCAACATACAATTCACGTAAGGAGCACGAAGATAAGGAAAGAGAAATTAGGGCTCGTATGAAGACACATAGATAGTCATTTTTCCCTAGCTCTATTGGCGAGTGGAAGAAGAAAGGAAATAACCAGTAGTGCTGAGAGTACCCTCCGCCACGCACCGTAAGGTTAATTGCACAATATGTATAAATGTGGCTGTAGATAGCTTTACAGCACGGAACTCGTCGACAAATCATTCCACCTAGTGGCTCTAAGAAAACTTCCAAAATCGCTGCAGCTCTCGTCAGCCGTTGCATGTAACTTTGCTATCCCTGAAACTGCATCGAAATAAACATATTTTGACTACTATAGCGAGGAGAAAAAGTCTACACACATAGCAAGGTGACTAATTTTCAATTAACTCTAAAATGCTTGGCAAGGGGGGGGAGGGGGGTTCGTAGATCACTTTCTGTTCCTCTAAAGTGTTACAGTCTCGAACAGCACGTAAGAAAAATGAACACCTAGATCTTTCCGTGCGAGCTTCGATTTCTTATTTTTTTATAATCGTCATTTCTCCCTCAGTACGAGGAAGACAACACGATATTTTCGCATTCGGAAGAGGAAGTCTGTGATTGAAATTTCGTAAAAAGACCTCGCTACAGCGAAGGACGGCTTCGTTTTAATGACTGCCTACCCAACTCAAGTATCATATCCGTTACTCTCTCTCCCCTACTTCACAATAATACAAAACGAGCGGCCTTCCTTGAACTTTTTGGGTGTTTTCCGTTAATCAAAAGAGGGCGGACAAGCGTAATGTAGGCAATCTCTTTAGCAGATTCTTGCATCTTCTAAGTATTCTAATGGTATAGAAATTCCACCTTTTGATAATCAAAAGGTTATGAAACAGCTCGCAACTCATGAACTAAAACGCAAGAAGACGATTGAACACAGACCGCAACACAAATCTGAATAGAAAAAAGTAATTTTTCCCCCGATTAGGAAAAGAAATGTATTATTGACGCAGGTGACAAACTGAAAACCTATTGCCTGTGATACTATCGGCAGAAGATAGTCGTCAGTCTTAAGTATGATAAATTTTAAAGTTCTGTGCCTTATTTCCGTAACAACTGACGTGCAACATCGCATACCCTAGTACCAAGGGTGTTAAACATTAAACTAAATGTTCCAATACGAACTACAAATACCACCCCTATTTTACAAAAAATAGTTTGAAGCCTAATTGTATCAACAACTCCTAAAGCTGTTATCCTTTGCAAACATTCTCTCAGTCAATCAAATTGAGAATCCACTGAGGATAGCAAACCATATGCTCAGATATGAGCGGAAGAAATGATTTAATGCACTCCCTGGCAGCTTGGAACTGTGTTGTACACCAGGACTGGAATCCGAAACCTTGTGTTTCGCGGGCAATGGTCTTGCCGTTTTCTAAGTTATCTGCGCGCGGCTCACGACCTACCCTCACAGCCTTACTTCAGCCAGTCTCTCTCTACTACTTTCCAAACTTCACAGACGCCCTTCTGAATACATCGCTCCAGTGCTCCACATTGCTCGCATTTAAAACTTTAAACTTAACAACGCAAGTTGAATCGGTTTACACGTGTCTTTCAGCTCTTAGTGCACCGCGTACAAACCGAAAGAAATTATGATTGCATACTTCACCTGCGTGAGTGTTCGGAGAGACGTCCAAGAATCATTTCTCTGAAAGTATCAACATGTGCCACTTCCGCACTTACATGCTGTGAGGCATCTGGGAATGTCTCTTTTCTTATTGCGACACTGCAGTGTTTTTAAGAACGTGAATGTCTTATTACTCAGCACAGAGTATCTGCTCGTACGAAAACTTTATATACACTGTAGCTCTTAAATAAGAATATACAGTTAATACACTATGTGGTCAGAAGTATCCGGAACATGGCTGAAAATGACTTACAAGTTTGTGGCGCCCTCCATCGATAACGCTGGAATTCAATATGATGTTGGTCGACCCTCAGTCTTAATGAAAGCTTCCACTCTCGCAGGCATACGTTCAATCAGGTGCTGGAAGTTTTCTTGGGGAATGGCGGCTCATTCTTCACAGAGTGCTGCACTCAGCAGAGGTATCGATGTCGGCCGGTGAGGCCTGGCACGAAGTTGCCGTTCCAAACTATCCCCAAGGTGTTCTGTAGGATTCAGGTCAGGATTCTGTGCAGACCAGTCCTTTACAGGGATGTTAGTGTCGTGTAATCACTCCGCCACAAGCTGTGCATTATGAACAGGTGCTCGATCGTGCTGAAAGATGCAGTCGCCATCCCAGAACTGCTCTTCAACAGTGGAAAGGAAGAAGGTGCTTAAAACAACGATGTAGGCCTGTGCTGTGATAGTACCACGCGAAACGACAAGGGGTGCAAGCCCACTCCATGAAAAAAAAAAATGACCAAACCGTAACACCACCGCCTCCGAATTTTAATGTTGGCACTACACACGCTGGCAGATGACGTTCACCCGGCATTCGCCATAAACACACCCTGCCATCGGATCGTCACAACGTTTTTCCACTGTTCAGTCGTCTAATGTTTACGCTCCTTACACCAAGCGAGGTGTCGTTTGGCATTTACGGGCGTGATGTGTGGCTATTAGCAGCCGCTCGACCATGAAATCCAAGTTTTCTCACCTCCCGCCTAACTGTCATAGTAGTTGCAGTGGAGCCTGATACAGTTTGGAATTTCTGTGTGATGGTATGGATAGACGTCTGCCTATTACACATTACGACCCTCTTTAACTGTCGGCGGTCTCTTGTCAGTCAACAGACGAGGTCGGCCAGTATGATTTTATGCTGTACGTGTCCCTTCGCGTTTCCACTTCACTATTACATCGGGAACAGTGGACGTAGGGATGTTTAGGAGTGTAGAAATCTCGCGTACAGACGTATGACACAAGTGACACCCAATCACCTGACCACCTTCGAAGTCCGTGAGTTCCGCGGAAGCGCTCCATTCTGCTCTCTCACGATGTGTAACGATGTCTACGGAGGTCGCTGAAATGGAGTACATGGCAGCACAATGCACCTAATACGAAAAACGTATGTTTGTGGGGGTGTCCGGATACTTTTGATCACATAGTGTATGTAGAATGTGTTTGTGAATGATGCATATGGATACAAGCTCGTGAGTGATGTCCTAACAGATAATACGGAAGTTCAATAACTGCATGAATTGGCGCATAAGAACATACATCTTCATCCAAATATCCCAAGATTTGCTAACTGCTTTTTTTTTTTTTTTTTTTTTTTTTTTTTTTTTTTTTAACTTCCTATTGCTTCACGCGTGGGTTGGTTGCCATGATTACATCTGTTCTATATTCAGGAGGATCAGGGTTCAAATTCCTGTCCACTCAATGCGGGTTAGGTTTACTGAAATTACTTCAGGCGCATAGTGCGTGAATGGTTTCTTAAAAAGATCCCATGCAACTGAGCTGGTAGTCTGTCTTCAGTGATTAAGACAACATTAAAGCTACCTTGTGTTAGGACGTGTTACAGCTTCTTGGGCTACGTACGTTTAATTTTTGAGAACCAACAATGGACGGTCTTGGGTGAACTATCTGAACTAAGAGGACGTCAGTTTCCGATTTGTTTATTTGCTCTAAAGGGAGTGCCGCAGAGGATGTATCAGATTTCATAGTATAGTTACACGCAGTTTGACCTGTGTAGCACCTGCTAACAGCTACAGTTGCAGAAATTAGTTGTGTACTTGCCTGACACCGTCAGTTTGTCACCGTTGTCTGGTTTGTAAAGTAACTAATATCGATTTCTCTGTGTATAGAAGCTAATGTTGACAATCAAATGCACAAGTACGTTACATGTTTAAAAATGAAGAAAAAAAATTGTATAAGTTTCCTACTTTCGGGAGCAGTGTAACCATGAATTAATTACATTTATTTAAAATTTCAATTATTGGTGAACGGTTCTATTTTACGGATAGACTAATTATTTTTTGCATGTTGTATTATTCCCATCTTCTGTCCTAAATTTAATTAAGAAAGGGGTAACTTGATCAGTCATGTTTCGTATCTCTGACTGCAGAGATAGTTTGTTGGAACTCAGGTGCTGCGAGGGCTTGGAGGGGAGGAAGGAAAATTGGTACTGAACGTCCAGTGGATCATACGATACACTTTCTCCACGTTTCCATCTCTGATTGCAGTTTTGGTATGTTCTTTATGTGAATAATCATGAAAGGAGAACGTCACGTTTTAATTAACCTAACCATTTCTAAATGTTTTGAGTGAAGCAAGACATTCCTGACAGATGTTCACCACGCTTGGATGAAATTTCATTTGCGATAAAGCGTCCAACAAAGAATTTCACGACGGCATTATTTTCACTTTACCCATCCGAATGAAACATTTGACTACTAGAGTGAACACAGCTACTCTGCTAATGAATCTGATACTTCTGTTATGCTGTAGCGAAACACTGACCAAAATAAAATACATTTTAATCGATATCAACTTTTCTGTGCAACATTTAGAATTTTTCTCATTGTCCCTGCATTTCGATGACATTCATTATCGCGCAAAATGACAGATTTAATGTCAGCAGTTCCACAGTTTAGCGTATTTTCCTAAATGTGACATTTCAAATGAGCTGTGGTGGCATCAAAGCGACATGGTGCAGTAGTTACATGCATGAGTCGTCACGTGCTTCGGTGGCACAATGGCACGTGCGGAGTAGACAGTGACGTCAATGGAATCGGATGAAGTCGGCGGGGCCTTGCATCAGCGAGATAGGCGTAAGCTAGCAGTGCGAATCTCACCCAGGGCTAACCATGGGCGCGCATCAAAGGATTCATTCATAGCAGATAACACGGAACGCCTAAAGCCGATCTCACCGGCATTCCGTCGAAGGCAAGCTCAGTTCCGACTGTCGTAAAATACGTCCGTGGATCTGGGCGTCAGTTTCATGTACGTAGGTAGAAGTGTACGAATTGTTAAATAGGAGCAGCATAGCCAACTGTCTGGAGGACAACACTAATAAACACTGTTTAGCTTTTAAGATGTGCAACTTTTGTTATAATCAAAATACGGGGGAATTTCCTACCTACAATATATTGCTACTTTCAAAGACGTGTCCTGGGTTGTTGAGAAGAATTAAAATGTCCAGCCGTTCTACACTGTTCGATAACAGAATGAGATTTTTACTCTGCAGCGGAATGTGCGCTTATATGAAACTTCCTGGCATCCAGATTTTTGGATCTCTAAATAACTCACGGTGAGTCCGGGGTTACTTCTCAGAAATGACTTAGCTGACTTGATACCCTAACTTTGTAAGAACCGAACTAATGGCTAAGCCATGTCTCCGCTGTATACTTTCTTTCAGGAGTGCTAGTTCTGCAAGGTTCGCAGGAGAGCTTCTGCAAAGTTTGGAAGGTAGGAGACGAGGTACTGGCAGAAGTAAAGCTGTGAGGACAGGGCATGAGTCGTGCTTGGGTAGCTCAGTTGGTAGAGCACTTGCCCGCGAAAGGCAAAGGTCCCGAGTTCGAGTCTCGGTCCACAGTTTTAATCTGCCAGGAAGTTTCACTGTTCGATAAGTTCGTGATTTAGAAATGCATAATTAAGCATATGCCTCATGACACACTTCAAACGCATGTTTCACACACACACACACACACACACACACACACACACACACACACACATAAAGAAAACAGGATAGCAGCGAATGATTATGTAGTTAAACGATGTAATGCATCGGAACAACCAGCACGAGCACAGACTGTAAGTGATGCTATAGTCAAGTGTACGGTCGAATCGTGTTAGCGAGGTGGGGGGGTCTAAATCGTTGTCCGAGTATTTTCTAGATTTAGGTTCTCCATAGTTTCTCTATGGCTGAGTACACATCCTTCCGCATCAACTGACTTGAGTCGATCGAACGTTAAACTCTAGTGGAAACATGACGTTCTAGCTAAACAGTAAGCTATCTAAATAACAAGATAGGAATTAAAAATGGCCATCCACTACGAGATCGCTATACACAATGCATTAGTTCGGTTCTTACAAGGTTAGGGTATGAAGTCAGCTAAGTCATTTCTGAGAAGTAACCCCGGACTCGCCGTGAGTTAAATAGGTGAAAAGAGCCACAACTGTTCGATTTTACTATTGCTGACAAATAGTTGGAAACAGTCCCTATCATAAAATACCTTGGAGTAGGCATCAGGAGCGACCGTAAGTGGAATGACCACACAAAACAAACGGTAGGAAAAGCAAACGCTACACCGAAACTTATCAGGAGACTTAGGAAAATTTAATTCATCCACGAACGAAGTTAGTTATAAAATATTTGCTCGACCGATTCTTGAGTAATGAATATCAGTCTGAGACCCGTACGAGGTTGGATTAATAGAAGAAACAGAAGATCCTACGAACAGCGGCACGGTTCGTCATGCTATCGTTTAATCCGCGCCTGTGTGTTGTGCAGATATATTAAATGTAGCTTATAACATACTTTTCCTGATGAATGTAGTTCAAAATATGTAGAATGACTCGTCAGATGTAAGGGAGGACAGGAAGACCATTATCCTTCCAGGTTAAATAAAGCAATAAACGAAAGATATTTCCGCCTCGTATGTTCCGGCCATCCTGTGAGTGAACCGAGAGCCGAGGATGGGCAGAAGATACGCGTCGAGTAATTCGTGAAAAAGATGGGTTTACACGGCTGCACGCTCAAAATGTATTGGAACAATAGTATGGAAGCAGAAGTAAGTATTGGCAGTGTTCTGTTATATATGTCGTTGCACCAAGGCCCAAGAGAAAGACAGGCAGCGGCGTGTACGTCGCTCGCTCAGCTCAGCAGACAAAATGCGTTTCTTAACCTGTTAACTCGCAGCTGGGCGTGTTCTTACTAATGAAAATTGCATCTTCTACTGGAATCTTATTATGAAGTCTTACTGGTTAACAATACTACAACAAAATTTAACTTAAGATCAATACTCGACATTAATGGTAAAAAAGGCTTGTTTATAGCATTTAGTTCAAATGGCTCTGAGCACTATGGGACTTAACATCTATGGTCATCAGTCCCCTAGAACTTAGAACTACTGAAACCTAACTAACCTAAGGACATCACACAATACCCAGCCATCACGAGGCAGAGAAAATCCCTGACCCCGCCGGGAATCGAACCCGGGAACCCGGGCGTGGGAAGCGAGAACGCTACCGCACGACCACGAGATGCGGGCATAGCATTTAGTCTCTTCTGTTTAACAGTCCTCATTTCATACAAGAAGTGGAGCCTTATGCAACTGATAGTCATTTTGGCACGATCTTAATTTTATTGTCCCAGTACAGCCGTAACAAATTACAACCAGGCCTATGGAGTTCTGATCATTGTAGGACAAATAACAGTAAGACTCCATAACAGCGGATTCCAGTACAAGTTGCAATTCTCGTTTGTACATCCACAACCGGTTACGAGTAAACAGGTGTAGAAACGTAGTTTGTCTGCTGAGTTGAGCGAGCGAGCGCAGGCCTACCTTCGTGACGTAAGCGCCGCGGCCTGTCTTTCTCGCAGGTCTCGAGTTGCACACTATGACGTCACACGATACATTATTGTTACGTCACGTGCCACAGTCGAAGTCTGCATCTACATTTATACTCCGCAAGCCACCAAACGGTGTATGGCGGAGGGCACTTTACGTGCCACTGTCATTACCTCCCTTTCCTGTTCCAGTCGCGTATGGTTCGCGGGAAGAACGACTGCCGGAAAGCCTCCGGTGCGCGCTCCAATCTCTCTAATTTTACATTCGTGATCTCCTCGGGAGGTATAAGTAGGGGAAGGTAATATATTCGATACCTCATCCAGAAACGCACCCTCTCGAAACCTGGACAGCAAGCTACACCGCGATGCAGAGCGCCTCTCTTGCAGAGTCTGCCACTTGAGTTTGCTAAACATCTCTGTAACGCTATCACGGTTACCAAATAACCCTGTGACGAAACGCGCCGCTCTTCTTTGGATCTTCTCTATCTCCTCCGTCAACCCGATCTGGTACGTATCCCACACTGATGAGCAATACTCAAGTATAGGTCGAACGAGTGTTTTGTAAGCCACCTCCTTTGTTGGTGGATTACATTTTCTAAGGACTCTCCCAATGAATCTCAACCTGGCACCCGCCTTACCAAAAATTAATTTTATATGATCATTCCACTTCAAATCGTTCCGTACGCATACTCCCAGATATTTTACGGAAGTAACTGCTACCATTGTTTGTTCCGCTATCATATAATGATACAAGAAAGGATCCTTCTTTCTATGTATTCGCAATACATTACAGTTGTCTATGTTAAGGGTCAGTTGCCACTCCCTGCACCAAGTGCCTATCCACTGCAGATCTTCCCTCATTTCGCTGCAAGTTTCTAATGCTGCAACTTCTCTGTATACTACATCATCATCCGCGAAAAGACGCATGGAACTTCCGACACTATCTACTAGGTCATTTATATATATTGTGAAAAGTAATGGTCCCATAACACTCCCCTGTGGCACGCCAGAGGTTACTTTAACGTCTGTAGACGTCTCTCCAGTGAGAACAACATGCTGTGTTCTGTTTGCTAAAAACTCTTCAATCCAGCCACACAGCTGGTCTGATATTCCGCAGGCTGTATCGGTAGGTTCAACCCACCAAATGACTGAACTCTGAAGGCTTGGTACCTGGAGGAACCCGTCGCAGGGTCTCCGCGCTGCTCGCGCTACCCCGCGTGACGTCACGGAGCGGAACGTAAACGACCGGGAGTGGGAGCTAGGAACCCAATGCGAAGGGCACAATATACGTTCCGGCGCGCCTTCAATTTGCGGAGTGTAGCCGCGCGCGAGCGCCGCCGGCACCGGAGATTGCTCCAATAACTGAAACTGTAGACGAGCGGAAAGGTATAAAGCGGAGAGCCGAGCAGATTAACACCGCTGGGATGGACAGGCCGGCGTCTAATTAAAAAGCTGGCCTGCGTGGGCGCCGGGTCGATGCTAATGCGATACGCGACGAGGCGCTCGGGTGCGCGCTTCTCGGGTTAAAATGAACCTTCTGGGAACGCTCGTTCCCTCGGGTGTCCTCTTTCCAATTGAGTCTGGCACTACGCCGCCACCAGTTTCCTCGTGTCCGTAGCCTGTTCCAGACGTACGTCCCGAACAAGAAAACGCGTGGAAAAAATTTGCGCTCCTCTATGGAAGAAGTTCGGAACATGCACCGTCCCATATGTTGATGAGGTTCAGTAGGCAGGTGAGAAAAATGTTTGAGAGAGGTGATTCGTGGAGGGGAAGAAGTCCTTTCCCTCCCTCCCTTCGTTCCATCCTTACAGCCTTTGGTTGATCTGTTACTAGCCGATCGAAAAAATATTGCCTTACGGTACGACTCCGTCGTCAGCCTTTCATTCTTCATTGTTTACGGTCTCTCAGGTGTTTATTTCTTGTTTTAACGTACAGCAACAGTGAAAAAGGCCGAAGTGCTAGTGAGATGTGCGCACAGACATCATACCCGCATTGTAAGCAGAAAGACCCTACAAGTAGCGATGTTTATACTGAATAAAACGTACGAAAAACGCCCATTTTGCGCTCTGCCTACGGTTCGGTAATTTTGTTACACAACATAAATGACGTAATAAATGGTAGTAATTGTAGAACTGATAACGAAAGAAATATAAATGAACGTGCAAGGGAGAAAATGAAAGCTGCCGTTTTCTCTTTGTTTTTATGTTTGTCTGGTCGTTCGTTCGTTCATAATTAGAAATACACATCATTCAGTGGTTAGTCCATTGAGGATTTTATATCTTTACAGAATAAAATGGCTCTGAGCACTATGGGACTCAACTTCTGAGGTCATTAGTCCCCTAGAACTTAGAACTACTTAAACCTAACTAACCTAAGGACATCACACACATCCATGCCCGAGGCAGGATTCGAACCTGCGACCGTAGCGGTCTCGCGGTTCCAGACTGCAGCGCCAGAACCGCACGGCCACTTCGGCCGGCTTTACAGAATAGAAATTGCATTTTATAAATAATAAAAATTAGTTGATCGTGTAACTTCTGCCCTTTTGTGTAACCAGAGCAATTACAGTTTACATGCAAAAACAAAGAGTATAATCTTTATTTTGTACTCAGTAGAACGTGTTTCATTATGACCAAAGCCTAGAGTTTCCTGTTATTCATAAATGCGAAAGCTGTTTATGAATAACAGAGACATGTTTTTATAAGTTCGACGAAGTATTGAAGCAAAGTTTGAAAGCCCCTTATTTTGTGTTTTTTTTATTTTACCTTTTGGTTGAAGAAATTGCGTTTCCTAGCATTACATGATAAGCTGTATTGTTTTCTTTATTTTTACAACAACATCCCTCCGTTTCAAATGACAAATCAAAAATTTTCGAATAAAACCTGAATTAAACATTGAAAATTTCAGTTTTCCTATAAATAATATTTATTTTTAAGTAACAGACAGGAGGATAAGTATGTAGGACAAAAATGTTCCATATGTTAACCAGTCCTTTATATAACCTCACTCATTTTCTATACGGTTCACCGCTTCCGAATTTTAAGATGGCTGTCATACGTGCTCCCGGTACCATGAGATTCACACAACAAATGCCGAAGGCAATGAAATATGATTGGTGGAAAATTCCCGAAGTACTCAAAGGTGCTGCCTGAGACATGAGAAAAACGATAAATTTAATAGATTGCTGCATCAGGCGGGAACGGTATGAATAAGCACAACCTATGTAATTCTTTTTATTAAAAAGAAAAATAAATTTCTTTGAAATTAGACAAATGCGAATATGTAACTATTAAGGTCATTAAAATTAAAAATATACGAAAAACTTTATGATTCTCGTTCCTTATGTTCATTGTATTTGTAATTACACGGCTGGTGTACCACTTATGTTAAGAAATTTTTGATGATAAATAAAAACAGTCTACTCTGTGTCACGCTGTCTGCCCTCCAACACACACAAGAGTAAATTTTATCATGTAGCGTATGTGACAGGTCGTATGCGTATGTCAATGTAGTTAATCAAATTTTATTGACATTAACTTCCTTGTTTGTACTTTAATAAAAAGCCTTCGAAGAACTTCGCACCTCTTACAACAAACATAAGATACTGTTACGAAACAGGATTTGAAATGTGAAACAATCTCTAACAATATGTCTCTCGCTGCTATTAAGCAGTGTAAATGCTAGCCTTTCTTCAGGTTATGTTGGTCGTCATCAGTGTTCTGCTTTTGAATTTCGTCCTCAGTTGTTATGAGAAGCCAGCGAAGAGCATCAACTGAAGTAAATGTGAATTTGTGGTCTGATGTTAAGGAAAGCTGGAGCTTTTTCTAGATGACAGCTGCACCTTGTTACTGATATCTTAAAAGAAAGGCGTCCAAAGTGCATGTAAACACTCGTCGAAACGCGACAATACTTATGTTCGCACGTGTTCAAAAATGTCTAAATCACACACACATGAAGGAAGACTCGAACCTGCGGCGGGAGGGGCCGTGAGATCCGTGACATGGCGCCTCAAACCACGCGGCCACTCAGCGCGGCAAGGATGTCTTCAATCACAAACTTGCCATAAAGTTCGACAACAGCGTACGTGTTTCCCGAACACACACAAATCGAATATAGTAACAGCATTCAGTAGCATCGAGAGCTGCATCAAACCAATCTTTGGACTGAAGACGACGACAACATAGAAATTTCAAATTTTGCTCTTAGAGATTGTGATATGATCAGTGACTTACGAAGCTGCCCCGACTTTTCCAGCAACAAGTTTCATTAACTTCCCAGCGAGCACCGAAAACTAACAAGGGGAGGCCACGACGTTTGGAATGCGGATGTACTGCAAACTTCGTACTCTCGCAGTACTCCATGAGGACAACAAAATGTTTAAGCAGTAGCGTGTACTTCTCAAGCGTTATTGAGAAAATCGCAAGATAATTTGGGTCGTCAAATATGTACCTGCGAGTGGCCGTTACTATCACGAAGCGGCGGGAGCCGAGTGGTTAGTGTCCAAGCCCCGTAGTCGTAGGTCGCTGGATCGAGTCCCGTTCGTAACTTTTTTTCCCAAGACAGTCATATTCTTTACTATTTATGATACAATTGATATAACGGGAAAAATACGTGTAATCAGATGAACTTTCATTAAATTTACAATGTTATTTGGCAGTCTACAAAGTTTTATTATCACAAATAATATAATATTCCCCCTAGTAAACGACCAAACGCATAAGCAGTATCGTATTCTGCCTTATGGTAGATCTTGTCATGGGTTAAGCCTCTTCCACTTTTGTCTGTCCATAGCCAGTCTTTTCATTTCTGAATATTTGTCTTCTTTGATATTGTCCACCATTTGATATCTTCCTCTTCCCCTTTTTCCCTCCACCATTCCTTCTATTCCTTCCTTCAATAAACAGTCCCTCCTCAGACCATGTCCAATCCAGTTCTGTTTTCTCTTTCTGATAATTTTCAGCATGTCTGTTTCTTCTCCAATCCTTCTTAATACTTCTTCATTCCTTACTCGGTCTTCCCATTTCACTTTTTCCAGTCTTCTCCATAACTCCATCTCTAGTGATTCCAATCTTCTTTCATTTCCTTCCTCTTCCTTCTTCAATGTCCAGGTCTCCGCACCATATAAACCATATAAACGCATAAAGTGAAACTGAAAATGTCTGCTTGTTCGTGATTTGAGAAATCCTTTATACCTGGAAGGAGCCCGAAACTACTTGTTACCTGCAAGATTCGACTGCCACAGACAGCTTTCGAAAGATGTACAACTAATCGTCGCTTCCAACATTACCAGTACAAGTTGCAGGATGGTATTTTTCGTGAAAACGTGGAAAGCGTAAAGTTAAACGGCACCAGTTGCATTGAATAAATGCTATGTTTCCACATACGCAAGGTCTTTTGAGATTTTTCATGGAAAATTAAACCTCGATAACATTTTTAAAAACATCTCTTTCATTCGATAATTTGGAAGCAAACCATGCATAACACAGCATTTCATTAAATATTGGTTCTGATAATTGGTCATGCAGTATCGAGTGTATTTTAAGAGCGTCTTCACGAGAAGCAATTTCTCGAATTTCTCGTTCTCTTTCGATTAAGCCTGGCCCTCCCCTCGTTGGTCGTTTACTAGTCGGTAGTTATGAATATTATATTATTTGTCAAAAAAAACTTTGTAGACTGCCAAATAACATTGTAAATTTAATAAAAGTTCATCTGATTACACGTATTTTTCCTGTTATATCAACTGTAATATAAATAGTAAAGAATATGACTGTGTTGGAAAAAAAAGTGATGAACGGGACACGATCCAGCGACCAACGACCTACGACTACGGGGCTTGGACACAAACCACTCGGCTGTCACCGCTTTGTGATAGTAACGGCCACGCGCAGGTACATATTTGACGACCCAAATTATCTTGCGATTTTCTCAATAACGCTTGAGAAGTACGCGCTACTGCTTACACATTTTGTTCTCATGGAGTACTACGAGTGTACGAAGTTTACAGTAAATCCACATTCCAGACGTCGTGGCCTCCCCTTGTAAGAAGCTTGCAAAACACAAATGCACGAGGAACCTGAAGGACTTCTTATGGACTTCATTCTCGTAGTGTAGCGATGAACTTATTACGAGAAAAACTGCTGTATTTATTATTTGATTCTTGTGTAAAATTAGTGTTTTGCTTTTCTGACTCGTATTATACTTGACTTTCTCGTGCTGGGCATATGGAACGATAGACCTAATCTAATCTAACCTCACAAATGGCTACTGAAATAACAATATCGAGAGGGAAAAATTAGATATCGACCAGTATTGCCATTAAGGTAAGACAAAGGCGGCTGCTGGACCCTGGGGAGTGGCGGTGGGGTGGCGGGGGTAATCGAATCGCGTCCAATCAAAGGTCAGCGCCACACTCCGCCACCCTGCCGCTCGCAAGCCATCTCACATTTCTGCGAACATCCTCTAGTCACTACTCACCAAAAAACATCGCGACCAAGAAGCTATTTTTCATTCGAAATTGCAAACTGAAAGAAAAGGAAAAACGAATGTACTTATATCAGTATTTAATGCATCAGTAAAAGGCGTGTATTAGTAGCAAAAACTACGTTGCTAGTTTCCGGAAGAAAAGGGAACACTTCCACACGATGTTTTACATAAACAGTGTTTAACTTTCACAGCATCGCGTCTGCTGCTTCAAAATATGTGGCGACCTAATCAAGTCAAAACGATAATTAAACACACAATTTTTCGCAGCTGTACGGTTTTCGACGTAAGGTTTCATTTAACAAGTATTTACTGCCTGCTAGACATTTTAGTTCATATACAGGGTGATCAAAAAGTCAGTATAAATTAGAAAACTTAATAAACCACGGAATAATGTAGAAAGAGAGGTAAAAATTGACACACATGCTTGGAACGACATGGGGTTTTATTAGAACTAAAAAAAAAAACAAAGTTCACAAAATGTCCGACAGTTGGCGCGTGAAAGATCTCTTGCGCGCGTCGTTTGGTGATGATCGTGTGCTCTGCTGCCACTTTCGTCATGCTTGGCCTCCCAGGTCACCAGACCTCAGGCCGTGCGATTATTGGCTTTGGGGTTACCTGAAGTCGCAAGTGTATCGTGATCGACCGACATCTCTAGGGATGCTGAAAGACAACATCCGACGCCAATGCCTCACCATAACTCCGAACATGCTTTACAGTGCTGTTCACAACATTATTCCTCGACTACAGCTATTGTTGAGGAATGATTGTGGACATATTGAGCATGTCCTGTAAAGATCATCATCTTTGCTTTGTCTTACTTTGTTATGCTAATTATTGCTATTCTGATCAGATGAAACGCCATCTGTCTGACATTTTTTGAACTCTTGTATTTTTTTGGTTCTAATAAAAACCCATGTCATTCCAAACATGTGTGTCAATTTGTACCTCTCTATCTACATTATTCCGAGATTTATTCATTTTCAAATTTATACTGACTTTTTTATCACCCGGTAGTCTTCAATTTGATAGGTTTTTGAGTATTGTGCATTAAAAATAAAATTGTTGCACGCTTTCGAATGAGTTCAAAAGGCATCGCGAATCACTCAGGCCCTTTCGATGCGGACGTCCCCTCTTGAAACGCCCAAAAGCTGTAGTTTTTCCGCCTACATTGTGGCATGTGCTGCACGCTCGAAACAATTTTTATCGTCGCTGTGCGCTACCTTAAAAACCAATTAGACGACCCCTTTTTCTCTTCAATGTTTCGCACATGACTGGCGCTTTCTAAAGAGATCGCAATGTACGCGTGGGTCTTTGTGGAATCACCTGTAGCTTCCAGCCTTTCCTGTAAGTCTCGCGGTGTGGCCGCGCTGTTCTACGCGCTACCGTCTGGAGCCGCGCGACCGCTACGGTCGCAGGTTCGAATCCTGCCTCGGGCATGGATGTGTGTGTTGTCCTTCGGTTAGTTAGGTTTAAGTAGTTCTAAGTTCTATGGGACTGATGACCTCAGAAGTTAAGTCCCATAGTGCTCACAGCCGTTTATTTTTGTAAGTCGCGTACGTGAATTAACTAACAACAGCCGCTATTATATGATCCTTCCCTTTCTATGTTGCAGTTTCAGCAACAATAACAGTGCTTTGTTTGCAAGAGTTAAATAAGTAACACAAACTTACAAACGAATTATCTGTTGGCAGGTATTGCAGTGTTATTGCCAGCATTATCACTGTAAAAATAGCATTACTCGAAAGCTTATCATGTGAAAAAAAGAACACACGTACGCAGTGTTTCAAGAATATCAAATTCTAGCCTCAACATATTGTGGAATTTTAAAACAAATTTTCATAATCATGTAGCGTATCTCACAGTATAGCACTACTGTTTTCTAAATACCTCTCTATCCATAGTCATCTTATTTACGTATAATAAAAAACGCAGCACATATTGTTGAGTACAGAAGCTCATGTATGCGGACTGGTCAACCACTGAAGATAATTGTGGACACGAGGGAGCGCAACCATGTCTTCCTAGCACACGTTCAAACAATTCTGATGAGTCCTCTGTTACGAAGCGTCTGCACAGCTGCACAGGATGTGGTCCATCTGTCTCCATCTGTATCGATATTCTGACAGATACCTTTCAGTGTGTGGCTTAGGCAGGATATCACTTGTGTCACTAACATATTCTCTCTTCTCGTTCCATTCGGGAATGGTGTGTGGTCAGAAAGACAGTCTAGACAGCACCGTATGAACTCTAATTTCTCTTATTTTCTGGCCGTGGTCATTATCAAAGACTTATGTGGGAGTAACATGTTGCCCGACATTTCTTGGAACGCGCTTCTCGGAATTTCCGCAGTAAATCTCCTCTAGATAGACAACGCCTCTCTCGTAAAAACTGCCACTGGAGTATGTTCAGCATCTCCGTAACGCATTCGCACCGACTAGACGATCCCGTGGTGTCTCTCTTCGTTGGATTCAATCTCTCTCTCTCTCCCTCCCTCTCTCTCTCCCTCCCTCTCTCTCTCCCTCCCTCTCTCTCTCCCTCCCTCTCTCTCTCCCTCCCTCTCCCTCCCCTGTTAAACTTACGCGGTGGTGGTCCTAGACTGATAAACAGATAAACAGTACTTGAGAATCGGCCAAACGAGTATTTTGTGCGCTGCTTCTTTCACTGATAAATCACATTAGGGAAATCCCCATCGCACCCCCCCTCCCCCCCCCCCCCCCCACACACACACACAGATTTAGTGGTAACATGTCCCAGTGGATAGCCAGTCAAAAACACAGATCAAGCATCAAAAAGGAATAAAGTGTACTGAAATGTGAAAATAAGCAAAATAAAACAGTAAACACTCCTAACTTAACAACTATAGTACTGACCGCAGATGAACGCCGGCACGGTAGCTCAGCGTGTTTGATCAAATGGCTCTGAGCACTGTGGGACTTAACATCTGAGGTCATCAGTCCCCTAGACCTTAGAACTTCTTAAACCTAACTAACCTAAGGACATCACACACATCCATGCCCGAGGCAGGATTCGAACCTGCGACCGTAGCAGTCGCGCGGTTCCGGACTGCGTGCCTAGAACCGCTAGACCACCGCGGCCGGCGTGTTTGATCAGAGAGCTGAATTGTCTCTGTAGTAAAAAAACTGAGTGAAGGGGTCAGAATGAAGACAAGCACACACGGTAGCTCAGCGTGTTCGGTCAGCGGGATGGCTGGCCTCTGTAATAATAATAAAAAATAAAAAACTGAGTGACAGGATCAACAACGAACTTCAACAGATGTCACGTGACATCCGCTACAACCAAATATAAAAAAAAGAAAAAAAACCACACACACACACACACACACACACACACACACACACACACACACACAGCGAACGTCAACGGATGTCATGTGACGTTCGCTACGATCAAATACGACAAAAAAAGTGGTCACGGTGTTTGACTATAAAGCAAACGATCGGGATTGGAACTACATTGTGCCATTTGTTTTTATTTATGCACAACATTATAAACATGTCCGAAAGAACAGACGCCATATCCGTATAAGTATATAGTTCTGGCAGTACCGGCCATGACCTTCCTCTTCTGTGTGAATGCACACATATTACCCGAACTCTTACGGGACTTGGTAAGAATGTCTTCCACGAGTAATGAGTGTGTTGGGTAGGGACACTACGAATGTAGTGTGTGAACACATAAGGTGAGAATGTGGGTCTCACGGGAGGCGTGCGTGAGATAGTCCCTTCAGTCGCACTATCCTCTGTGCCCTCGGTGGCTCAGATGGGTAGAGCGTCTGTCATGTAGGCAGGACATCCTGGGTTCGAGTTCCGGTCGGGGCACACATTTTCACCTGTGCCCGTTGATATGTATCAAAGCCCGTCACCAGCTGAAGGTATTAATATATAATTCTAATTTCGTTCCATACTATACATTGGTTATAGAATATGAGTCATGTAGTAAGAACACGGCACCGACGCAAATAAACGTGATGAATAGTGAAATCAGGCGATATACCATATAGACGTCTCACAGAAATGAAAACGACAAATAAACGAGAGTAAACTATGTCGCAACATAGGAATTCACGAGTCAAAACTTCTAAAACGGAAGTTGAAAACCGTTAAAAACGTGTTGTGACAGAGCACAGAGATACTGTGTGGTTGTGAAACTGCTGTGTTCATTTGTTGCAGCTGATGTGACAAACTATTATGTTTTCATCATTTGGGAGTATTCACATTCACACGAACACCTAAATCGTGCAAGGCGGCATATCTCACTCACTCACCAGGCGTACAAATTAGGTGCGTCGGTAAGATTCCTATAATATGACCCATGTACTGTTACTAATGCCGTGTATGACACACCAGACGTGTTTTCCGGTGGAGGATTCGATTGACTTGTCGCCTTATAATCAAAGGTTTGCAGTTCCCATTCGACAGCCACTTCCTTTCGCCTCCTAATACAGTAGTTGTGCAGAATCAACTGTCATAGGTCCCTTTCTAACACCTCGCTATTACAAACGGACGTTACACCAGGCACAGACACGAATTTGAATACAGCGAACAGCGGAAGAAAAAAAGTTTTTGGTGCGAGGGATGTTTGAACATGGCTCGCCCGTTTGGCAGTCCAACACCGTGACCATTTAACCACGACGCCAATGCTCACTCAGACTCCTCTATATTGCACTTCCTGTCCTTGGACCGTTTTTTTTTTTTTCAGTTCAGTACACCTTATTCCCGTTTTCATGCTTGATCTCTTGATCTGTGTTCAGTTTCTGACACAGGCTGTCCACTGGGGGCCCTCTTACCACTAAGTCTTGCGATGGGGTGGGGTTAGGTGGGGAACGATGGGGAGCTTCCCTTGTTAGTATTTTACTGCTGTTCCTGTCTCCAGTGAGTTTTCACCAATAGCGTAATTAACGTTCATAGCTCTCTCCGCCTATACACGTGCAGTTTTTTATCTGTAAGTAAAAGGAGGGGAAAGAAGTGACCGCATGGATGTAAACATACGATTTCCCCACCTCATCATTACAAGTAACGTAAATTTGGGATGCTTTCTTGTTCCTGAAGAGAGAGGTAGCACGATTAACATTGTATGGCTCTACAAACAACGAAAAAATACCATTAACGGTCTTGACTAGAATTGTAAAACTACCGTAGTCAAATGGCTCTGAGCACTATGCGACTTAACTTCTGAGGTCATCAGTCGCCTAGAACTTAGAACTAATTAATCCTAACTAACCTAAGGACACCACACACATCCATGCCCGAAGCAGGATTCGAACCTGCGACCGTAGCGGTCGCTCGTCTCCAGACTGTAGTGCCTAGAACCGCACGGCCACTCCGGCCGGCAACTACCGTAGCCTATCGCAAGTAAGCGTCGACTGCGGTAGACTTCCTCGTAGCCTTGACCAATTATGATCGTAATCGCGTTACTTGTAGGTTAAGTGTGCTGCATCCGTACCCAGTCTGTTACATAAAAATAAACAGTATTTTAGTGAAATTGGAATTTCCAATGTTTAATGCACGTTTTATTCAAAAATTGTTGATTTGTAACGTAAAACAGAGAGATGCTATAGTAGAAATAAAGAGAAACAATACAAGCTTATCATGTAGCTCCAGAAAACGCAATTTTCTTAAAAAAGTGAAAATAAAAAAAATATAGCAAAACAGAAACATATCAAACACCATTTGATTACTTCGTCAAGCTTATATAAAACATTTCTGTTAATCACAAACAACGTTCGCACTTATCAATCAATAACAACAGAAAACTCTCGCCCTCAATCATGATGAACGTTCCACTGAGTACAAAACAAAAATATTTATGCAGATTTTTTATATTTGTGCATGTAAACGGCACTTGCGTCGAAAGTAATTGCTTTGGTTACATAAAAGGGCAGAATTTATGCGTTAAACTATTTTTTATTGCTTATAAAATGGACTTTTATATTTGATGAGGATATAAAATACACAATGGACTAACAGTGTACAATTTGCGGTTCAAATTACGTACAAAACAGGCAGACAGACAGACAAACAGATATCGTCGGCTCCCAGTTTTTCTCTGATAAATTCATTTGTATTTCTTCCCTACCAGTGCTACAGCATTTGCGTACTGTACCGAAACTAGTGAACGGTAGTTTTAGTAGAGCGCAACTCTAGGCTTAGTTCAACTAATTACGATGCGGTTGTGGAAAAAAGGTTAAAAATCCCATCCCATTTAAGGGCCTGAAGAGACGGTGGGGAAGGAAGAAAAGTGTGTAATGGAGTGAGGCAGCCTGGCGGAAGAACGCAGTCCTAATGTCGCCTGTCCTTTCCTCTCCGGCGCGCGGCGCCTCCTATTTCCGAGATTATTCACATTTGCATGATTCTGCCGTGCTGACTGAATAAACAGCCTCCCGAGCGCGCGGAGTCTGCATCACTGTCAACACTGTTGTCACTCGGGGAATGGTATACACAGAACTTTGTTGCGAAACCTGGGAGCCTGCTGCTACGAATGGTTAAGCAATACACAAAAATATAACGCAAATATGCTACTCCGATTCTACCACACTGTTGGGGCTTAGCAGAGATAAAAATATACCTAAATTTTGGTATACAACAACTCTGAACAGTAAAACGATGTGCTGAAAAATCGTGAATTTAAGTAGTATCATCCATCCTCTGAATTTGTACATGATGACGCTGTTCTTAAAACGAAAAGTTTTCGCCGTCAGTGACAACTTATGCGATAGTGTGCTGAAAATAATGCCTCAGAATTTTTTGTGTGAAAACTCTTAAAGCTTTTTAATGAAACAAACGTTAGTAACATTCTACATCTATTCTTCTGTCTACATATATGCAGCCCTCTCCCGCAAGAGGACTGTGAATTATTGCGAGTAACATGGCGGTGTGTAACATAACTATGTCTATGCGTGTAAAACAACGCGCTGCAATCGAGTTTTGAATTCGGAGATTCCGTCCACATTTTATGGAGCACTCTCTCTTTCAGCATGGAAATACCAGACCGCACACGAACGTCTTTGATTCATGTTGTCGATCATCCTCCGTACAGTCTCGACTTGACCTCACCCCATTTTCCTATGTTTCCAGAACTGAAGAAACATCTTCGAGGACTTCACTTTGATAGTGATGAAGCGGTGCAATCAGACGTGAGATTATGGTCCCGTCAACAAAGTCAAACACTTTGCAAAATGCTTCAAATGGCTCTGAGAGCTATGGGACTTAACATCAGAGGTCATCAGTCCCCTAGAACTTAGAACTATTGAAACCTAACTAACCTAAGGACAGCACACACATCCATGCCCGAGGCAGGACTCGAACCTGCGACCGTAGCGGTCGGACGGTTCCAAACTGAAGCGCCTAGAACCACTCGGGTACAAAGGCCGGCGGACAAACAATTACTGACCCATAGATCCATACTACTTTTACAATGAAAGCAAAGTACGATTCATCCACAAAGGAATTCGCTCGCAAAACCGATGTTGGACCGATTATTGAATAGTTTTAGCCACTCTGGATCCCTTTCCAAGCCGAATCAACTGAGGTAATGGGAAGTTTTAAATAAACGGGTACGATTTGTCACTGGCTTTAATAACTGAAAGAGCATAACAGAAATGCTCAACGTCCTGTAGCGAAATGGTACAGTAAAGCGTTCATTCTGAAATTTCAGAGCGAGTATGTTCGAAGTCAAGTAACATGTTACACCCTCAAACTTACTACGGTATGATGGTGAAATCGGCAAAATTCAGACCTGCTCAGCAGTAACGATAGCAGTTTCTCCCCACACATCTTCTGATGATGGACCAACACGATACTAATAGACCATGTGCCTCCGCCACAGATCGTGAGGTGGCTTACGTACTTTCTCTGGTGTTCAGACAGATATTTGCAATTTCGTTTTTGCAGCGCGTAGTAGGTGTCAGCCCCAGCAAGTCCTGCTCATCATGTCTTTCATACGACGTCTATCGTCTATGGAGTGCGTCGGTTTGTTTCCCGATTCAAACAAAATGATTTTTAAATCCTAATTTTACGTGCCCATTCGATAGAGCTCTAGCGTATTATTCTAGTGTGATATTCTTTTTATCGACATGTATTAACAGGAATAGTTAAAGACAAAGAACAAACAGTACTGCAGCAGCGACTGAGCAGCCCGGCGCCTTTGCGTGGCAATAGCAATCAGCGCGGGCCAGGGCAGTGATAACACTGCTCGAGTACTAGTTATTCCTAGTGTTTTACTGCCCCTGTTAATACGAGGGTCACTGCAAAAGAAATGCACACTATTTTTTTAAATCCATCTTTTCTTCTGCGTGTTTGGAAGTTTTACAGTGTGTAGATACATCCTTTAGGAACAATATTTTCATTTCTCCACATAATTTACATCCCTCTCAACTACGTTACGCCATCTTGGAACCAGCGCCTGTATACCCGCTCGGTAAAATTCTGGATCAACCTGTTGGAGCAACTGTTTGGCAGCGTGCACAAGGGAGTCATCATCTTCAAACCTTGTTCCACAAAGAGAGTCTTTCAGTTTCCCAAAGAGATGATAGTCACATGGAGCCAGGTCAGGACTGGAAGGCGGGTGTTTCAGTGTTGTCCATCCGAGTTTTGTGATCGCTTCCATGGTTTTTTGACTGACATGCGGTCGTGCACTGTCGTGCAACAGCAAAACATCCTGCTTTTGCCGATGTGGTCGGACACGACTCAGTCGAGCTTGAAGTTTATTCAGTGTCGTCACATGTGCATCAGAATTTATGGTGGTTCCTGTAGTGTTGGCAGAAGAGCCAACACTTTGTTGCTAGAGGAGGCCGAAATGCACGCGTTTAATTACACGCTGACTGGCGCGAGGTCTGGAACAGTTAAGGGAATTATTAGTAGCAAATAAAGTACGTAGTTGATATAATACTTAACTTTAATCCACAATTGTAGAACATCGCTCTTGATAATACATGCTTCACATAATAAATATCAATTGAATACGGCGCCTTGCTAGGTCGTAGCAAATGACGTAGCTGAAGGCTATGCTAACTATCGTCTCGGCAAATGAGAGCGTATTTGTCAGTGTAGGGTCGCTAGCAAAGTCGGTTGTACAACTGGGGCGAGTGCTAATAAGTCTCTCTAGACCTGCCGTGTGTTAGCGCTCGGTCTGCAATCACTGACAGTGGCGACACGCGGGTCCGACGTACACTAACGGACCGCGGCCGATTTATAGGCTACCACCTAGCAAGTGTGGTGTCTGGCGGTGACACCACAGTTCCACTTGGCATGATGTCCACAAGCAAGAGTCCTTCGGAATCGAAAAACACCGTAGCCGTAACTTTTCCAGCTGAAGGTGTGATACTGAATTTTTTTTTTTTTTCTTGGGTGAATTTGCATGATGCCACTCCATTGATTGCCTCCTCGTCTCTGGTGAAAAATGATGGAGCCATGTTTGATCACCTGTCACAATTATTCCAAGAAATTCGTCTCCACCATTCTCGTACTGTTCCAAAAGTTCGCTGCATACCGTTTTTCTTGTTTCTTTGTGAGCCACTGTCAACATCATGGGAAACCTTTTTTTAACGCCAACACTTTCAGTATTCTGCAAACACTTCCTTCTCCTATCCCAACGTAGCGTGACAATTCGTTCACTGTGATGCGTCTGTCAGCAGTCACCAATTCGTTAACACTGCACAATGTCTGGAGTGTGTGCAGTTCGAGGCCTGCCGCTGCGAGGACAATCCTCAATATTGCCGTGCCGGCTTTCATCACGTAACCTGCTTGCTCACCAACTAACTGTACTGCGATCGACAGCAGCGTCTCCATACACCTTTTTCAACCTCTTGTGGATGTTTCCCACTGTCTCGTTTTCACAGCACAGGAATTCTATGATAGCACGTTGCTTCTGACGAACGTCAAGTGTAGCAGCCATCTTGAAGACATGCTGTGACAGCGCCACTCACGGGAACAGGTTGAACTAAGTCTGAAAACAAGCGGGAAGGATGTATCTACACACTGTAAAACTTTCACACATGCAGAATGAAAACTGCATTTTTACAAAATTAGTGTGCATTTCTTTTGGAGTGACCCTCGTACATATCGGTAAAACGGACATCGCGCTAGATTAATCTGTGAGCTCTGTGTCGAATGAGCACGTAAAATTCCACTTTAAAAATCACTTTCTTTGTAACTGGACACAAATTGACGTTTTCCATCGACGCTGGGCGTCTCATGAAAGACGTGATGAGCAGCGTTTGTTTGGGCTGACTCCAGCTACGCGTTGTAAAAACAAAACTGCAAGTATCTGCCGTAACACCAAAGAAAATTGCTCTAACGACTCTTCGGAAAGACTACCTGTATATATGAGCAGAAGTCTGGAAACTTCTCGAGTTGTAGTTGACGCTCCAACGTGAAAGAGCTTCAGGAATGCAACGCCTTAAACGAGATCTGAGAAAAAAACAAAGCAAATCCTCGCGATGAAAGAGAGAGTGCGGGAACCTGCGGTGCTACACTGTGGGCAAGCTGCCAGCCCAAGTGTTCTACCGCAGCCTTGATGTGATTGTTCTGAACAGGTGCCTCGCTACGTTACATACCCGAGGCCGTTGCTTCGGGATCTGGACTGTACGAGCACAGCAGATTTCCGGGAGGTGTCGTACTCTGCTGTCTACTGAGAGAAAGGGTGTTGTCGACTAATGCCTCCGGGCCCCCAAAACTGGCCAACAAACTGCACGCAGATTGGCCATATGCTTACCCTCCACATAAGCACATACGAAAGGCTACACTGTGAGATGTAACCATTATAGAACACTGCGGATCATAATCTGTTGTAACTACAGATTGTATTCGCTGCTGTAAATGTACGCGTCGGAAGAGAGCTACAGTTAACCCACTCGACCAATGGCATAGTCACGACACCTGGATCCGGAGTGCAGTAGGACCCTGTGTCTTCTACCAACGGCAAATTGGAGGTACTCCGGCATCAAAATTGGAGCCGTTAAGTATAACGTCCAGTAATTACACTTAATGTGTTGACTTATTAAAAAACCAATAAAACAATGCCAAAGTCTTTAACCACACTAACGCTTTATAATTTCATTTATCAAAAATTACCCAACAAATGAATCAAATTACTATAACGAATATCGGCGGAGAAAGCCGAGCTATCATGGAATTGCACCCTGCGCGGGCAGGTCGGTAACAGTCATAGTCTAGTACTAGTTTCTTCTGTTTTTAATCAGCCATTGCGTCGTGAATGTGTTGATTAGTCACCAGTCAGCCTTGCCGAAGTGAACTTGCAAGACTCACGATCAAATGGACTAGCTATTCTCCGGTGCGTGAAAGTGATGTGAACGATAATTTTGCTTCCAGAAACGTTAAGCCGATCACAAAAGATTCGGACGAAAAGGCAGCGACATCGTGTTTAACATTTGTGGTGCTCGAGACAGTATGATCACGCCTCACGATCATTACAATGGCTGACGAGTTTCCACTGTCTCTCAAATAGGACTGATAGTGGTATATTACCTGATGTAAGTGTTTACTTACCTTACTTGGAAACATAAAGAAGGTGGTATCCCTTTTTCTTAAAGTATAAACTTGGAACATTACTGTAGGGAGTAGTAGCAATCTCAACTAATCCAAAAACAACAGTCACTGATTTGAAAGAAGAAAAATGTTACAAGCCGCGACCTACGGAGAAGAATTTCAATGGAAACAACGAGACAGCTTCAGAAGCGGGCCTCGTTTCAACCAGCGAACGACTGAGAAGAAACTGATAGGATGAACTCTTCCAGTTTATTCAATGTAGTCCTCCACATGCAACTTTGCGTAAGGGGTAAATTACGGTGTTGTATTTAGACACAGTATTGTATCGCGGCAGGATAATTCCCGATGTCGATCTTTCGCAATAGAAGAGACCGGTAACGGATAACTGCTAGAAGGTGACGCAGTGTTTAGAATACTGGACATTTATTCAGAAGGAACGAGGTTCGGGTAAGTTTCCAGTTATCTACATTTTAGATTTCTTTTATGGTTCAGATCTCTTCAAACGAATTCCTGGATAGTTTCTTCGACAACAAGCGATGGTCACTTCCCGTCCTCACGCAAAAAACCTACTGATGGTTCAAAATGGCTCTGAGCACTATGGGACTTAACATCTGAGGTCATCAGTCGCCTAGAACTTAGAACTAATTAAACCTAACTAACCTAAGGACATAACACACATCCATGCCCGAGGCAGGATTCGAACCTGCGACCGTAGCAGCAGCGCGGTTCCGGACTGAAGCGCCTAGAACCGCTCGGTCACAGCGGCCGGCTAAACCTACTGACACAGCAACAAACGCTACCCTTCATTTCATTTCTCTTCGAACATATTCCTGGATCGAGGAGAATAGGGGACCAGCCCTGGACAAGAGTGGTATCATTTGCTCGTCGAAATAAGCTCGCTGGGCAAACAATTATTCACCCATAGAGAAATCATCACAAGCATCATTGAATACCGTGTAATTACGCCCGTGGACTTTTGTAACCGTATAGATTCCGTTAGGAAGTGATTCCCCAAGGTTGTGCAGGTAGTCGCACCCAGGTTAAGCCACTAGTTGAGGAACTGGTCGCGCAATTCCACAAAAGTGCGAAGATGTTTGATGTCGGCGTTTTACCCGCCTTTCCAACATGTCCCATACACTTTCTATGGGGTTCAAGGCAGGTGATTTTGCAGGCAAATCGACATGTAATAGGCTGGGAAGTGGGTTCAGAAAAAAAGTCACACATTTTCCCAGCCCTATGAACTTCGCTTTTGTCGTCTTTATGGGCCAGTGTAGCACTGGCCTCCAAATGTTCACTGCATGCAGTTCCCGTGGCAATTTTCTCTCGTTAACAGGTGGGAATGGACCTTAATTCGCTGCCTGCAGTAATTCAAAATGGCTCTGAGCACTATGAGACTTAACATCTGAGGTCATCAGTCGCCTAGAACTTAGAACTAATTAAACCTAACTAACCTAAGGACATAAGACACATCCATGCCCGAGGCAGGATTCGAACCTGCGACCGTAGCGATCGCGCGGCTCCAGACTGTAGCGCCTAGAACCGCACGGCCACTCCGGCCGGCGCTGCAGTAATTCAAGTCAGATTTGAAAGCTATTTTGATTTACAAGCCGTGAAACGCGCCTCACCTCTCTCTCTGTCACGATCTTTTCCTGACCACAACGTTGGCAGGTTTCGTGGCGACGTGTTTCACCACTGCTTGTAGACACTTTGAACAGTTCGCCGAGAAACACCAACAAATCTAGGTACGAGGGTTCAAAAATGGTTCAAATGGCTCTGAGCACCATGCGACTTAATTTCTGAGGTCATCAGTCACCTAGAACTTAGAACTAATTAAACCTAACTAACCTAAGGACATCACACACATCCATGCCCGAGGCAGGATTCGAACCTGCGACCGTAGCGGTCGCTCGGCTCCAGACTGTAGCGCCTAAAACCGCACAGCCACTCCGGGCGGCAGGTACGAGGGTTGTTCGGAAAATAAGGAAACCACAGTGAAAATCAAAACTGTTTTCCTTGCACATTTAGCTACACCTTCCATGTACTTCTCTACATAGTCACCGCTCCGACTTAGACATTTGCGCAGCGTTATACCAAATTTCCAACACCATCGTCATAGAAGGCAGCCACCTGTGCTTTCCGATAATTCTCTACGGTGGTCTATAGCGCGTAGCCTGTGCCCAAGTGCCGTCTTCACATCCAGAGATTCATGTGAACAGAGATGATACTCAGGACGAGCCAATTAGGGCTGTGTTGTGGGTGATCGAACACTTCCTGCCCCTGCAGTGTGCGGCTGAGAATTGCCATGAAGAAGGAAGTGCGTGGCAGTTAGGTGGGCTGCATCCATTAAGGCGAAGCCTGTCAGTGGGCCCTCCTACTTGGCGGGAGACATCATTGTTCTACGCACCTTTACTCGCTCACAGTGCTCTCACAACTGAAGAGAGCGTCTTGATGCGATCAACAGGCATACTAGAGACACTGCCCAAAACGTCTGTGAAAAGCCTCGTCGGATTTTCACAGTGGTTTCCATTTCGCTACCGTTCGTTTCTCACTTTCCAAATAGCCCTCGTACTTCACACCCAGAATGACGATGAGCGAGGCCAAACACGATAGCCTCTTTTTGATTCTCTGTCACGTCCTTACATTTACCCATGTTTCCGTACAACGTCCGCTTGGAACACAAATGGTTCCCTGCTCGCTACTGCCTTATGCTCACTTAGAGGCAGTGAGAGCGCGGTTGAGCACGTGACTCATTCGTTACGCCATTTGCAGGAACTTAACGAATGATCTGTGTTTTGTAAACCCTCGTCGCCAGTTTTGTACAAGTCTCGTCGCTACTGCTGTGGAGGAAGAGTTTGCGAGTTCGTGGAACGTCTTCTGGTGCAGTACATCGCTGAGACGATTTCTCCTTGCCACTCTTACACAGCTTTGCCCCAGGGTCAGGTAACAAAATAGGAGAACGAAAGCCCTACAACACTCCAACAAATTAGTAAAAAAAACCACACAAACGCGTTAAAAAGTTAGTCATCTTTGTGAACTGTTGAATGATTGAGTCTGCAACACAGCATGTAATATAACAGAAAAATAGGCCTTCAATGAAGTGCAAATAATCGTAGGTAAATTTCACAGTGCATAGCAACTGAAATTTACGCCAACTGTCTGTTCACTTTTAAGAGTTCACTAAACGACATTCACTGCCAAAGTCAACTGTTGGCGATGGTCTATCACCAAGTGGACGAGAGATGCTCTTCTATCTTCCGAGTAGTCTTTTGTCCGTTGTCGTCCGGTCATTAGTGGATTGTACTCGGGCGGCAATTGGCCGAGGCGAAGTCGGTACCTTCATCTTCAGCGCCGCCCGTGGCGCTGGTGGGAACTCGCGCAAGTGGTGAATCTGTGGCACTGGCAACAGCTCGCATCTTTGCGCCTGTGGTGCATTTAACCTGGCTGTGTTTTGTTCGGACGTCGCAGCTCTGTGCGTGCGCACTGGGATGACAAAATTTTTGTCCAGCGAGCGTATGTAAATATGCAGCACCGACGTAAGTAACTGAGGTAAGATAGAGAGCATTTTAATATCCTGTCGGCGCCGGGTACATTAGAAACAGAGCAACAGCTCATACAGAGGAGGAATGGCGAAGGATGAGGGCAAGGTCAGTTAAAGCATCCACTCAGCGGTAAACTTAAACTTGATCGCAGTCCAAAACGAGAAGGTTGGAATCGGACATAGAACTTGCCCAGCATTCGTCAAAATCATGGAAACTTACAGCAGGCTGGCCGGGAGGGAATCTCAGTATTGCTCCCCAAATTAGTGGCCGTTTACCTTCGTTGCATCATCTCATTCAATAACCTGAAGTCATCATTTTTATGTATTTACTTCTTTGTTGAAAAGCGAACTGACCTTACATTGCCGGCCGAAGTGGCCGTGCGGTTAAAGGCGCTGCAGTCTGGAACCGCAAGACCGCTACGGTCGCAGGTTCGAATCCTGCCTCGGGCATGGATGTTTGTGATGTCCTTAGGTTAGTTAGGTTTAACTAGTTCTAAGTTCTAGGGGACTAATGACCTCAGCAGTTGAGTCCCATAGTGCTCAGAGCCATTTGAACCATTTTTTTGACCTTACATTTTAAGTCAAATGTTTGCGTATGTTGGATAACAAGAGATGAGCTCTGACAGCACAGATGACTAATTCACTAGCAAGTGACATTTTTGTGAGGGGGTGTCCAGTCTCGCTGGTTTATGGTGCTAATTTTTATTTCTTTCACTTTCTCTTTCACTTCAGATCTATTATTATTTAGTGACCTGTTACAACATGTGTGAAATTATTTTCATTATACATTTTTAAAGTTACCGTAAAACATGGAGCATGGATTGCTACTTTCGTAGATATTGTCTATATGGATTGACATATATACAACATCGTTTGCAACTTTATTTTGACTGTCATTCTATATTTGTTTAATAAGGTGATAATACGTTATGACAGTCATCTGATAGTCCTGGAGTTACCATGTCGTATACGTACAAACTATCAAATTACTGTCATAACATATTAACACATGAATTCAACAAATACAGAACGACGGTCAGTATAAAGTTGTCAACGTGGTACATGTATGTCGATCCATCTCAACGTAGACAATGTATACGAAAGTAGTAATCTATGCTCAATGTTCTACCGTAACATAAATATGCATAATGAAAGTAATGACACACACATTGTGCTGCAAGTCACTCGATAACGCCAATTTAGTCGAAACAGGTCTGTTGTGAATGTGAAAGAAATAAAAATTAATATCACACGGCAGCGCGTCTGGACACTCATTACAAATATGTCACTTCTTGACTTATACTACGCTGTAGGACATAAGTTAATTAGCATTCAGATATCACAATAAAAGCGATACACAATAATCGCCCGAACAAGCTCTGAATATCTGCCTACTGAATTGGTTTCCGACCATATGCCTGCCCAAGATGTCGGCGTATTAAAACTATGAATATCCACACGACTCTTCTAAGAACATTCCAACCATTATGGTTTGGCCGGCCATTGTGACCGAGCGGTTCTATGCTCTTCAGTCCGGAATCGTGCTGCTGCTACGGTCGCAGGTTCGAATCCTGCCTCGGGCATGGATGTGTGTGATGTCCTTAGATTAGTTAGGTTTAAGTAGTTCTAAGTCTAGGGGACTGATGACCTCAGATCTTAAGTCCCATAGTTCTTAGATCATTTGAACCATTATGGTTTGCATTGCTCCTTAATGCCAGTGTTTTATATCTATCACATCAGCAAAAATTACTTCAACTATTTATAGTTTTGTGTCTACTGATAGGAGGGTAGATTACAGTTAAACGCCTTGTAGATAGTGTAGTCAGTCATTGGAGACCGATTACCTGCTGGCTTGTGTCTCGGGTTATTCGGTGGATGTTCGTTTGACGTCAAACAAACGCCTGCCGAAGAACTTGAGACAGGGTGTTCGTCACCAAGTGGTCACGAAAGCCTTAACAATTTTGTACATTTCGGATTCCTTTTCCGTTTCAGCAGGGATTAAAAAGTGAAACTTCTTCAAAATCAATTAAGGTGTACCGAATGACATAGACGAACATCGGTATGTAAGAAAATCAGTTCACCAATGTGGATTTAATTCAAATGGCCCTGAGCACTATGGGACTTAAAGTCTGAGGTCATCAGTCCCCTAGAACTTAGACTACTTAAACCGAGGCCGGCCTCGGTGGCCGTGCGGTTCTAGGCGCTACAGTCTGGAACCGCGCGACTGCTACGGTCGCAGGTTCGAATCCTGCCTCGGGAATGGATGTGTGTGATGTCCTTAGGTTGGTTAGGTTTAAGTAGTTCTAAGTTTAGGGGACTGATGACCTCAGATGTTAAGTCCCATAGTGCTCAGAGCCAATAACCACAGCGCATATGTTGAGCTTGTTTGGTAATGCCAGCAATGTCAAGCTGTTATATGTTGATTGTTTACAGTATCAGTTACTTTCCAAGCATGCTGTTAAGAGAAGCTTGTGCCCTTCAACGTTGGCGTTACAGCGCCAAAGACAGGCAATATCTTGATAGTATACTGTTTCTGCAGTGGTATGATCCTTTCCGCAAGAAATGTTGATCAGGCCGTCAAGACACCATCTGCTTCGTATTGCAGTTTGGGAAAATAAAATTAGTCACGATAGTGCGCTAAGGCGAAAAAAATCTGACGGAACTGCGAGAGATGTGCACGCGCCCAAGCTTGGTGGGTGGTGCCATACGTAGCTGTGTTATCGCTTCGCACTGCCTCCCCTGCTGGAGCGTAACTGATAACATACCACTGTCTCAAGCGTAGGTCCTACGAGCCACGGGAACAGTACTGCTCGGTTGGTCAGCTGATGGCCTCCACTGCCTGTGTGACGTCTGCGCTTGAAGGCGTAACAGCTGCCGGATGACTTGACCGGATTTATCACCCACAAACAGGCCCCAGCCTTTTGTCATTTGGTATTATGGTTCAAATGGCTCTGAGCACTATGCGACTAAACTTCTGAGGTCATCAGTCGCCTAGAACTTAGAACTAATTAAACCTAACTAACCTAAGGACATCACACACATCCATGCCCGAGGCAGGATTCGAACCTGCGACCGTAGCGGTCACGCGGTTCCAGACTGAAGCGCCTTTAACCGCACGGCCACACCGGCCGGCTGGTATTATGGCACGCCGGGGTAGTTGTCGTTATCCCGCATAAAACCACTGCTGCAAGAACACGCAAACAAAGAGAATAAATCGATTACTTCGCTGATGTTCCTCCCCTGTGCGTTATGTACACACGAACCGTGTGAGTAACTAAAACCGGGTAACCACAGCAGGGTGGTCTCAGGTTTAAAATACATCCACAATAAAAAAAAAAAATCAAATGTGTGTGAAATCTTATGGGACTTAACTGTTAAGGTCAACAGTCCCTAAGCTTACACACTACTTAACCTAAAATATCCTAAGGACCAAAACACACACACACACACACACACACACGCCCGAGGGAGGACTCGAACGTCCGCCGGGACCAGGCGCGCAGTCCATGACTGCAGCGCCCCAGACCGCTTTTTTAAATGTATATATAAATCTCATTTTGTTCGTTTTCGTTCGTTTCATCTGCTCGGGGCGGACGTCGCAAAACATCCGTTTCAGTTCGTCGTTGATCCATTAACTCAGTTTTTTTTATTACAGAGGGCAGTTGACCCTCTGACCGACCACGCTGAGCTACCGTGCCGGCTATCCGCTCGGCTAATCCCGCGCGGCTATCCACAATCAAAATGGTTCAAATGGCTCTGAGTACTATGGGACTTAACTGCTATGGTCATCAGTCCCTTAGGACTTAAAACTACTTAAACCTAACTAACCTAAGGACATCACACACATCCATGCCCGAGGCAGGATTCGAACCTGCGACGCAGCGATAGCGCGGTTCCAGACTGTAGCGCCTAGAACCGCTCGGCCACTTCGGCCGGCTTATCCACAATCCCATGTTCTCTGGGGGTTTATGGAGTTTTCATCTCTGAAGGGGAAAACAAAAGTGAATTACTACTGCGTGACACCTAGATCTGAAGAGCAAAGGGTACAGTTGGTTTCACGCTGAAAAACATCGCTAACAGTACATAATAAAAGATATGGCGCGTGATATCAAGCGAAACAAGGATTTAGATGAAACTTCCTGGCAGATTAAAACTGTGTGCCGGACACAGGACTGGCGGAATTGGAGCAGTGAGGACGCGTCGTGGGTCGTGGTTGAGTAGCTTAGATGGTAGAGCACTTGCCCGCGAAAGGCAAAGGTTCAGAGTTCGAATCTCGGTCCAGCACACAGTTTTAATCTTCCAGGAAGTTTCATGTATCATCATATCAGCGCACACTGCGCTGCAGAGTGAAAATTTCATTCTGGAAGGATTTAGACATCTGAAGATAGGCACAGGTACCAGGAACCGAATGTGGCACGAATAAGGAAGAATTTTGGTAAAATTGCTCCTACTGGCACTTAATTTCGGCTACATTAATTCAGAGTACCACACTGAACGAGATGCAACTGAGCTCTTAACCCGACTATTAAACATGTGAATCAGAGACACTTTCGAAAAAATGGTTCAAATGACTCTGAGCACTATGGGGCTTAACTTCTGAGGTCATCAGTCCCCTAACACTTAGAACTACTTAAACCTAACTAACCTAAGGACATCACACACATCCATGCCCGAGGTAGGATTCAAACCTGCAACCGTAGCGGGCACGCGGTTCCAGACTATAGTGCCTAGAACCGCTCGGCCACCCTGGCAGGCGACACTTCTGAAATCAAACCATGTCACGCTCTTCACTTGCTCGATCACAACCATATACTACCTGATAAAAAGTATCCCGAATGTATTTCAGAACTGATCCCTAACCGTCACGAGAGGAGGACCCTACAGTATAAAAGGGGGCGGGCAGTATCGTGTCGTCAATAGAGAAGCAGTAACAGGGGAATCGGTCGGTCACGAGAGTTCTGTGACTTCGAACGTGGGCTTAAAAAATGGTTCAAATGGCTCTGAGCACTATGGGACTTAACATCTGAGGTCATCAGTCCCCTAAACTTTGAACTACATAAACCTAACTAACCTAACGACATCACACACATCCATGCCCGAGACAGGATTCGAACCTGCGACCGTGGCAGCAGCGCGGTTCCGGACTGAAGCGCTAGAACCGCTCGGCCACAGCGGCCGGCTGAACGTTGGCTAATCATTGATGTCACCTGAGTAACAAATCCATCAGCGACATTTCACCCCTTACAAAGCTTCCCAGTTCGGCTGTTTGTGATGCAACTGAAATGGAAACGCGAAGGAACAACTAAAACTAAACCAAGTACAAACACACCTCACGTACTGACGAATTACTGCGGAGGGTGGTTGTACAAAATCGGATGTAATCAGTATAAGGAATCATTCGTGATTATCAAAGTGCTACCAGCGGTCTAGCTAGCACAGTCACCGTGCGCGAGGTACAACGGTCGAGCGGCTGCTCGCAAGCCACACATTTCTGTAACAATGCGACGCCACTGGACACTGAATGATTAGAAACGAATGATTCCGAGTGATGAACCACGCTACACACTCTGGCAACCTGATGGAAGAATTCGGTTTGGCGAATGTCTGAAAAACGTTACCTTCTACCTACCATGCGTAGAGCCAACAGCAAATTACGGAGGAAGTGGTGTTATAGTATGGGGATGTTTTTAGTAACTTACGGTATGGTGCCTTTATCGCCCTTAATAAAATGCTAAATGCGGAAGAATGTTAACTCATTTTGCAGCATTGTGTACTGCATATTGTACAGGAACAGTTCGGAGACGATAACTGACTTTACCAGCACGACAATGCATCCTGTCATAAAACAGTATCTGCAAAGCTATGGGTTGTGGACAGTAACATTCGTAACTTACACTGGCTTGTCTGGAGTCCCGACTTCAACCAAATGACACCGTTGGGATGAATTGGAACGTCAACTTCGCTCCAGGCCCCAGAGTCCAATATCGGCTCTTGAGGAAGAATGGGCTGCCATTCGTTCTTGGACATTTAGACACCTCACTGAAAGTGTCCCTAACAGAGTTCAGGCCATCATAAAAGAGAGGGATGAACACATCCAACATTAATGTCCACTAATAGTGTTCGGATACTTTTGATCAGATAGTATATGCAAGAACGATCTTTGGTTTGCAAGAAGATTAAACAGTGAGGTTTGTTGGATTGTTAACAAATCGGTGTAGTCCTACATAAGCGTGTATGAGCTGTTAGCACGATGGCAGTGTTCCATTTCACACCAAGCCTTTATTTTTTGCAGAAGAAATAACTAAAAAAAGTTACAGTAAGACTTGTCGCTTATATGGAGAACTCCGTTGGTTCAAATGGCTCTGAGCACTATGGGACGTAACTTCTGAGGCCATCAGTCCCCTATAACTTAGAAGTACTTAAACCTAACTAACCTAAGGACATCACACACATCCATGCCCGAGGCAGGATTCGAACCTGCGACCGTAGCGGTCACGCGGTTTCAGACTGTAGCGCCTAGAACCGCTCGGCCACCCCGGCCGGCAACTGCGTTGGTAACCTTGCCTTGTACCTCCTCTCACAGATTAATCATAACAACCTTGCTGCTCAATCCTTAACATTTCCGTATAGCATCACGAACGAGCTATACGATGTTGCTAAAACGCATGAGCCAATTCTTGTTAACCGCTTCTACAGCAATGATTCACTCTATCCTTTTACTTATGAGACTCAACCGTGCACCATTGAACCAAAACTGACGCTTTAATTCGTTTCATACATCTTCTTCCCAGTATCAGCTTCTTCGAACCATGCAGTCAGCGACTGCTTCCGAAGGTACCACAGTTGCGCTTGCATTTTACAGCAAAGTTTATTAAACATGCACATTTTTCCAGCGTTATCCTCAATTTACTGCAGTCTAGTCGGGCCAGAAGTTTCGGAAGCTCTCATGCGTTTCAGAGCAGTGAACAAGCTGAGACCCTGATTATTGAATAAACTCGCCTTTTTTTCCAATGCCGATATGGTAATCGTTAACGGTTCTTCAATAGAATAATACCTGTAACTGCTACGCACATAGTCCGTAACAGATGCGAAGTGTGTTGCCGATTTTTCTTCGCGACTTCGCAGCATGGACGAAGCATCAAAAAAACTGGCACGTGGATAATCATTACGTGTCTAGTACGACAACGTTCCGCTGGTTTACCGTCTGCAGTAAGAGATTTCGAGTTTAATGGTGGTCATTCGCTCGGATTACGCTGCACCTACTGCGTATTATCCTTCCAGCAGCAACTCCAGACGTAGCACCCGAGGAGCAAAATAAAAGCTTTAAAGACTGTCTCTTTAGATGGCTTCTACGTCGTAATATGTCAAGAAAGGGTTGAAAGGGGAATTCGGCGTAAAGGGTTTTAATAAGATCTTCCAGGAAAAAGTCTGTCTTCCTTCATGGTCTCTACAGTTTAAGAGAGGAGTAGTGTTTTGTATGTGCTATCTGTCCTGAACGGAAGAAAGTTGTCAGCAGAAAAAAAGAAAAACCATGAGAGGGTGGAGGGACGCAACGAGAACTACAGCAAGGAACAATTCTTCAATTACGTTCAGCGAAGTTCCCTCACGCCTGTAAGTGTCGAGAACGAATGTAATTTATATTAAGAACGCGACAGAGTCTCGGAGGTGCTCACCAAATTCCAGTGGCAGTCGCTGCAAGAGAGACGTTCCACATCACGGTATGGTCTACTGTTCAAATTCCAAAAATGGCTCTAAGCACTTGGGACTTAACGCCTGAGGTCATCAGCCCCTGGCTTTAGAACTACTTAAACCTAACTAACCTAAGGACATCACACACAGCCATGCCCGAGGCGGGATTCGAACCCGCGACCGTAGCAGCAGCGCGGTTCCGGACTGAAGCGCCTAGAACGGCTCGGCCACTGAGCCCGGCTAAAATTCCGAGAGCGTACTTTCCTAGACGAGTCAATCAACACGTATCTCTTCCTCCTATGCGTATCTCGCTATTAAACCACGAAGAGCTCACACAGAGGCATACCGACAATAAACCTTCTCGCGAACCATTCGCATAATGAGCATGATAAATTCTAGAAGATTTCAGTGGGCAGCCCGTCTGATGAGAATGAAAGAGGACCAAGTGGTTTCAAGAATATTCACGGAGAAATCATTTGGTAAGAGACTTAGGGGAGACCCAGAAACACATGGGCAAACGAAACTAAAACAATATGCAACAGGACGGGTATAAATAGCAAACCAATAAATGCTCCTTGCGGAGCACAAGAAAGGCGAAAATGCTTCTGTTTCAATTAAGAGACTGCTGTAAAGTAGGTTACCAGCCGCCTCATTCTATCTTCCTCAGCAACTTTAAAAATTTCCCAAACATTTTGGCACGCGAATATACTCGTGCTCTTTTTAACGTGCAACTCACCTCTCACTACCATAAGCTCCCGTAACTGCAACTCACCCACAACCCACTAGTCCGCCTCTGTAAGTCGTCATACTCATCCACTTCCAGTTGCCCTTTCTCGCTCACTCGTTCAGACCAACTCATTGTCATTATTAGACCTCGTATTTTAGGTAGAAACCTATTTTGTTCTTCATTAAATAAAGGCAATAAAAGTTGTTCATACACGAATTACGCCAATTTATGTTGGAAAACGCTAGTTTTATAGCACCTAAAAATACCTAATTTCAGGTTAATAGCTGACTGTATCCAACTTTTAAAATCCGGTCCAAATTTGTATGACTAAAATTACCCTTCTGGTCTTCCCGGGTACTTAGAAAACAGAAATTGAATGATAACTGGTTTGTTTGCATGCGCGAACGCTAATCCTGTGTCAGACGACAACACAAGCCAGGCCGTTCCAGCCCTCGCTGCTCCACAGAGCTTTGTCGATCGTTGTGAACCGTCAAATGGGCCGGCAGGGCACTGAGGAGCCTTGTGATCTGCCTCAGGCGCCTTGCTGCCCTGTCTGAACAGCCTGTTTAAAACACCTGCACTGTCTTCATTCAGTCGGTCAGCGTGGTGCTCGGATGTGGTGAAATATTTCACAGCGACAGTGCACTTGTGGAAAGCCAAGCATGGCCAAAGTAGCCAGCTCCAAATCATCTCTGATTCAGCAGCGGTTACAAGAATTTCCTGATTTCTCTACAGACGGAGAAGTTATTCACTGCAATGTGGGCAACAAAGACGTAAGTAAAACGTTACCCTTTTATCTGCTACGCCCACTCAGAAACAGTTATGCCACTTTTTTCCCGAGTTAACTTGGACCAAACACATACGAATGCAAAAATATTGTTTCTAAACCCTTCTCGTACGTAAATTCTTCCACAATGTATTTCTCATTTTTTTTTGTTTCTCGGTACTTTCTGAACAGATGTCGCATTTAAGTCAGCATGTTGCAGGGATTAAACATCAAGCAAATTAATAAATCAAACTTGAAACAAACGTTTGTAACTAAACCAAATGCAAGACACAAAAATGAATTTCATCTTGACTTGTGTCGAGCCATGGTTGCACAAAACGTACTATTCAATGCAGTTGAAAATAGCCAGTTCAAAAGTTTTCTAGAGATATACTGTCACCGCAGCAATCCATCAGAATCCACACTGCGAAAAAACTATTTAGATACTTTATATGAAAATACATTGAGCAGGATAGGTGAAGATTAGGCGATTGATGTATGTGGAACGATGTCGATGAGACACCTGACTGACAAGGTCGATGTGTGTTGAAGATATTGGGCGATAACGATGTTCCGTTCCTCAATGGTCGTTTCCTTCCCCTTGTGGCCCATTCTGCTGTTCCACGGTACCCACGGCCGAGTGCTGTTGCTTCACGGCCGCCACACGACTACGCAAGTGTGGAATGCACTCCGGGGCTGCGTCAGCCGTTTGTTTGGTTGAAAGTAGTCCGCTGTACAAATACATTTTGCCCTGTCGTAGACTGTGCAGAGTGTAAAATATTTTATTTTCCCAGAATAGATTCGTGGCATACGGGAAGCTTCGTTACCAAGAACACGGTTATCTGACGCTACATCGTCGTACTTATTCGTGTCGGCGCTGTGGGTGATTTACTATCCCAACACACCATCGTAGTTTGTCACCACCTGCTGTATGAATATTTAGTTCCATGATTACGTATACAATGGGGCGAAAGAGGAGGACGGCTCACCGGTCTTCTCGCTGATCATGAGGAAGCTGCGGCGCACGTCCCCGTAGGCGGCGACGAGCGCGTGGAACTGGGCGTCGGTGTAGTGCAGTGGGAGCCTGGCGACGCAGAGCATCATTTCGGTGGGTGTGGGCGCGACGGGCACGCGCTGCCCCCGCAGCAGGAAGACGCGCTCTCGCTCCCAATCCTCCAGCAGGTCCGGCTCGTCCAGCGAGGCGCGCGCCACACCGGAGCCCAGCCCGCTCTGCAGCTGCACCGAAGACACCGGCAGCTCCGACAGCAGCTCGCGGATCTCCTGCGGGAACAAGACAAAACACGTATAAACTCAGCGGCTTTCTTGTCTGTCTGTCTGTCTGTCTTGTACAAATTTTGCAACTGATTTTAAACTAACTTTCCAATGAGCTCGATACTTAGCTCAGAACTGGATGAATGTACAATATTAACACTCTTTCTTGCCGATCTGTTCGGTAGGGGTGGACATGGCGAGTGGGGAGCAGAGAAGTTTCGTACGGCTCGGGATCTCGGCTGTCCCGCATGACTGGAGTGTTGTGTGGGTAGTATCTGAATGCGTTCCTGATGGTATGTGAGCGGACGAACACGGCTGAGCGTAAAAAACGAGGAGGATGGGGGGGGGGGGGGGGGAGATAAGGCAGAGGAAGAGATGTGTACACATACATAGGCAGAGTCACGGGTAAAATTCTAGTATGTAAGTAAGTATTTAAAAATTAATCGTCAAATTGTTTAAAATACGTTGAAAAATTTCACTACACGAGACTAAAAAGCAGAAAATATTTAAATAAAAATAAGTTGTTATAGTATGTTTTTCAATCGTACTAAAAAGTAATTTCTCCTAGCCTGATACCGATAGCCCTGAAAATTTGGGGTTGTGAGTTTTTAACAACATTGACAATACTAATAAGATTTGTAAGGAAAAACATGGGGCGCATGCAACAGGTAATAGGAGTTGAACTATAAACGCATCAGTTGTGTACTGCAAGCATCCCACGTTTTCGTTTAAAAAACCTTGTAGCTACTAAAAATTCACCAGCACCAATTCTCCAGACTTGTAAGGGTTTAGGAATCTGTATGGGATCAGCACTTCAGATGGGGCCTGCAATTTGTATGGGATTAAAATTACTTTGTGACTGACATATTGTAATGTTGAAGAGAGGGGGAGAGAGAGTGAGTGGGGGGAGGGGGAGGGGGGGGGGGAGAGAAAGAAAGAGAGAGAGAGAGAGAGAGAGAGAGAGAGAGAGTGGGGGGGAGGGAGAGAGAGGGGGGAGGGAGAGAGAGGGGAAGAGGATTAAGGGGGGGAGAGGAAGAGAGGGGGAGGGAGAGGGAGAGAGAGAGAGAGAGAGAGAGGGGTGAAGGGGGGAGGGAGTGTTGCCGGCGTACAGCCAGCGAAATTTTACAAGGCGCTGCAAGCAACCTACAAAACAGGCAACACTGTGAGCACGTGGCGCTCGAGAAAGAACTACCACTGGGTGGTCCCTCCCATTCGACTCACTGAAACGTCACTCGCAACGTAATTTTCATCGGAGTATCGCAGTATTTGTAGGCTTGGCAATCTGTACGGGACTAGGAGGAATTATTTTGTACTTTTTAGTCCGATTTAAGAATTGTTATTATAAAATTTTATTTTTATTTAAATAATTACTTCCAAGGATCTAAGGGCATGAAAGGGAGGTATCAACTGAGCTAAGTAGATTGGGTGATTGGTTGGCCAGCTGGTGTTAAGTGACTCAACAGTGAGATGTGTCCCTCATTCATGGGATAGCCCACCTGGAGTTGGTGGCGTCAGCCAGAAATCTCATCAAATTCTGATAGTATATACGACTGGTAAAATCTACACACACAAAGTAACATTCCTGATTATGTTGAGCTCCACAGCTGACTGATACTACTATTACTGATGGAAGAGAACCATCACAGCCATATTAATACGTATTTATTGTGTCACGACCGGTTTCGTTCCTTTAGACCATTATCCGATTGTCGGGTTGTGTCAATACCATGACACAAAAGGTCCGGTAGTCATATGTAACGGTAGAGACAAAATTCGGAAACGATGATCACATAAATATCTGTCGACCGCCTGGAGAAGCTTGGCAAGCAGTAAGTGCATGCGACACAGCGTTCTGTGTACAGTAGACTGTAGAATGGCAGAGAGAGTACTCGTCGTTTCCACATGTTGTATCTAACTTTCCAGACCTTTTACATAACGACAATGGTAGAACTCAGCAATCGGATGATTTTCTAAAAAATTAAATCGGTCGTGACACAATAAATGTGTGTTAACGCTACTGTCACAGTTTTCATTAATCATTAGTATGATTGATGGCAAATTGATACCAGAGATGAGAAATAGTTGTACGAGAGCTAAAAGTACAGAGTGGCTATAGTTAAAATTTCGCTAGTTGAGCCAGTTTAGAACGATGACTACTTACCTTATGGGTAGCCAACTTTACAGGAATGAGTTCAGACTGTGTTGCAGGATTTGCGTTGTTAGTTGTGTGACGTTCCATGACTTGCCGTCAGGCGCCTATACTGGTACGGCGACATAGGGCTGAAGCGCAAGGACCTGTCTCCATTACAATTGCATAAAGTCAACATGGGTCTGGACAAATTGAGCTGGAATCTACTCGTAGAGCTGTTTTATCAAAACAACAGGGAAAGTGCTGCTGCTCTTCGCAAGTGTCGACGCACTTAAAGGAATATGATGTCCTCTTTCCTTCCGCAGTGGGTTTGAAGAACATGATTCGGAAGTTTGAATTAACTGGCGATTCGGGAATTGCTCCTGGGAGAGGTTGAAGGAGCTACTGTTGCCATAGTTGATAATGATGCTTCAAGCAGTGCTCGAGCCGTGCCACAACAACTGGACACCCCATGGAACACCGTTCGAAAAATGCGGCGAACAATTGTGAAATGTTATCTCTAATGCGGTTCTATGCACGCCACGGTTCTACATCTACATCTGCATACATACTCCGCAATCCACCATACGGTGCGTGGCGGAGGGTACCTCGTACCACAACTAGCATCTTCTCTCCCTGTTCCACTCCCAAACAGAACGAGGGAAACATGACTGCCTATATGCCTCTGTACGACCCCTAATCTCTCTCTTATCTTATCTTTGCGGTCTTTCCGCGAAATGTAAATTGGCGGCAGTAAAATTGTACTGCAGTCAGCTTCAAATGCTGGTTCTCTAAATTTCCTGAGTAGCGATTCACGAAAAGAACGCCACCTTTCCTCTAGAGACTCCCACCCGAGTTCCTGAAGCATTTCCGTAAGACTCGCGTGATGATCAAACCTACCAGTAACAAATCTAGCAGCCCGCGTCTGAATTGCTTCTATGTCCTCCCTCAATCCGACCTGACAGGGATCCCAAACGCTCGAGCATTACTCAAGAATAGGTCGTATTAGTGTTTTATAAGCGGTCTCCTTTACAGATGAACCACATCTTCCCAAAATTCTACCAATGAACCGAAGACGACTATCCGCCTTCCCCACAACTGCCATTACATGCTTGTCCCACTTCATATCGCTCTGCAATGTTACGCCCAAATATTTAATCGACGTGACTGTGTCAAGCGCTACACTACTAATGAAGTATTCAAACATTACGGGATTCTTTTTCCTATTCATCCGCATTAATTTACATTTATCTATATTTAGAGTTAGCTGCCGTTCTTTACACCAATCACAAATCCTGTCCAAGTCATCTTGTATCCTCCTACAGTCACTCAACGACGACACCTTCCCGTACATCACAGCATCATCAGCAAACAGTCGCACATTGCTATCCACCCTATCCAAAAGATCATTTATGTAGATAGAAAACAGCAGCGGACCTACCACACTTCCCAGGGGCACTCCAGATAATACCCTCACCTCCGATGAACACTCACCATCGAGGACAACGTACTGGGTTCTATTACTTAAGAAGTCTTCGAGCCACTCACATACTTGGGAACCAATCCCATATGCTCGTACCTTAGTTAGGAGTCTGCAGTGGGGCACCGAGTCAAACGCTTTCCGGAAGTCGAGGAATATGGCATCCGTCTGATACCCTTCATCCATGGTTCGCAAGATATCATGTGAAAAAAAGGCGAGTTGCGTTTCGCAGGAGCGATGCTTTCTAAAACCGTGCTGATACATGGACAGCAACTTTTCTGTCTCAAGGAAATTAATTAAATTCAAACTGAGAATATGTTCGAGAATCCTGCAACAAACCGATGTTAAGGATGTTGGTCTGTAATTTTGAGGATCCGTCCTCCTACCCTTCTTATATACAGGCGTCACTTGCGCTGGTTGAGCAACGTTCCTAACCTGATACGTAAATGTGGTACGCAATTAACAAAATTTTACTCTCTCGCGTGGAAATGTAAATGTGTGTCAATAGTTTATTCGCTATTTCTCTTCCAGATGTCCTTAAAAATGTTTCCCAAAGTTTCACTTTCCTACGATCAGTAGTCTTCCATGGGGCCTCTCAAGTAGTGAAAGTTTCATTCTGACAACACAGGACGTTCCTCGGGCCGGTCTGCAGGCCAGACCAACGTAGGGCTACGGCAGTGACAAAGTAAACTATTTCTTTCCTAACCTCCTTACGAGTTCAACGTCTCATTCATTCATTAATTCATTATGAAGACATTTGAACTCCGTTTTTCGTGAAGACAATGCAAAGTTGCCATATATAAAATGGAAATCAATCATCACCGTCATGGTTCTGATGTTAGCTACTTGGTGTGCATATAGTGTGTGTTCGATGATAGGCGACGAGAAATGAATGAAGAGTGAAGCACTAGGTATTTACGTTTCGACAACTCTGCAGTAATGAGCAAGCAAAACAGCATTGTACACATGGAGTGAACCAAATGCGGTTGTCCACTGCTGACAGACCTCGTACTCACCAGGCCATCCACATTTCGGTTTTTCGAGGTTTCCCAAAATTACCTCAGGCAAATGTCGGGATGGTTTATTTTATAGGGTCACGACAGATCAGAGCTAGCGCACTGTGTCCAATGAGGTCTATGACTTTTTCGTCAGCACCACACTAGAGCGTAAATCACGTAAGAACGTTGCCACCTAGACTAATGGTAACTGTATTACAGCTTCAACGAAATACCCCGTAAGATCGAACGACCCTGCAATCTGGTTGAACATGTAGTATCACTGCCACAGATGCTACCACAACGCCGCGCTAACACAAGGTTGGCAGCCCGTCTGCCGAGCACAGCACACTCTAGCGGGCTGTGCAGCTCGACGGAACTGGAGTGTGCCTCGTTCACTTCTTAGCTAGATTTCAACCTAGGCAAACGCACTTTCATAATCGGCCCTCAGCCAGTCCTGTTTGCATTGATTCTCTAAGGAGGGCCCATCAGGCTTAGTCCCTGAGAATATGTTGTATTAGTTCATGGTATTCCATGTTTTCGAGATTGTTAGTTCATAGCCGCAGCTGCAGTCCTACAAACTACTGAAGATAAGTGATTTTCATTGTACTATGTGTTTCTTGAATAATAATCCTTCTCTCTAACAGAGTGCCGTACCGCATATTATTGCAACCTTGACTCCTTCAGTTCCTATCAACTCGGCCTCCTAATTATTTGCATTTAGTAACGAGCTGAAAACACCCACGCGTTTTGTGCCTCTAAACAGTGAGACACAATAGAACAAACCGTAGGGACATCTACGTCTACATGATTACTCTGCAATTCACATTAAAGTGTTTTGCAGAGGGTTCATCGAACCACAATCATACTATCTCTCTACCATTCCACTCCCGAACAGCGCGCGGGAAAAACGAACACCTAAACCTTTCTGTCCGAGCTCCGATTTCTCTTATTTTATTTTGATGATCATTCCTACCTATGTAGGTTGGGCTCAACAAAATATTTTCGCATTCGGAAGAGAAAGTTGGTGACTGAAATTTCGTAAATAGATCTCGCCGCGACGAAAAACGTCTTTGCTTTAATGACTTCCATCCCAACACGCGTATCATATGTACCACACTCTCTCCCCTATTACGTGATAATACAAAACGAGCTGCCCTTTTTTGCACCCTTTCGATGTCCTCCGTCAATCCCACCTGGTAAGGCTCCCACACCGCGCAGCAATATTCTGACAGAGGACAAACGAGTGTAGTGTAAGCTGTCTCTTTAGTGGACTTGTTGCATCTTCTAAGTGTCCTGCCAATGAAACGCCACCTTTGGCTCGCCTTCCCCACAATATTATCTATGTGGTCTTTCCAACTGAAGTTGTTCGCAATTTTAACACCCAGGTACTTAGTTGAATTGACAGCCTTGAGAATTGTACTATTTATCGAGTAATCGAATTCCAACGGATTTCTTTCGGAACTCATGTGGATCACCTCACACTTTTCGTTATTTAGCGTCAACTGCCACCTGCCACACCATACAGCAATCTTTTCTAAATCGCTTTGGAACTGATACTGGTCTTCGGATGACCTTACTAGACGGTAAATTACAGCATCATCTGCGAACAACCTAAGAGAACTGCTCAGATTGTCACCCAGGTCATTTATATAGATCAGGAACAGCGGAGGTCCCAGGACGCTTCCCTGGTTCAATTGGCTCTGAGCACTATGGGACTTAACTTCTGAGGTCATCAGTCCCCTAGAACTTAGAACTACTTCAACCTAACTAACCTAAGGACATCACGCACATCCATGCCCGGGGCAGGATTCGAACCTGCGTCCGTAGCGGTCGCGCGGTTCCAGACTGTAGCGCCTAGAGCCGCTCGGCCACTCCGGCCGGCCCGTGGGGACATTTAGGTGCACAATACAACAGTAAAATCATGTTATTCAACGAACGAGATCTCCATATTTTGTACCAAATTTTATCCCTAGCAACAGTAAGGAAATAATCCTGTACGTTTTGCACAAGTGACGCAGTGCAGAGGAACCGCCGCACTATGGAAGCGTAAGCCGCTGCCTTCGGCACGTTATGCACAGTGGTGTGCGTCGGTCCCCGGGTTTGGTGGTAACAGGCGGACGGCGGTAAGATCTGTACGGCGCGATTATTCTAATTGCGGCTCTCCGGACGAGAAGCTGGCGGTCATTCGCCCCAGCTGGCTGGCGCCCGTATGCACCCTGGCCGCCGCGCACTGCCAATTAAACGTAGCGGATTCCTGGCGAGCCGACTCTGCGTCCTCTGGCTGCCAAGGGGCACCGATGTCTCGTTTCCTCACCTCCTCCCCCTCTCTCTTCCGTCGGCTGCCACCACAACAACCTCCATCGACGACCAGCGAGGCGAATAACTGTCATTCGACTACCTTCCGATAAAGTTGTACACGTTCAAATAAACGGGTTTGCTGCCGGGTGACGTCGTCGAACACCGCTGATATTTCGACAGGAGCACACCCTGCCATTCTCAAGGCACAAATGCAGGGAAGAAGAAATGTGCAAGCAAATTTAATACCTCGGTTCACAGAGGAGAAACAAGGAAGACACCACACACACACACACACACACACACACACACACACACACACACAAAGATAACCAACATCTGAAATATCGATAGTTACTATTAATAAACAGATGAGGTAGCACTAATTCTGTCCCTCTGTTTTTTGATGAGAGACAGAGCCGGATTACAAGCAGCATTTAAATAAAATCCACCATCTCTGTTAATAATGTTCCTTGATAGTCCGATTTCAACAGCTTCCTTAATAACACTATCCCAATAGCTGGACGTGCAAGCCAGAATCTCCGTGTTGTTGTATTCCATAGCGGATTTGCTCGGCTGTTGTAAGCGTGTGTGACGCTTATGTTCAATACACCGGTCTTCCACAGTCCTGATTGACCAATATATGACATGTTGATTAATAGTAACTATCGATATTTCTGATGTTGCTTATCTTTGTTTGTGTTGACACTTGTTCTGTGTGTGGTGTCTTTCTTGTTTCTCCTCTGTGAACCGAGGTATTAAATTTGCTTGCACATTTTTTCTTCCTTGCATTTGTGCCTTGAGAATGGCAGGGTGTGCTCCTGTCGAAATATCGGCGGTGTTCGACGACGTCACCCGGCAGCAAACCCGTAAGTTATTTGAACATTCAATTCGCCAGGAAAAGTTAAGGTCTCACAAAGTTGTACACGTTCAACGTCCAAAATAAAATCATATACAGAAATTACAAAAAACGTCAGGAGAGAGAATAAGCTCTGACTCGAGTATTCTAAACTTCTGTGTCCCACAGGGATCCACACTTGGCCCATTGCTCTTAATTTAACACAAGACACATCCTACGCACAGTGAATTATGACAATGTTGCTACTCATGCAAATGATACTCAACTCTACTATTCAAGGATAACGACGCGGAAAAACTGGAACTAAAAGCAAACTTGAAAGAAAATAATGCTACCCAAAGGTCTCCTGAAATAGATTTGCATAATAACATTACTGAAACACATTCTTTAAATTTCAAACTAAAAAACAAACACAATGAAGATATCAGCATTTGCACAGATGAGCGCATAGCAGGAAACTGCTCATACAAACAATTTTTTTGGATCATGGATGGTGAAAATTTAAGGAGGGAAGAGAGAGGAGGAGAAGGTGGTTCAAATGGCTCTGAGCACTATAGGACTTAACATCTGAGGTCATCAGTCCCCTAGAACTCAGAACTACTTAAGCCTAACCAACCTAAGGACATCACACACATCCATGCCCGAGGCAGGATTCGAACCTGCGACGTAGCGGTCGCGCGGTTCCAGACTAAAGCGCCTTTTTTTTCGTTCGTTGTATCTGCTCGTCGCGGACGTAGCAAGACACCCGTTTCAGTTCGCCGTTGGTCCATTAACTCAGTTTTTTTTAATTATTACAGAGGGCAGCTAACCCTCTGACCGAACACGCTGAGTTACCGTGCCGGCTATTCTCATTTTGTTCTCTTTCGTTCGTTGCATCTGCTAGGGGCGGACGTCGTAAGACATCCGTTTAAGTTCGTTGTTGATCGATTAACTCAGTTTTTTTATTACAGAGGGCAGCTAACCCTCTGACCGAACACGCTGAGCTACCGTGCCGGCGTTTTTTTGTTCGATATAGTTCGTTGCGTTTGGTCGGGGCGGACGTCACAAGACATCCGTTCAAATTGACCGTTGGTTCCTTGACTCAGTTTTTTTATTACAAAGAGCACGCAGCCCTCTGACCGAACACGCTGAGCTACCGTGCCGGCTGTTAGTGGGAGTCTATGCCTATTATCTATTATCGTATTAATGTTGTGGTAAGCTCCGAACTCAAATGGATCACTCTCTGTTGGATGCACTATCAGCATCACCAAAACAAAAGACGCTCTTTAGTTGGTATCACTCTAGAGTGTTCAACTGCCAGTATGGAACATGATCAGACACGTGACAGCCGATCTTTCCAATAAACTCCAGCGCGACCAAAACTAGCGTACTGTGATCATATGAACTGCGTACTACACTGATTTAAAACATCAAATGTTACAGCGAACATCAACGACGATGATTCGTTGATAAAATAGAATATTAATGGTGAAATGAGATACAACAGCTCCTTGTACATTTTTTTTCATCGTTAGCACGAAACACTGTACTGAAGTCAGTAAGACTTATTAATTAAGCAAACTCTCTTCTTTTCCGAAAGCTAATGAAGTTCGAAGAGAAAATTATTTAAAAGCAAGCTGCAAGAAAGAACAACCAATCACACAAGTGACGGGGAAATTTACACTTGACCAACAGTTATTGTTATTTCTTGTTTAAATAAAGCTTCATCTTCAAAGGCAGAGAACTTGCAGTAGCAAACATCGGATTTCGAACCCCTCTGCATTGTTGGCAATTACTTGACATCAAGAAACATCAAAAAATGGTTCAAATGGCTCTGAGCACTATGGGACTTAACTTCTGAGGTCATCAGTCCCCTAGAACTTAGAACTACTTAAACCTAACTAACCTAAGGACATCACACACATCCATGCCCGAGGCAGGATTCGAACCTGCGACCGTAGCGGTCACGCTGTTCCAGACTGAAGCGCCTAGAACCGCACGTCCACACAGGCCGGCCCAAGAAACATCGTTTTGTCTACAGTACTAAGTCTGTGATCACTGTTCACTTATATAAAAGTTGTTACATTTAAGAATATGAAGGCGTTAAAGCTTACATAGCGGAACCGGTTCGTGCTCCAAATATACCCTCTTCTCCAACAAGTCTTTGTTTTGTTGTGTTTTATAGCAGACTGACGTTAGAAAAAGTGTATGAAACGTCCCGAGTCAGCAATTACGTTGAAGATAATGTTAGTGGACGGGGTGAAAGGGATTGGCTAAGAGAAGAACTCGTATAACAAGTAACTAGTAGTTACTATAGACAGACACGTCCTTTCTCATTGCTTAATATTGACACACTTCGTCCGCCACTGTTACAAGGTACGAGTTCTGTGTACAGGGCTCGCTTCAGCAATTAGACAGATGACAGCATATTCCCCACTGGAGACTGAAATCCATATCTACAGTTTTAGTACCTGAATCTTGCCTCATCAGAGCCTGCTCCACCACTGGCAATTAGCATTTTGTACCGTCCAAGGGAAAAAAAAAAAAAAAAAAAAAAAAAAAAAAAAAAAAAAAAAAGTGTGCAAAGTTCGGGTTCGTACTCCTGATTGTTTGTGAAAACGTCCGGATAAGACCATCGCAAGTGTTTCGTTTTAATATGTGATTTAATTATCACTCTCCTTAATACAGTGGTTACAGAGAGCAGTATAATGGTTACAGAATAGATGAATCGTGAGTTTAGACTGTCATTGGCTCCTGTATGCAGAGTGGGCCAGCTACGTAATCGCTTTGCGTGGTTTATCCATTTCCTTTTCGACACTGCCGTAGCTCTCGCATTCGCTAAGCACAGGCTTTTTACATTCCTTCGACGCGAACTTTACTTTGACTTGCCTTAACTCTAATTGCGAGCAAACTTTCAATTTAATTCTAATTTTCACTTCTATTGCGGCGTATATTTTTACTGTCTCATTTTTGGTCATAACAGTGCCATGCAAACTCTCCACAATGATATACGAATCAATGTTCTAAATAAAAGCGTTTCCACAAAGCTAACTCGTAACGATCACGCGCAAGCGCCTACACTCGTGGGATGACGCCACAGAACAACAACAACAACACTGCGCTACAAACACGTACAGATATGATCTAACCGTTGTGGGCGCAGCCACTGTTTACGTAATATTTGCCTCGTAGTTATTAAAGATTCAATTCAGTAGTTACAAAGCTGTCACACACGAAAGCTCGACAGACTGACGAATAGATGTTTTCACTTCAAAAGAAGGGAAAAAAAGTATTCCAGTAAATGGAGCGCCCTCATTCACTGCTGCGCCCAAATCTCCATTCGCTGATTAATTACCTACAGAGTCCGGATGGTGTGTTCAGGCATAGTACTCATGTGTTTCTTCCGATGATTACGTCTATGTTCCAGTGGTTTTGTTGGTTGAATAATGTAGTTACTTTGACTTAGAAGATGACGAGATTATGTCAGTGTTTCTCGGAGGGTGTTCGGTGGTGTACATAACGGAAAGGACATTAAAGCGTTTTGTTTTGTGCACCACGAAAAGACGTCAGCAGTCAGGGACAGTATAACCACATGCATTTATCGAGAACCGTAAAACAGTACCGTAACCATGAAAGCTGAATTGCTGCGCTGTCGTCTGGGGTGACCAACAGTATTGTGGTATTGTGCGACTCATCCGAGAATAATGCGACGTCGAGTTATTAAATGAGACCAGCGCAAGGAACGCAATGTAGACGCATTCAAATTGACATCTCTGGATATGATTCCATTATTTTTCTGTGCACCCCAATCGTCCCCACTAAACTGAGGCATAATGGTTAAGACACTGAACTCTAATCCTTAAGAAACACACCGAGCGAGGTGGCGCAGCAGTTAGCACACTGGACTAATATTCGGAAGGACGACGGTTTAATCCAGAGTCCGGCCATCGTGATTTAGGTTTTCCGTGATTTCCCTAAATCGTTCCAGGCTAATGCCGGGATGGTTCCTTTGAAAGGGCACGGCCGACTTCCTTCCCCATCCTTCCCTAATCCGATGAGAGCGATGAACTTTCTGTTTGGTCTCCGGTCTCCTCCCCCAAACAACCAATCAACCTTAAGAAACAGGGATCAAATTCTCACGCTGCATTTTTGGTTTTGCTCTCCCTATCTTCAACAAACAATGACGGCCACTGTTACGCTCAACAACGCCAATATGGAGTCCCCCTTTGCCAAGTCCATCTGAGTCAGTGACATGTTCTTTATGACTTCGAATTAAATGGATATTCACATCCAACTTCCTTTCCTTCCTGGAAATTATAGACAATTACCGACGCTGTGATTTTCATTCTTTTATATGAAGGTTTACATTGGTTTATTTTAGATGCACTCCACATATCCATACGCTATTTCGCAGATGCTTCGTGCCTAATCTTAAAAATGTCCCGTAGGGCATATTCAGTTTTTAACAGTTTAACAAATCCGGCCAGTTTATAGTTTTAGTTGACTGAGTTACGCTATTTGGTACCGAAAATTTTTAGTAACTGCAATATAATTCGTTATGGAAGTAAGGAATAGCCATAGCGCTATTCATTCCGTTATATTTATGAATGGAACATATTAAAGTAACCATCTGCAGTATTTTAGTGTTTGTTTAAAAACAGGCACTCAGAAAATCATTCATCCTTTCATCGCATTTAATTAGGTTAACTTTTTTTTCTTTTTTTACATCACTGCAAAACGTCCCTGAGAGAGAATTTTCGTGTGTAGAAGGCGGAGCGGGCGATGAGTAAGTTACAATACGGTTATGTCACACGTTGGAATGCAGGTATGTCAGGAGTTTGCAGTCGCAGCAGATGTAACGTCTGCTTTTAAGCTAATTAAATTCATGTGTCGGATCAGAATAAAAATTTGAAAATAACACTACTGTTATGAAGTCTTGTGGGAAGTACTGCCTGGAACTGAAATAAATGCTGAACGAAACAATAACATCTGATAAACGGTGGTGGATCTTATTATGAAGTCCCCCAAAATAGATAAGAGTTTACCGAAGAAATGCAAGTAAATAGATTTAAGTGCCAGGAAGTCCTTTCTGAAAGTATTTGTATAGAGTGTAGCCATGTACGGAAGTGAAACATCGATGGTAAACAGTTTAGACAAAAAGAGCATAGAAGGTTTTGAAATGTGGTGCTACAGAAGAATGCTGATGGTTAAACGGGTGGATGACGTAACTAATTGGGGAGAAGAGAACGTTGTGGCCCAACCTGACTAGAAGAATGGATAGGTTGGTAGGACACATTCTGAGGCATTACGGGATCACCAGTTAAGTACCGGAGGGAGGCGTGAGGGGTATAAATCGTAGAGGGAGACCAAGAGATGAATACACTAAGCAGATTCAGGAGGATGTAGGTTGCAGTAGGTGCTGGGAGATGAAGAGGCCTGCACAGGATAGAGTAGCATGGAGAGCTGCATCAAACCAGTCTTTGGACTGAAGATAACAACATACAAAGTGACTCTTTGAGGTGCTATGAGCAGAATATTTGACCAATTGATAGTCTGTTAAGTCAATTTTCGGGCAAGCAGAACAGCTGAAATTGCCCATAGCATGAATTTCACTTTATTTGGACATCCAGGAGGTAAACTACACCAGAATACATGTTCTCGTCACTTAAAATTTGAGAGTTCCGATGAAACGCGCTCACTGCACAGTTCTCATCAACTTTGCTTCTAATCAGAACATTACTGGCAACGTCACTGGGTCAGCATGAATAGGCTTAAGGTCGACGCCATGGCGCTTTATAGAATGATGTCTGACGAGCAGACCGTTCTGTACCTTTCCCCAGCATTTGCTCTGGGCAGCTGTGTTACGGATTACCTCTTTTTCGTTTTATATAGCGAGTAACATTCCGAAAATTTGTGATAAGGTCTTATGACCAAACTGCCGAGGTCATCGATCCCTAAGCTTACTAACTACTTAATCACGCTAAGGACAAAACACACACACACACACACACACACACACACACACACACACACACACATGCGCGCCCGAGGGAGGGCTCGAACCTCCGACGGGGGGAGCCGCGCGGACCGTGGCAAGGCACCTAAGACCGCGCGGCTAACATTCCGACATCGACGTTCTTGGAGAAGGCGTGGGCGTAAAACACAGTGTCACCTACTTGCGGTTTCATAGGCGTTTGTTCACTTTCGACACATTCTGATGATAGCAACCCAAGGACACAAGATGAGTTCCGCAGTTTTCAATACGTTCGTTCCCAAACGCTAGGACATCACAGACTGACTTATCAGTCAACTAAATAAACAGTATTCCACACTCACGCGTATCCCAAATTGCAAATTATGAGTTTGTCGCTTGGCAGTCGTCTCGAATTGGTTCTTTCACGCCGGAGGGGTGGGGATATGGTCACAATATTGCAGCTAAACAGTGATTATTTTCGGCGTGCCATTTAATAAGCGCAAGAATTTTTCCTAAGGACTGTTAATTTTCTTAAGACTAGGGCCCAAGTGACTCACTCAGAAATGGCCAGAAAGCAAGACGACCGCGTTGCTTATTGCAGACCAAACGCGGAATGGTACTGCGTTGCAGTCTACTTCAGAGGTAACACTGACCTCTTGAAGACGCCCCCCGGCAGGCAAGCCTTCAAAGCTGAAGTTCCCTTTGTTATCAATTTCTCGTTTTCCTAGAATGCACCACAAAGATGCTGCATAACAGACGATAAGAGGGATTTGTCTTTGCTGGCCACGTTACCTGTGCTCTCGTTGGGTTCCTAGATCCCGAAAATTACTCCACCAAAACACAACAATCAAGAAATGCGCGGTCGAGAAGCTTCTAATCTGTGGCTGACAAATGAGGCTTCCTACAAGCTCGTAGCACAAAGAGCACGAGGCAAGGCACTCCACTCCATTTGTCAGGGCGAGGGCGGCCACAATACCTTTGTCACTGGCCGCATCGACCAAGTCCAGACGGAACCAGCAGCGTCTTGCCTTGGAAATACGCCCTCCACCGGGCTTATGCGACACCAGCCCCCAAACAAACACACACACACACACACACACACACACACACACACACACACACACACACGTACGTACGTCCGTCCAATTTACCCCGCGAGAAGCGACTGCGTTACGATTATATAGGACGTAGTCTGTCAATTATCAAATGATTAACTTCAGATTCTTTATGTAAATTTTGTTTCCATATAAATACAATAAAAACGCCTCACGATGAACGAAGCATACTCGATTCGCCTAGTAATGTCTTAAATTAAAAATAAGCGAACAACGTAACTGCAGAACAAAATACACAGTTTGTAATCACTTTCACGTCTCATACGTTTAACAAGTGAAATTTCAGTTGTCCAGAGCACGAAAATTCTTACGAACTCTACGTTTCTCAACCAATTCTTTAAGCGTTACTTTTTTCTTATTACGAGTGATACGTCTAACATTTACGGCTGCACTTACAACTCAGTGCAAGACATGTTTCTGTATTTTCTTTACAAATTTGAAAGAATTCGTATTTCCTGTATCCTTTAGAATGCAAGTGAAGGTTTCCACAGCCGAGATCATTTGGTGACTAATTAAATCGCTGAGGGCGGTCGCACAGAAATAATGACCCTGCACTCGCATCTGGAAGAAACTTCGTTTAAAACTCAGTTCAGCGGTCACAGCTGTGACATGGTTTATTCGAAGTGACTTGTCCCTATTCCTGCTACTATCGTTGTGTACAGTAGAGAGAATGTTCAGCCACACACTCGCCAATGTCCACGTGACACTGACAACTGCAAACCTTGATATTTCATGAAGTTACTTTTTTAAAAGCGGATATAAGCCAGTTCAGCCTAAGAAACAGGTATACTTTCATGGGATTATAAGCACTGATGACAAACAGGGGTAAAAGAAATTATTCAGCCCACGAGGCATCCGACTAATACTATGTAACGCCTCCTCTAGTCTTAGTACTGGACTCAATTAAGCATAGATGGTGGTCCAAAATTTCTTCGGGCAGGCCATATCAAGATGAAGCCAATCAGTGTTGAATTTTGGATCCCACAGTATCCAAACTGCTGGGTGTTGATTGCTACGTATCACCCGCTGTTCAAAATACCTGCAGAAGTTTTCTGTGGCACTGATACAGCGCTATTTTGCGGGATAGTCGGGGTGCGATGGAGTCCTTGAGTTTTCGTCAAACCTGGTACGCTAGAAGCCATGTGAACACAGCTGTTATCTTCGGAGATGAGAGTGACGACAGAACGAAGATGAAGAATGTCTTGGACTTGGTCACCAAGAATATTGAAATTTACATCCTGATTTATGTTCACGCTAATCTACCGTATATTAATGCGCCCAGTCATCATACGAACCACACTCCTCCATTTACAAAATAAAAAAAAATCCACAGAACCACCTACGGCTAAACTACATCAGGATTAAACGTTTCACTGTACCCATTCTTTGGGCCATTAAAGACGTGCAGTTGTATGTGCCGCTGTGAGCAATGGCGTTTTGCGAAGTACCCGACTCCAAAGTTCGACTGGAAAATGGAATTAGAGTGACCTAGATTTATTGACAGCATCGCTTCATGTCGGGTTTGTATTCGATTGTCACTGACAAGGCGTGACGTACGTCTATAGCTCCTGTCGGATGAAATCTTTTTGAGACCACTGTCCTTAGGCCGTGTTTCATGACTGCGAGTGATAAGGCTTTCCTTTTAGACGCGTTAGACAGTCGACGTTAATACACCGTCAAATTGGGCAACAACATTCACGGTGTAGTCATATGCACGTCCAAATACAATAGCTCCTTTCTGCCTTTCTGTAACGCCTCTACGTCGACCCGTCTTAATGCTCTGGTACCGTATAACCGGCTGACACACACAACACACACACACACACACACACACACACACACACAAACTACATCACTGCCATGAGTGTAGTAAGCAAGGTAATGACACACGGCCAATTTGTACCAGTCTCTACTGACTACAGTGATCCAGAACGACCAACGTGCTTTATTTGAGAGAGGGACTACTATTTCGTCTGTTGATTTTATACAGAGTGAGTCAGGAGCCGCAAAGATACATGCATTGAGGAGTGATAGTGATTCTGAATGAAAAACTTTATGTAGACTTATGCCCTATTCTGAATCGTTTCCCAGATAGAACACATTTAATATAACTTTTGTAAGTTTTTCTTGAACAACTCGAAAATCGCACCCTCCAGCGAAAATGTGTCGCAGTATAAAATTAAATTACATTAAACTTTCTACGAAAATATCTTTTTTTCTGTCTAGGACTGATAGTTTGCGCCATTCATCTCAACTTCCTCTATACTACTGTAATACGTGGTAAACAATGACAATGTTTAAATAACATAAAAGTAAATAACAATGTACAATACGTGTGTTCTGTCTCGCAAATCATTCAGAATAGGGCGTACATCCATGTGAAGTTTCTTTGTTGACGATCACTCAAACCACGTACCTTTCCTCCTGAATTACCCTGTCTAAAAAGTGCTTTGTGATAGTTGTATTCGTCCTGTTACGTTGTCTAACGATGTACGTTTTCAACTGGAAGCGACGGTAGAGACTGCGGCGTAAACGTAATTAGAGTGAGTCCTTTATGCTGCCGGCTCGGGTGCGTCCAAGCGCGGCAGTTCACTCTCCACTGAACGCGCGCCTCAAAGCTTGCGCCGCAGGGCTCGTATGATGGGGAAACGCAGTGCTGAAAGCTGACGCGTCACCACAACACGGTAACTGATGATTTCGGAACACACTTCCGTTTCCCTGGTAACTATTACGTGGAAAAATGCGATTTTAAAATGTAGTCACTGGAGCGCACACAGTCATCTCTGCCCCGCCCGTCATTCATCAGCCTTACAAGCAGTCCTAAATGGATTTCCATTCTTTTCAGGCAACAATCTGACGTTTCAGACAAACGTCATGGAGGCACAGTCAGGTCCCACTGTAGTAATCAGCTGTTGTGTGGGAAGGGCGGGAGGTAAGCACGTATAGCAATACTTCGCTGCATTACG